>NC_071505.1:4348977-4989716 GCF_027887155.1 Malaclemys terrapin pileata | reverse complement strand
TAATAACTTTGGAACAGTTCTTAGACATTGTGCCTGACAATGTGAGAGCAGCTGTGTGTGACAGGGACCCTGAGTCAGTCCTACGGGCAGCAGAGATTGCGGATGCCCATACCCAAAACAGGGCTCGAGAAGGGTGTAAAACCCCGGGGAAAACTGATCACCATTCTCCCCAGTTCAAGAGGAGGGAAGGATTTAAAAATAAACCTGACTCTTCTAAAGGAGTTCAAGGGGGCCCGGAGGGTAGGAACTCACATCCCAGGACAGAACAGGTTACATGCTATCACTGTGGTATCCTGGGCCACATGAGACCAGACTGCCCGACACTGAAGGGCAGCCCAAAACCAGCAACCCCAAATGCCACGGCCAATGCTAACCCTGTTGTTGTAAACTCACAGGCAAGCCACACAGAGCCCAGCATTGGTGCCCTGTGTGCAAATGCTGTTTCTGTGGTCTCTGAAGAATTTGACCTTAAAACTCACATTAAAGCTAAATATGGGGGAAATAATGCAGAGTTTATTAGCAGTGCAGAAGTGAATGGAGTGAGGTGTATGGCATGGAGGGACACCGCAGCAGATATTACTCTGGTTAAAGCAAGTCTTGTCAGGAAGGAAGATTATTTGCCAGGGGAAGATGTAACTGTTGTAGCCTTATCTAAGTATTTTGTCAGGGTGCCTTTGGCTAAAATCCACCTGAAATGGAAGGGATTGGAGGGCACCATGGTTGTGGGAGTAAAAGACATAATCCCTAAGGATATTATGATTGGAAATGATATTAAAGCTATGGTCAGTCAAGTTAATACAAACCAAGCACAAGAGAGGATTGATCCTAAGGTTGTGCCTATGGAGGGTTTCTCCAAAAGTTTGTCTTTGGAAAGTAGCTGTTTGGCTGTGAATGAAGTTTCTGAATGTCTATCTAATGTCTCCGAAGTAAATCTGGAATTAAATCAAGCGAAGGGAGAGGAGAACAAGGAGATTTTGGATGAGCCTAGGCAGTCTTGTGAGCTAATGGCTTTATCTAGTCAGCAGTTTGGGAAGGCAAGGAGAGTGGAAGATGAGTGTCCCTATACCTTATCTGTTTCCTGTGCGAAGAATAGTGACAGTGAAGGAAATGTGCCTGTGTCTGTCAGGGGTATTGACTTGCCTATGGAGGAAGCTACCTCGGTCTCCAAGCAGTTGTCTGTGAACAGCCCGGTGTGCTGGGACAAGGGAAATGAAATCCCAAACCGTATGTCTAGTAAAGGAAAATGCGTCTCCAACTCTTTTTTGTCTGTGGAGCAGACAGAAGGTGCCTTTCAGCCTGTGATGGTTGAGAGTAATTTAGTTGTCTCAGAGTTGGTTCTGGATTCAACTAAAGCCCAGGAAGGGAATGGTCCTAAGTTTGCATCTGCTGGGGAGAATGGCACCGTAACTAGGTTGCATCCAGTTAGTGTCTTAGCAAAATCCCAGAGACCAGACAATTCTGGTGCTTGTATTTTGCCTGTTGCTCATGTGTGGTTGGAGAAGGGTGTAACAACTCTGTCTGATCAGGGTGATACCCTAGCCAGGGCACAAGGAGAGCAGAAAGGTAATTTGGTTGTGTTACCTACGGACAGTTTAACAACTTGTAGCAAAAAGGAAAAAATTCCTAAGCTTGTGTGTGGCAAAGAGAAGGGAAGTATTTCTAACCTTTTATCTAGGAAGTCTATGGGTTCGCCTGAAAGGGGATTGTGTAGAGATCTGCCTGATGGGCCAAAGGTGATCCGGAATGTAAGTAAGACCCAGACAGAGTCTGTTGTTGCTCAGGAAAGTGTTCCTTTAGAGCAAGCTCTAGGTGAAGAGGGTAAGGGCAGAATTTCTGTGAGGGGTGAATTGCTGCTTAGAAAAGCTCCTGGAGAAAGGAATCCTCATGGTATTCGGTGCAAGCAGTTCCCTGCAACTGAAGGGTGTGAGAGTGATTTAATCAAGGAAGTTTCAGTTCCTAGCAGCCAAAAAATTGTCTGTTGTGAATGGATCCACTGACTTTCCTTTTAAAAGATCCAGTGTGGGTAGCTTTGAGAAGGTCTCAGAGGAAGTAAAAGTTGTTAAGGAATTGAGGTATCCCTATAACCAAGTGGCTGTGTGGGGCCAACTTGTTGGGGAGACAATGGTGTTGGAACAGGAATGTCTCCTTTCTGATTCTTTAAATGAGCAGTTTGTGCTTCAGGGTTTGAGGACAGATTTGGTTACTGATGTGTCAGAGCAGAGCAGTTTTATGGCTAAATGCTTGAGGATGCGGGGGAGAGCAAGCAAACTCTCACCCTCAGACTCTTTGGATTTGTGTGGTATCTCTTTAAGACAGAGTCCAGCCTTGGAGATGATAGCAGTTACGAATATGAAAACTGGTGGACTGGCTCTGGTCTGGGGTAGTGCAAATTACTTGCCTGGCTGGGAAAGGGAGGACTTGCTAATAGCTGTTAGCACAGAGAGCCCACCCCATCAGCCAGTGAATTCTGTTAAGCAAGAGAAATCAGGGTTTGATCCTGCAGGACAAGGAGGAAAGAGAAAACTGAATTTTGCAAAGGGAAGCCACAGGTTAACCCTAAAATGCCCAAACTCCAGTGGTATTGAGCCAAAGGTGTGGCATGACAAACATGATTGTAGATGGACACTTGCAATGAACTTGTTGTTATTGCTAAATTTTGTAATGAATGTGTTGCTATTGCCACAGCCTGTAAAAATGTACAATGTGCCTAATCTTTTGGAAAAAGAAGAACAGGAGTACTTGTGGCACCTTAGAGACTAACAAATTTATTAGAGCATAAGCTTTCGTGGACTACAGCCCACTTCTTCGGATGCAAGTGGGCTGTAGTCCACGAAAGCTTATGCTCTAATAAATTTGTTAGTCTCTAAGGTGCCACAAGTACTCCTGTTCTTCTTTTTGCGGATACAGACTAACACGGCTGTTACTCTAATCTTTTGGAGAATCCCTTGAACGTGTTAAAAGGAATACATGAGAACACACGTTATGTTAAAAGGCCTTGTTACACTGGTGTTTCACAGTTAATGCCTATAAACAATATGGGAACTTTTCACAGGGGAAAAGACATTCCAGACCTAATGTGCTGTATGAAAAGGAAGACTGAGGCACACTACCATATTGCTTTCATGGCTAAATGCCAAGATTCCTGGACTATGAAGAACATTAATATCTGCATTTATTCGATGTTAATGGGGTTCCAAACATTTGCCCGAGCTTGTATGGATAAAGTAGCAGTTTTCTTTAGCTCTTGGCAAGACCACATGGCACATACAGGAACCATGCTGCAAGAGCAGATCCAATCCACTATTGTTCTAACTAAGTTTTACCTGGAGTTTGTAAAGAGGTTCACTCATGTGGTTGAACATGATTTTGATAAACCATTTCTGTTATACACTGGTACGGCTTCTAACCCAGTACAAACTGTAGTGAGACAGAACCAGGATGGGGAGCTCTTGGGATGCAGTCAGTGATGTTTGTGTCATCCCTTCCTGCATCAATTTTGCGTTGGGGGTGTGACGTTATTGACATAAACTGGGACCATATAGATCATTGTTGCAACCAAGGTCCGGTAGTGGCACCCAAGTCTTGTATAAAGGGGGTCAAATGGGGTGTCTAGGACAAGGTTATGGTTTACTGGTTATGATTATGCTGTCTATATGTGTGTATCAGTTTTATGGTCGAAGTTATGAATATTGGCTCTATACTGTCTGTATGGCAAACTTATGCTATGCTTCTGGGTGACATCCCAGACAAACGGGTGTTAGCTCTGCCTAGCCTGCTTGATGGCCCATTAAGGACCATCAGCTATACAATGGACCCACTGAGAGAAGGCAGATATGCCTTGTACCTCAGCAAAGTATGCAGGGACTGGCCCATGTGACTCCAGACTCCATTTTGCTGTAATTTTCCACAGTAAGAACAAAGAGGTGTTCTTACACCTGGAAAAGACTATATAAGGCTGATGCCTCGTCTCCATCTTGTCTTCAGTCCTGCTTCTTACCTCTGGAGGGACTTTGCTACAAACTGAAGCTCTGAACAAAGGACTGAATGACCCATCCCAGCTGGGGATGTATTCCAGAGACTTGATTTGAACCTGCAGTTTATTCCATCGCTGCTGCAAGCCTGAACCAAGAACTTTGCCATTACTGTATGTAATTGATTCCATTTAACCAATTCTAACTCTCATCTCTATCTTTTTCCTTTTATGAATAAACCTTTAGATTTTAGATTCTAAAGGATTGGCAATAGCGTGATTTGTGGGTAAGGTCTGACTTGTATATTGACCTGGGTCTGGGGCTTGGTCCTTTGGGATCAGGAGAACCTTTTTCTTTTACTGGTGTATTGGTTTTTATAACCATTTGTCCCCATAACGTGTGGCACTGGTGGTAATACTGGGAAACTGGAGTGTCTAAGGAGATTGCTTGTGAGACTTGCGGTTAGCCAGTGGGGTGAGACCGAAGTCTTAGTCTGGCTGGTTTGGTTTGCCTTAGAGGTGGAAAAACCCCGGCCTTGGGCTGTAACTGCCCTATTTTAGCAATTTGTCCTGAGTTGGCACTCTCAGTTGGGTTCCGCCAGAACCGCATTGTCACATAAGCACTGCCCAGAGCCCTCACCCCCTCCCACACCCGAGGGTAGAGATCTGCTTTTCAACAGTTTCTATTTTAATATAAAGATCAAGAAGTGTAAATGAAACATTCTAGTTCCTCTGGCAGCAGAATGCACCTATCTGCAATTCAAACAACAACAACCACAACAAAACAACCAACAAATTGGTGTGGTGTAAAGCAAGTAGAACAAAATATTGTTAACTGTGAAACGGCATTTCATATGGATTGGAACTGAAATGCTTGCTTGGTCATGTCTGGAAGACGCATCCCTTATGAAAATGACCAGGAATTGAATTTGCAATGCGGTCAAACTCTGAGCTTCACGGTGTATTTTTCTGTGTAATATGCGAAACTGTGACTTCTGTGATCTCCGTGACAAACTTGCAGCCTTATTCATGAGGGAGCCGAAGCAGATTTCTGCTCAGTTTGCAGCACGTGTGGACCGTCAGTGGCACAACATTTCTCTGAAGCTAGACTGTTGATTCCTACCAATTAGGACTAAATTTGATAGGGACAAAAACTTCTACCTATTTCCATGTAGAAAGGTCTGGAGGCATCGAGGCAACATTCTTGCCACTGAGTTAAGGTTTTAAAGAATGTAAACCCATGGAGTATCATTTTAGTATTACACCTCTACCTCGATATAACGCTGTCCTTGGGAGCCAAAAAATCTTACCGCGTTACAGGTGAAACCGCATTATATCGAACTTGCTTTGATCCATCAGAGTGCGCAGCCCCACCCCCTGGAGCACTGCTTTACCGTGTTATATCCGAATTCGTGTTATATCGGGTCGTGTTATATTGGGGTAGAGGTGTATTTGTATTACTGTACTGGCTAAGAGCCCCACTTGTGCTAGGCGCTGTACAATCACTGAACAAAAAGTCCGTTCCTGACACACAGAGATTACAATCTAAGTATAAGACAACAGACAACAGATGGAGACAGACAGATGATGGAGCACAAGGGAAGAATGAGACAACGGTAGGCAGTGGTCTCTCCACACCGGCTGCCAGACTCAAATTTCCAACTGCTCGATTGAGCTTTGCGGGTGGACAAAAGGAACTAACCAAAATCAAAACTGTTAACTGGCCCACAGGGTAGAGATCTGCTTTTCAACCGTTTCTATTTTAATAGAAAGATCAAGAAGTGTAAATGAAACATTCTAGTTCCTCCGGCAGCAGAATGCACCTATCTGCAATTCAAAAAACAACAACCCAACAAATTGGTGTGGTGTAAAGCAAGTAGAACAACATATTGTTCACTGTGAAACGGCATGTCATATGGATTGGAACTGAAATGCTTGCTTGGTCATATTTGGCAGACGCATCCCTTATGAAAATGACCAGGAATTGAATTTGCAATGTGGTCTAACTCTGAGCTTCACGGTGTATTGTTCTGTGTAATATGCGAAACTGATTTATACTTGAAATGGGGTTGGTTCGATATGGTGCCATGATATTTCCCAGGCTCATTTGCAACTTCCTGTTCTAGAATGTCGGGCTGGAAGGGACTTCAAGAGGTCATCAAGTCCAGCCCCCTGCGCTGAGGCAGGACCAAGTAAACCTCGACCTGACAGGTGTTTGTCCAGACTGTACTTATAAACCTCCAATGACGGGGATTCCACAATGTTGCCGGCACAGGGGCCCGAGGACAGCAACAGCGGGGTTCGGTGCCCGGAGTGCTTCACGCCAATAAACATACCGGGATTGAGAAACAATCAAAGTTTATTTGAGATCTCAAAGTGGTGCAAGGAGACAGGCAAGTCTCAAATCGAGCACACCAGCAAAAACAGTTTCTCTCTTCTTTATACATTTTACAACTAAGCCCCTCTCTCTCCCCCTCTCTACCACCCCCCCCACTTCCCCTCCCCTCTCTACCAAAGGCATGTTTATACATTTAAGCAACTAAATCATTCTAGGGCTATAAATCTAGCTTGTTAGTAACTTCTCTCTAAACAGTTATTTGGTCCTGTTTACCCTTAGTTTATTACCCCTTCCCCAGCTAGAAACATGCAAACCTCATCATTATCGTTTGGTACCTGGCATGAGCAAGGTCGTAATTGCTAACTGACTATTTACACATTCCAATTCCTGTCCTTGGTTGTTAAGGTCGATTAGAGTTAAACATGGAAGAACAGAGTTTAAACATGGAAGAACTCTGGCTCAGGCAGGCATAGTAACCCCAACAACAACCACCGTGGGTCACCCAATTCTAGGGTGACCAGATGTCCTGATTTTATAGGGACAGTCCCGATATTTGGGGCATTTTCTTCTATAGATGCCTATTACTCCCAACTCCCTGTCCTGATTTTTCACCCTTGCTATCCGGTCACCCTACCCAATTCTAGTACTTGACTGTCCCCATAGACGACTTGTGCCTCCTGATACTGGGGGAGGGGTGGCACAAGGGGAGGACACGGGACTGCCCCATGTTTCTCCCTGGGAGAAACTGCCAGCCCCACCTCCCTGAGCCAGGGCAGCCAATCCCGCTGTCTCCTGGGAGGCTGGGGCCACAGGACTGGGGAGCATGTGTCTCTGGGCCCAGCCCTGGCCCCAGCTGAGCAGAGGCCAGGGAACCTGCTTCCGGCGCCTTCCCCAGTGACCACACCCTGTGCCCAGCCTGGGGACTGCAGCACTCTCTCTGCCTCATCAGAGTTACCTGTCGGAGGGTGGCTCTGTCCTTCTCCCGCTGCGCCTCCCCCGAGGCACGTTTGGCTGCTCTCCCTGGAAGCCAGGCCCAGGTGGGGGGGCGGGACGGAGCCCTTTCTCACACCGCTGAAGATGGTTGCTCAGGATTGCTGCTCTGGGCAGCGCGGCGGCTGCCTGCAAGAGCCCAGCTGGGGAGGTGGCTGTGGCTGGCTGGCGAGCAAGCCAGAAACGTGCCGGAGGGAAGTGGGCTGTCCCCGGCAGTCAGGGCTGGGCAGGGAGCAGAGGGGGCCCGTCGCCGCCACTGCCTCCCCAGCCGGGTTCTTGCAGGCAGCTGTGCTGCAGGGAGCAGTGACCCAGAGTGGCCAGCACCCTTTCTGCTCCCTGCCCAGGCCCGGCTCCCAGGACAGAGCCCCTCTCCCTCCTGCCCCAGCAGGCCAAGCAGAAATCTGGGGGGACACTTTAACCCACATGCCCCCCCATGTGTCGCCTGTGCCTGTCCTTATAAAGTTCTAATATCCGATCAAAATCACGCTTGCTGCCGATTAAACCGATTATCCCCTGGCCACTGACGGTAGGACACAAAGAACTATTCATCCCTGTCCTCTATAACAACCCTTAATGTATTGGAAGATGGTTCTCAGGTCCCCTCTCAGTCTTCTTTTCTCAGGACCTCTGTGGGTGGGACATTGTGGTGTTTAGATGCTGCATGTGATTATTAGAACTGGGAGCACTGGCTGTTGGGAGTCTGAAAGGACAGGAAACAGGAAGGAGCGGGGAGGAGTTGAGGAGGCTGGGAGCGTTACAGAGTGTGCAGCTACAGCTTGGAAAAGAGATTTCCACTGTAAATAAAGTTCTGTTGAAGTTGTTAATACTTTGCTTGGTGGATACAACAGACATCCAGAGGGCTTGTACCCGTAGGGCCCAGAGGCTGTTCTCTGCTTCACCAGAGGTGGCGGTGTGGACACGGCAGGCACCCAGGAGTTAGCAGGCCCAGCCCATGTTCATGTGTGGGGTATACGGGGCAAAGGAGGGGGGTATACTGAGGACGGAAGAGGTGTGGCCAGACCATCTTGCCCTCCAGCTTTCCTGGGTTGCTGTACCAAGAGGGAAAATGAGAGCAGCCCCTGGGGCAAACCAATCAGCTGCCCCCGAATCTGGGGGGGTACAAAGATAATGTAAAACTACATTTTCCCACTCCATGTTTGGGGCTGTGTTGAGTTTAGAATCATAGAACCGTAGGGTTAGAAGGGACCGCAAGAGACATCTCGTTTAACACCCTGCCACGGTGCAGGATTTTAGCTTGGTGGCAGCCCAGGGCTGGAACTAGGATCAGTCAGTGCCTCTCTGTGATACCGGCCCCATTTGGAAGGAGGGGAAACAGGCAATAAAAGAGGATACTGGCTTCAGAGGGCTGGCTGCTTACAGGCAGGATTTCTCTCTTTGTCTGGGAGAAACTGGAATCGAGAGGCCTACGCACTAGAGCCTACCTGGAAGACAGGGGTTTCCCAATAGTAACTGAGTCGGCTACCTTGCATTATTCTCTTGGGGCGCGTGCTGAGTTAATTTCCTTCATTGTTTAGGAAAATTATGAGCCTGTTTGATTTCAGATGTCAGCTGCTGCCAAGTGATGGGCCAAATTCAGCCTCCAGCTCTGGCTGCAAAGCATCATTTGAGCTGGCTTCCCATTCTATAAATACCTTTTGGTCTCAGGAAACTCTCATTGCTTGCCCTTTGACTGTACCATTTCCCCCTTTGTGCTTTGTTTCATTTTATTTGTTTTGGTTCTGGGCTAAGCCTGGATTCTGTCCCCAATCTAAGTCTCTCAGAAGCTTCCATGCTGATTCTCTGGATTTTAACTTCCTAACTTTTCCCTTCAGACTGTTTCCTATTTTCTATTAAAATCCCCCTTTTTGAAGTGCAGCGTCACAATCCTGCCGCTTGGTCTCATGCCACCTGAGTGCATGTCGAACTTGATTAGATTATGCTCACTGCTATTAGTAGCTTAAGCACACTTACATCCTGAACTAAACTTTCACAAAAAATAAGCCAAGGCTCATCTCTCCCTTTATGTTCCAGAATGTGCTGCTCCACCAAAAACATGGCCTTTTGTCCAAAAAAATGAAGGACACCAAAGCCCCTTTCTTACTCTTCAATTAATCAAAAGGTGGTTGGTGCCCAAAACTCTGGAAAAGTTCCACCAGTGGCAAAGTATCTTCTGGCAACGCTACAGGATTGCCATCCCAATGAAAACGACTGGCTCCTGTAAAGACGTGTCAACAGCAAATCCCTCAGATTAACGACAAAACAATGGGTGTGTGGCTAATATATACCTGTCACAACGCAGTACACTTTAAACTTTTCAAGGCCTACAACTCCTCTCGCTCCTGTTACACGAATGGAACTCTGCTGACTTCGTACTATAACCGTAGCATTTTTAATTTTTATTACGGTAGCGCCTAGGTGTCCCCAGCCAACATTTTGGTTCCCTTGTGCTCAGTGCTGGACAAACACAGTGAGAGACAATCCCTACTCCCGAAGTGCTTGCAATCTAAACAAGGTGTGACAGACACAGAGTGGGAGGGGAAACAGAGGCACAGAGAGATGAAGTGACTGATCCAAAGTCACCCAGCAGGTCAGTAACTGAGCCAGAAACAGAACCCATGTCTCCTAACTCCCAGTCCAGGGCCCTGTCCGCTGGTTCCAAAGCAATATTACAAAATAATACCAAATTACTACAGACCTATACAAACCTCATCTAATCCATGTCAGCTTCACCTCAAAACCCAACTCTTCACTCAGCTATTAAGGTGCAACTCTTATCAGGCCCTCAGTCAAAACCTTGAGAAAGCCCCAGTATGTAGGTGGGCTAAGAAGGTCAGCAAGCTCGGGATCTACATGCCCAACAAGGGAAGTTCCAGAGTTGAGAGTCTGGAAAGAGAAAGACTTGACCCCAGCCAGTCTTCGGGAGTGTGGGTAACCGTGTGTCCGTTCACCTCCCTCACTACAGAAGCGCACTGGGAGAAAGGCCGTCGCTAAGCCTACATCTACCCTTAGGGGGGCATGCAGAGGACTGACACCGGACCCACAGGTATAAATAACAGTGCAGACAGTGAGGGGAGGTCTACACTTACCTCCGGCTCCGGCGGTAAGCAATCGATCTTCTGGGATGGATTTATCGTGTCTTGTCTCGACGCGATAAATCGATCCCGGAAGTGCTCGCCGTCGACGCCGGTACTCCAGCTCGGCGAGAGGAGTACGCGGCATCGACGGTGGAGCCTGCCTGCCGCGTCTGGACCGCGGTAAGTTCGGACTAAGGTACTTCGAATTCAGCTACGTTATTAACGTAGCTGAATTTGCGTACCTTAGTTCGAAGTGGGGGGTTAGTGTGGACCAGGCCTGAGGCACAGTTTAGGCAAATAAAGTGCCCTAGAGGGCTGCACCCCCAGGTTATATACCCTACAGGGCTACATGCCCAAGCAATGGCTCCCACATCTATGCGGCTATTTTTATCAGGGTAGTGTCCCATTGCCCCACCCCCCCACGGTCGTCCTTAGGCATCCGCAGCATATGCCGCTGCGTAGGGCACCCGGGGTCTTAATGTTTGCTCTCCCACCTCTTCCTATCCCTGTTCTGACCTTTCCTGCAGGCTCCATCTAGTAACTTAAAAGTGAAAGAGCCTTCCAGCCTGCCAGACCAATTAGCACAACATTGATCAGTGATCTACAACTAGGGTGACCAGATGTCCCGATTTTATAGGGACAGTCCTGATATTTGAGGCTTTGTCTTCTATAGGTGCCTATTACCCCCCAGCCCCGTCCCGATTTTTCACGCTTGCTCTCTGGTCACCCTATCTACAACCCATCCTGGACAAGGATCCCTCACTTTCACAGACCTTGGGAGACAGGCCAGTCCTCGTCCACAGACAACCCGGTCTATAAGGTGCCACAGGACTCATTGTAACATTGAAACCGTTAACAAGCCATCCAAGGGGTAATGAAGCCGTTTAACAGGCATTTGCCAGCCCCCAGGTATACACTGTCAGTTTCTGAATTTACTGACAAAACCAGTTGTGCGTCACTGTAATATTTACTCAGAACATGTCAGTCTACAGGACCTTCGTTTAAAATTTGCTTTAAAAATATTTCATTAGCGTGTTGGTGAAGATGATAAAATCACATCTCTAAAAAATCCTTGCATAGATTTTTAGATGCACAGTCTGGGTATTCATCTTTAGCCTTAAACGCCTGGATCTTCAGACGTATCGTTCTTTAAATAAATCCTTCAAAGGAGAACCCGTATCTAAAATACACATTTTAATTTTAAAAAGTAACAGAGGGTCCTGTTGCCAGCACAGGGTGCCCGAGGACAGCAACAGCGGGGTTCATGGCCCGGTGTGCTTTGCACCAATAAAGACACCGAGGTGGAGAAACAAAACAAAGTTTATTTGAGATCTCAAAGCAGTGCTAGGAGACAGGCACGTCTCAAATCAAGCACACTAACAGAAACGGCTTTTCTTCTTTTATACATTTTGCAGTCAAGCCCCCCCCCTTCCCCCACTACCCCTCCCTTCCTCCCCCCCCATTCCTCTCTCTCTACCCCTCCCCTCCCTGGTAACAATTACTAGGCAAATAGCAATTACATTTAAGCAGTTAGATTATGTTGGCAGCTATAAATTCAGCTCGTTAGTAACACTTCTTGAATTACTATCTTGTCCCTTTCCTTTGATTTATTATTTTTCCTTCAGCCAGTGGTATGCAGGCCTCATTATTACCGCTTGGTACTGCTAAGGGGGGTTTACCACTGATAGCAGTTGCTTACACATTCCACTTGCACCTGGCTTTTGAGGTCGATTAGAGTTTAAACATGGAAGGAGTTTGGTTCATTTTAGGCCTGGTGCAGGAAGGCTTCATTGACACTTGTGATTTTGCACCCTCCCGAGTGACCTAGGGTGATGTTGATGCCTGGTGACGTCAACAACTCCCTCCTTTGAGAATACTCAACAAGCTTTTGGCTGAGTTTTCTCATATTCTGTGGACAAGATACGATTGAGTGCTGTGAAGCTGGGGTTTTCAATGACAGGGTATGCCGGGATTTCTGGGGAACGGGGGGCACAGAGCTTACGGAGGAGCATCTTAAAACAAGCTATCAGGAGGAGGGTGACCAGGCACAGTACCACACCCGTGAGGAGGAGACACACAAGGCTATTTCCCAGTCCTCCTAGGTTGGGCAACCAACTCCAAAGGGAATCGAAACCTGTGGGTTCCCTTTCCTGGGCCTTCCACTGCTCAAAAGCCTGTTCGGCCGACAGGACATGCTTGTTAATGTCCTGTGAGTTTTCCGGGACATAAGTACAACATTCACTCCCAATAAGGGCACACACCCCGCCCTGGGAGGCTAAAACATAATCTAAGGCCTGTCTGTTTTGCAGGGACAGCAACCGGAGCTGGTAAAGCTCTGAGTTAAGGCTTTTCTCTATGGCCAAGGTTTCATTGGCGAACTTGGTGAGAAACACAGAGAGCCTGCGATAAAATTGGGTTAGCCGTCCCACCCCATAGGATGGGAGGAGGATCATACCCAACCTGTCTCCTTCTGTAAAAAATAAATGTTATTTATTTTTTTAATTTAACCGCGGCGCCACCTATTTGTTTCTTTGTCATCAAATGTTGCGAACCGGGCGGTAGAGTTGGATTTGCCATTAACATAGACAGGGACAGAAGCATCACTGTCAGGGGATAAATAATCCTGACAGGTGCTATTCCCAGCGGACCAAGTGTGATTGCTGGACTTGAACTGTCGATAGCACACCAACCCGGGGGGCCACTGACCGCAGCCTAATAGGGGAAGGGATCTGCGTTGAGTTGGCCCGCGGCTCCCAAGGGTCGTCCCTTAATGCACACTGGGATTCAATGGTACAGTTTTGCGACAAGGGGGTACCCAAGGTATTTCTTCCCCTACTGAACCATCCCCAACAGATATCTGACCAATTTTGGGGAACCGCCCTCCAGGGTAACCCTGCTGCATGGTGCGGGACTTGGGAGCATACCCAGCAGTTAGAGAGGTTGAACTCTTGGGCAAAGCAAACCTTCAAGGACTCATACGTGTTTGTTTCCAAGTTAGTAGGGATCTCTTTCCACCCTGCATGGGGTCGGGGGGAAACGGGAGGTAACGAGAGGAGTGTCCCTATGGCAAAGAGTACCACTGTGGCTGACCCTGGACCTGAACTCATGCTGGGCAGGTGACCCTAGGGCCTAACAATTACAATTCCCCAAATACCCACAAAATAACAATTACCAATAGCAGGCAGACTAAAAGCAAAAGGGACCAGGCCACCAGGTTAGGCCGGCCCTGCGAAAATAAACACAACCAACGCTTAGAGTTCTTGCGGGGAGTGCGCTGTGACTGTCCAAAGAGATCACAGGGCATTCCCAGCAGATCTTATTGTCTTTTGAATAACAGCTTAAGTCCCAGATCGTCGCTGGCAGTCTTCTCTGCAGGCTGGATGGTCCACCGTTCAGGAGCGGGCATTGCTTTTAGATGAGAGTGATGGATCCAGTTCTTGTGTCCTTCGACCTTTGCTGCTGTATGGGAGACCAGCAGGACGGTGTGGGGTCCCTTCCACTTCTCTTGGAGAGGCTCGTCCTTCCAGGTCCAAACGAGTACGGAGTCACCTGGCTGCAAGGAGTGGATTGGGGCATTCAGCGGGAGAGGCTGCAAATCTTTGGTATACCTGTGGAGAGAACAGAGAACAGCAGACAGAGAGCACATGTACTGAGATAAGAAACCACAGCCTACCTCCCACTCCCCTGCCAGAACCGGTGTACCGTTCATAGGCCATGCCCTTCCAAACACAATCTCGAAGGGACTGAGCCCTAACCTGCCCTTTGGGAGAGCACGAATGCGGAGCAAAACAAGGGGTAGAGCATCAGGCCACTTAAGGGAAGCCTCTTGACAGACCTTTGAGAGGTGCTGCTTAAGTGTCTGATTTGTGCGCTCCACTACCCCACTGGCCTGCGGTCGCCATGAAGTGTGGAGCTTCCAGGGGATTTGCAGGGCATCCAATGTCTTCTGAACGACTTGAGATGTGAAGTGTGTTCCATTGTCAGATTCCATCCACTGGGGGAGTCTGAAGCGGGGAATGATCTCCTTGACCAATTTAAGAGGCACCGTTTTGGCAGTGTTGTTACGACATGGGAAGGCTTCAGGCCATCCGCTGAATCGATCCACTAAGACGAGAAGGTATCTGAATCCTTGGGTCCGGGGGAACTCAGTAAAATCTATTTGCCAAACTAGTCCTGGGCCTGGGGTAGGTTCCAGAGTGGCTGGTGGCACTGACACACCTGGTCGAGGGTTGTTCTTTTGGCAGACTAGACATTCAGCCTGCACCTGGGAGGTCAGAGGCCTAAGTCCAGAGGTTAGAAAATATTTATTCATAAGCTGGGAAAGAGCCTCTCTTCCTGCGTGGGTGGACTGATGTAGTTTCTGTAGCACTGGCTGTATTAGATTCCTTGGTAGGAGGATTTTTCCTTCTGTGGAGTGGAGCCATCCCTCCTTTTCCCAGAGCCTAAGTGTGTTGGCTAGGTTCCTTTCTTCGTGAGAGTACTGAGGGGTCGGGAGCTCCCCCACTGATGGGATGAGGGCATGCATATGGGCATCTTCAGCTTCCTGTGGTTCCAGGGTAGCAGCTCGCTTGGCCTCTCTGTCCACCCTGGCATTACCCTTAGCCACATCTTGATCTTCTCTTTGATGAGCCTTGCAGTGCACCACTGCTACCGCTGAGGGGAGCTGTTCCGCTTCTAAAAGCCGGAGGATTTGAAACCCATGTTTAACCGGAGAACCTTGGGCTGTCAACATTCCTCTTTGCTTCCACAGACCGGCATGAGCGTGTAGTACTCCAAAGGCATATCTGTAATCAGTAAAAACGTTAACTCTTTTTCCTTTTGACAGTTCAAGTGCACGGGTTAAGGCTACCAATTCAGCCAGCTGGGCTGATGTCCCAGCAGGCAAACCCTCTGCTTCCACAGTTTCCTGGAGTGATACAATAGCATAGCCCGCCCTCCTTTGTCCGTTTACAACTGTACTGCTGCCGTCCGTATACCACTCATAGTCAGCATTCGGGAGGGGTTGATCTTTTAAGTCTGGGCGGCTGGAGTATTGGACATCTATGATTTCCAGACAGTCATGTTCCTGCTTTTCTGTCTCTGGTAACAGGGTGGCTGGGTTAAGGGAGGGACAGGTCTGCAGGGTAACTTCAGGATTTTCTACAAGTTTTGCCTGATACTGAGCAACCCGAGCCTGTGTGAGCCAGAGACCACCCTTAGTTTCCAGCAGGGCTTGGACCATGTGGGGAGTATACACTTGCACAATTCCCCCCAGTGTCAACTTCTCAGCTTCCCCAAGCACTAGGGCAGTTGCTGCGACTGCCCGCAAGCATGCCGGCCACCCCTTTGCAACTTGATCCAGTTGTTTAGAGAAATATGCCACGGGACGTTTCCAGGTGCCTAGTAACTAAGTAAGCACTCCCAGAGCCACCCCTCTCCGTTCATGCACATACCGTTGGAATGGCTTAGTGGGGTCCGGCAGACCCAGGGCTGGGGCTTCCATCAGTTTCCTTTTTAAGATTTTAAATGCCCTGTCCGCTTCTGGGGACCAGTGAAAGGAGTCATGATCCGCTCCCTTAACACATTCATACAAAGGTTTAGCCTACAGTCCAAACTCTGGGATCCATATTCTACAGAAGCCTGCCATGCCCAGAAACGCCCTGAGTTGTTTACGATTGCTTGGGATAGGAATTTGGCAGATAGCTTCCTTTCTTTCGTTTGAAAGCTGACGTTCCCCCTGCCTGATGTAAAATCCTAAATACCGTACTTCTGGGAGAGCAATCTGAGCCTTACTCTGTGCTACTCGATATCCTCGGAGTCCAACAAAGTGCAGGAGGCTCACAGTGGCTTTAAGGCAAGGGATTAGACCCACAGCAGCAATCAACAAGTCATCCACATATTGCAGGAGGAGGACCCTGTCCTCATTGTCCCACTCCTCCAAGTCTCTGGCCAGGGCCTGGCCGAACAGAGTGGGGGAATTTTTAAATCCCTGGGCCAGCACTGTCTAGCAAAGCAGCTTTTTAACCCTTCCGTTGTCCTCCCACTCGAAGGAGAAAATCTCCTGAGACTGGGGGTTGACCGGAATCGTGAAGAAAGCATCCTTCAAATCTAGGACAGAAAAATGGGTGTACTGCCCCCCTGTAGAGGCCAACAATGTATACGGGTTTGGAACAAGGGGGTGCAGAGACTTAACCCGCTCATTAACTGCCCTCAGGTCCTGACCTAGCTGGTATGTGCCATTGGGCTTTCGCACGGGCAGAATGGGGGTGTTCCAAGATGACTGGCATTCTCGTAGTACCCCGCACTCTAGGACCCGATCTATAGTCTCTTGCAGTCCCTCTCTGGCTTCCCTCTTAATCGGATACTGTTTGATGCGCACTGGGCTTTTTCCTGGGAGAAGCTGAATATGAACAGGGGTTGACGGGCTGCCTTCCTGGGATCCCTGATGCCCATACTAGGGAATACACCTGGTCCTTCCACTCACTCCACTCTGGGGCTTGCATGGCTGAGGGCTCAGTTGCAAGAGTCATTATCCAGGCATTCTCTGGGGTAAGGTGAGGCTTATTTCATCTTGAGTGAAATGCAGGGTGGCACCTAAGCAACAGAGCAGGTCCCATCCCAGTAGAGGTGTTGGACAATCGGGGAGGTAAACCAATTTGTGAGACAGAGTTCTGTTTCCCAAAGCACATTCCGCTGGGGCATATACTGGGCACTTGGTTCCTTTCCCTGTGGCTCCCACCACGGTGAGGAAATCTGCCACAGGCAGCTGCAGGGGTTGGTTTATGGCGGTTCGTGCAGCTCCAGAGTCTATTAAAAAGTCTATGTCTGAATCTCCCACCCGCATGTTTACTCGGGGTTCCAGGGGCAGGATAGTCCGTCTCCCCTGACACCCCTATTCTTGATCGTCCGCTGCCATCATAGGGATACCTTCCCTTTCGGGGCACTCATTTTTCCAATGTCCCTCCTTTCGGCATCTGGCACACTGGTTACGACCCAGACGCCTTTCCTGTGGACCAGGGCGCCCACGCCGACGTCCTCTCATTCCCCGGCCCCGTCCACCTTCCTGAAATCTTCCCCTGCCACCAGCCTGTACTGCTGCAACCATCATTTTCACTTGCCTCTTTTCCTTTTCTCCCTCCCTAAGGCTGTAAGCCCTGTTTGCAGTTTCCAAAATCTGTGCCATGGTCATGCCCATCAAATCCTCCTTTTTCTGCAGTTTCCTTTTAATATCAGGGGCTGCACGGCTGGTAAAGATACCCTTTATGATTGCCTCAGTTTCCGGTTCATCAGGGTCTGCAGTAGTAGTTTGCCTGATGGTATCCCGAATACGCTGCAGAAAAGCAACCGGACTCTCTTGTGACTCCTGTACTAGCTCATACGGCTTAGCCCAATTGTTATGTCGGACAGCTGAGTGTCGGAGACCATGTAATAGGAGCTCCTTGTACACAGTGAGACGCGTTTGGCCCATAGGGTCATTAGGATTCCACCCGGGATCTGCTAGGGGGACCTGGACTGCAGCAGTAGGGACGTGAATTGGATTCCGATCATGTCTCTTCTGTGCCTCCTCCCTTGCTTTAGACACAACCTGATTCCGCTCCACCTCAGACAGCAGGGTCCGCAGAAGGACATTACAGTCATCCCACTCAGATTTACAGCTAGCCAGGCACCCTTCAAAGACCGAGATAAACTTGCTTGGATTCGTAGAGAATTCCCCTGCCTGTGCCTTAAAAGCTGCTAGGTCCACTGGGTTAAAAGGCACATGAGTGTAAACCTGCATTGTAGTGGCTGGGCGATTGTCTGCTCCAGGACGGGCTATCCGAGTCTCAGTAATCAATGGATAGAATCCCACCGAGGGGGCAATCTCTGGGACCTGAGGGACCCTGTCTTTATAGGGTGGGGGTGTTGGAGCCGAAGGGGACACCGACTCTGCCATCACAACCGGAGGAGGGTTCTGGGGACTAACAGTAGTTACTACCGAACCTGTCGGAGTCAAATTACACCTTTGCAAAAGATCTGATCTATCTCTTAACAACATAAACAACTGTACATACATATGTTCATTCCATTTACCCGTACGCTGACAAAACAGAAGTAATTGAAGGATCGTGTTAGAATTAAGTGATCCCTCCGGTGGCCACCTTTCCTGGTCCTCTAGCTGATATCGAGGCCAGTCTACTGTACAGTATCTTTTCAGTTTACTTTTAATCAACGGATCCGATCCAAACACTTTCCAGTTCACCAGAATGCATTCCAAGGGTGCACACCTTGCCCTGCCTGCCACACTCTGTCCGTGCCCCATATTAGGGAGACTCTGGGCTTCCCCAGGTCAAAACAGGTAGACACTGGGCGTCCCCAGGTCAAGGCAGATAAAGTCCCCACTGGACTGTTCCTACCTTATCCACGGGACCGGTTCTGCACCGTCGCCTGCAGCTGTTTCTCCACTACTCGAGTGCGTTGCGCCGTTGTGCCCTCCGGGGTCGACCAAACCACGTCTCCGCTGAGGCCCCCGATGAAGTCACCGGTGAGCTCTGGGCGTCGGTCGTCGCCGTAGTCCGTCGGCTGCCAGGAGGGATCCGGGCAAGGCTAAATTTCAGCCTCGAGCCCACCCAGGGACGCCAAAACTGTTGCCAGCACAGGGTGCCCGAGGACAGCAACAGCGGGGTTCGTGGCCTGGTGTGCTTCGCGCCAATAAACACACCAGGGGTGGAGAAACAAAACAAAGTTTATTTGAGATCTCAAAGCGGTGCTAGGAGACAGGCACGTCTCAAATCAAGCACACTAACAGAAACAGCTTTTCTTCTTTTATACATTTTGCAGTCAAGCCTCATCCCCCCCTTCTCCCACTACCCCTCCCTTCCTCCCCCCCCATTCCTCTCTCTCTACCCCTCCCCTCCCTGGTAACAATTACTAGGCAAATAGCAATTACATTTAAGCAGTTAGATTATGTTGGCAGCTATAAGTTCAGCTCCTTAGCAACACTTCTTGAATTACTATCTTGTCCCTTTCCTTTGATTTATTATCTTTCCTTCAGCCAGTGGTATGCAGGCCTCATTATTACCGCTTGGTACTGCTAAGGGGGGTTTACCACTGATAGCCGGTTGCTTACACATTCCACTTGCACCTGGCTTTTGAGGTCGATTAGAGTTTAAACATGGAAGGAGTTTGGTTCATTTTAGGCCTAGTGCAGGAAGGCTTCATTGACGCTTGTGATTTTCCACCCTCCTGAGTTACCTAGGGTGATGATGATGCCTGGTGACGTCAACAGTCCTGTGACACCTTTAAGACTAACAGAAGTATTGGGAGCATAAGCTTTTGTGGGTAAGAACCTCACTTCTTCAGATGCAAGTGACTTGCATCTGAAGAAGTGAGGTTCTTACCCACAAAAGCTTATGCTCCCAATACTTCTGTTAGTCTTAAAGGTGCCACAGGACCCTCTGTTACTTTTTACAGATTCAGACTAACACGGCTACCCCTCTGATTTTAATTTTAATTACTATAGTACAAAAAACTTGCTTCCAAAGTCTTCCTGTCCTTTCTGTCCATCCCTTTCTCCCTTCGCCCCCCTGTTGAAGAGAGCCCTTAAAGGGGCTTTGTCCTGCCAGATAGCTGGACAAAGGAGTTTCTCTTTCTTTACTTCTGACTATTTGATGAACTGGTTTTAAAAGAACCCTCCAGCAAAATCAGTGCCTTAGAAGATATCAAATCCTTTGTTATGCCTAAAATCTTTGGAAACATATTTTTTAAAGTTGGTGAAATTTCTGTTATGGAGATCACACCCAGTAAATTAGCGTTCACTTTTTCTAAAAGCCTTGAACATTGTTCTGAACGCACTAACCCTCTGTGACTGATTGATTCAAAATAATGTCTCTGTTTCAGTGAGTTAAATATGCAGTAATCTGGAATGATTACTTGTGAAGGCTTAAGAGTACATTTCAAATATAAAATCAGCTGAGAAATACTGATTAAGAAAATGTAAAACAGAGAAGAGCTGCATCAGGTATTCCAGAATAGTTAATGTTGTATTCAGGACAGCTGACCTGCCCTTACTACAAAGTTTTTGCAAATAAATCTCTGACAAACTTCAGGGTATATCAAAAAACCTGTGTCTGACATTTTTTATTCCCAAGTTTAGTGCTTTTAATTCGCTACCTTCTGCATGTCCAGCCTTCACCGTCTGGCAGGCAGTGGAAAACAGGCTCCATTTTCTTTAGAAAGAAATTGCAGAAGAGTGTTTTTTTCAAATGTCATTTGCTTCATTTGGGTGCTGGGATTTGGCTGGAAGGGGGTGAGCAGGGAGGGGGAGGGAAGAGAGGAGGGAGACAGTGGGGAGAGGGCGGGGCCTTGGCAGAGTGTGGGCGGGGCCTGGGGCAGAGCAGGGGTGGAGTATGGGCAGGGCCACAGGTGGGCTAAGGAGCTGGCCTCCCCAAGTGGCAGCTTCACCCCTACCCATGACTGCAGGTAAGAGCGGGTCGGCTCCCACACACCCAGAGCGCGCTGCAGTGTCCTTAGGCAGGGGCCATATTCACAGAGCTGAATGCGCTGGTGCCGCGCACTCTGTGTGAGTCTCTGCGGGGAACTGCGACTCTCCACCCCCGTGAAGCGGGCCGGGCGGCTCGGTATCCTTTGCTGCCTCGTCCCTCCCCCCTCGGGCTGTGAGCCCAGGCTGCTGTCGGGCATAGGGGCACCAGTTTAATAACACTGCGTAGGGCCCCATAAATCCTAAGGATGGCCCTGCTCCCCCCTGCCAGAACCTTTCCTCAGCACTGTGAAAGGCTCTAGCGGGGGGAGGAAGTGGGGAAAAGCTCCGGTAGCATGGAGCAGCTGGAGACTTTCCCCGCTGTCTCCATCTTTCACTGCAGCATGTAGCGACACACTGCAGTGACGAGTGTGGACGCAGCCTGCCTTTCACTGTGGCATGTAGGTATACGTGTAGAACCTGTACTCTACATGGTGCCGTGAGCCGGGCCCTCAACCATTAAAATCAACACCCAAAAGTGACGGCGTCAGTGCAGTTTTGGGAGCATTCATGTAATATGATGCTTGCAGTTAACACTATTAAATACACTGGCTGCCACATTCTGCACCAGGTCCAGTTTCCCAGTGGTATTCACATGTAACCTTGTGCCTTGCAGGAATCCAGTCTCTAGATCACAACAGCTAGGATGACTGTAGTAAACTCTGCATCTCACAGGACTGGGTTTCTTCTTATTATTTTTAACAAATTGATTGCAACTCTCTAGTTTCAGGATAAACTAAACAAAACAATAAGCTGAATGTTACTGTCCTTATTGAATCTAACCAGGGATCTAAAATATCACCCCCCCACCCTCTTTTTTTAAGGGACGTTGGAAGAATGTCAGAATCCCTTACGTAGCTGCAAAACATACTGCCCCAATGCATGAGCAAGACCCAAGGGGTTGAGTTTGCTAACGGTACATAAAGAAATATATTAAACATAAATGATGCTAGACATTTACACTTCCTAGCGCCTTTCTCTGCAGGATCCAACAACCTTCCAGACATGAATTCTTACCTCATCCTTGCGAAGTACGTATCCTTTGACAGAAAGTGTCCAAAGTCACATAGCCAGTCGGTGCCAGTCAGTAATAGAACCCAGGTGTCCTGGTTAATCACTAGATCCCTCTTCCTCAGAGAGACAAGTTTTTACGCTACACAGAGCTCTTCTTCCAGTCTGAGAAAGGTACCGTGACACTCTGAGCTCTGTATAGCTCGAAAACTTGGTTCTCTCCCCAGCAGAAGTTGGTCCAATAAAAAGATTACCTCACCCTCCTTGTCTCACCAAGAAAATGACATTTCCTTGATTTTCTTTCTAAGGCCAGGTCAGTGGTGGGGAAAGGTGTTACTATGGAAGGCTTAGACATGGAAGTGCTCTATTTACATTTCTCTGTCTAATCCTTAGATGGTCTGCCCTTAATCTTCTGCTGGAGGAACGGCTTGGACAAGTGAACAGGGACGTCAGCCCGCATATTGCATCGCCTCTCTACTAGGTGCCAGCAAGGAAGGCAATTGGTACAGCGTCCGCTAGTAACTGGAAGGAGAATCCACTCCTGAGCCCCCCGTCAGCTGGCAACAACTTCCAGTTTTCAGTCACTGTCAAGCAGAGATCTGCGGTGGAGGTGAATGGTTTCTCTTTCTCATTCCCCGACAATCCTTGCGCCATGATTCAGTTTCCAGCACATTTCCCTAGTTCATGTGGAAGGAGAAGAGTCCAACCCTTGGCAGCCAGGAAGCTCACACAACCTCCATCAGCAGCATGAAACCATTTTCTAAGGTGGAAAACTCTTTGTACAAGGCTATGAAGGAGCTACCTCGACCACCCTCAATAAATGCCTTAATTTACTGATCACTTACATTTCCTGAACAGGACAAGGGGGATGAGCCAAAGAATCACAACCATAGCGATGACCAGTCTTGTATAAAACAGTATCTCTGAGCCTGGGGGGGAATTACAACCCTTTATAACTGTTCACCCCACCAGAAGTCATTGTCCGCAGCGTACGCGGGTGCTGAGAAGGAAAAAGCTAAGAGGTTTCAGAGATGCTGAAATGCAAGGGGACAGCAAGCGTTTAATAGGATTTACACACAGATATTTTAGGCCGGCTAGTAAAGTGTTACTGATTTCTAGTCATGCTTCTCAATGTGAATGCAAGGTCAAGTGTAACCTTTGGGTGGGCTAGAGTTCACTTCCTTGCCCTTTTCCAGTGCCTAAAAAAAACCCCAACTCCCATAGAAAAGTCGCTGGAGACCCAGAGTTCAGTCTCTAAGGATTTTCAGCAAGGACTGCACAGGGTCAACCTCCCCACATTCACATCCCAAAAGGAACTAAAGAAATGAATTTAGTTAAATAACTTCATAAAATCTTGTTGCCGGCACAGGGGCCCAAGGACAGCAACAGTGGGGTTCGGTGCCCGGAGTGCTTCACGCCAATAAACATACCGGGGTGGAGAAACAATCAAAGTTTATTTGAGATCTCAAAGTGGTGCAAGGAGACAGGCAAGTCTCAAATCGAGCACACCAGCAAAAACAGTTTCTCTCTTCTTTATACATTTTACAACTAAGCCCCCCCTCTCTACCACCCCTCCTCTACTCCCCCTCCCCTCTCTACCGAAGGCATGTTTATACATTTAAGCAATTAAATCATTCTAGGGCTATAAATCTAGCTTGTTAGTAACTTCTCTCTAAACTGTTATTTGGTCCTGTTTACCCTTAGTTTATTACCCCTTCCCCAGCTAGAAACATGCAAACCTCATCATTATTGTTTGGTACCTGGCATGAACAAGGTCGTAATTGCTAACTAGCTATTTACACATTCCAATTCCTGTCCTTGGTTGTTGAGGTCAATCAGAGTTAAACATGGAAGGACAGAGTTTAAACATGGAAGAACTCTGGCTCAGGCAGGCATAGTAACCCCAACAATCTTATGATAAAGAAATAAATAATAATCTAATTTTTACAGCATAACCTGTCTATTTTATCATCCACAGACATTATCTTCACAGTTATACAGAAACATAAATAAAGAAAACAAAATAAAATCTGAACAGTTCACAGAAACACAGTGAGAAGAAACTGAGAGTTCCCAAAAGCTTAGGTTTAGATCTCTTCAGTCTCAGAGTCTTTGATCCCCAAACCTAGACAGTTTGCTGAGTCTAAAACAACCTAGGCGGTTGCCTAGGGCGCCAGGATTTGGGGTGGGGCGGCAATTCGGCGGCGGGGGGTCCTTCTGCACTCAGGGTCTTCGGCGGCAATTCTGCGGCGGGTCCTTTACTCGCTCCAGGACTGGCCGCCGAAGTGCCCCGAAGACCGGGAGCGCTGAAGGACCCGCCCGCCGCAGAATTGCCGACGACGACTGGGAGCGCGGAAGGACCCCTGCCAAAAACCCTGGCGCCGTTCCTGTTCCCTCCACTTGCTTGTAGGAATCTTCAGGTGGAATCCAGGCAGATTCGTCCTCTGCTGAAATCACTTCCAGCCAGCCAGCCAACTGATTAACCCACCACTCAGTTAAGTCACAAGTGTACCGATTTAAAGCAAACCCTGTTACAAGAAAATACAAAACTGAGACTAGCAAACTAGAAATGACTCTTTCCCCATTACTGCCTTTAAAGAAAAGTTGGTGACTCACACTAGTTGTGACAACGTATCTAGAACAGTTTGGCTAAAATCAAAACCACATTCAAAGCATGCAATTAAAATAGAAGTAGTTATTTTCCCCTCCCAATTTCCCCTGGCTATAATTAGCATTGATCAGATTTCCCTGTTAGAGGATTATAGGGTTACCATATCTAGCAAATAAAAAAAGAGGACCCTCCACGGGCCCTGGCCCCGCCCATTTCCCCACCCCCAGCCCTGCCCCAACTCCGCCCCTTCCCTGCCCTAACTCCGCCCCCTCCTCCCTCCCACTCCCAGCCACGCGGAAAGGGCTGCCCCAGCGCTACCGGCTTCAGGGTTTGCCGGGCAGCCCCCAGACCCTGCGCCCCCGGCCGGCACTTCCCCAGTGCAGCTGGAGCCCGGGAGGGGAAGCGCCCAGCTGGGGGCGCAGGGTCTGGAGGCTGCCCGGCAAACCGTGAAGCCGGTAGCGCTTGGGCTTCGGGCAGCCCCCTTGCCTCCGGACCTTGCGCCCCCAGCTGGGCACTTCCCCTCCTGGGCTCCGGCGGTGCAGGGTCCGGAGGCACGGGGGCTGCCCGAAGCCGGTAGTGCTCGGGCAGCCCGGCTCTTAAACAGAGCCGAAGAGTCAGGGGAGGAGCAGAGCCGCCATTTTCCCGGACATGTTCGGCTTTTTGGCAATTCCCCACGGACGGGGGTTTGAGTGCCGAAAAGCCGGACATGTCCGGGAAAAAGAGGACGTATGGTAACCGTAGAGGATTAACAATGTCACTAACTTGCAGCAAAATGCGTCAGAGTTCGGGACACCAGCCGGCTCCCTGCTCCTGGGTTCAGCTTCTCCCAGCCCGCACCAAGCACCCGGCCCCCTGCAAAGCAACGGCCCTGACTGCTGCCCTCATGGAGTCTGACCCCAGCAACAGGGAACCTACTGGAGCGGACCCAAAACTACCACACCCAATTCCAGAAGCTTCTGGATGGGGAGTGCTAAACCTGCCTAGCGACAATGACCCAGGCACAACTCACTCCTACCTCCCCACAATGGGTCTCTTAAAGAGATATCTCCCTATTAGGCACATGGGTTACACAAGCAAACCCACAGCAAAGAAAACAGGACAGTGTGGTACTGAGCCCTACCCAGAAGTGGTCGCTCAGCAAATAATTATGTGCCCTCTATCTGTCCTCTAGGGGCTGGACTAAGGTTACATACCAAAATCCCATTGATTGCTGCAATATTTATAACGCTTGTAATGAATTTCTAGACATAGGGTTGACTAGGACTGGCTTCACCTTTATGAAATGTAGCTTACGCCCTATTGCGCTCTGAAAACTCCCATCATGAGATGGGCTTCGAGGCCCACGGACTCAATCTTATTATCCAACGTTGGTTTTGAATAATGCTGGCTTCTGTGCCCTGTGCTGGCAGCCTCCGTTTTGCTGACTAGTGATGACTGGAGCCATGGAGCGGGAGAGAGGACTGCACGGCAGAATAGGCGAACACAGGCAAATCCCCTGCTAATGTCCATGGGAGTTTTGCCTAAATAAGGCGTGAGGACTGTGAGACTGGGCCTGGCTAGATTTAGTCATTCATTTCTTCCGCCCGTCGTCACACAGGCGTTAAAACAGGCTGGACACTGGTTTCCTGTCAATGCTCTGTGGCCCTGTCATTTTTGGCCGTTCTGGTGACTGTCACATCAGCAAGGTGTTGATGCCGTTAATCTGTGGCCACATACATACAGATAACATAGTCCTGCGAGGGGATTGAACCTAGGACTTTCTGCCAGGGCCGGCTCTAGGCACCAGCAAACCAAGTACATGCTTGGGGCAGCACAGTTCCGGGGCGGCATTCCAGCAGGTTTTTTTGCTTCGGCAGTTTGCTGTCGGAGGTTTTGTTTCTGTTTTTGTTTTTTGCTTGGGACAGCAAAACAACTAGAGCTGGCCCTGCTTTCAGCCCCGAGCTCTGGGGGTGAAAATCCCATGGCCTTCAGTGACTGAGGATAATCTCTTCTAACATGGGGCGCATGCAATTAGTGCAAGAGTTCAGATCTCCAAAGAGCGGCTGGTGCCAGCGAATACAAGAGCCGGCTTGCGACAGGATGTACAAACCCTGCACCAGGCAAGAAGGGCTCACAGTCAGGCAGACCTGCCCCGCCCCGCTGGAAGGCATGCTAATCATGCAGGGGAGTCTTAAAAAAAGTTCAGTTCAGCAGGGCCCAGGCATGGGAAACAGGGGCAGCTCCAGGCATGAGCTAAAAGCCACCTGGCCGTTAGCTAAGGCTGTAGAGCAAACTCATTAATCTCTCTCTCCTAGATGGGACAGAACCCCACACCCAGGAGGTGTGTGTGTTACAAATGCATAATACCCTTAACTTGAATGAGAAATATGGGGCACAGATCCAAGGTGTGAACAGACTTCAGCAGAAATACTGACAATGAGCAGTTGGGTACCCAGGCTCTAACCACACACTATGATCAGTTTCCTGACGGCTCATCTGTTGTTTGGCTGCCACTCAGTAGAAATCGAGATAAGGCCTGTGGTGAACAGAGGTTGGTCATCAATTTAACAACACTGGAAGCCCCTCTTTCTGCAGCAGGCCCTCTTAACTCTTGAGCATTGCAAAAAGATAGGGGAGCGGTGTGGAATGCAAAGACAGCAGAGCGGGGATCCCCGTATTCTGTATGTACAGGTACAAGCCAAACCACCATAGACCGAGATACATTCCTCATGGGCTTGTCTGACGCACATTCAGCTCCAAGTCAGCCCAGGGTCTGATAGGAGCACTGGCAAATCAAGAGTGCTGGCCTTATTTTAATCTCGGATTTACTGTCACTTGCTTGTTTAGTCTTCTGGAGGCCAGTTCCATTCTCATTGAAGGCCGGGGGAGCTTTGACCCAGACTTAAATGGGAGCATGGCTGGGCTCACTGTAAGGAGTGGGGGGTCTTCTGCATTTGTGTTTTCTGACTCTCACGTCCCTGTGTTGAATGCTGCTTTTATAGGTTAAAATCCACATCTTTAAATTGCACGTGGAAAGAAATTGGAGGCCGGTGCAGGGTCCGGATGTCGTTTGTGCTGACCGAGAAATGCTCCTGAACAAGCAGGTGGCTGCATTCTGCACGAGCCACAAGTTCCAAATTACCGTCAATTGTCCCCCCGACCGGAGCCCTTGGCCACAGCCCAGTCTTGGGATGACAAGGCCTGGGTCACTGGGGTGAGGTCCTGCATTCAAGAGGGGGAGGGGAAAAGGATTACAACCAACTGGCCAAATGTAGATAATAAGGAATTGTGGCCACTGCAGCTACCAGGGCATCCAGGAATGGCTGAGGGTGCAATTAACCTGGGGTTGGATCGCTCCTGTCCAGTTTTGTTGCCCATGTCACTGGTGTCGTAATGGCAGTGCTTAATTTGTGCCGATTTAAAAAATGAATCGCAAGTAATAGCACTGTTAAACAACAGAATACCAATTGAAATGTATTAAATATTTCTCTTACAACACAGTACAAAGTGTACACTGCTCACTTTATACACCGCTACCTCGATATAACGCGACCCGATAGAACACGAATTCGGATAGAACGCGGTAAAGCAGTGCTCGGGGGGGCGGGGCTGCACACTCCTGTGGATCAAAGCAAGTTCGATATAACGCGGTTTCACCTATAATGCGGTAAAATTTTTTGGCTCCTGAGGACCGCGTTATATCGGGGTAGAGGTGTATTATTATTTTTATTACAAATATTTGCACAGTAAAAATGATAAACAAAAGAAACAGTATTTTTCAATTCACCTCATACAATACTGTAGTGCAATCTCTTTATCATGAAAGTGGAACTTACAAATGTCAATTTTTTTTGTTACGTAACTGCTCTCAAAAACAAAACAATGTAAAACTTTAGTGCCTACAAGTCCACTCAGTCCTACTTCTTGTTCAGCCAATCGCTCAGACAAACACGTTTGTTTACATTTACAGGAGATGCTGCTGCCTGCTTCTTATTTACAATGTCACCTGAAAGTGAGAACAAGCATTCACATGGCAATTTTGTAGCCAGTGTTGCAAGGTATTAGACTTGTAGGCTTTAAAGTTTTACATTGTTTGATTTTTCAATGCAGTTATTTTTTCTACATAACTCTACATTTGTAAGTTCAACTTTCATGATAAAGAGATTGCACTACAGTACGTGTATGAGGTGAATTTAAAATACTATTTCTTTTGTTTTTTAGAGTGCAGATATTTGTAATAAAAAATAAATATAAAGTGAGCATTGTACACTTTGTATTCTGTGTTGTAATTGAAATCAATATATTTGAAAATGTAGAAAACACCCACAAATAATTAAATAAATGGTATCCCATTATTGTTTAACAACGTGATTAATTTTTTTAATCGCACGATTAATCGCGATTAATTTTTTTAATCGCTTGACAGCCCTACTGTTTATTCGACACCCAGTACAACGGGGGCCATGATTCTAGTTCGGTCTCCTGTCTGCTACTTGAATACACTGTTGTAAAGAGTAAGATTTCATGGGATATTATAACAAATCCTTATTTCATGGGCTATTATAACAAATTCTTCACAAAACTCTCACAGCTACCACTTTCCTTTCTTTCATTAGTCCTGTAATTCTACCCAAAAAAGCAATCCAATTGGCCTGTCAAGATTCGTTCTTGGTTACCCTCTCCAGTGTTCCTTATTGCTGGTGGGTTTTGCTACTGTTGTCGCATTTAAAACAATTTTGTCCCCTCTTTTTAGCTGCAGAGGGGATGTAAGCAAGACATGCTCCTCTGTCCAAAATCCTTAAGTCAGCATGGCATCATGAGGTTTTCAATTTGATAGTGTCCCTTTGAAAGGCTGAACATCACCTTGGGTAAAATGTTCCAAAGTGCCTAAGTCCCATTTTCAAAGGGACTTTCTCTGGCATGTAAGTCATGTTTGAAAATGGAACTTAAGCGCCTAAATTATTCAGGTGCTTTTGAAAATGTTACCTTAACTGCCCTCTTGCAGAGTAAGAGAGAATTCCACTAGTTACCGAGCTTAATTTTCAAGGGCGTTTTAGTTCAGGAGACGCAGTAATCTCTTGAAAGGGGACTCAAACAGCCACAGAACAAAGCACGGCATCCCTCAGATAAACTCTATCTCTAAACCAGTGAGGGGTCCTACCTTCGTTCCTTTTGCCAGGTATCCAGAGAGTCCTGTGCATCTCTTTCAGTTGTTTAACTGAACAGGTCACTTCTGTCCCATTGTGGCAATGTGCAGCATTCACCCAGGCTTTGTAGGTCATGTTGAAGGTCCCGTCATCTGTCATTATTACCGATGCATTGTCATCTAGCACCTTATATCCCCCACATGTTGTGTTCAGGGTAATATGTAGAGTTGGAGGATAAAATTTGCTGACTGTACATGTCACCAGTGCTGTGTGAAGAGCTGCTTCAGTGGAAGAGGACAGCCAGACTTTGGGGGAAGCTGCAGAGAAGAGAGAATTAATACTGTAATCCAAGCTGTAGGATGAAAGGGACCCCAGAAATCTAGTTATGGAAAATACACATGCAGTTTTCTGGTGTGCGGATGGGTTTTTTATAACAGAAATGTAGTGATGTCAGACTTAATACTTGAATCCAAATAGCTTCACAAAGTGTTTACAGGAAAGACTGTCCTTAATCACATAATAATTAATATAAGTGATTGGGCAGTAGAAGCATTTGTAATGTTGATATACCAGAGATTCACATAGATTCTGGCTTAGGGCCGGAATGGATCGTTAGATCATCTAGTTTGACCTCATGCAAAACACAGGGCATTAAATTTCACCCAGTTACCCCTGTACTGAGCCCAATAACTTGTTTCACTAAGTGCATCTTCCACAGGCAGCCAGTCTTGATCTGAAGACATCAAGCAATGGAAAATCCATCACTTCCCTTGGCAGTTTGTTCCAGACGTTCATGACCCGCCCTGTTAAAAATGGGGCCTTATTTCTCATTGGAATTTGTCTGGCTCCAGCTTCCAGCCATTGGTTCTTGTTTTGCCTTTCTCCGCTAGATCAAAGAGCCCTGTAGTACCCGGTATTGTCTCCCTGTGAAGATACTTATACGCTAATCAAATCACCTCTCAATCTTCTGTTTGATCCGCTACATGGACTGAGCGCCGCAAGTCTATTGCGAGTCATTTTCTCCAGCTGTCAAATCATCCTTGTGGCTCTTTTCTGTCCCATCTGCAATGTTTCAACATCCTTTATAAAATGTGGACACCACAACTGGATGCAGCACTCCAGTGTCTGTCTCACCAATGCCAGAAAGAGAAGTAAAATCACCTCCCTGGTCCTTGGGATGACCAGATAGCGAGTGTGAAAAACCGGGACACTTTTTGGGGGGATGAGGTGGGTATAATTGCATATATAAGACAAAGCCCCTAATATTGGGACAGTCCTGATAACATTGGGATATCTAGTCACCCTACTGCTCCTACTCTCAACTCCCTTATTTATACACCCAGAGAGCACATTAGCCTTTTTTGCCACAGCATCACATTAGGAGCTCATGTTGAATTTTGTCCACTCAGACTCATAAATCCTAAGTCATTGTTTTCTAGGATACAGGCCGCCAGTCTGCAGGGATGGATGGCCTGCTTTCCTGATGCCCAGAGACCTATCCCAGGTAGTTTCTGGCTTTATTCATACAACTGGCCATTCTTTGGGCCTACTTTTTGAACTGGAATCAGAGGTTAAACAATTGGATGTTAAACCTATGCCATGGACCGAACATTCCCTCCATCCTCTGAGGCTGGTCCACCCTTGGAAATTCATGGAGCCAGAAAGGCTCCAGAGAGCTCTGAGAGAGAATCTTATTCCATCAACAGATCACTCCCTCAACAGGTTGGTGGAACAGTATAATTCTCTTGTCTTCCACCACTAGGATCCCTCTTCACCGGCTTTGGTCTCACAAGTCACTCCTGGTTTATGGACGAGCTGCAACAAATGGAGTGAGAGGGAAGATAGGTGGAGCCGCAGTGGTGGAAGTTTCGTGCGAAGGCAGATTGATTGCAGCGTAGAGTTTAAAGAAATTCTCACACTGTGGCCGTGGAAAAGGCAAAGAAAAAGTTCCCTTTGCGGACGGGAGGGATCAGATTTGGGATGAGTCGTCTGCTTCTGCGATGGAGAGCAAGGTCTTGAGGAAACAAGGGTCACCTCTGTTCTATTAGGGTTTCATGCAGTGATGCGCCCTGAGCTTGGGGAGGTGTTGGGAGAACATTGTCCTGCAACAAGTGCTTTGGATCCATGCTCTGTAGTGAGGTATCAAGGCAGGGAACATGCACAGACCTGAGGAATTTTGGGGGGCGTTTGGAATGCCACTAAATAATAATAAAGCCGGTGTGAGGATCTGGAATCAGGCTGTTACCTATGTGAGCTCAAGCCACTCAGAGAGGACCTGATTGGGGTCCAGGTCTCTGGTTGGTCCAAGGGTACTACTTAAGCCTGGAGGTGACACAAGGAAGTTGTCTGCGCAGCTAGGTGGCACGGCTTCCCAGCTGTTTGCTATGGTAAATCCTGCTCTTTTGCCTTCCTGGGTTCAACTTTGGCTCTGATCCTTGGTTCTGTTCCTGGCTGTTGTTCCTAGTCAGGGAACAACAGTTTATAACTCAGACAAATCTGAATGGATTTGCATGGCGTCAGCAAAGGGCATGTCCATGGCTTCAAAGCAGATCACTGCTAAACATCAAAGGCCTGCTATGAAAAATGGAGCTTAGAGCTATACAAAACTACTACCAAAAATCTTTTATAAACTGGAACGTGTAAAGCAACTTAAATATAGGAATTACTGCCAGCATCACCTATGATTACTGGTTATGGTGCATGAGTTTTGGGGGCTGATAACTTCTTTCTTCCCTTGAACCCGGACCAAACTTGATATGGAGACAAACATCACTCTGGGATCTCAGCATGTCATTTTCTCCATCACTCTCTTTATGTAGAATTGCATTATGAAGGTGGCCTTACATGTCACCATTTTCTTCACCTCCAGAGCACAATCCTTGATACAGGACCATTGGTCCTCCTATAAGCCCAGGTTCTGGGATCTTCAGAGATTCCTCTCACAATTATATCTTGCCCCCATTGCTGCAAAAAATGAGCCTCAGAGATCATCCCCATATTTGGGAAGCCATTTTTCAAAACACTACACTCAATCAACTAACTTTTTGAACTTGTGGAAGTCAATCTATGCCCATCACTGCTTCCGACTTAACTATGGTCTCCTTTGTGTCTGTTTTAGGTATCAGCTACACTCTAATGTACTTCAAAGGAGAGGTGAGGGGAGAGGATAGCTAAAAGAAAGACAAAGGATAGCTCAGTGGTTTGACTTTTGGCCTGCTAAACTCAGGGTTGTGAGTTCAATCCTAGAGGGGGCCATTTAGGGATCTGGGGCAAAAATCTGTCAGGGATGGTACTTGATGACCTCTCAATGTTCATTCCAGTTCTATGTGATAGGTATATCTCCATATAATAAAAACAATTATGAAATCTTCATTTTACATGGCATAAAGGAGCGAGATGCTGCCTCACTGATGTTGACTATCACCTCACTGCATAAGCAACACCACTGAAATCAAAGGGATCTGCTCAAGGAATAAGGTAATGTGAGGGCAGGTCTACACTACAAATGTACATTAGCGCAACGTCTGGTGAAGACGCTCTAAGCTGACGGGAGAGAGCTCTCCTGTCAGCTTAATAACTCCACCTCTGTGGGAGGCGGTAGCTATGTTGGTGGATAAGCTCTCCTGCCGTCATAGTGCTGTCTACACTAGGGTTAAGGTTGGTATAACTGTGTCGCTCAGAGGTGTGGATTTTTCACATCCCCGAGCAACACAGTTATTCCGAAGTAAGTGTGAAGTGTAGACCTGGCCTAAGTGTAGCAGAATCTGGCTCAGTTTGTTGTGGGATACTATAAAGTTTTTTCCCACCGATTGGGAAGATTTGCATAACTAACTTCTCATGGCACGGCCACTAACAAGTACAGCAGTCATTCTTATTCCAGCCCTCGCGCCTGTCACATGATCTGTAGCTGTTTTCAGCACGCCCTATGCAAGTGTTTCACTTAAAGAAGCGTTGGGGTAATAAGTGATGCATGTGTAAAATGGGTTTTTGTAGTAAGTCTGTGTTACACGGAAACGTGTTTTCTAACCAGTTTACTAAATAACTCCAGAACAGTTCATTGTAGTTGCTGAACTTCCTTCATCCTGTTATGTCCAACTGGAGTTGTCTTGTCCAAGAAAACGATGGGAGGTGATAATACTTGTTTGAATATTTAACACTGGCAAGCTTATCAGGTGAAACATTTTGTAAAGTTCCTTACACAAATAAGAGTTAAAGGACAGCAAACAAGGACGCTGACTGCTCAGGATAAGACCATGAGGACTATATACATGTGAAGCAAACCTGACTGTCTCTGTCTGAGGCTGGGTTTGGAGATGGCTTTTGCTCTATTTATTTTATTATATGCACGTGTAAAGTTCCATGCATACCAGTGGTGCAGTAGAAATAATTAGCAAGATCGCTATATGGATCTAAGAGTCCTGTGGCACCTTATGATGCATCCGACGAAGTGGGTATTTACCCACGAAAGCTCGTGCTCCAATACGTCTGTTAGTCTATAAGGTGCCACAGGACTCTTTGCTGCTTTTACAGATCCAGACTAACACAGCCCCCCCTCTGATATATGGATCTAATGTACTCTATTTATCTACATATAACTAATGCACCAATCACGAAGTACTCACATGGCCCCCATCACCACTCTCTGAAGCGCTATGGTATGCAGGGCTGTTGTAGCAGGATATTAGAGAGACAAGGTGGGCAAGATAATATCTTTGATTGGACCAACTTCTGTTGGTGAGAAAGAGAAACTTTCAAGTCACACAGAGCTCTTCTTCGGGTCTGGGCTCTGAGAGTGTCAGAGCTTGTCTCTCTCACCACCAGAGCTTGGCCCAATAAAAGCTATCACCCGATGGCAGGGAGAGGTGCCAACTACAAGAATTAAAAGTGTTAAGCTGGTAGCAGCCTGGCCCATCTTTGCTCTTCTCTTGGTGAGATTTTATCAGATGTGTGTGTGTGGGGGGGGGGGGAGGTTTGGAGGGAGACTTTTAATAAAATAATATTTGTACATTACGATGTAGGTGTGGTAGAAGAATGCGAGTCCCCCCCCCTTCATTTATGACGCTAGACGCCCTAACCGTGGCCCATTTCGGGACAAGGACTTGGCAGAGGGGGAAGCGAGGGGAAGGACGGGGGGGCGGCTGCAGCAGCCCCCCCAGGATGGGTTGTTCGGGCCCCGGCTGTGCCATGGCGCAGCGGGAAGCCTGGCGCGCCCCATGGTGTGTCCCTGGCCCGGCCCCTGGGCAGCGGAGCGCGCCGCCAGCCGCTGGGTGCGCTCCGGGAACGGGGCCAGGGGCGCAGGCCCGGCGCTTGGAAAGGGAACCGGCCTGGCGCCGGTGGTTTCCCGCCAGGGATGGATTCCCCGGGCGGACAGGCTCGGATCGGCCGTGACTGGGCTGGGGCAGAAACGAAACCAGCCGCCCCCGGCCCTCGCCGTTCCGCGCTCTGGATGCGCTCGCCCCCCGGCCCGGTGAGTGCGCGCACTCCGGCCCGAGCGCACGGCAGCCCCGGGAACCGGCCCGGGCCCTGGGGCGGGGAGAAGGGGAAGGGCCCGTGCGGGGGCGGGGGGCAGCAGGGGCCGGGGCTTCCCAGAGCAGCCCGCGGGGTCTGTCCCTGAACTGCGGGTTTGCAAGAGGCCGGGGTGGGGCGCGGGGTGTCCCTGCGCTGCCCAGGAGCCCTGGCACCCCCCTTCTCCCCAGGGGAGGTGGCCAGGCTGGGACAGGCCGTGTTAACTTTCCACTCGCCTTCCCCCAAAAGGCCGGGGATGTGGGGGGATGGGACATTGCCCTGGACCATGCTGCCCCGCCCCCCCGCAGGGAATGGTGCAGATCTGCGCGGAGGGGCCCCTCCCCAGGCTACTGGATGGTGGTGGACACTCCCCCCCCATGTGTCTAGACACAGTGTGAATTCCCTCCCCTCCCCCAGAAAACCCCAACTTTTAACAGTAGAAACCCTCCTTCCTAGGCGCCTCCTCTCCAAGCGCTTCCAGTCCCGGAGTCCCATCCTCGGGGCTCTGGCCCCGCTGGGATCGGAGCCAGGCAGGACTCTGGCGCCGGGTCTCTCCGCAGGGCCACTCCCCGCAGGGCAAGGAGCCTCCTCCGCTTCAGCACTTCCTGGGTCTGACCTCGGAGCATTCAGCCCCCGGCTCACCCCGTGAGCTCCCCGCAGTGAGTCCACCGGGCTGGGACGCCTGGGGCAGCCTCACCCGCCCCACAGGGGCCCTGCACCCCCACTCCGCAGCCGGCACTGACGCCCAGCCAGCGTGGGACACAGGAGGTTTATTAGTGGTCGGGAGCACAGCGTAGAACAGAGCCTGTTAGCATAGAAAGCAGGAAGTTACAGCAAAGTCCATCTTGGGGGCAGATCCAGAGGCCTGGGCTCTTCCCCTGAGTCCCAAACCGGGAGACTGACCAGTTTCCACCAACCCAGCCTCAGTCATGCCCAGGTGCCCCCCACCCCTTGTCTCTTTCCCAGGCAAACAGGTCACCTGGTCTCTTTGTTCTCCAACACCTCCGGCTGGCTCCTTGCAGAGGTGGGGGCCTGGCCATCAGTTGCCAGGATACAGGGTGTCAGCCATTCTCCGTGCCCAGGCAGCCAGTCGGCATCACACCTGCCCTCTAGGGGTCTCTGCACCGATCACACACCCTTATCCCACCACCTAGAGACTTCACTGATACATAGGGGAAACTGAGGCACACACCCAGTATTCAGAGAAAACATTAAGAACATTCTCACTTTGTCACACTTCCCCATAAAGCTTAGTGTGCCCCTTGTAGGGGACCATGAGTGGGAGGAGGAGAGAGTGAATGTCTACCCTTGTGGGCCCCTGACCCCGGCCCCTCCCAAAAATCGAGCTGAAAGACACATGGCAAAAACATTACTCTGTCCTGTGTCACAGTCCCGTTCTTCATCCCGCGCCTCCTTGTTCGTTTGGGCTGTGACTTGCTTGGGCTTTATTCTCCACTGTGGGGGTACACCAGTGCAGCTGTGCTGCTGTAGCGTATTAGTGTAGACGCTACTCCGCCGATAGGAGATCTTCACCCATCGGCATAGTTATTCCACCTCCCTGAGAAGTGGAAGCTATGTGAGTGGGAGAAGCTCTCCCATCAACATAGCTCTGTCTACACCGGGGGTTAGGTTAGTATAACCACATTGCTCAGGGATGTCGATTTTCACACCCCTGAGTGAGGTAGTTATACCAATATAGGTTTGTAGTGTAGGGAAAGAACTTTTTCTGTGCTTCTTCCATTTAAATTAAGATGGTTAAAAGCAGCATTTTTCTTCTGCATAGCAAAGTTTCAAAGCTGTATTGAATTAATGGTCAGTTGTAAACTTTTGAATGAACCATAATGTTCCATGCAGAGTTTTTGCACTGTAAGTTTTACCGGTGAAAGTAAAGCACTGGTTTGTATACTCACTTAATTCCTCAGGCATCAGAGAGTGTTTACATTAGCAGCACTTCCATTGCTGATGAGAGCAGCGCTCTAGGGTGGCTATCCCACAGTGCAGCTCTCTCCAGTTTGACGATGGGTTTTGAGGGAAGGGGGGTGTATGATCGGGGGGCATCTTGGGTCCCTACACAGATTCCTCTCCCCAAACACTGATCAGCTCCAGTAGCTCGGCATTGCTCCGTTTGCGCCGCGGAGCAGGCATTGTCATCTGGCCAAATGCCAAGTGAGCACTTGCCAAGAAAACAGGAAGGGGGGTTTCAAAGTTCCCGGGCCTTTCCAGGGGGAGGGGTGGATGTCTGTTTACCGGGCAGCAGAGCTGCTGGCCAGAGCGGTCGCCTAGGCACTGTGGGGTATCCTCTGGAGGCTAAAAGCTCTGTAAACAGGAAGAATGTGTCTTCCCTTGCACATCACTGCAAAAGCATCACCGGTCAGAGCTGTACGCCTCTCGTGGAAGTGGTTTTCTTTCTATGAAAAGAAGAACAGGAGTACTTGTGGCACCTTAGAGACTAACAAATTCTTCGGAAGTGGGCTGTAGTCCACGAAAGCTTATGCTCTAATAAATTTGTTAGTCTCTAAGGTGCCACAAGTACTCCTGTTCTTCTTTTTGCGGATACAGACTAACACGGCTGCTACTCTGAAACCTTTCTTTCTGTGGTGACACTTCGGAGTTTCACTGCAAAAAGTCATTGGCAAGTGTAAACGCTCCCATGGTTTTTGCGCAAAAAAGGGACTTTTTCCGCTTTAAATGGCAAGTGTAGACATGCCCTATCAGTCTTACCATGGAGTCACAGAGAGCCCCCATGGGCACCCCACTGTATCTTGCCACCCAGGGGAGCTGGATTTAGTGATAAATGGTCACTGACACCAGAATCACAAAATGTCCAGGTTGCTCTCAGTCCCGAGAGACCAGTCATTTACCCCAGACCAATTTGTATCTTAGATTTCACACCAAAGACAATGACTGTGGCCAAGTTTGTAATAAAATAACTTAAAGGTTGATAAACCAGGAAAAAAGAAAAGAGAGTTCTTGAGAGGATAAAGCAGGTAACAATTATATGTACAGGGTGAGTCATGGTCTATAATTTCAAACGGTAGCAGAGATGTAGTAATCTGCCAGTTTCCCAAAAGTCTCTCAGGGCCAACCAGAGTAACTCTGGGGATCTGTGTCGTCTTGTTCGGTTGTTCTGCTCTGTTCGAATCCAGAGACAAGCTTAAATTCGAGCCACACAAAACTCTTCAGACCAGACCCAAAGAAAACCTCTGTGTAAGCTGAAAAGCTGGTCTCTCTCACCAACAGAAGTTGGTCCAATAAAATATATTACCTCACCCACCTTGTCTCTCTAATATCCCGGGACCCACACGGCACAACTGCACTATTAGAATCCAAGCGGTCCAGAGATGAAGAAACCAAGCTGACCACAACAGTTCCCATGGAGGTCCCTTCTTCATAGGGGTGGGAGGGAGGGGGAATGTACTTTGATCCTTGGTCTTGCACAATGGTTCATTTGCATTCAATGAACAGGATTTAACATCTTCTTGCTAGAGACCATCACTTTCCTTACACAAGGCTTTTTCCATGGTCCATCCTCACAGAGCTTTACAATGCAAATGTTTGCTGTTACATTATAACATGGGGAATAGCTGAGTGAGGATCCTACAAGCATTTTACAAAACACTGGACACATTCTTAGCAATTTCCCATCCAGTATCTCTTTTGATAATGCTAACCCACAGACTGGTTTCCAGCTATGCATTTGTGTTCAGTGAGGCCGGGGGCCGTGGCATGAGCTGGCAGCTGGTCTGCCAGTGTCACACCCAGTATAGATCAACCCCATTGAGCATGTGATCCATTTTGTCCATCACTGCGTTAAACAATCGCCCCTCCACAGCACTAGGTGGCCCGGTGCAGTCAGAGTTGTGTCCTTTGGATGAAACATAAAGCTGGGATCCTGGCCACTTTTTCAGAGTTTACTGTACTGTGCACCAGAGGCTTAGCCTGGGTGTTCTGACCACATTGCAAACGGGGCAATTGCCTTTGAGTCCCTGAGTTCTTCCTTCGGCTGCAGTTGGCGATGGTGTGCTTCACTTTTGTGTTCTACACGGGGCTGTTTGTGAGCAGCGCTGCACCGTGGGTTCACCCGCGTGGCGGATGAGACGCTGGCCGTCAGCCATCTGCACCCCAACTGCAAAGTGCTTTGGGATCCTTCAGGAGAAGAGATGTCACATAAATACGAGTTATTGTAGAGAGCGCTGGCTCCCTTTTACCGTTAGAATGGGAAGGGACCTCGAAAGGTCGTCTAGTCCAGCCCTGTCCGCTGAGGCAGGACCATGCGTGCCAAGAGCATCCCTGACAGGTGTTCGTCTACCCTTAAAAACGTCCCGTGACGGGGATTGATTCTAAGTGATGTTAGATTGAGCAAACTGCTTATTCGTCTTCTTTTTTTTAAACAGAGTTTGCATTAGATCTGAAGACAACGCAGAATGGGAGCCTTGCCAATGAGCCTTGTTCATTCACCTGCATTCTGTCTTGTAAGTTGCGTGGCTTTTCTTTCTATCTTGTTGCCAAACTGAAAGGATGAGGCTGATTTTGGTACTGACGTGGCTTTTTATGCAGACGAATGCTCATGCTTGGGAAGTTTTCGAGCAGGGTAGTTATTTTTGATTGGTCACTCGCTGTCAGAAGACCTTGAAAAGCTGGAATCTAAAGAGAATGCAAGCCCCAGTCAGGGCCGGCTCCAGGCACCAGCCTGGCAAGAAGGTGCTTGGGGCGGCCGCTCCGGAGGGGGGCGGCACATCCAGGTATTCGGCGGCAATTCAGCGGACGGTCCCTCACTCCCTCTCGGAGCAAAGGACCTCCCGCCGAATTGCCGCCGTAGATCGCCATCGCGGCTTTTTTTTTTTTTTTTTTGGCTGCTTGGGGCGGCCAAAACCCTGGAGCCGGCCCTGACCCCAGTGATCATGTAATGATCAACAAAGAGTCCTGTGGCACCTTATAGACTACAGATGTATTGGAGCATAAGCTTTCGTGGGTGAATACCCACTTCGTCAGACGCGTGCTTATGCTCCAATACATTGGTTGCCTATAAGATGCCACAGGACTCTTTGTTGCTTTTTACAGATCCAGACTAACACGGTTACCCCTCTGATACTTGACACCATGTAATGATGTTCATCATGCTGAAGAAATGAAGGGATGGAAGGAGCAGAAGAATGCTGGGCTGGGATTTTCAACAGTGCTGAAGTCACCGCTGGAAGTGACGAGGACTGTGTTCCTAGATCATGTAGGGCAGGTCTACACGACAGAATTACTTCGGTGTAACTGCATCGCTCAGGGGTGTGAATAATCCACACCTGTGAGCAACGTAGTTATACCGACCTAAGCGCCGGGGTGGACAGCGCTATGTTAAAGGGAGAGCGTCTCCCACAAACATAGCTACCACCTCTCGCAGAGTTGGATTCATTATCCAACAGGAGAGCTCTCTCCCCTCGGGGTAGAGCGTCTACACTAAAGCCCTACAGCACAGCTACATCCATGCAGACAATTAGCGCGTGGCAGGCTTGTGCAGGATTCACACCCCAGCTTGCCGTGAACTAAATGTTCATGTAGATGAGCCCGTTGCGAGACGGGATGCAGCATGGTTACAAGCCGATATTCAAGGCAGAGCTGAAAAGGGACCTAATGGAAGGTGGGAAAGGAAAAGAAAAACGTGGTTGCTTCTCACTCTTTGAGGCTCTTTGGAGACTTTACAATTTAAAGGGAAACCTTCTGAATGAAGTGTTGGGGTTAGTACCGAGGGCTAGCGAGGTTATGTGGGGAAAGATGAAAGGCCAGGCCCAAAGGAAAGAACAGATGATCAAGGCCCAGCCAAATAGGCCTGTAGGATGGTGCGCAGATGCGAGGGAGGGTGGGAATTCTCTTCCCCTTTCCCCTGCAGGTCATGGAAAAGCTACAGAGCCGTCCAATGGCTGCAGTAGCCTTTCAAGTGTCCCCTCGGCTAAACCACCGACGTCACTGAAACTCGTCCACTGGGTTTTCTCTGAGCTCCAAGGAACGTTCCAGAAGATGTGTTCTCATTGACGTGAGTCTGTGGGGACGCTGTAGTTAGAGTTCAGTTCTAGCTGCCCTAAAGCAGTTCGATTGACACCATTTTACTTACAAAACAAATATTTGCTGTAAATTTTCATATCCAAGTAAACATTGAATTTCCTCAGGCTTTTCAGATGAATCTGGTAATATTGGCTGTATTCATCCTTAAGTCTCTTTTCCTCAGACCGACTTATTATAGATTTTTAAGGCCAGAAGGGACCGTTTGATTATCTGGTCTGACCTCCTATGTCTCACAGACCAGGGGTATCCCCCAGCTACCCTCTGTCGAGCCCAATCGCTTCTGTTTGGCTAAAGCATCTTCCAGAATGGCCATCAGACTGGCTCTGAAGACCTCAAAAGATGGAGAACCCACCACCTCCCTTGGGAGTTTAACATTTTCACTCTAATGACTGAATCATTCCCAGGGGCTTCTGCCAGCTCCGGGGGGCAGGGGGCAGAGTTAAGGCTGTGTTTCAAGAGCGCTGTGTTCCACGATCTGGAAAGGGGGGTGAGGAGTGAGGTAGCCAAATTTGCAGGTGACTTTGGGAATTATTAATAATATTTGAAATGATTAATACAGGAAACCCCCCAACCCTGATCTAACCAGAAATTCCTTTATTAAATCCAAAGGCCAAATGCGACTTACAGAATTGCTCAAAACAAGACTAAAAAGCCAAGCATTTGATCAACCGTATTGGTTGGCTCCAGCATGATCAGGCCGGGATTGACAATGAACCCTTTTAGAGTTTCCTTTTTCTATCCTTTAACAAACAAGTGATGTCATTGCCAATGACTGACATCCGCTAAAAACCGACTGGAGACCATTCACCCTGATTTCCAGTCTTAATCCAGATAAGATTCACAGCCTCCTTTCTCCCCAAGGCCTTTCCTCCCCTCCTGGCTGACCAGCGGCTTTTTTCGTTGCACCTGGGCTCACATAGGAGAGAACTCTGGTGTGTGGGTGGGAAGGTCCATGTTGGCTCCTTTTAAGAGATATTCTATTTGTCTCGTTGAAAACCATCTGCCGTCACCGTTATCGGTCAGAGGCCTTTTTAGAAACCTCCCCTCATTTCATTAGTCATTCTTTGAACCAGACGTCCTCCCTACTTCATTCCTTCTGGCCTGATAACTCATTATTTTCAAGGCCTTCCTTCTGCTTGCTCGTCAAGGGCTTTCTTCACAACACACACACATATTTCCTTAACCAAACTTAAGCTAACTTTAATTCTTCAATGTTATGCATATCCTACATTGTCAAACAATTAGTTAGATTAGCCAGGGCCAGAGAGCTCTGTGAGGAACTTGAGAGACCTAACCAAGCCAACACGATGAAATTCAGTGTTGAAAAACACAAAGCACTGCACATTGGAGGGAAAAGATTAAATTACTCGTACACCTTACAGAGCTCTAAATTAACTGTATCCATTAAGGCCGGGACCGTGGCATCGTTATAGACTGCTCGGTGGGCAGCAGTGGTCAGAAAAGCGAAGGAGATGCTGGGATGCGTACGGATGCACAGGTGCAGGAACTAGGGGTGCGCGGGTGTAGCTGGACCCCTGGGTTTCACTGTGAAAAGTTTGCTGGTGCTGTCAGGACGAAGCTAGCGTTATTCCGTGAATCCTGGAGCTGTGCTGCACCCGTGTGGTATGAGTGGGAATTGCACTTTTCACATTGCTTTGGACACACATGGTTTACAGCAGAGGTTCCCAAAGTGGGCGATACCGCCCCCCTGGGGGGCGCTGGAACGATCCAGGGGGGCAGTAGTAGCCTCGGGTGCAATTGGGGGGCGTTGAGTAAAAATAAGGGGGCAGTGGAAGCATAAAGAAAGAATATAAGAAAATTTTGAAAAACCGTTCGTCCATGTTTCATCTATTGTGTAACATAGAGTTAAAGTTGTAGTGATTACTTTATTTTCCAAATAAATTCACAAATTATAACCGATCAGGTGTCAAGTCCGCCAACAGCTCTTAACAAGCAAGTGTTGGCAGGCGAGCGTGTCGCGCATTGTCGGGAAGTCCAGCATGCATCGGCAGGAATATGTGTGTGTATGGGGGGAGGGATAGCTCAGTGGTTTGAGCATTGGCCTGCTAAACCCAGGGTTGTGAGTTCAATCCTTGAGGGGGCTACTTGGGGATCTGGGGCAAAAATCAGTACTTGGTCCTGCTAGTGAAGGCAGGGGGCTGGACTTGATGACCTTTCAAGGTCCCTTCCAGTTCTAGGAGATGGGATATCTCCATTAATTTATTTAATTTAATGACTTGTTTACAATACGATACTATAAATCGGCGACATGTATGAAATCTAATTTAGATTGTTTCTTAATTGTGTAAAAAGCAGTTAACAATAGTGCAGTAAGTATTTAAAATTTTTTATTCATATTCGATACCTTCGATCTTTACGGATTACGGATCACAAACAAAGCAAATTGTATTATTGTTGTTTCAATAAAACAGCAATTTACATGTGAGTATTTTTATACATTTTCTTACATATCTACCGTACGGTTCTGTGTCTCTAGTGCTTAGTAATAATCAAACCGTAGCAGGCTTGTGGCGGTACAGTACCATTTGAAGTGTACAGTCAATATATGTGTCATATTTTTTATTACAATATTAACGAAAACGGGAATGAAATCGTAAAAAAACTTAACTATTAACATTTATTTATATCTATCGAATCATCTGTGTTAATTGGTAAATAAGGCGTGTGTTAATAAGGAACAATTATTTCAATAAGGGCAAACTAAATGAAAACTATTAACTGATTTTTAATTGCATATTGATTATTTTTTAATTAATTATTTCTTGATAAATTTAGTTTGATATTTGACAATTGAATATCAAATACATATATCTAATGCTGAGCAAAGAACAAAACCCAGTTTATTAGTTTCATTGGTATTTTAGTTTGGTTGTCTTTTGCCATCTTACGCAAAAACCACAGTATCCCTGATGTCGTGGGCGATATTCTAATAACACATCTTTCTTTACTATATTGTAGGACGTAGGTAGAAATATAGATACATAAAAGAACACAAATTTGTCACTGCATCTTTCTGTTTGTTCGCTTAAAGAAGGTAGATTTCCAGGGGGGCGCTGAGTAATTTTTTTTCTGAAAAGGGGGCGGTAGGCCAAATAAGTTTGGGAACCTCTGGTTTACAGTTTCGTTAGCTGGCTTTCAGCTCCATCGTCCAGCGAGTTCGGTTTACACATGTTGCTCTTACAGCTGGCAGTGCCACATCCCAGGCCTCTTCAGGGCAATCGTTTGCATTGCAGTCGGTGCACGTGGCAGATAGAACACTCAGCTGGAGGTCTGTTCCGAGCAAGGCCATGAAACAATGGCCAAAGCCTGACTTTCCAGTAGCCTTGTAAATATGTAAGAGATGCAGCTAGTAGAAAAGAGATCGTAGGATGGGAAGTGTGATAGCTTGCAGCTGCGGCTGAGCATGCGCGGCGGGGACGTGACGGGGGCACGGGGCTGCCCGGCGCGGTGGGGACGTGACGGGGGCATTGGGGTGCCCGGCGCGGTGGGGACGTGACTGGGGGCATTGGGGTGCTTAGCGTGGCGGGGACATGACAGGGGAACGCGGCTGCCCCAGTGCGCGGGGACGTGACGGGGGCATGCAGCTGCCCGGTGCGGCAGGGCCCTTATGATACCCAGGGATAGCACAGCAGTGCCCAAACCTGGCTTCCAAGGCCACATCACGGCTTACGGGGTCGCCTCTCCTTTGCGTGTTAACTGGCACCAGCTGAAACATTCCCACCCAGGAGATCAGCTCGGCTTTGGCAGCCGAATAGAAACGGTAGCGGAGCCGGCGATGGAAACCAGCTGCCCGCAGTGTGGGGTGTCAGAGCAACATGGGGGAAGGAGCTTGGGGGAGACCCTGAGAGACTCCAAGGGCCACCCGTGGCTTTTGCTCTAAGATTGGCCAGGCAGGAGGAGACCCCAAAACATTTGGCTCTATTGAGCATCAGGAAAGTGCGACGGGGGAATGTTAATCGAACGTGTCCAGCTGGGATGTGGCTTGGCAGCCAGGCTGGGCTCTGCCGTGGATTTTAGGCAATAAACTTCCCCCTTTTCACCAAGCTTTCTTGGGGGAAATCGCTTCGTTCTGGCAGATCCCCCCAGCCATCAAAAGTGGGCTTGTCCGGGATTTGAACCCGGGACCTCTCGCACCCTAAGCGAGAATCATACCCCTAGACCAACAAGCCAGCTGGGAAATGTTTCTGCCAGATGTTGTCTTAGAGGAGACCTCGGCAGTGCTGGAAACCACAAGCCCATGTGGCCTCTGAGGTTCAAGCAGCGGAACGGTTCTTTCCCCGGCTCCTCGGCCCTGACTTTACAGCACTTACAGTTTACACCGTGGGTGGCTCAGACACAATATCCCCTAGACCCTGAGTCAAGCCACTTCAAGCAAACCAGAGCCCCCACAAAACCAGTCCCCGGCTGCATAAGGGGCCCGTTGCTTGCGTCTCCCTTTAGAACAATGCTGCGTTTGCCATGGGCCATGCTGCGAGTGGGGAGCTGTGACAGAATACACCCTTTGTTCACACCCTGCACACTAGTTCGCACGTCCTGGGGCCCGGGACAGCGGTGCCCAAGGCTGTAGGAAATTGGCCCAGCACAGAGGGGCTCACTCACCCGCTGCCCAGCCAAGGCAACCCGTAGCTCCGGGAGCAACTGATGTGCCTGAACTTTGGGAGGGAAGCTGTCACCTCGCGGGCACAGGGGTGGAGACAGACGGGCTCCCGTGCCAGGCACCGCTAGGCATGTCCTGTGGCACTCACCTGAGCTCAGACTGTGACCAGAATGGGCTTGGACGATGCTTTCACCTCCAGAGCTCTGGGCTAACCTCAGTGCGCCCTGTGCGGTGTGCCAGGTGACTAGTAAACCCGATGGTTGTGACAAGGCATAACCGTGTGAGTGTCACTGCAAATGCTGGCCGAGGGGCATCGGTCCAGGCAGTGTCCAAGTCTCTATCTCAGGTGGCCTCGCTGGGGTGAAGCGGGCGGGCTGGAGCCCCAGAGGGTCCGTCTAGGAGGTGGTGAGGCCGAGTGGCTGACCCTGGAGGAAGAGTGAGACCCCTTGGGGGGCTGGCCCACTCCTCCAAGAGACTGTGCCAAGGCTGGGGGCGTAGTCCGATCCTGGAGACCCATGACCGCCCCATCATCAGAATCCCCTGCACCCCCAGCACCTCCTTTCCTTCCCCTGCCTCAGCCCGGGGGGAGGCAGGTTAAGTTGTGTGGGTCCGGAGGAGGCCAGTGCAGAGAGCAAGGGAACGGGTGCAGGGGAGAGGGTGCGGGGCTGGGTCACCGTAGGGAGGGAGAACCCGGTCACTGCAAACTCCAATTTGGTGGTGAGTTCTATACTTCGATTTAATCAGTTATCAAGTGTAAACTCCCTCACGTGGGGTCACAGACAGTCCCCGGGGGTACGCCGATCTGTCTGGCCACCCCAGTGAGCTTCTCTTTGTGATAGATGATCCCTTACATCAAAGATCACAGCAATATTCGGGTTACTCCCAGTCGCTTGCCCCAGGTCAGTGGCACCTCAGATCTCACACCAAAGACAATGCTTGTAGCCAATCCTACAGTAAATGGTCTCGAGATTTATTAATTAGGGAAAGGAAACAGGAAAGTGATTTACAAGGTTAAAGCAGGTAGATACACAAATGAGTTCCAGTCTGAAGTTTCACAGAGTACTAGAAGCTTCTGTAATAAGCGAGCTCTGTATGTCCTTGAGGGCAAACCCCGGCTAAGCATCTGGGGATCCCTTGCTTATGCCTAGAAACCTGAGCCCCAAGCAGCAATGAGCTCCAGTTCCCCCTTGTTAGGGGCTTTTATTCCCTTCCCCCCATGCTGCTTCACGTTGCAAACTCAGCTGAGGGGAGGGATTCACTTACACGTCTCCTCTTCATGGGGGGAGGGAGCAGAGTAAACAACACAATCTTTCGTCCTCTTTAACGTTCCACTATCATCTGGCATCGCACCATAACAACTCTAACTCAGGAACCAACCCATGCAACAAACCTCGATGCCAACTCTGCCCACATATCTACACCAGCAACACCATCACTGGACCTAACCAGATCAGCTACAACATCACCGGCTCATTCACCTGCACGTCCACCAATGTTATATATGCCATCATATGCCAGCAATGCCCCTCTGCTATGTACATCGGCCAAACTGGACAGTCTCTACGCAAGAGGATAAATGGACACAAGTCAGATATCAGGAATGGCAATATACAAAAACCTGTAGGAGAACACTTCAACCTCCCTGGCCACACAATAGCAGATGTAAAGGTAGCCATCTTACAGCAAAAAAACTTCAGGACCAGACTCCAAAGAGAAACTGCTGAGCTCCAGTTCATCTGCAAATTTGACACCATCAGATCAGGATTAAACAAAGACTGTGAATGGCTATCCAACTACAGAAACAGTTTCTCCTCCCTTGGTGTTCACACCTCAACTGCTAGCAGAGCACCTCACCCTCCCTGATTGAACTAACCTCGTTATCTCCACACTGATATATACCTGCCTCTGGAGATTTCCATTACTTGCATCTGAAGAAGTGAGGTTCTTACCCACGAAAGCTTATGCTCCCAATACTTCTGTTAGTCTTAAAGGTGCCACAGGACCCTCTGTTGCTTTTTACAGATTCAGACTAACACGGCTACCCCTCTGATACTTATCATCTGTCTGGCGTCACTGGGTCTCCTCATGGGGCAGGGCAGAACACCGTCTGCTGGAGACCAGCATTTCCCACAGGTTAACGGCTCTCTCCTCTGCTGAGTTACGCTGGCACAGAGGCTCACAATGCAAACGCTCAAAGATGACCTGACAATACGGGAGACAGATGTTACAGGTGAGATTAATGCCGGCAGCAACTCACAGGCCTGCCATAACGTCTCAGCACATTCTCATAACTCTAATACCTCTGCCGCATGGGGCACGGGTCACTGCAGGTTTAAACCAGTGTAAATGGGGGATTCCCTGTAACTTGAAGCCTTTAAACCATGATTTGAGGACGTCAGGAACTCAGCCAGAGGTGAGGGGTCTGTTACAGGAGTGGGTGGGGGAGGTTCTGTGGTCTGCGAGGTGCAGGAGGTCCGACTAGATGACTATGATGGTCCCTTCTGACCTTAACGTCTATGAATCTAACTCTCATTGAGCCAGACTGGTCCTAGCCATGTGTGTGTCAGTGTTCACATGAGAACGTCGGCAGGAGCTGGTACCTGGTCTCCCAGAGCACAAAAGTCTCCTTTCTCCAGCTCCGGGCTATGGCTTACCAAGCTAGGGAGACTTCAGATCTACTCTTTAGCCTTTACTATCTACTAGGCTATGAGAAATGTTGCTTTCAACAGCCAGTTAGTCTCCCTCTCCCCACACGGCTGCAGGTTTTGATGTAAATGACGCCTTTGGTGCGAGGATATTGACTGTGTTCCAGGCCAATGCACGGGAACCCTCCTGTGCCTCTGCTAAGCACATTAATACATAGTGTCCGTCTCAGTGTGGCTTGGGGGACATTCAGAAAAGCCACCAGCACCCTGTCTTCCTGGCTAGCTTGTTGGTCTAGAACAGGAGTTGGCAACCTTTCAGAAGTGCTGTGCCGAGTCTTCATTTAGTCACTCTGATTTAAGGTTTCGCGTGCCGGTCATACATTTTAATGTTTTTAGAAGGTCTCTTTCTATAAGTCTATAATATACAACTAAACTGTTGTTGTATGTAAAGCAAATAAGGTTTTAAAAATGTTTAAGAAGCTTCATTTAAATTAAATTAAAATGCAGAGCCCCCCGGATCGGTGGCCAGGACCTGGGCAGTGTGAGTGCCACTGAAAATCAGCTCGCGTGCCGCCTTCGGCACGTGTGCCAGAGGTTGCCTACCCTTGGTCTAGAAGTATGTGTCTGGGTTTGGGAGGTGCCAGATTCAAACCCCACCCGAGCCCACAGCTTTCCTTTCCTGCCCGGTTTAAACAACGTGTCGCTCCCTTTGGGTAGGCGCGATGCTCTGCCCCTCGCCCCTCTGAACGAGATCCCGCCAGGGGCCAACACTGTCTTGTGTTCAGCTCCTGGAACATCGGGCCCAAAGCTTCTCTGTTGCTTGTCCGAATAGACGGAGACACCTGGCTAGATCAGAAACAAACAAGCTGACCCTGGGTACCTGCTGCTTTCTGGGTGGAAAGTTTTACAGCTGATCGGCAAGTGTTTGGTCATGGGCCTGACTTTGTTATTGCTGTGTTACAGGCGCCCCTTCCCCTCCCGTTCAGCCCCCGCCCAGGGCAGGGCGTGGAATACCCATTCTCCTGGGCCGCTAGCAGGCGGCGCGGCAGGGTGCGGTTGCAATGGAAAAAGGCGAGTGTTTTAATCCAACTTCAACACTTTTCTGTCATTGGGGAATTGTAGATAAAAAGTCTCACTTACTTTCCGTACATTATTTATGTGGGGAAAGTCAGTTTGTTCCGCAAAATCTTCATCCGTCCCACTGCCGCTACGTGCTAAGAAAATGGGCTCGTCCGGGATTTGAACCCGGGACCTCTCGCACCCTAAGCGAGAATCATACCCCTAGACCAACGAGCCAGCTGAGCAAAGCCTTTCTTCCAGATGTTTTTAGAGATAAGCCATTGGCTGCGTTGGCACTCAGGGATCATATGACTTTCCACACACATCTGGCAGCAGGATGTTCCCTTGACTCTCCCCCAGCTCCCAGACACACTGGAGAGAACAATTTATGGCCTTTGCTACACTGGGATTTTCACCCCGCTGCAGCTGCCAGGATGGAAAACTCTGTTGTAGATGTGATTTGCCCGGCTACAGTTTAGCCCCTTCACAAAACTGGCGACGCTGCGGCTTTGAGCCACTGCAGTTACTGGGGAAAGGTCTCCAGCTTCAGCCTCTAAAATCTCGACTCTAGGCCGGGCCAGTTCCAGAGCAGGTCAGTTGTGGGATCGTGGGGGAGGGGACGTCTATGCGAAGGGAAATGTCACGATTGTCTCCTTCTCTCTGCCTTTGCGTTCGTTCTTTAGTCCAAAGCTGAGGGCTGATAAAAGGCCACGCTGGCCCGGAGGAGGAAGGTGCATTTCCAAGGGCTGGGCTGGTCCCTATCTCACTGCTGTCCCGTAGGCAGTGAGAGCAGCACCAGGTGTGCGCTCCCCACCCATCTCTTTGGGTGCCCACTGCAGGGGCTGGTTATGATCCCCCGTGGAGCAGCTGTACCAAGCCCCACAGAACTCAGCAGTTCTCAGGCAGGGCACTAGGTTTAGGACTCCCCTCGCTGGCCTACAGGGGGCACTGCCACTGGAGGAGGCATTCAGTGGGGTCACTCTGTATTCTCCTCCCATCCCATGAATCTTCCTGCACCCCCCGGTATACCCAGCTCCTGGGCCACAACTCCCCCCTGTTCCTGCCAGCACTCAGACCCCAGCAGAGCTGCATGGGGCTGTCAAGTTATCAGCCCATGCACTGCTGGCAGGCAGCTCCCATCTCCGCCTGGCCTCCCAACACCCCCCCCCCAATGCCTTTGCCCAAGGGCAGCACCATTATCCCCAGCAGGGGCACAGGAAGAGACTTGGCCAAGTGTCAGAGCCAGGCTTAGAACCCACAGCTGCTATGTCCCTGGGGGTTGCCCTATGCACTGTACCCCCCTGCAGTGCATGGTGCACTAAGGCCGTGCCAGAGGGCTCTGTGCTAGTCTGGCACTGTGGTGTAGTGGAATAGGCACAGGACTAAGAACTGGGGAGACTTGGGTTCTCATCCTGCTTCTGCCACTTCATCTCCCCAGCTGTAAAGCTGCCCCTCTGCTGCCCTGCTGGGGGGGGGTGCAGGCTCCCTGGCCACCAGTGAAATCTCCACCCCTCGGGATTACCTTGATTGTGCCCATTGTGTGGCTAACAGAGGTGCTTGCTGCAGAGCAGGGGTGGGCGCAAGGGGGGGGAAGTAAGCAGGAGCATAGCCACTGCCCCCCACCATCAGAACCCCTGTGAGGGGAGAGGCAGCTCCTCCAGTTGTGGGGGCCAGGGGGAGAGAGCCAGCTCCTCTGAGCACAGGAAGTGCCCCTCCAAAAGTGGCCAAATTTGTACTCCTGGGCACGCCCCTGCTGCAGAGCATTCACCTCTGGGTGACGGGGATGGTGCTCCCAGGAACGTGCCTTACGAACTGACCCCCCCAGGCCGCCATCCCCCCTTGGTAGCCGGCTCTGCCCCCAAGCACGAGACCGTACTGCTGCTTTGTCATGGGCATGTCGTCTTCCCACGCTGGTCTGTTGTCCTGGCCTGGAGAGCCCAGCTCTGGGCTCAGTCCCGAGTGGCAGCTGAGCTCGGCCTGAGCTGCTGGCTCCCGTGCACTGTGGTGAACCGGACACCCCGGTGCCAGGGCAGTGGATAAGCTACAGAAACCCATTGATCTGTGGGGCTCAGCGCTGCACCGAGGTTCTGGGGGGCCTGGAGGAAAATCATGGCCCAATGGAGCTCTCAACAATACGAGTGTCACTCGTCTGTGGGGCAGACAGAACCGTCTCCTGGGGAAGTCCCAGACCTCAGAACGAAATCCCCCAAGAACTAAGGGCCACCACAGACCTCACCACCTTCCCTACCAGGTGCATTTCTCGGACCTTTCCTTCTCTATCATAAACACAGGGCAATAACAAAACACAGGAGACCCTACCAAAACAAGACACTCCCGACCACACGTGTCTCCCTCTGGGCCTGGGGAGGGGATGAGGGAACCAAAGTGTGACACGTGTCGTCCCAGTGCTAAATGCATGACGCAAGGTGCTCAGACTACACTGGTGATCACACTATTAAAACCCATGTAGATTAATAACATTGCTTATAAAACATCTTACAAAGCCCCTAGGTACAACCTGCTTCTGCTGGCGTGTTGCTTTAGGAGTATGAGCCTTGCTCTGGGTATATCCCAGATCAGCCTATTTCTCCACCCCCCCACCCCATGTAAGCACATGTCTGTGCATGACATAACCACGGCCTGCCCTTCTCCCCCACCGGATAAAAAGGGAGTGGAAGTAATTGTACAGTGAGACAAAAGATATTTTGGCAGCTGCTCCTGGAATGCTGGTGCCCAAACCAGGTCAGAGGGGCTAAAACCGACGGGGCCCAGCGGGCTGAAAGTTAGACGGAGCCGGTGACGTGCTGAGAGGGACTTAGCATTGCATTGGGACAGTTGAATATTTACATTGGCTTAGTAAGTTTGTTTCAATTATTCGTAACTCTTTTGTTGCACAGATCAGAGGAAGAATCCGAACTCAGTCACTGGGCGTCTGCAGCGTTGTGGTAGCCGTGTCGGTCCCAGGACATTAGAGAGACAAGGCCGGGGAGGTCATAGCTTTTATTGGACCAACTTCCATTGGTGAGCGAGACGAGCTTTCGAGCCCCGCAGAGCTCTGGGGCTGTGTTGCGTATGTGTGTCATCCCCTGGGGGATACCCAATACTTTGCCGTGCAGGCTGGCTGGGCGCAGGGCTCTGCTGCGGGTCCGGGGCTGTGTCGTGTGCGTGTCATCCCATGGGGGATATGCAGTACTTTGCCGGGCAGGCTGGCTGGGCGCAGGGCTCTGCTGCGGGTCCGGGGCTGTGTCGTGTGTGCGTGTCATCCCATGGGGGATACGCAGTACTTTGCTGGGCAGGCTGGCTGGGCGCAGGGCTCTGCTGCGGGTGCGGGGCTGTGTGGTGTGTGCGTGTCATCCCATGGGGGATACGCAGTACTTTGCTGGGCAGGCTGGCTGGGCGCAGGGCTCTGCTGTGGGTCTGGGGCTGTGTGGCGTGTGCGGGGGATACGCAGTACTTTGCCAGGCAGGCTGGCTGGGCGCAGGGCTCTGCTGCGGGTCCGGGGCTGTGTGGCGTGTGCGGGGGATACGCAGTACTTTGCCAGGCAGGCTGGCTGGGTGCAGGGCTCTGCTGCAGGTCCGGGGCTGTGTGGCGTGTGCGGGGGATACGCAGTACTTTGCCGGGCAGGCTGGCTGGGCGCAGGGCTCTGTTGTGGGTCCGGGGCTGTGTGGCGTGTGCGGGGGATACACAGTACTTTGCCGGGCAGGCTGGCTGGGCGTAGGGCTCTGTTGCGGGTCCGGGGCTGTGTGGCGTGTGCGGGGGATACGCAGTACTTTGCCGGGCAGGCTGGCTGGGCGCAGGCCGATTGCAGGCGAGTGCCGGAGGCTCAGTAGGAAGGAAGTGAGAAGCGGGGGCTGGGTACGAAAAGCCTCCCTTGCCAGCTGTAGCGAATCCTGGCTCAGCGGGTGCAGTGCGACTCAATGGCTGTTTGTCCGGGCTGCAGCCGCAGCTGGCAGTTCCCGTCTGCTCTGCAGACTCCCCAGGCGGGAAGGGGGATGAGGCAGCAGCCAGCCCCAAGCGCTGCCGGGTAGCGAGACCGCAGTGTAACCTGATCACCAGGCTGCTGCTTTGCAGAGGTGGCACCTACAGCAACAGCTGGAAAAAGTGCTCCAGGGTGGCTCGTTGGTCTAGGGGTATGATTCTCGCTTTGGGTGCGAGAGGTCCCGGGTTCAAATCCCGGACGAGCCCTCTTTTGCATTTTAGTGTGGGGAGGGTTTCCCAGAGAATTTCCCCTTCGCCCGAGGTGGGGTTGTGAGAAAACCCCCAGAGGTCAGTGATGCTGCTTGAATGGTTGGGTCCAGCCAGAGGCTATTAGGGACAAATCCTCCCCCCAGATCTCGCCGGTGCAAAGACACCACTTTGCCGGGTGCTGCCGCAGCAGGTCCGCATGTGCCCCTGTGGCAACGTGGGAATTTCCTGTCGTGTGTCGGTGAAGGAGACGCATGGTGGCACTGACCTCCTTGCCCAGCGATCGGCCCCACTTCACGGGGGCGAAAGGGCTCAAACGCTGCTTTGGGGGTCGAGGGGGGGGTGTCACGTGACTGTCTGGGGTGGGATTAATGGGCTGGCCGAGACCGACCCAGAGCAAGGGAGAGTCTGGAAAGGCGCTAGGAACCCCAAAACTGGGAAATTCCAGCAGGCGGAAGGTGTGAGCTCAGCGTGGGGCTGCAGGAGAAGGACAATGGACCAAGAGGGGACAGGCGGCTGGCTCATAATCTAGACAGGGACTATCTACAAAAATTAGTAGACCAGTTATTAAATGTGATATGATGTGTTAACCAATAGTATGAAGTATAAGTGTGTATATAATTCATGATTATCTGCATTGGATGTGTGGTATATCCTGTACCCATCCTCTACGCTTGAGCCTGATCAACTTCAGTGTAGCTTGATTGTATGCCAATAGAGAAACCTCAGGGACAAGTTCAGAGTTCAGCTGAGTTCTTGGACACCGAGTGTTGTCAGTAGCTACCGGTGTGGTGCTCTGCTCTTGTTCGATGCTGTTAACAGTCCGCTGCGTGCATGTTCCCTCTGTGTGCTGCCCCGGCTCTGCGCAGATCGCTGACAGCAAACCCCGAGAGAACCCCCAATGACCACAGACTCTAGTAAGGTACGAAGGAACCGAGCCAGGTTTATTGTGATGAGCTCTGGTTAAGAGAATTAATAGAACCTGGGTGAGGAAGTGCAGTGATAACGATAGCCTGATTACAATTAACAATACTGTCCACCTTCCAACAGCATACAGATTCCCCCTCTGTCTCTTTACTCAGACTTAGCTCTTTTTCAATCCGTCGTCGGACATTCACGACTTCTGGGACAGGAACACATTGAATCTCACTGCGGTTTCCAATAGTCCACACCCGAGTCATCAGAATCTCAACGGGTGACACCTTGAAGATGTTTTCCTTTCGGCGCCTTCCTTCAGTTTCACATACTACTTTTAAAACAGTTCCGGTAAGGTGCTCCTGCTTTACTGCATCCCATCTCGTGGCATTGTTAACAGTTCCTGTCCAAAAGGTTCTGGTCACCAAATGTGTTCGGTTGATCTTTGTAACGTCGATCAATCCCTTCGCGCTGTGGGTCACCACCAGGACACTCAACAAGATCTATATCCAAATTGGCATCATATCCTGCAAAAATATAAAGCCACACTCACCTCTCTCCCCTACGGGTAAATGTGTAGTTCATTTGTATTTTATTTCATTTATTTATTTTTTAAAGCAGTAGGCGTATAGGTAGCAGCAACAATATTAGAATAGCATGGTTGTAGGACTGGGGTATATCTTTATTCGTCCCACTGTGGTTTCCTATTGGACTGCTCCCCGGCAATGTAATTCTGATTCAATATTTGCAGAATCATTTGATCGCTTTAGGGGACTATAAACAGGAATCTCGTTCCCAAAGGAACGGTGGGTGTGTTATTGGCCCAGGAGATTCCTGGTCCCAGCATCCACAAAGGCTGTTTTCCAACCTGTTCCAGTATCTACACGGAAGTATCTTTGTCAGTCCACCAAATGGTGATCACATTTCCAATACCCCATGTAAATTGTCCTTTTGCCCTCAACTGTCTGACGGGGTAAGGCCTAGACATTTCAAATCGCTTTAACTGACCCCAGGTAAATACAGTAATAAACGGGGGGCAGAAGGGGCCCGAAGATTAAAGCTTATAAAACTTCCATTGTTCATTTGGAAGGTTTCCATTGTGCTTGCCTTAATTGTTTATCCTGTGTATTTTTCTGTAAAATAAGCACAGACATGCAATATGCATGTTTAACCCTTATATTCCTTCAACTGCATGGCATGTTTCCATCTAGGCTGTTCCTCTATTTCCACCAAATAGAGAGAGGGCCCTAATTTATCCAAAACAGGCCAAGGGCCTGACCATTCTACTTTAGGACATTTTTTCTTGGGTGCCGGTTCAGCTTTAACCACAATATGGCTTCCGATTTGCCACTGTTCGATATCACTGTTTTCGTCAAATGCCTGATTTATTTTTTGCTGTTCTGCAGCTTGTTGCGCTGCAGCTGTTTCCTGAGCTGTGCCCGGCCAGTATTTAAAGCGATTCATCCAGGTGGTGGTTGCCAATGCTGTACGTGTCTCCCAATCTGGGGGGTACAGCAAGTTTTCCCAACCGGGCATAGATCTACCAAAAAGTATTTCATAAGGGCTAAATCCTGTCCTGCAATTTGGTCGGCTTCGGATCCTCATCAGAACCCATGGGAGTACCATGTTCCAGTTTGTTCCCAGTTCATTACACACTTTAGACAGTTCAATTTTTAGAGATCTTTCCACCTGTCCCCCAGCTTGAGGGTGGTAGGGGATGTGTAACGGTAGGGGAATACCGGCCAAGGTATCCGTACTTCGGTACACCTGTCCGATAAAAGCGGGGCCATTATCAGAATCAATGCTATGTGGCAACCCCCGTCTTGGAAAAATTTCAGTTATTAACATTTTTGCTGCAGCCCAGCTGGTCTCTTTTCTAGTCGGAAATGCTTCCACCCACTTACTGAAGCTATCCACAATCACAAACAAGAATCTGTTTTTTCTAGGGGTGATAGGCAAGGGCCCTACAAAGTCCACCTGTAAGCGTTGGAGGGGTCCCTTTAACTCTTGGTGCATTAACACTCCACGTCTTTTCCTTCTAGCAGGGTCTTGCTTAGCACATATCAAACAGCCATGAATATGCAGGTTTAAATCTTCTTTCATTCCTGGCCACCATCCTAATTTTTTAAGTTTTTCCAGTGCCTCTTCCTGTTTCAGGTCATCTCCCACAGTTGAATCATGTACCCATCCTAAAAGGAGGTACTGCATTTGTTGAGGGATTACTAAAACCCATTCATTTTCTGGTTTTGCCAGAATTAAATCTCCCTCCTTTCTTAATGGGACACTCTGCCACTATGAGGGACATTCCCTTATCCATTGCTGTATTATGTCATTTTTTGCCTGCAGGTCCTGTAAAAGCTGAAGCTTTTTCTGGTTGTTCCCCTCAATTTTTTGTTTTTGCTTTGCCTGTGCCCGCGTGGTTACTGCTACGGGAGTCGGCTCCCACAATGTTCCAATAAGGGCTGTTTCTTTAGCCAATTTATCTGCTTGTTCGTTTCCCCACTGTAAGGGACCCTGTCCTCTATGGGCTTTTATTTTAACCATCCAGATCCTCTGATACTGCCCTGCCAATTTTTCCATTATCTGCCACAAAAGTTGGTGTTTAATTTCAGATCCATCGGTTCCTGTAAAACCTATACTATTCCACCATGGCAAATAGATAGTGGTTCCCTTGTAGACATAATCTGAATTGGTTCCTATTATTATTTTTGTTTGTTTATGTTTTTATTTTGGCTAAGACTTCTAAAACTGCTGACCCTTCTGCAGACTGTGTTCCTCCTTTAGTCAGTTTGTACTGGAAAGAGTTAACTGTCTGCAGGTCTCCAGTTAAACATATCCCTGCAAAGCCAGTGACTCGCTTTCCTCCGGTATAATAAGAACTACCGTCCACAAACCAAATCGTTTTCCCAATTACCTGTTCAATTGGGGTTGCTTTAAAAATAGGGTGTGTTTTGGATTCCTGCTGGGGTTCACAGACATGTTCTCGACCGTTTCTAGTCAGTCCCCACACAGATATTTCAGGTTCTTTTAGCGGGACTAATTGCACATTTTCGGACATGAGAGCAAAGACCCATTGAATGGCTTTATCTGCTCTCACACGTCCTTTCGACAGATTTTCCTGACTGAGTAATTTTCCCAGTGCATGGTGACTTTTTACAATCACCTTGCTTGCTCCAATGATTGCCTGAGCTTTTTGCAGTGTCCAATATGCAGCTAGGGCAGTTTGCTCACAGATTTCCAGCTTGGTTTCTGGAGCCGTTAATGCTTTGTTATAATAAGCTACAGGTCTTTCCCCAGCACCAGTATCCGGTGTAAGTGCACTAACAATACAGAAATTCTTAACACTAGGGTACAAAACAAAGGGGAATTCATTATTAGGGGCGGCTATGGTAGGTGCTTCCATTAACCCTTTTTTCAGGCTTTCCCATGCGTTAGTTGCCTCCTCTGTCCAAGTCCACTGTGGTCGTTTAAGTACCTCATACAGAGGACCTGCTTTCTCTGCATAACCAACCATAAATTCTCTGCAGAAGTTAGTGAGTCCCAAGAAAGACTGCAAAGATTTAGTATCCACTGGCATAGGGAGGTTAACGATACACTTAACCCTTTCCTTATCTACAGATCTTCCCCCTACACTGAGCCGAATTCCAAGGTATTGCACTTCTCTTTGCTTGAGCTGGAATTTAGAGGGGTTAAGTTTCAAGCCGTATTTTCGGCAGCTAGTCAGCAACCGCCGCATTAACGCTTCGTGTTCTTGCTCTGTTTCACTGACTATTAAAATGTCATCTACATACTGGACTATTCTTCCCGTTTGTAACAATCCCTCCTTTTCTAGCCTATTTCTCACTACAGTATGAAATATTGTGGGTGCATCACAGTACCCCAGAGGCAAAACATTGCAACAGTATTGTACACCCTGGAACACAAAAGCTGTTCTGTATTGGGACTCTGGGTTTAAAGGTAAACTCCAAAAGCCATTTGCCACATCGAGTACTGAGAACCACTTCATATCAGGGGTTACCACCTCCAATAATTCTGGGTAGGCAGCCACCACTGGTGCTCCCTGTTTGGCAGTTCTGTTTAATCCCTGATAGTCAATAGTTAATTTCCATGTTCCATCAGGTTTTCTAACTGGCCAGATTGGTGCTGCATTAGGTGCCGAACACCTTCTAATTAAGTTTCGTTTTTCCAATTCTTCTATTACTTGTCGTAAAGATTCTTTTGCTTCCTGAGGGATTGGGTATAGTTTTATGTATGGGGGTGTATCCCCTTCTAAAGTGACAGAGGTCTGCATTTTTCCCGTATCTAGGGAGTCAGCTGTCCAGACGGCTCGAATCTCAGCCCACCAACCTTCCCAGCCTTTCGGCGAAGGAGGTGGCTGTTTAGATGTTATTGCTTTTACCGTCTGCGTAGGGATCAGGTTAGTGTCATTTGAATCTCCCGTTACAGTCAGAGTTTGTCTAATACACATATTTGGAAAAATCCAGGATTAATCCCAGTCGCTTAATTGTTTCTGCCCCAATTAAGTTTTCTCTCCCTGTGATAGCACACTTCTCCTGAATGGTATGTACACCAAACTGGAGAGGGAGGGTTTTAACATTATATGTTTGCTTAGTTCCTGATATGCCCTGGATCTGAACGGAATCCCCGACTGGATGGAAGCTGGGTTAGTACAACAGAATACTGGGTCCCGCTATGGCTACAGTAAAGGTGGAATGGCTTTCCCATATCGGGTAAGCCCAGGCTGGGGGCGGAGGCTAAAGCCTGTTTTATTTTTATAAATGCCGCCTCTTACTCTGTGCCTCATATTACTAACTCATTTGCAGGCTTTCCCCCTCTAGTGAGGTTTTGAATTGGTTCCACCATCTCTGAGTACTCCGGTATATAGGTTCTACAGAAATTAAGGAGTCCCAGGACCTTTCAGACTTCCTTAACTGTCCGTGGTTTCTTTAACCCTCGAATTGCTTGCTTTCTGTCTGTTGTGAGTGCCTTTTCTCCCTGTGATACGTTATGCCCTAGGTATAAAACTTGCTGCTGTTGCAATTGGGCTTTCTTCGGGCTTAATTTAAATCCTGCCTCGCGAAGATACATGAACAGTCTGTTTAGGGTTTTTAAATGGTCCTTTTCATTTGAACTGGCAATTAGCAAATCATTTATATACTGTAGTATCACAGTATCCCCTTCCAAAGGCACTTGTGCTATCACTTCTGCCATTGTCCTGTGGAATATGGAGGGAGAATTATGGAACCCCTGAGGTACAAGTGTACTGCTGGTCTCCTACTGTAAATGCAAATTTCTCCTGACTCTTCTTTGCAAGGGGAATACTCCAAAATCCATTAGCTACGTCCAGGACTGAAAATACTGAATGTTCCAATGTTAGCAAATTAAGAATAGTGGCAGGGCTTGCCACAATAGGATGTGCCTTTGGAGTCACCCGGTTAAGGTGGGTGTAGTCTACAGTTAACCTCCAGGGCCCATCTGGCTTTCTGACGGGCCAAATTGGGGAATTAGTTGTGGAGGTGGTTTTTCTAATCACCCCTCTGGATTCCAAATTAGTGGCTATATCTTTAACTGCGTCTAAGGCTTCCGGTTTAATTGGGTACTGCCTGTGGGCTTTGTGAGTTGGTCCTTCTACAGATATAGGCTTCATGTTTACTAGCCCACAATCTTGTTTATCTGTTGCCCACACTTCAGGGTGAAGGGAACACAGGGCTTTTACTGGACTTCCCCCCACTCTGGTATTATTACTTTATTACTGGCAATTATGGCTATATTTTGAGATGATCTTTCCTGTTTGGACCCTTTGGCCCATTCAATGCAGCTAGCTCTGGGGTTGATTACTCCCCTGAGCTCCTTTTACAACTACTGCATGTTTTGATTTTATTTTTATTTTTACAGTCACGTGCCAGATGTCCAGGCTTATTGCATGTGAAGCAGATAGTGGTTCTGACTGCATGAACCGCTACAATTTCTTCGGAGGGTGTGGTTGCTGCTACCTTCCTCTTTTTTCTGTTTTTCTACTTCTGTGTCCCATTTCATTACTGCTGAGTACGTCTCCCCCACTGAGATGCCTAATGCCAGGACTGCTTGGTGATCTGCAGACAGCCCTTCCTTTAGGATTTGAAGGAATACATCATGGTCTTGGGATGTTATATTCTCCAGACCTGAATAAGCTCGGAATGCATTCCATTTCTTTTCAGCATAGGACATGGCAGACTCCCCCTTCTGCTGAACCACAGACTGCAGAGCCCCCAGTTAGTGGTCTGGGCTCCTAGAACAACAGCTAGTGCATTCCTAAATTCTGTTACAGTGCATTAGGGTTTGGGATTCCTGCTGGTTCTTCAGCTTGATCCCCTCCCGCTGGGTTGGGGTTACGATCTTCAGCCCAGCGCCCTGTCTTTCATTTATTATCTAGATTCTCCCACACATCCCTGGGGCACTTGCACTTGACCAGGATGTGAACGTCCTTCCTATGGAGGCCATGTATTTCTGTCAGGCCATCCAGCTTGTTCCAGAACTCAGTATTCTTGTTATCACGCTTGAGTTCGGGTAAATCAGACAGTAGTGCCTGTTTTTCCTGGGGGGTGAAGGGACGGTAAATTTCAGTTGTTTCTGTTCTAAGTCCCCTTACTGGGTCACCCTCCGTGTTAACATTTCTGAACCTCCTTAGCTGTGTTTTGATTGGAGCCATAGGCTGTACTTGCTCCCCTGGGGTAATTAATCCTTGTGGTGCTCCTTTATTAACTATCTGTAGGTGCTTAAATTTGGCCTGTCATGCGAAGAAATGTATGGAGGGGGTTCTGATTCCTCCCCTTTGCTTTGTGCTGTTGAGTTTTCCCACAGATAGTTAATCGGCGGAGCGGTGGGCTGGCATATGCCAGGAGTTTGCTCTCCCCCTCCCAATCTGGAGGTGTGTCCCAGACATGATGATTCTTTTTCTCTGGGATCTTTTCCAATTTCCAGACAGTTCCATATTTTAGAACATAGGCTCTTATCTCTCAGAGCCTGGTTTTGAGATCTTAACGTTGCAATTTCTTTCTCCTTTATGTTAAGAATATCCAATAAAACTATTACTGCTTTGTCTGTTTTGTTACTTCTCTGATGATTCCACCAAGTAACCAGATCTGCCTCTGGTCCGGTTGCAGAGTAGTTTGCTTTTTTAGCTGCTGCCTGCCGAGTTTTGACATGTTTATATTCCAAGTACTCTCGAGGACTAATTATTGCCTCTCCTTTTGACGCCATGGGTTTTTCGTCACCCCGGCTGCTGACCTTGAAGGGAACTTGCGTCTTCCCCCCCTAAATGCTTGTCAGCCTTTATGAGAAGTTACTTTTCCCCCTTGTTATGCTATGGTTCCAACTCCCCACAGCCTTGAATTTCATGAGGACGTCTCCCCACCCTTAATACCAAGCGTGTCTTCAATTACACACACATGCCGGACTTATTGGTTGGAGACTTTGTGCTATTCGAAAGTATGTACGTCACATGCCTGGGGGGGGGGCACTCCCCTAGGACTTGCAATGTTACGTGCAATGAGGAAATGGACCACCAGTTTGCACTGCCTACCGCTTGCGTACCCAGCCAATCCTGGGCTTAACTCACGGCCAATCGCTTGCTGGTGGGTTATTCAAGTCCTCCGTAACACACCCCTTAGTTGTTTAAACAGTACATGACCCTCTTGCACAAGTCTTCCCTCCCAAGTGGTACCCTTATTTAACCCCACTGCTTTGATCATATGTGTCTAAGGTCCTTCACACAAATTAAAAAGGAAACAAGATGTGTCTGAAAGGGGATGAGAGACTTCTATCCCTGGCCTAATGAGGTGGTAAAGTAAACATACTCACCTCTTTTGGATTTCAGTCTCAGATCCTCAGCCAGTTCACAAACTTGCATCCCGGACGAGCCCCCAAACTGAAGGACATAAATCCACACCGTGTAGAGGTCAAAGCATAGGGGTTTATTACACACAGTGCTGGCGGAGTGTCACCTGGCTTATTAGGCTCAGAGACACTGTCAATCAATTGATTACAATGAAATATATAGATTTTCCATGGGCGGGGGAAGGTGACGGGGTAGGCAGTTCCACACCCCGGGATAGGTTTTGCAGCAAGACAAGATAGCACAATAGCCAATGGTTAAAAGGTTACACAATGTCTCCGCCCATGGTCTCAAGTTAGCAAGTTAACATTTGATTAATACTTTGATAAAATGTTATTAGTATAAAATATATATGTTGAATTCTGATTTGGGGTCCATAGGAATGAAGTAACTCCTTTGATTGTCCGACAGGTACATGTCTAGGGGATAAAGCAAAGAAACAGTGAAAGCATATGAAAATAGAGATTGTCTCCTTTATGTCTTAAGGCAGGGCCTTGGTCCCTTGGAAGGGAGGTGGAAGGATGCCATATCATTATAGTGACATGTGCCAATATTTCATAAACTCAAGGTTGGAGCTGTGGGAAGACTGTTTTCCCTTCAGGAGAAACACAATAGGAACAGGGATCCTTTGTTCAATTTGAAACATTGGATGAAACCTAATTATTCAGTTATTGCTTCAACATCTGGCATTTCTACTGACCAAGCAGATCTTAGCAAAGGCAATCTTATTTTGTTTACCCCAGCTTTCTCGTAGCTGATCACTATTAGCTAGGCCTCTGGTCTCCAAACCAAACTCTGGACTTTGGGTCTGGAAAAGAGCTGGCATAATTCATATACCAGGTTGTTATATAACATGCACATGGATTTTAACCCTTCACTGGATATACATTAAATTCATCTTTTACTATCGGAATTCTAGCTCCTGTGTTCAATAGAAAATCTACAAGCCCATGCCCAACTCAGTGCTTCAGTAGAGGTGTCCCCAGACATCTATTGTCATGGGTTGCAGGAAAATGCATTCCGAGTTACAGGGAGGGCTGTCCTATTCTGTTGAATTAGTGACAATCGGGTCATTCAGTCCAGATGCCAAGACCGTCGCCTAAGCTACCTTCATTCCTGTCTTATCTTCCTCCTTTCGAGACTCCTTGCCGATCATACGTGCCTGCAATGGTGCCCGCAGCTTCTCAATCTCTCCCTTAAGATCTAAATTTTCCTGTTTCAAAACTCCAGTTGTTACCCATTCACTCTCTCCATTTCCTCCTCTGCCTTTATTCATTCCGCGACCTCTCCAACCCCGGCCACGGCTGCGGGGAGAGTATCCAGGACCCTCTGTTTTCCACTGTCCTAACTGTGTTCGCCACTCATTGACAGGAGTTCCTTCCTGTTGTTTAACTGCAGTTTCCACTTTTTCAATCCATTCATTCCAGGGTATATCTCTACCTCCGTTCTCGCACCAAGCCTTCATCCAATCTAACACCCCAGAAGGCATTGCCTCTAAAACAAGTTGCTTCAACTCCTCAAGATTCGTAGCCGCCGCTGTTAACCTAGTGTATGTTTTTATTCTATCAGCCAGCTTTGCCGGAGCCTCCCCTGGCATTCTTGTAATTCCTTTAAGTATCGCTAACTCACTGGATAGCTTAAAATGCTTTTGAACCACATGTTTAATCATTTGCGTAACATTATCATCAAAACCAAGGGTATAACAGTTCAGTGGTCCCCAAAGTGTTTGTACCAGAATTGGTTCCTGTAACATGTCAATTCCCACAGCTTTTAATAACTGTGAGCATTTATGGAGCCAGGCCATAAATTCATTAAAATTCTCGGAAGGCGGGGGACCGACGGCTCCAGCTAGTGCAGTTAGCTCATTAATTTTTAAAGCATCGAGTCTGTCAGTTAAGCCGCTTACTTGAGGCGGGTGAGGTGAGTATGTACTTTTAGATGCTTGATATCTCTCCCTCTCTATATAATTAGATGCCTGATTTATTTCTCTTTCTACATAATTGCCACAGGACCATGGTTCTCTTAAATTGTCAGTTAGTCTTTTTGTTGCAGTTTCCACTGCATTCCATGGCCTCAGTGGTGGTGGACCCTCAGTGCGTGGGATAGTATTAAGGGTAAATTGGGGTGTATGCGGAGTATTGGGGTCTGGTTCTTCAGCAGGGGTTTCTCCCTCAATTTCTCCCATTTTTCCTGTTTTAACTGGAATTGATCTAGGTTTTGAGGAGGGTTTGCCCATAACCTGGTTCTCATCATAAGGTGGCGGATGTGGTGCTGTAGCCCCTGCCCATGGGTCAATAGAGGATGATTCAATTGGGCCATTCCACATGTCCCCTTTGCAGCATCCATTCCAATTGTCCCATGTCCCATCTTTTAATGTAGCTAGGGCCACCTGTTTCCATTTCTGTCCCCACACTTCAGGTACAGTAAAAGCACCTGAAGCTTGCTGAGCTATGGAGGACGGTACCTTTTGCTTTTGCAGGTTTTTTACAGCTATTTTTAATCTCTTATTTTCCTGCTGTATTTGCTCGAGCATATCATGAGTTTGAACTGCCTGTTGCCCTGTTAAAAGGGCTTGGGCGTTCCAGTGCTCGACTGCCTGGGTTGCTTCCTTTAAAGTTTTGGTTACCACTTTTACTTCCCTGGTCTTTTGCATTACCTGTCTGGCTAGCATAGCGGCGTGCTGTTTAAGCCATTGTACTGCCATAGACATTATTTGCAAAATTTTTGCTTTTTTACTTTTATTATTATTCTTTAAAGCGTCTGTTTCTGCTATTGCTTTACATATGCCAGTTCATGTTTCCCCACTTTTTTTTTAAATTCATATGGACCCCCTTTACTGGCAATCCAGAGAGTCCAGGAGTTATCAAACTCCGTGGGGATTTGAAGGGAGGGGAAAAGGGGGTTCCCTAGCTCGTGGTTTTCTGCCATGTTAGATCGCGAGTCCTACAGTGGACAGCTCGCTGACTCACCAGATCAGAGGTCGGGGTCACCAATGTCGTCAGACGCTACCAGTGTGGTGCTCTGCTCTTGTTCGATGCTGATAAGTCGGCTGCGTGCGTGTTCCCTCTGTGTGCTGCCCCGGCTCTGCGCAGATCGCTGACACCGCAAACCCCGAGAGAACCTCCAAAGACCACAGACTCTAGTAAGGTACGAAGGAACCGAGCCAGGTTTATTGTCAAATGAAGCACAGTAATAGTTTCCCATAGACTCCACAAGACATACTACGAATTTGTGCCCCCTGGCAATGGACCGGCTCAGTCAGTGGCGGGACTATCCACTGCCCCGTAGGCCAGACAAAGATGTGCACTCCGGGACATACTTTTATACAGTTACAGGACAGATTACTCATCCCTACTGACGTATTGAGGTACAGCCTCTTGGCTCATTAGGGTGCTGTCTCCTCCTTTGATCATGTTTCAGACAAACAGATCTATCCATCATGCTGTCCTTTTGACCCTGTCTTTAAGATACACCTGCCTGTTCCTTGTTATGTCTATGGAGTGTCCTTGTATCGGGCTGTCCAGGTGCCATCTTGGCACAAGTTCCTCTTATTAGCACTTACATGTGAATGCACCTGCTTCTAACAACCCTCTTCTCTCCAACTTCTGTGAGCGGGGCCTGCCTCTGGCTCACAGCCCAGCTTTTGCTTAGCAATGCCTGGAAGTACTGTGGTTCAGGCTTCGGGCCTCAGACTGGGCCTCTGACACAAGAGCTTATGTTTCAGGGCCTCATCTTACTACACTGAGTGGAGAAGGTCTCAGAAGCCACCCCGACATCAACACAACCTTATCCAAATCCCATCCTAGCATCATTTGCAATGAAAAGAAAATCAGTGATTACCGTATAAGGAAATCACATACCTGCCGCCCATGCCGTGCCTTCCCAAACAGCCTAGCGTGGCCCTGCCCATGCTCCGCCCCCAGGCCAGGCCCCCTCCGGTTCCCAGTCTAGAGCGCTCTGCCTGGCTGGACATGGGAGTGTCTTCGGAGACATGGGAGTGTCTTCCACATTTTGTTTTAATAGTGTTCTGAGTGTATCCCCTGCCTGTGTGGTGTGCTGCAGTGCTCCATCCCCCTCTAGTGGCAGCTAGGCCAGGTAGCGATTGATGAACCTGCTGCAGTCTTGGCTGAGAGAGCGGTGTCTTTCAGGTCATGTGGTAGCGGCTCATGCCTTAAACTCCTGAGGTCCCAGTTTTGATCCCAGCTGATGATGACCGGGGTCTGTCAGCATTCCATGAGGCACAAGGAGATGATTGGCTGTGAAGTAGGGGAAAGGAGCGTGGCTTTAGCAGAAAAATCTTTGGAAAGAGCAAACGTAATAGGAGATATATCTGGACGTTTGTTTCACTCAACGTCACACTCCTAGACTTGATTCTGGGAGCAATCTAGATTCAAGTGAATGTTGACAGGTCATTGTGGGACTAAACCTGCCTCCACTACAACTTTCCTGTTGAGTTTGATGGTGCAGAACCCAACCTCGTACCAGTAGGTTGTGTGCCACTTTCATAGGTTAACAAAAAACGGTGTGAGAAAATGAAGAGATAAATTGCAGTCACCAATCCCATGTTCTTTTGATCTTTTGCCAGGCTGTCTGTGTTGTGTTATTAAACAGGTTGTAAACCAAGACGTGCTCCTGCCCTGCATTGTTGGAGAGGAAGGTGTCGTGCATCTTGAAGAAGTGACTGTGAACTGGCAGGACTCAGAAACTCAGGAAATAGTCCACAGCTTCTACGACGGCAAAGACCATCTGGAGCATCAAGGAGGAAGATTTCGGGGGAGAACCCAGCTCTTCCCTCAGGAATTTTCCAAAGGCAACGCATCTCTGTTGTTGAAAAGACTGACCCTGAACGATACAGGAAACGACTCCTGCCATGCTTTCTTATATGAGGAGACGCTGCCTCGTGAACAGGTGGTGCAGCTTTCTGTGTCAGGTACTGGAATCCGCCCGTACAAAACCTGCTCTTACAAATGTCCTGAGTGAAAGAGCCAACAAACCTCAGTGTCACTTTCCCAGTGACATTGGCTGTTTGAAGAGCTGTCGTTTCAGGTCTGAATACTAAGCGTGAGAGTTGGGATGATCGTTATTAGCCTCTTTATAATGAGGCTTGAAGATCCTACATTCAGACCTTTTAAAAGTGTGATTGATTTAACAGTGTATCCTGGCTCCTACCCCTCCAGTCCCATCCCCAGACCTCCCAGGTACAGGACTTAATTTGAGCACGGGAATCTAAGGCTAAAATGTAGGGTCCTTTATGTCTTCTTCAGTTCTTCTACTTTTGCCCTTTGCTAAAGGTTTGACACCAGCCCATCTGATCTTTCTCTAACCTGTCCCGCTCTTGCTGCCCACCACTGAAATGAATTATTTCTCTTTTCCTCCAGTGGCATTGCTCTGGGTCACCCAATCCCCCCAGAAACCAGTTCAGGCTGTGTCCATGCTACAATGCTTTGCAGGTCTAGCTGTACCAGCGGAGCCCCTCCATGTAGACACAGCGTAGGCTGACGGAAGGATTCTTTTCTGTTGGCGTAGTAACACCCCCTCCCCAAACAAGGTGAGCTAAGTGGACAGAAGCACTTTTCTATTGGCACAGCCGTGTCTACGCTGGGGGTTTTGCCCACCAAACCCCCCGACCGACACAGCTGTGCCAACAAAGCCTTGTAGCATAGACTTGGCCTGAGTGGGTATGTCTGTACTTTGAGATCAAGTCACCACAGTAAAGTTGCTTTATCCTACACAACTACTGTCTGTACCTCCCCCGGGGGAAGATTCCTCCCCTCACAGCAATCTGCTTCTCCCTTGAATCCCCAGCCTCTCTCAATTACTGTTCTCCACGCCAAGATTCTCCCCCCACCAGCACAATGGCCCTTCTTTAGTCTTGATCACCTCGCTGTGTTTTTGCTCTGGATTTCCTACGTCAGGGCCGGCTCCAGCATTTCTGCCGCCCCAAGCAAAAAAAAAAAAAAAAAAAAAGCCGCGATCGGCGGCGGCAGTTCGGCGGCAGGTCCTTCGCTCCTAGAGGGAGTGAGGGACCTGCCGCCCCCGAATTGCCGCAGGTGCCGCCCCTCTCCCTTGGCCGCCCCAAGAACCTGCTTGTTAAGCTGGTGCCTGGAGCCGGCCCTGTCCTATGTATCCCTTGCAATGTGTTTGAGTCCGGGTGGAAAAAACCAAGACGGACAATGGTCTGTTCTACACTTTTGAAAAGTTTAATCCCATACCAAAGTTTCTGGTTATATGTCACATCAGGAATATATTGGGTTATACTTGAAATATGGAAAGCTATTCCATGTCTCTAAAGATCTTTACCCTTTTGCAGAGGAAGGAGTTCATCTAAAACATGGAAGAACTCACTACAGCCTTATTGGTTTCCCATTGCTCCTGTTAGTGATATGTTTCAGAGTAACAGCCGTGTTAGTCTGTATCTGCAAAAAGAAGAACAGGAGTACTTGTGGCACCTTAGAGACTAACAAGTACTCCTGTTCTTCTTTTTGTTAGTGATATGGTGTCTCCAGGCCTTTAAACAGCAGCACCGGAGCACCAAATCCGACGGTATGTGCAATAAGGAGTGTAAATAGTTTTTGAAATGAAGATAGCATTTATTTGGGTAGGCTGGGACCTGCATTGCCACAGGTACCGGACAAGGGGTGTCCCATGTGGCACCTTTCTGTTGCGTGTCTGCTGTCTGTAGGACGGTGTTAGGTTGCTATTCCAAGGTCCCAGGTAATACAGTTTTTCCTGTGTGTGCACTTAGCGTATTACAAATGCCATCCCAACAGCAGCTGCTACAAATACTCTTTGAGGGAGGACAATGGACTCAATAATAGAAAGTAGATCTCGCTATACATCAGAAGCGCCAAATCCAGCCAGGAAGTTTATCTCCAATTCTTCCCAGGAGGGAGGATCTCACTGGGTTCTTACTTCCAGGACCCTGCCTTCAGCAGCTGATTGGGAGAGATACTGATAGCTGCAAACACCAACTACCAATACTGTAAAGTCCCCAGTTACGTTCCAAGATCAGTTCCTTAAAGTTAATTTCAGGACCCTATATGTATGTAAGGATACATATAGCAGACAATATGTCCACAAAGGAACATCCCCTCAAGGTAACACGGAGATACTCAAGGATGTGGCGAAAGAGGTTGATTTACCCGATTTACTGGCAAAAAGAAGCAGCGGCGGTAATTTATCTAAATGCTGCAAATTTTGCATACTTGTTAGGGGCTTGCTAATGGGATTGTAAACCCTGGAGGTTTTCACCTTTAATGTACTTATGGGGGTGTGCACGCGCACGCATCTATGTTCACATCCTGCTGCCTTCTATTGGAAGGAACCGGACATGTGTGTGTGATGGGAGGTCCCTCTAGTGTCAGATGGGCCGCAGAGGAAGGAACGTCTAATATTAGTGACAGCTAATGGGGCGCCTGATGTGGTTTAAGCTGGCAGGGTCTGGCCAATAGCGATAGAGACACGGTGAGAGGGAGCACTCCCTCCCTCGTGAGCGCCGCCCAGCTCAGGGACCCGCCGAGCAGATGCACTGTTATCCTGCTTTACAGCTTGGCAGCAGTGTTGCCGTGCAAGTTTAGAGCCCCAGCAACAGCTCCTCTTTGGCCACCAACTTTTTCCCCTACCTAGCCACAAGCTACATCTCCCCAGCCACTCATCTGCCTCCTCTCCCCAAAATCCCACCATCTCTAGCCCTCCTGGGGAGTCATTATTGTCCCAGTTCCCCTTCCCCGCTCCCTCCTTGCCCCCGGGTTCCTCATATACTGCACCTCCCCGTTCTGGCTCCATCCCGCATCCAGCCCCTCTCATTGGTCGCTCTCGGATTCTCTTGTTTTCACACATTTACACTACGGAATGCAACAGTGATTGCATAATGAATGTTGCGCTGAGTTCTTTGGTGCTGTTACGGCAGCAGTGGAGCAAGGATGCCTTGGAAGGGAAAGGGAAGAAAGACAATAAATGCAAAAACCATGTTACTAGGACATGACGTAGGAAGCAGTACTGCAGAAAAGGATCTGGGGGTGATAGTGGATCACAAATTAAATACGAGCCAACGAGGTAATATTGTTGCAAAAAATCCCAAAAATCGGGACTGTCCCTATAAAATCGGGACATCTGGTCACCCTGACCCACAGCAATGACTAGCTAGCAAAGCCGATTCCTCCAGACAGATCAGGTCCTCAGATGGTGCTGTGCATTTGACTCGAGGTGGTGCTGTGCATTTTGATGGATTTCTGTTAACCTTGTGTAACCCACACACCTCCCGGGTGTGGGGTTCTGTCCCATCTAATGGCACTGAGACCACTTAGAGAGAGATTAATGAGTTTGCTCTACAGCCTTAGCTAACAGCCAGTTGGCTTTCAGTTCATGCTGTAGAGGCTCGTGCACTAAGCTCCAGAGATCCCTGGTTCGATCCCACCTCCCAGTGGGCAGAGTCTGTTGGCGTTACACTTGGCTAGCATTATACAAAGTTGTTGCCATCTGTACGTTAATCCCTTTGCTACGACACGGTGTGCACATTCAGTTGTGAGCCACAGTCGCAGTTTTGTCTTACTCTTTGCTCTTATTACAATGGATTGTTGGCGCTGTTGGAATCGAGGCCTTTCTGTTTAACGTTTACTGAGTTGCATGTTTTTTGGTTTATTTTTTTTAATCGGTATCTGTCCTTGTGTGGTGGGAGGAGAGGACACAAAGGAGTTTGAGAATCACTGATCTAGACTAATTCACACTGGAAACAAGGTGCACATTTTTAATAGAGTAACTAACAATGATAAGAATTTACCAGGGATTGTGGTAGATTTTCCATGACTCACCATTTTTGAATATATTCATGTCATGTTTAAGAAAAGTTTTGTAAATGAGTTCCAATAGTTCATGGATTAGGGTTCCAAAGGCTTCTGTATAGATTATTGAGGTTAATCTTTCTATCTACCCAGTGGGATTCAGTGCTCAGTCTAGAAGAGACCATCAGAGATGCTTAGTTTTGCAGTTCTCAAACTGGATTTGTGTGTCCAGAGATAACATGCTTGTTGACAGCAAAAAAAAAAAAAAAAATTTTAAGTTTGTTGGTTTTTTTTTTAAATTTCATTTACCTATTTTAGTTAAAAACAATTTTAACAAAAACAAACCTGATTTTAAAAAAACATGAATTTTTTAATTTTGTTAAACAAGAAAAATATCCAGAATACATAATGTTGTTTTAGTTATATAAAACAATTTAAATGTCTGTCTGGTGGTGATCTCCTCCTAATACAGCATGCCAAAAAAATCTGCCAATATTAATGATTAATCTGTTGAATTGGAGATATTTATGAGGTCGGTGGGAGGTGAACGATCTGCTTCAATTACCTTTGGTAAATGAAATAGCCAAACAATCATTCATTTTCTGATATAGTTGTAAAACTAATCTTAAATTTTTTCAAAATAAATCACTGTTTAAAAATCTATAGGGTGTACCTTCTACAAATGAAACCTACATCTATTGTATCTCGGAGTTGTGAAGAATATGTATTAAGGTTATAACAACCAACAAGAATGCACTTTTATGTAGAAATCCATGATTAAATTGAGTCTTCTTGACTAGTGATTTAAATCAAACCCACCCTGATGGAAATGATCCAGTCCTCCTGCTCTGAGCACATTAAACTCTCTTCACTCCTTTGCATTAGCCATCCCGCCTTCATCCCTATGTTCCAGCGTGGGGTCATCTCTTTTTACTGGGCCAATCGCTGCTAGAATCACAGCCCCATGGGGTTAGGAGGGACCACCAGGCTCATCTAGTCTAAGCCCGGGCCAAACTGCAGGATTTGTTGGGTCTAACCCACTCCAGACAGCTGGCTCCAGCCTCCTTTCCAGAACCTCCAGCAAAGGCATTTCCATGACCCCCCCGAGGCGTCTGTCCCAGTGTCCCGCTGCTCTCACCCTTAGGAAGCGTTTCCTGAGATTTCAGCTACATCTGCTGGGCTGCAGTTTGCCCCCGTCGCCCCGTATCCTGCCCTCTGGGGCGAGAGAGACCAACTTTCCTCAGGCTGTTCTGGGGCAGCCTTTGGAGTATTTGAAGCCGGCTGCCATGGCCCCGCTTCATCTCCTCTTCCAAACTCTCAGAGTCAGACACTCACACCACCCTCCCACGAAAGCTTATGCCCAGATAAATTTGTTAGTCTCTAAGGTGCCACAAGGATGACTCATTGTTTTTGCTGATACAGACTAACACAGCTGCTACTCTGAAACCTGTCATAAGGCAATGTGCACAAATACCTTCCCACTGCAAAACCACAACAACCCTGGCTGGGGATGGCAGAGGCTAGAGCCGGGCTATGCAGACTGGGGCTTAGGCAACGGTGGTAAAACCAGCCATGTCCCCGCTCAGGTCCTGAAGCCTGGGAGGGAGGTGGGTTGCAGACCCCAAGCTCCAGCCCCAGCCCAGAGGTCTGCAGGGCTATTTTCAGCACCGCAGCCTGAGACTCCCCGAAACCTGAGTGTGCAGATCTTGGGCTCTGCTTTGTGGTTTTGTTTTTTTTCCTGTGTAGACCCTAAAAGATTAAAACAAGGCACATACCGCCATAGGGTGAGAACCTGGGCACCGTTTTACTGTCCAGAAAAAGGTCCTGCTCTGAGTATTTCAGAAAGCAAAGATCAACCAGTATCATTTGTAGTTACCCCACCACAGGGGAAAGGAGGATGGGGGGTGGGAGTGTTTGAAAGTATTAGGCATCGTTCACTCATTTGCTTACACACCCAGAGAGAATAATTTCTGTAGCTAGAAATACACAACACAATGAAAATCCGCGCAGGCGAGGCTTGGAGCATTTGTGGAGTCCCTGCTGCAGATGGAAGGATGGTTGAGAGTTCGGTCGTTTCCCCACATGTACAGGAGAGTGGGGTAGAGAGCGGGGCAGAGGGAGAGATCTGAGGCAGGTCTCGCTCTCACAGGTATAAATGTGAGAATGTGTCTTTGCTTTCAGCAGTAACTAGAGGTATTGTGTCTTCCACCGAGGTAATGAGTCCTTTATTATTCTTCCTGTGTGACTTCCACTTGTAACAGGCTGGTTAATTCACATTGGTACAGAGAGGCTTAAAATTACACCATCCTCGTAGTGAGTTTCTCTACAACTCTTTAAAAATGGATTAAAATATCTGTTTAATCCCAAAACATAACTGGAGACCTTCGGTGGGGTTCAGTTTATTTCCCAATTGTATCAATGTATTAGTCGCAGAACAGAGCTATCTAAAGTGTCAAAGGAGAAACTTAAGCACAGAGAGAAGTAGATCGTCCTTTCTTTCCTCTCTCTGAAGAAACTGGAATGTTTTTAAGACAGAGACAATTTGTCTGTTCACCCCGCAACCTCTCTCTCTCCTGAAAACATGTTGCAATGTACAGAAAGCTATTCATAACGATACACCTTGTTACAATACAGCGATAAAGTTTTCAACATTTGAAAAAGACCTTGCTTGATTTGTGTCCACATTTAAAATAGAGATTTCATAATGGTACAAAATAGTGACAGGAGTGACCCAGTCACCACAGCTAGTAACCACTGGACCAGGGGATGGCAAAGGTGAGGTAGCAAATTGTGACAGTGCAGCACAAACGAGAACACCCATAGGTGTCTGTAACTGCTACCTGTAGCAAACTCTGTCGGGAGCAGTTGTTGATGCTACAAGACAGACAGAAAAACCTCCCTCTCCCAATTCCCTACTTTGGGTGCATTGAGCAGGCTCACCCGAACTGAGCATGCCCAGTGACCTTCGCTGTTGCCACTGCCCTCTCTCTGCCCTTACTCCTACTTAAGATTTGCTGCCTCCTCTTTGGAGGGGTTTAAAAGGATTAAGGGGGGCAAATCGCAGCGGGGGAGCTGTCAGGGTCTGAGCAGGGGGCAGAAATGTACTGGTCGGGGGGATCAGGCTACTGTAGGTAGCTAGGGTTACCATATTCTCTGCCTCCAAATGGAGGACACTCCACGGCCCCCGGCCCCGCCCCCAGCCCCGCCCATGCCCCCGCCCCAACCCCGCCCCCTCCCCAAAGTCTCCGCCCCCTCCCCTGCTTCCCGCGAACATTTGATTCGCGGGAAGCCTGAAGCAGGTAAGGGTGGTGTGGGGGGAAGGAGGCGCGGCCCCGGCCGACCACCCCCGGCCCGCCCAGCACTGCCAGCCCCCGGCGGCCCGGCGCACCCCCGGGCTCCCCGCGGGCCCGCTGGCCCGGCTGACCGGCTCCCCGCCGGCCCGGCTCCCCGCGGGCCCGGCTGACCGGCTCCCCGCCGGCCCGGCTCCCCGCCGGCCCGGCTGACCGGCTCCCCGCGGCCTGGCTCCCCGCGGGCCCGGCTGACCGGCTCCCCGGCTGACCGGCTCCCCGCGGGCCCGGCTGACCGGCTCCCCGCCGGCCCGGCTCCCCGCCGGCCCGGCTCCCCGCCGGCCCGGCTCCCCGCCGGCCCGGCTGACCGGCTCCCCGCCGGCCCGGCTCCCCGCCGGCCCGGCTGACCGGCTCCCCGCCGGCCCGGCTGACCGGCTCCCAGCCCGGACCCCGGCCCCGCGCCCCCGGCTCCCCGTCCGGCCCCGCGCCCGGCACTGCACCCCTAGTTCCCGGCCCGGCACCATGTCCCCGGCCCCACGCCGCCGGCCCCGGCCGAGCACCACCCAGCCCTCCCGATTTTCCCGGACATGCCCGGCTTTTGGGGATTTCCCCCCGGACGGGGATTTGAGCCCCCAAAAGCCGGACATGTCCGGGAAAATCCGGACGTATGGTAACCCTATAGGTAGCAGAAGAAGAGGGGCTGAAGAAGAAAGGAGGGGAGGGTTTGAGTGGTTTGAGCCTTGGCCTGCTCAACCCAGGGTTGTGAGTTCAGTCCTTCAGGGGGGCCACTTAGGGATCTGGGGCAAAATCAGTACTTGGTCCTGCTAGTGAAGGCAGGGGGCTGGACTCAGTGACCTTTCAGGGTCCCTTCCAGCTCTATTAGATAGATAGGTGTAGGAAAAATTGGGGGTGGGAGCCTAGTTTAAATCCAGGGGGGGAGACACTGCCAGACCCTGTGCAGGGACAAAACCTCCATTTAGGGAGGGGGAGGGGGGGAACAGTGACCCTGTGGGATGAACCACCTGCTGTACTCGCAAACCTAGGGGTGTGGGGAGTGCAAAGGCTTTTTTCCTTCGCTGCATGGCAGCCCCAGAGCAGAGGGCGGGTTCCTGGGGCTGGGTTCTTAAGGGCACAGACAGCCCAGTTCCTAGCCTGTCAAAGCTTAGACACCGCAGCTCCTCTCTGTCATAGACAAGTGCTGCGGGGGCCACGTTACTGCTCCAGCCGGGAGACGTAATGCTGTGAAATATTGTACAGACGCTCCCTCCCTCCCTCCAACTCTGCCTCTCACATTTGGAACATGTAAAAGAGTCTATCAGTTTCTATGTCTATATGAAGTCCCTGCAGCTCCTTTCTCTTGTATAATGTGCCGAGGTGCTAAACTCCCTCCCAGAGCCCACACATCCACACCCCCTCCTCCCCCCAACCCCCTGCCCCAGGTCAGAGCCCGCACCCCTCACCCAAACTCCCCACAGCCTGCACCCCTCTGTCACCCAAACTCCATCCCAGAGCCTGCGCCCCAAACAGGGCCAGGTTAACCTTCTATGGGCCCGGTGCTAAACATATTAATGGGGACATGGGGCAGAGTCCTCAGAGCGAGGGGCTGGCAAGGGGCAATGGGAGATGGGTCATGGCACGGCAGGGACAGCCCTGCTCCACCCACCCCAGTACGAGGGCACTGTTTACAAACTGGCAGCCGCCAGACACACACTGGCCCGCCCGGCCCTGCGCTGCTGCCATCCTGCTTCCTCCCCTTAGGGGCGGGCCCATGCCACCCCCCCCCCCCAGCACCCCTCTGACCCCCTGTGCCCACTGCCACACCACCCAGAGACCCCACAAACCCCTCTGCCCAGTGCCCTCCCACAGACCGCTATGCCCAGCACACCCCCACCCACTCAGAACCTCCCCAACAGATCCTCTCATTGCCCAGTGCCCCCCTAGCTGAACACCCCCCACAGCCCTCCCACAACTGCACGGCGCCCCGCACCTCCCCACCCAGATCCCCTCACTGCCCAGTGCCCCCCACAGCCCCCCACCACAACTGCACAGCGCCCCACACCTCCCTGCCCAGAGCCCCCCAGATCCCCTAGCTGAACACCCCCCACAGCCCTCCCACAACTGCACAACGCCCCGCACCTCCCTGCCCAGAGCCCCCCCAGATCCCCTCACTGCCCAGTGCCCCCCACAGCCCCCTACCACAACTGCACAGCACCCCGCACCTCCCTGCCCAGAGCCCCCCCAGATCCCCTCACTGCCCAGTGCCCCCCACAGCCCCCCACCACAACTGCACAGTGCCCCGCACAGCCCCCAACACACAGATCTCCCCACCACCCACTGCCCAGTGCCCCCCCAAAAAACCCCACTCCCCAGCACCCCAAAACACACAAACCTTACCCAGTGCTGAGCACCTCCCACCCCCTCACTGCCCAGCCCCCCCCATGCCCTCTAGACACCTACTCTCCCACACCTGGACCCCCATCCACAATAGCCGTCCCTGATAGGAGGCGAGGGGCCAGACCCGGCTGTGTGGATGGGTTAGAGCAGGGCCAGCTCTAGGTTTTTTGCTGCCCCAAGCAAAAAAATTTGTGGCTGCCCCCCCCCCAACCCTGGGCTCCCCCCGGCCCCCCAGCAAACGTGACCTCCTTGTTCACCACAGAAATCCCCATTTACACTTGCAGTGCGGATCAAACCGTTTCTCCTATTTTTATTTCACTTTAGTTAATCTCGCCTTTCCCCATCCCCCGCAACCCCATCTTTAGTGCTCCAAATGCACATGGAAGGCATAGGGACTAACCCTCAAACCTTGTACCCGGAAAGGGATGGGGATCTAGTAAAGAGGGTTCAGGCAGAGGAGCGGGTGTGGGGGTGCTTGGGGGCTCTACACTGGCAGAGAAGCGGGGTGTGATTTACTCGCGGAGGAGGAGGGGGGGGTATCAGGAGGGTTGCAGAAGAAGAGGTGCAGGGGAAGGGGCAGTGCGGGAGTAGAGGGCACAAGGGAAGAGTACTAGGGGAAGGGGTGCAGCGAAGGAGTGATGGGGGGAGGTATAAGTGAAGAGGCTGCGAGCGGGATGGGGGTGCAAGGGCTGAGAGGGACAGGCACTGACAGCTGCTTCCCCAGCCCTGTGCAGGCAGAGCCGAGAGGACAGACACTGACCCCCAGGTGCCCAAGCCGCGGGGGTCCCCCGGGGGGGCAGTATCCCCCGCTGCCCCGCTCGGAGCCGGGCTCTGCTTCTCCCCGCCCCTCCCCAGGGCAAGCAGTGCAGGGCTGAAGCAGGGGAGGTGCGCGGCGGGCTGGGTCTGGGGGCAGGAGGGGGCAGCTCCCTGGCAGCTCGGGCTGCCCAGCCACTCGCCCCATCAGCGCACGAGCCGGGATCTGCGCCCCCTGCCCAGCCCGGCGGTGCCCTGCACAGCCCCCTCGAGCGGGGAAACACCGCGCCGCCCTGGAGAGACTCAGAGCAGCAGCAGGACCCCTCCCCACTCCCTGCATCCCGGGCCCCACCTCCCTCCCTCCCTCCCTGACTCTTCACAAACTCTGGGAGCCCCTCTCACCGCCACAGCCCGGGCTCGGCTCCAGGGGACGATGCTCTGGCTCTCCAGCGGCAGGGCTCTGGACAGGGCCGGCTCTCAGCTTTTTGCCGCCCGAAGCAAAAAAAAAAAAAGGGGGGGCGGACTGCTGCCCCTTGGAAAGTGCCGTCCCAAACACATGCTTGGAGTGCTGGTGCCTAGAGCCGGCCCTGGGTTACAGGGGTCCATAATGGGCCCCTTCCCAGTGTGGGCCTGGTGCCACAGTGCCATTTGCACCATTGTAAACCCGGTACGGACGCCAAACCCCATCCCTGGTGCTACTTTACTGCTACAAGAGACTTGGTGCAGTGAAATAATTTCCCTACATTCCCTCAAACTCTGTGTCACACATTTGGAGTATTTTAGGGTTACCATATTTCAACAATCAAAAAAGAGGACGGGAGGAGCCCCGCCCTAGCCCTGCCCCTGTCCTGCCCTAGCCCCTGCCCCTTCCACTCCCTCCCACTTCCTGCCCCCTCAGAACCCCCAACCCTCCCCCCCACGCCTTGTCCCCTGACTGCCCCCTCCTGAGACCTTCCCCACATCCTAACTGGCCCCCTAGGACTCTACCCCCTACCTGTCCCCTGACTCCCCAACCCTTATCCACACCCCCACCCCCAGACAGACCCCTGGGACTCCCACGCCCCCATCCAACCACTCCCCACCCCCTGACAGCCCCCCCAAAACTCCCGACCCATCTAAACCCCTCTGCTCCCTGTCCCCTGACTGCTCCGATCCCTCTCCCCACTCCTGCCCCCTGACAGCCCCCCCCAGAACTCCCAAACACCCCCCCGCTCCTTGTCCCCTGACTGCCCCCTCCTGGGACCCCTGCTCCTAACTGCCCTCCAGAACCCCACCCCCTACCTAAGCCTCCCTGTGCCTTGTCCCCTAACTGCCCCCTCCTGAGACCCCTCCCCACCTGTACTCTGCCCAAAACCTTACACCCACAACCCCCAGACAGCCCCCCCCGAACTCCTGACCCATCCAACCCTCCCCCTGCTCCCTGTCTCGTGACTACCCCCCCCCCAGAACCTCCCTGCCGCTTCTCTGGCCCCCGGCCCCCTTACTGTGCTGCAGAGCGGCGCGCTCGGCAGGGGGAGGGGAGCAGGGTTGGAGCTCCAGACGGCCCGAGCCCGAGGTGACGGCCGGTGATCTGTGAATGCAGGCGGGGGGAGGGAGGGAGAGGAGGGGAGTGGTCTCAAGTTGCAGGAGAGAGGAGGGGGGAAGTGGAGGAAGGGCTTTGGCCGCCGGAGCCCCGTGCGAGTGGCACCATCCGGCCGACTGCCCTGTAAGCCCCGCACGCTCTGCATGGGGGGGGGGGGGGAAGAGAGTCTGGACATTTACAAATTCCCCCCGGACGCTATTTTTAACTGAAAAAAACCGGACATGTCCGGGGAAATCCGGACGAATGGTAACCCTAGAGTATTTAAAAGAGTCTCATCACTATATGTCTACGTGAAGCCTCATAACAGTTCACAAATTTGTTTTATCTGCTGATGTGATTCCCTGAATTGTGCTCTCTTCTTGTAATCCATTTTACAGCCCGTGTACCCCCGCTGGGCGCTTCCCCTGCGCAGCAGCAGCCGGAGCCGGGGGGTGCGGGGGGAGTTGCTTCGGGCCCCGGGCCTGCCCCCGAGCTCGGGCTACTGGGAGCCACCACCGTGCACCGAGAAACTTTCCCCTGCGCTGGGACCAACCCTAGGGTTACCATACGTCCGGATTTTCCCGGACATGTCCGGCTTTTGGGGGCTCAAATCCCCGTCCGGGGGGAAATCCCCAAAAGCCGGGCATGTCCGGGAAAATCGGGAGGGAGGGAGGGAGGGCTCGGCGGGGCCTCTTTGGCCGGGGCCGGTGCGGGGCCGGGGGCATGGTGCCGGGCCGGGCGCGCGGTGCCGGGCCGGGCTGGGTGCGGGGCCGGGCGGGGAGCCAGGGGCCGGGCCCGCGGGGCTGGGAGCCAGGCCGCCGGGGGGTGCGCTGGGAGCCGGGCCGCCGGGGGGTGCGCTGGGAGCCGGGCCGCCGGGGGGTGCGCTGGGCCGCGGGGCCGCTGGGGGGTGCGCTGGGCCGCGGGGCCGCCGGGGGGTGCGCTGGGCCGCGGGGCCGCCGGGGGGGGGCGCTGGGCCGCGGGGCCAGGAGCCGGGCCGGGCCCGCGGGGCTGGGAGCCGGGCCGCCGGGGGGTGCGCTGGGAGCCGGGCCGCCGGGGGGTGCGCTGGGCCGCGGGGCCGCCGGGGGGTGCGCTGGGCCGCGGGGCCGGGAGCCGGGCCGGGCCCGCGGGGCTGGGAGCCGGGCCGCCGGGGGGTGCGCTGGGAGCCGGGCCGCCGGGGGGTGCGCTGGGCCGCGGGGCCGCCGGGGGGTGCGCTGGGCCGCGGGGCCGGGAGCCGGGCCGGGCCCGCGGGGCTGGGAGCCGGGCCGCCGGGGGGTGCGCTGGGAGCCGGTCCGCCGGGGGGTGCGCTGGGAGCCGGTCCAGGGTCGCGGGGCTGGGAGCCGGTCCAGGGTCGCGGGGCTGGGAGCCGGTCCAGGGTCGCGGGGCTGGGAGCCGGGCCGCCGGGGGGTGCGCTGGGAGCCAGGCCGCCGGGGGGTGCGCTGGGAGTCGGTCCAGGGTCGCGGGGCTGGGAGCCGGGCCGCCGGGGGGTGCGCTGGGAGCCGGGCCGCCGGGGGCCAGGAGCCGGTCCGGGGTCGCGGGGTGCGCTGGGCCGGGGGGTGCGCTGGGCCGCGGGGCCGGGATCCGGGGGGTGCGCGGGGCCGGGAGGCCGAGCCGGGCCGGAGCCGGGCCGCCGGGGGGTGCGCCGGGCCGCCGGGGGCTGGCAGTGCTGGGCGGGCCGGGGGTGGTCGGCCGGGGCCAGCACCCCAGGGCCCGAGCCGACCCAGCCTGGGTCGCGCCTCCTCCCCCCACACCCCCCCTTACCTGCTTCAGGCTTCCCGCGAATTAAATGTTCGCGGGAAGCAGGGGAGGGGGCGGAGACTTTGGGGAGGGGGCGGAGTTGGGGCGGGGGCGGGGGCGTGGCTGTGGGCGGGGCCGGGGTCCTGTGGAGTGTCCTCCATTCGGAGGCACAAAATATGGTAACCCTAACCAACCCCCCCCCGGGGCAGCGGCTCCACAGCGGGGGAGGAGAAGGCAGCCCCGGCTGCACGGACTGCTGGCGGGGGGGCTCCTTGCATGGCTGGGGCAGAGGGGGGAGACTGAGGCTCTGCCAGAGCTATGGGGGATGCTCGGAGGAGGGAGAAGCGGCCCCTGCTCCCCCGTATCCGCAGCTGGCTGTAGAGACGCCACCGCTCCTACCTGTGGGGTGCGGGGTTGCAGCAGCACTGGGGGGAGAGGGGGTTGCAATCCGCAGGCTGCAGCGAGCTGACACCCCAAGAGGAGAGAGGGGCAGTGGGTAGGGTTATCATACGTCCGTATTTTCTGGATGTTTTTATATATTTTAACAATCCTCCCGGACGGTGATTAACAACTAAAAAGCCAGACATGTCCGGGAAAATACGGACACATGGTAACCCTAATCTGTGTTTCTATTATAGCACTTGCTATGCTTTCTGTACTTTGATTTGTAATTAGGAGTTTTTCATTCTACCTTTTTTTCTTTTTCTTTTAAGAGCACAAGTTTTTTTGTTGGGTTATGTGACTTCCAGTATAATTGATTTCCTGTCCTGTTTTCAACAATTCCTTTGCATTTGATCCAGCAATGAGAATTGCCTTTTGCTGCATTTCTCTTGGTTGTGAATCCAGCCCCTAGTGTCCCATGATGGCATATATGACATTAGTGGATGTGCAGGTGAATGAGCCCCTGATGGTGTGGCTGATGTGGTTGGGTCCTCTGATGCTGTTGCCAGAGTAGATATGGGGACAGAGTAGGCAACGAGGTTTGCTACAGGGATAGGTTCCTGGGTTGGTGTTTCTGTGGTGTGGTGTGTAGTTGCTGGTGAGTATTTGCTTCAGGTTGGGGGGTTGTCTGTAAGCGAGGACTGGCCTGCCTCCCAAGGTCTGTGAGAGTGAGGGATCATTTTCCAGGGTAGGTTGTAGATCGTGGATAATGCGCTGGAGAGGTTTTAGCTGGGGGCTGTATGTGATGGCCAGTGGTGTTCTGTTATTGTCCTTGTTGGGCCTGTCCTGCAGTAGGTGATTTCTGGGTACCCGTCTTGCTCTGTCAATCTGTTTCCTCACTTCCCCAGGTGGGTATTGTAGTTTTACGAATGCTTGATAAAGATCTTGTAGGTGTTTGTCTCTGTCTGAGGGGTTGGAGCAAATTCGGTTGTATCTTAGGGCTTGGCTGAAGACAATGGATCGTGTGATGTGTCTTGGATGGAAGCTGGAGGCATGTAGGTACGTATAGCGGTCAGTAGGTTTCCGGTATAGGGTGGTGTTTATGTGACCATCAATTATTTGTACTGTAGTGTCCAGGAAGTGGATCTCTTGTGTGGACTGGTCCAGGCTGAGGTTGATGGTGGGGTGGAAATTGTTGAAGTCCAGGTGGAATTCTTCAAGGGCCTCCTTTCCGTGGGTCCATATGATGAAGATGTCATCAATATAGCGCAAGTAGAGGAGGGGCATTAGGGGACGAGAGCTGAGGAAGCGTTGTTCTAAGTCAGCCATAAAAATGTTGGCATACTGTGGGGCCATGCGAGTACCCATAGCAGTGCCACTGACTTGAAGGTATAAGTTGTCCCCAAATCTGAAGTGGTTGTGGGTGAGGACAAAGTCACAAAGCTCAGCCACCAGGCTTGCTGTGGCCTCATCAGGGATACTGTTCCTGACAGCTTGTAGTCCATCCTCATGTGGAATATTGGTATAAAGTGCTTCTACATCCATGGTGGCCAGGATGGTGTTTTCAGGAAGAACATCAATGCATTGTAGTTTCTTCAGGAAGTCGGTGGTGTCTCGAAGATAGCTGGGAGTGCTGGTAGCATAGGGTCTGAGGTCTACCAGCACTCCCAGCTATCTTCGAGACACCACCGGCTTCCTGAGGAAACTACAATGCAGACAACCCCCCAACCTGAAGCAAATACTCACCAGCAACTACACACCACACCACAGAAACACCAACCCAGGAACCTATCCCTGTAGCAAACCTCGTTGCCTACTCTGTCCCCATATCTACTCTGGCAACAGCATCAGAGGACCCAACCACATCAGCCACACCATCAGGGGCTCATTCACCTGCACATCCACTAATGTCATATATGCCATCATGTGCCAGCAATGCCCCTCTGCCATGTACATTGGCCAAAACGGACAGTCCCTCCGCAAAAGAATAAATGGACACAAATCGGACATCAGGAATGGTAACATACACAAGCCAGTAAGTGAACACTTCAATCTCCCTGGTCATTCTATTACAGATTTAAAAGTCACTATCATTGAACAAAAAAACTTCAGAAACAGACTTCAAAGAGAAACAGCAGAACTAAAATTCATTTGCAAATTCAACACCATTAATCTGGGCTTGAATAGGGACTGGGAGTGGCTGGCTCACTACAGAAGCAGCTTTTCCTCTCCTGGAATTGACACCTCCTCATCTATTATTGGGAGTGGACCACATCCACCCTGATTGAATTGGCCCTGTCAACACTGGTTCTCCACTTGTGAAGTAACTCCCTGCTCTCCATGTGTCAGTATATAATGCCTGCATCTGTAACTTTCACTCTATGCATCCGAAGAAGTGAGGTTTTTACTCACGAAAGCTTATGCCCAAATAAATCTGTTAGTCTTTAAGGTGCCACCAGACTCTTTGTTGTTTTTGTGTATTATATTGTGTCATCTTCCATCCTTCCCAAGAGCAAATGGAGGTTTGGGCTGCAGAACTTTTGGCTGCTCAAGTCCACATTCCCGCATCTGTTGCAAAACTCACCAAACTAAAAGCTGCCCTGACAATGGAGAAGCAAATACAGGTTGCACTATGGGGACCTGCAACACCAGATTCTTATTGGTCAATCAGAGGTCTCTGTACTAACCCAAGGTGGAATGGATTTCTTGAGTGTAAGTAGTGAGAACATATTGTTAAAGATCGTTTCATGTTCAATGCTCTGTTATTACCTCTGCAGTCACAGCACAACAAATACTGTAGTATTACTGGGGTTCAGACTGTCGTCTCTTACGACTTGCTTAAGTGTCCATAGGTAAGGGGACTCCTTCCTAACACTCAGTGGGGGTGTTTTGGTTGCTAGCTCCCAGGGGTGGATGGGAAATCAGGAGCCTGAGAGTGACAGTCCCCAGGGGCAATGGGGAGAGGCCAATGCTGTAGGTCAGCCTGATTGACAGGGCCCAGGCTAATCAGGGAACCAGGAGGCCAGGGGGGGTGTGAGCTGGAATTGCCTGGGGCAGACAGGGTGGGGCCGAGCTAAGTTGAGAGCAGAGCTCTGAGCTGAGCTAGGCCAGAAAATCCACCCAGGAAGCAGGTCAGTGTGGGGAGCGGAGTCCCAGGGAGCAGCCCCTGCCCTGGGAGCCGAGCTGCAGCCCCAGAGCCGGGGGGCAGAGCAGCAGCCCAGGGGGCTGGAGGCAGAGCAGAGCCCTGCTAAGGACGAGTGACACTGGAGATAGGCCGAGTGGTGGCGCTGGGGCTGGAACAGTCTGGAGCCCGGTGCAGTGGGGGGGACCCTGGGCAGCGGGCGCAGCGTAGGGAGGCCAGACTTGGGGGGATCGTAGGGCAGGGGCAATGCTGGGCAGAAGGGTCCTGCCCCCTAGAGCCTGAGAGCGTGTGGCCACCGCCAGAGCGAGTGTCTGACCCGCAGCCTCCCTGCGGCACAGCCAGGGCCCGAGAAGGGGCCTGGGACGTGTGAGGAACAGACTGAACTTCCCCTGCATTCCAGAGACGCTGGCTGTGACGTCCCCGTGTCACCGAGTGCGGTGATGTGTTTTCCTTTCACCTTTCCTATTTCTTTCTTCTTTTGAAACCTTGATTGCTGCTGAATTGTATTTGCTTTGACCTGTGTGTAATGATCAGGGGGTCAGGGAAGCATCCAGTGCAGAGAGAGCCCCCCGGAGTGGGGTCACCCTAGCCCCTGCCCTAAGGGACCACAACAAGGTTCGGGGTTGAGCCCCCCAGGAATCCTGGGCCCAGCCTTGTTGGGGTGCCGAGGACTCTGCCACACGGGAGAGTGGAAGGGGAGTCCTTTAGGTCAGGCAGCCTCTGGGTAAAGGAAGTGGGAGTGAGGACTCAGATCCTTTCGCTAGCCCACTTCACCGGGGTAGTGCATAAGCCAGGAAAGTTCCCCACAATAGTGGGACCATTCCCCCGCTTACACATAGCAATATTTCTGAGTAAGGCTAAGTTTTCATAGACTCATAGAATATCAGGGTGGGAAGAGACCTCAGGAGGTCATCTAGTCTAGGGTTACCATTCGTCCGGATTTACCCGGACATGTCCTCCTTTTTGTGCTAAAAATAGCGTCCGGGGGGAATTTGTAAATGACTCAAAATGTCCGGGATTTCCCCCCTCCCCTGGCAGAGCAGAGCGAGCGGCTGGGAGGGCTGCAGGAAAGGCCCCGGGCTGGACTCTGGAGCAGCTGTAGAGGAGCCGGATCCGCCCTGCATTCTGAGCAAGTGTCTCAGCACAAAGTGCAGCCCTCCCCTTTTGCAACTGGGAGCGGTTTCTGCCATGCAGCGTAGCAAAACGGGAGCGAGAGCACTTTGTGCTGATACAAGGGCAGCTCTCCCCTGCAGCCCGGTCCGGGCCAGGGACCGGGTTTTGTTGTGCTGGGGAGCTCAGCCACGTGTCCGGCTGGCACAGAGCCCAACACCCTGTTCTGAGCAGCAGGGTAAGGGGGCCAGGGGGCAGGAGAAGGGGCAGGGAGGTTCTGGAGGTGGCAGTCAAGAAACGGGGGGGGGGCTTTTTGGGGGGAGTGGAGAAAGTTTTGGGCAATCAGGGTACAGGTAGGGGGTAGGGTCCTGGGAGGCAGTTGGGGGGGTCTTAGGAAGGGGCAGTTAGGGGACAAGGAACAGGGAGTCTTAGGTAGGGGGTGGGGTTCTGGAGGGCAGTTAGGAGCAGGGGTCCCAGGAGGGGGCAGTCAGGGGACAAGGAGCGGGGGGGTTGGGAGTTCTGGGGGGGGCTGTCAGGGGGCAGGAGTGGGGAGAGGGATCGGAGCAGTCAGGGGACAGGGAGCAGAGGGGTTTAGATGGGTTGGGAGTTCTGGGGGGGGCTGTCAGGGGGTGGGGAGTGGTTGGATGGGTCGTGGGAGTCCCAGGGGTCTGTCTGGGGGTGGGGGTGTGGATAAGGGTTGGGGCAGTCAGGGGACAAGAGGCAGGGAGGCTTAGATAGGGAGTGGAGTCCTGGGGGGCAGTTAGGGGCAGGGGTCCCAGGAGGGGGCAGTCAGGGGACAAGGAACGGGGGGAGGGTTGGGGGTTCTGGGGGGGGCGGGAAGTGGGAGGGGCTAGGGCGGGGCTCCTCCCGTCCTCTTTTTTGCTTGCTGAAATATGGTAACCCTAATCTAGTCCAACCCCCTGCTCAAAGCAGAACCAACACAATCTGTAGTGGCACCAAATCTTATGTAAAGGGGGTCCTATAAGGTGTCTAAGACCAGGTTATGGATTGCTGGTTAGGATTATGCCATCTATGCATGTGTCATTTTATATTTAAAGTTATGAATTGGCTCTATACTGTCTATCTCAAATTGGTGCTATGCTCCTGGGTGACATCCCAGACAAGTTGGTGTTAGCTCTGCCTAGCCTGCTTGATGGCCCATTAAGGACCATCAGCTATACAATTGACCCATTGAGAGAAGGCAGATCCGCCTTGTGACTCAGCAAAGTATGCAGGGCCTTGCCCATGGGACTCCAGACTCCATTTTGCTGTAATTTTCCACAGTAAGAACAAAGAGATGTTCTTACACCTGGAAAAGACCATAAAAGGCTGATGCCTGATCTCCATCTTGTCTTCAATCCTGCTTCTTACCTCTGGAGGGACTTTGCTACAAACTGAAGCTCTGAACAAAGGACTGAGGACCCATCCCAGCTGTGAATGTAATCCAGAGACTTGATTTGAATCAGCCGTTTATTTCTATCACTGCTACAAGCCTGAACCAAGACTTTGCCATTACTGTATGGAATTGATTCCATTTAACCAATTCTAGCTCTCATCTATATTTTTTTTCCTTTTATGAAAAACCTTTAGATTTTAGATTCTAAAGGATTGGCAACGACGTGATTTGTGGGTAAGATCTGATCTGTATATTGACCTGGTTGTGTGGCTTGGTCCTTTGGGATCAGGAGAACCTTTTTTTCTTTTACTGGGGTATTGGCTCTCCAGTCTGACTCTCGAAGGCTCCCTCCCACAGCCTCTGCTTTAACCAAAACTTATCAGAAGAATTCTAGCTATTAAGTGGGTTACTAGCAGAATGGTGGTGGCAGGAAAGTGGGTTCTGTGCTGAAACTGCTGAGTCTGGGGGCATATGAGGGTTGCTCTGGGGAGCCTGGGTGCAGGAGAGCTCCATTGGGAGGGGAGTGACAGAAGGGAAAAGTAGAGCCCTAAGCACATAAGTGACACAAGCAGTACATTGAGAGAATTATCAACCCTCCCCTCTACCCCCTCGCAGACAAGTAACCCCAATAACTGAGCATACCCCAAGTAATGGGCAAAGCTGGTAACAGTACCCAAATACTAAGGGTCTTCCTGGCTACGGGCAGGAATAATCCAGAATGTTTACTAAACTGTGTAGTAATTTGTAATGGTTTGCATGCCTGTAATCATGGTGATTTTTTTTTCTTGTTTTGTCTTTGTGGTCCCCATTTCTCAGTTCTCTCTCTCTGTCCGCTTCTTTGAGTGGGGGTTTTTTTTTTTTTTTTTGGTCTGCTATATAATTAAGTTTGCTGGCTGTAAACCAATTAAGGTGGTGGGATGTAATTGATTAGATAATCTAGTTACAATATATTAGAATTGGCTATTGAAACCTCAGTGAAAGGATTGGTTAAAGGCATACCTGAGAATGAGGGGATACTGATCTGCGTATGTTATAGGGGGTTCTTTATTTCAGATTCTTCAGAATTGTGGAAAACTATTTTTTCCCCAAAAGTTGCACCAAGCAAAAAATTACCTGTACTACACACACCATTATGGCAGGTAAGTAGACTGTTTCAATGTGCATTCATTTGCTTTCTGAACCTATTGTTTTGAAGCACCTCTGCTGGTGTTTTCTTTTTTTACTCACATTTTTGTGCTGTTCCCTGTCCTGAGTTACTGTGACTATACGTGGTTACAATCTTGTAGGTGATCTCATTATCTCCATGAACATTCGATCAGCACTGATCGAATACAGCCTTCTTTTGTAAGCCACAACTACTTCAAAATGCGGCAATTTATTTATGTCTGTAATGTGACTGGCCTATGAAAGATGCATGGTTAATTTTGGTTTACTCTGCTTATATGTTCGCAATGTACATCTCAGACCTTCTAACTGAACTTTGAGTCTTCTATGGATTGATACTGCCTGTTTCCACTTAAGTAACTGTTTTCTGTTGTGAACAATTCTCAGGGAAACCTTTTGAGGAAAAAATTGCAAATGTTTTGGCATACCTAAGGAGTAGCACGTATCCTGAAGGAATGGATAAGGCAGGCAGACTGAACCTGCGTCGCTTTGCTGTCAATTTTTCTTTGGAAGGCAAGGAATCCCTTTTTCCATACAACACTGACACATTCCACTGGAAACTTCAGCCTGTAAATGATGGTCCTGATGTCCCAACACTGGGATTATTTGGAGTGTTCACCTTACCTTCATTAGCTTTATTTAAATTTTCCAGAAAATTTCCTTTGCTATCTATGCAACAAACGTATTGGGCAGTTAAATGAGAAATGAGTATAAATTCTGTTACCAAAACACCCTAGGACTTTGCTTCATTTCTTAATTGTTATCCAGTGTGCTGCAAGCACCAACAACAGTCTCTAACCATTCACTGAGCAATGAATTTAAAAAACCCCCTAACCATACACTGAAATCCCCCCTTGTACTCAAGCCAGCACCTCGCTCCTGGTCCTCTAAAGAAGCTGCCAAACCCCTGCTGCAGCCCTGAGACTGGCGGTGCTCTCACTCCCTGGTACAGCCCCGGGGCCGTGAAACAGGGACTGAGCTTTTCCGGTCTTGGGGCTGTGTGGGAGAGGGAGGTGGGTGGGAAATGAGGAAAGGAGTTGTGGGGCAGGCAGAATGGCGGGGAGTCTAGGTGGAACATGGCTGGGATCCTGGGGAAGAGGCTGAAAGGGGTAGGACCATGGGTGGTGCAGCAGGCAAACAGGGTGTGTAGGGGCACAACAATTGCTCTGGCCCAGGGCCCTGAGAAACCTTAATCATCCTCTGTGCTCCATGTTCTATGATCAACAGAGGGGACATTGTTCCATTCTACCAAAGGAAGAAAGGTTGTTGTTGTGCATACCATGAAAGAAGCCCTGCAACTCTTTGAAAGGTACCATGACAATCCATTGGGTGGACATCTCGGAATATTCAAAACGAGGAATATGCTGACCTCAAAATACTATTGGCCACGGATGACAAAAGACATTGCCGATTGGGTATGTAACATAAGGAAACTAAATCATGACAAATGCTATTTACAATTGAAAGACAAGTTCAACATTTATAAAAGAAATATTAAAATATATTTCGTGTGCAAATGTGAATTCTGTTCCCTTGCAATACTATTTCCATAACGAAGTGTTAATGTGGTCATATTATTCCATCCAAACTAGGTTGCACGATGTCCGACTTGCCAAAAACAGGGAAAGGAATGTAATCTGGATACCACCTTGAGAAGCATAAAGGTGAACTTTGGAATCAGACACATTATTTATCATTTGTGACAAAGCTCTGTCCTTATCTCAGTGGTTCCCGCAGTTCCTGGCGGATTTTGCTAGCCTCAGAGGCTCACTGTGACCCTCCACATAGCTCTTCTCTCTCTAGAGGCAAGGGTCACAGCCTACCGAACCATTTTCATCATAAGCCAGCAAGGGAGATGAGGAGAAGCCACCCTCCCTCGCACAGTCTCTGTTGTCTCTCACTCTCAAGGATTAGTCATGGAGGGGGCGGGGGGAGCCTGACCCGCCCTCTACGCTGGGCTCCAGCCCAGGGACCCTAGTAGTAGTAACTATGGTAGCTGACTTTTTGGAAATAGGACATGTACAATTCCCTGGGCCACTTCCCCACAGCAGCCCCCACTCAATATCTCCTTCACCGTTACCTCATAGCCTCCTTCCTTACACCTGATCTGGTTTGTACTGCTTAGTTCCTCCAACAGCACGGCTTCCTCCTACAGCTCCTGACACACACACACACACCCAGCTGACTAACTGGGAGGCTTTTAACTATTTTCAGCCAGCCCCTAATTGGCTTCAGGTGTCCCAATCAACCAACTGTCTTCCCTGCCACCTTGAAAGATCTAAATTGGCCCCAGGTGTCTTAATTGACCTGGAGCAGCTGCCATTTACTTATCCAGGTACCAGGGATTTGTTTAGCCTGGGGCTAACATATCTGTCTCCCACTACTTTTCTGTAGCCATCTGGCCTTGCCCCGTCACACACTATCCAGTGTTATTACTGCTATACAATGAGGCCTTGTATGCATTGCACTTGCTTCAAACTCAAGTGGCACAGCATAGTACAGCAATGACCTCTACTGCTCCTTTGCACTGGCCTGGGCTATTTCTTCAGCTTTACTCTTGTATTGTTTTTCCTAACCCATTCCCATCCTTCTTTCTGTGTTTGTTTTTCCTTTCTTTCTTTTTGTTCTGGTTTTAAAAGGGGGCTTTCCATTCTGATTCTGTGGCTGTTGTAATCATATTACATTGTGTATTCTGCTTATGAGAGATGGGTTTATTGAGAACATTTAGTAAGAAAAATGTGAAGCATGACTGTAACTGGTACCCTTGCATATAGGTCACTCGGATCTGGGAATTGGTGGGAATGGATTTAATAGGACCATTACCAGTAACAAAGGATGGATACCGGTATATACTGACAGCCATAGATTATCTTTCAAAATGGGTGGAAGCCTTTCCACTTAGAAGTAAGTCAGCATCTGAGGTCGTAAACAGCATATACAAAATGGTTCTTTGGCGTGGATGCCCAGAGCGGATACTGACAGATCGTGGGCCTGAATTCAATAATAAGGTAATAATTTTTTTTTTCCAGATTATTTTCACTATATATTCAACCTCCCCATCAGGTCACAGATAGCTGACAGTGAACATGGTTTTCATGGCCCTTGTGATTTTTTTATTAAAGGCACATTGTTCTCAAACAGTTGTCAAGAACAATCACCATACTGTTTTTGATAAACTGCTGTTAGTCTCTGTCACGGTTGTTATAAAAAAAATTTGGGGGGTGTCTTCATATCTATCAAAAAACCCACAAACTTGCTTCCAATAGTAATATTAAAAGATGGGCTATTCCTGTTCCTAATTACACATACAACTAATGGCAACTAGGCAACGGAACATTCCTTGAGACACGTCTGTATGTACGTTTATGATGTAACTTATTTTCTTCCAGTTTAACCAGCGTCTTTGCCAAAGATTAAGAATAGAACGTAGCTTCACCGGCCGGTACCATCTACAAACCAACGGCTTCATTGAAAACGCTAATAAATGCATCAAAAGGTAAGTGAATGGGTGTCAATATTCCAGTAATATGTTTTATGCCAGAAGATGCAACTCACTAAAACATCTTCAAAATCAATGTGTTACAGTGAACGTCTTTTTGATTATGTATAATCTGTTTCAGTCAAGAATATACATATGCTTTTTTTTCCCAACAAACAAATCAATGAGCATTTCTTACAGAGCGTTGCGGAAGATGGTTGATGACGATGGGAGTAACTGGGAGGAATTACTTGATCCCATTTTGTTTTCTTTGCGAACTAAAATACACGCGACAACAAAAATGTCGCCCTTTCGACTAATGTTTTGTGCTGACCCAGTGTTTCCAGTAGAAGTCTCCGAGAATTACACAGTAAGTGTATGTTATTACCAGCACCTTTCATGTACGCATGTCATTCAGTGTGTCTTCATTATAGGAATACAATCTCTTCTCCATTTGTTTACAAAGATCCCAGATCTGAATACATTCGGGGAAGATTTCTGCAAAGAGTACAGCATAAATATGAAATCGAGACATGATGCTGACATTGCACTGGCCCTAAGTAACATCTCTACAGCACAAGAGAAACACCGAAGACATTCTGCTAAAAGAAAGACTTCTAAATATGGGGAAATAACATTTGGTGTTGGGGACTGTGTCCTGTTACTGAATGCTAGAAAGAGAACAAGAAAAGGAGAAACGCTGCAACCTACCTATCGGGGACCTTACAGAATTACAACTGTTGAGGGGAAGAGAGTGAAATTACAAACCATGTCAGGAAGACGGTTAGGAGCCATGTACAGCATCACACATTTAAAACCATTTAAAGAGCCACCAACATTAGCTGCTGAGAGCACATCAGAGGAAAATATCGGCACTGAAATTGCAGTTGGTAACACTGACCCAGAAACCCCCGCAGAAGAGAGTCGAAAGATGGATGGCACTTTATCCCCCCAGTCTCATGATAACACAGTGAAAAACATAGCGGTCACAGCAACGGAAGAAGAGGATGTTTCAAGCAGTGATACAATTGATGATGATGATGATGGTGACGATGTTGATGACATGCTTATGGAGGATGGGGAAGACATATAATGGTTTCTGAAAGGTAATTGGTTATCACACCTTTCTTAAACAGGTTTTTAACAGACCTCCTGCAGGCATGCTGCCGAATCTGTGTGACCAGCAGACTGCCCGCAGGCGCGCCGCCTGACTGCCGTGCTTGTGGCGGCAAAAAACATGAGTCGCCCCTGCCGGGGGCGGTTTGGGGTGGGGGGGGTCCTAGGAGGGGGCGGTCAGGGGACAAGGAGCAGGGGGGGTTGGATGGGTAGGGAGTTCTGAGGGGGGGCAGTCAGGGGCCTGGAAGTGTGGGGGGGGTGGAGAGGGCGGGGGCCAGGCTGTTTGTGGGGGGCACAGCCTTCCCTACTCAGCTCTCCATACAGTTTCAGAACCCTAATGTGGCCCTCAGGTCAAAAAGTTTGCCCATCCGTGCTAGACATATCTTAGGTAATGCTGGCATGTGGAAGGAATAGCATGAGTGAATGGAAAGTATGGGTAACATCATAACTTCTGTGCTTTCATTTTCTCAATTGTTACTTATCAAAGGTCCAGTGTGATTTTTGCAAGAGGTGGGCACATCTGCCCTACATTCCAAAAGGACCCAATCAAGAAAACCTGACGGATGAGAAGAAAGAATACACGTGCAAAAATGTGCATAGTTCAGTTCTTTATCAGAAAAATGACATTATGTGTAAATCGTTGTCATTAAACACATCTTGGAACAAAAAGCTAAAAGAAAAAGTTATTTCTATACCAGGTTATAATTAAAGTTTTTTTAAAATTTGAAAAATACTTCTCTGTGTTTGTGTCCATGTGTATAATGCAAATTATACAAGTAGCAACGAGGAAGCAAAGTGTGAGTGTTTTCAACCCAGAGCCCCATCCCTCCTAACTCGCAACCCCTGGACTGGTGAGAGGTGCACAGGCAGCCAAGCCATTGCAAAGAAGCAAGGAGGAAGCCAATGAAAAAAATCAAATCATAGAATATCAGGGTTGGAAGGGACCTCAGGAGGTCATCTAGTCCAACCCCCTGCTCAAAGCAGGCCCAACCCAACTAAAACATCCCAGCCAGGGCTTTGTCAAGCTGGGCCTTAAAAACCTCTAAGGATGGAGATTCCACCACCTCCCTAGGGAACCCATTCCAGTGCTTCACGACCCTCCTAGTGAAATAGTGTTTCCTAATATCCAACCTAGACCTCCCCCACTGCAACTTGAGACCATTGCTCCTTGTTCTGTCATCTGCCACCACTGAGAACAGCTGAGCTCCATCCTCTTTGGAACCCCCCTTCAGGTAGTTGAAAGCAGCTATCAAATCCCCCCTCATTCTTCTCTTCTGGAGACTAAACAAGCCCAGTTCCCTCAGCCTCTCCTCGTAAGTCATGTGCTCCAGCCCCCTCATCATTTTTGTTGCCCTCCGCTGGACCTTTTTCCAGTTTTTCCACATGGGCTGCTCTGGTCTCAGCTTGGGCTCATGGCTGTGCTCCGCCCCCCAAGCCCCATCGCTCCTAATTCCCAAGCCCTGGACCAGGCGGTAGCGAGTCCTGAGCAGTAGCTGGGAAGGTGACTTTTGCGCGGTGGAAAGCGGCGCTGGCCGCAGAGGCGGATGGTTCCTGTGTGTGACGAAAGGGGGCGGGGCGCAGCTGAGCCGGGAAGCAGAGGGAACAAGCGGCAGCAGCTCGGGCAGACGCTCCTGGTGGGAGTTTGCCGGGAGCGCTGGCGCCGGCGGCGGAGGTAAGAACCAGCCCAGGCTGCGAGGGGCTTCCTCCGCTGGTCCCGCTCCGGGCTGGGGGGTCCCCGTGCGGGGAGGGCGGCGTGTCTCTCCCAGCGCCCCGTAACAGGTGCTGTCTCCCCCCCGTACCCCCCGCTTCTCTGGGTGGTGCTAATTTCTGGGGTGGGGCAGGGGCGTCTCATGCGTGTTTCTCAGGAGCTGAGTGACCTGGGTGTTTGTTTAGCCCAGTCTGGTTCCAAGTCTGTCGGGGTTCCCCCTTCCCCTCCCCCCGCTGAATGCCCGCGTGTCTGTTTTATTCTAAATACACATGGGAGGTGACTATGGGAGTTTGGAAGAGGAGATGACGCGGGGCCATAGCAACCGCCTTCAAATACTTCAAAGGCTGTCCCGGAACAGCCGGAGGGAAGTTGGTCTCTCTCGCCCCAGAGGGCAGGACACGGGGCGACGGGGGCAAACTGCAGCCCCGCAGATGGAGCTGAAATCTCGGGAAACGCTTCCTAAGGGTGAGAGCAGCGGGACACTGGGACAGACGCCTCGGGGGGTCATGGAAATGCTGTTGCTGGAGGTTCTGGAAAGGAGGCTGGAGCCAGCTCTCTGGGGGGGGTTAGACCAATGGTTCCCAAACTGGGGTTTGTGAAATGTTACAGGGGGTTCTCGGGGGAAAAAATTCCCTAAGGGCGGCCAGAGCTGTCCCTAGGGACCCCGGGCAGCACGGGCCCATCAGCCCAGCGCCCCTGGACTTCCAAGAGCTAAGCAACTCAAAGCAAGCATCTCTATCACACTGAGGAGATTTAAACTTCAAGACTCCTTATAAGAAATGGAAAGGGAGGTGGATCTTTTTTGCTGTTTTTAACATTTTTATGAAGAACAAGTTTAAGCTTTGTTGTAACGTGCGTTGTTTGCCTGGACTGCTCAAGACCTGAATGCTTGTCTAGGAGGAACTCTTTGAGTTGGCTTCTTAAAGACCTTCCTGCTGTTTTACATCTGATACTCCTTGATGAAACATAGGAGCCTTGTCTTATAACAGGCTTCTTCAAAGTGATACAAGCTACGAAAGTGAGTTCTCGGAAGAGTGGTGCCGTTTTCATAATGTAATAAAAATACTGTAATAATAATAATAATTAGTGTGTAATAAGCATGTCATAAAAACAAATTTTATATTTCCAAGATCACTGCTTTTATAATTTATACTTGGTTAAAGGAGAAAATCCCTGGAAATACTCATTTTTAGAGGGGGCTTGTGAGATTTGACATTTTAGTGAAAGGGGTTCACAGGTTGTTAAAGTTTGGGAACCACTGGGTTAGACCCAACAAATCCTGCAGCTTGGCGGGGGTTAGACTAGATGAGCCTGGTGGTCCCCTCTAATTCCATGGGGCTGTGATTCTAGCAGCAATTGGCCCAGTAAAAAGAGATGACCCCACGCTGGAACATAGGGATGAAGGCGGGATGGCTGATAGAAAGGAGTGAACTACAGTGGAAATTCCCACCTCTGAGGTGGAAGAAAAATGTAGAGAGTTTAGTGTGCTCAGAGCAGGAGGACCAGATAATTTCCATCAGGGTGGGTTTGATTTAAATCATTCATTAGTCAGGAAGACTCGATTTAATCATGGATTTCTACATAAAAGTATATTCTTGTTGGTTGTTATAACCTTAATACACATTCTTCACAACTCAGAGATAGATGTCGGTTTCATTTGTAGAAGGTACACACGATACATTTGTAAAGTGATTTATTTTGAAAACTTTTCCGATTAGTTTTACAGCTATATCAGAAAATGAATAATTGGTTATTTCATTTATCAAAGGTAATTGAAGCAGAAATTCATGAAGTCATTGGGAGGTGAACTATCTCCAATTCAACAGGTTAATCATTCATATTTGGAGGATTTTCTTGCCATGCTGTATTAGGAGAACATCACCAGACAGACATTTAAATTGTTTTAAAACAACAACATTAAGTATTTTGGATGTTTTTCTTCAACAGCAAACATATAATAGTTTAACAAAACAAGCATATGAATTTTTTAATCTAGTTTTTTAAAATCAGGTTTGTTTTTGTTAAGATTGTTTTAAACTAAAATAGTTCAATGAAATATTTTTTTAAAAAAAACGGCAAATTTAAAAAAAACAACCACCATTTTTGCTGTTAACAAGCATGTTCTCTCTGGAGACACAAATCCACGGTTTGAGAACTGCAAAACTAAGCATCTCTGATGGTCTCTTCTAGACTGAGCCCTGTGTCCCATTGGGTAGATAGAAAGATTAACCTAAATAATCTATACAGAAGCCACTGGAACCCCATAAGATTGGGTCCCTAATCCATGAACTATTGGAACTCACTTACAAAACTTTCTTAAACATGACATGAATATATTGTCTCATACTATAGAATTAGAATTTATAATCCTTATTCCATGATGAGAGATCTTTCAGCTATAATGTATCTTAATTAAAACTATTTTTAGATAGGTTTTTTCCTCAAAAAGCATTTTATCAAAAAAATCCGAATTAAATAAAAAAATCGGATTTTATTTTATTTTTATTTTTAAAAATCATTGCTTTTTATCCACCCTGATTTCCATCCAAAATACTGAAAGAACTGACCCAGGAGATTGCTATTCTGGTAGAAAGGATTTTTAATAATAATACATAATGTCATACTTACATTTAAGAAAAGGGAACAGAGTGAGTGGGGCAATTACAGACCTGTTATTCCAACCTGAGTAGTAGGGAAGATTTTGGAACAAACTATGAAGGAAAGAATAATTCAATTCATGGACATACACAGAATAAGGGGTTTGATGCAACATGTAGGTACCACATGTACCTAGTCTGATTGTGTCAGGCTAACCTGATTTCCATCTTTGAGAAAGTCATTGATTTTTTTACATAAGGAAATGCAGGAGATCTGATATACCTGGACTTCAAGAAAGCGTTTAATACGGTACCACATGGGAAATCATTATTCAGTTTAGAGAAGATGGGGGATTAGTACAAGAATTGTAAGGAGTGTGAGGAACCGGCTAACAGGGAGAAGGCAAAGGTTTGTGCTTCCATTGTCTTTCTGGACCCTCCATTGATGTGCCTGGTTTCCAGGCAGTCCCTTAACAACCCATCAATCCACCACAGACTGATCCATGACACAAACACCTCAGGTTTCCTGCTCTACCCCAAGAGCAGATTTACCCCTTCTGCAACACTGGGGACCAATGCAGAGTGCTGACAAAAATGGGGGGAAATTCAATAGTGCAAAGTGACAGATTGTGGACACAGAGTCTAATACTAACAATTTCTGCTGCAAGCTGGGGACTCATCAGCTGGCAGTGACAGAAAAGGAAAGCAACCGGCGTGTGTGGGCTGATCACAGGAAGACTATGAGCCATCGATGTGAGGTGCCGGTGAAAATGGCAAATATGATCCTAGGATGTATCAGGTGAGGCATTTCCAATAGAGAAAGAAGTAGGAATGTCAATATACCAGGCACTGGTAAGACCTCATCTGGAATACTGTGTGCCATTGGGGATGTCCATGTTCCAGAAAGATGAATTCCAATGGGAACTGGTGCGGAGAAGAGCTAAAAGGATGATCAGGGGAATGGAGGGCCCATCTTATGAGAGGAGACTGGAAAAACTTGTGGTGGGCAGAGCTCGGTAACCCTGGGGCTCACTTCCAGTTTGTCTTGTGTTCCTAACGCTCAAGCTTCAGTCGGTCACCTGCAGGGGTCAGGAAGGGATTCCTCCCCTCCCCCACTGCAATGTATTCTGGAGCTTTGTTTTTGGTCTCCTTCCTCTGAAGTATCAGGAATGGTCACAGCTGGAGATGGGACGTTGGATGGGGTGGTCCAGTGAATTTACTGCCATAAATGGCGGCGGAGGTGAGCTGGGAGGGGAGCAGTTCCTCTGTGCCCCCTCCAGGGTTACTTCCCGTGGCCCTCCCCGTGCCCCTCACCGCCGCAGCTCACCTCCACTCCACCTGGTCCCCTGAGTGTGCCGTCTCCGCTCCACTTCTCCCCCCTCCCTCCCAGGCTTGCTGCGCAAATCAGCTGTTTCCTCTGCCCCCCCCCCCAGGGTTACTTCCTGTGGCCCTCCCCGTGCCCCTCACCGCCGCAGCTCACCTCCACTCCACCTGTTCCCCTGAGTGTGCCGTCTCCGCTCCGCTTCTCCCCCTCCCTCCCAGGCTTGCTGCGCAAATCAGCTGTTTCCTCTTCCCCGCCCAGGGTTACTTCCTGTGGCCCTCCCCGTGCCCCTCACCGCCGCAGCTCACCTCCACTCCACCTGGTCCCCTGAGTGTGCCGTCTCCGCTCCGCTTCTCCCCCTCCCTCCCAGGCTTGCTGCGCAAATCAGCTGTTTCCTCTGCCCCCCCCCCAGGGTTACTTCCTGTGGCCCTCCCCGTGGCCCCCCCGCTGCAGCTCACCTCCGCTCAGGGCCGGCTCCTGTCTTTTTGCGCCCCAAGCAAAAACGAAAAAAAAAAAAAAAAAAGCCAGAGTGCCGCCCCTTGGCAAGTGCCGCCCCAAGCACATGCTTGGAGGGCTAGTGCCTAGAGCCGGCCCAGGCAGTGGGGGGAGGGACACAGCTGAACTGCAGGCAGCTGCCGCACAGGGAACTTAGGGGAGCGGGGAGCTGATAGGGGGGCTGCCGGTCCATCCTGGTTCCAAGCCCCCACCAGCCAGCTCCAACGGGCTGCTCTTCCTGCAAGCGATGCACAAAGCAGGCGGCTGCCAAACGACGTTAGAAGGGAGCATTGCACAACTATAAACGAGCACGTTCCCTAATTGATCAGCAACGAAACAACGTTAACCGGGACGACTTTAAGTGAGGAGTTACTGTAGCAGCACGTTTTCACAGCTCTAGCGTGATCTGCTGCACAGATTCGTCCCACGGAAGTGTCCCTGGCGTTTTTAACTCATGTTAACCATGGATTTACTTTATGAAAGTTGGACAAACCATTGTGAAAACCTAAGACACTGGCTGCCCAACCTCTGGGCTGGCAAAAGCTACACTGACTCACTGGGGAAAAAAGCAAGAGAATCTTAGTACAACAGATGGTCACTCCATACACTAGTAAGGAGATGAGCATATTACAGTCGTTGGAGGGCTCCATTTAGCAGTAACAGGGCTATAGGAAAGCCAGTCAACATTTTTTGTTTCTCTGATGAAAACTGGCCCACTCCCTGCCCCAAACCAAACGTGTCACAAATAATTGTCAACAACTGTAATATTCTGGTTTTGGCTAAGATATTGATATTTTTAAAAAAATAAATATTGAAATTGAATTCAGGATTCGTTAGCCATCATTTTTGGCAAACAGTTGTTAAATGACCATCTAAATGGCAACACAGTCCTGCTTGGCTCACCCCCAGCCTGCTGGTCCAACCGCTGCAGTAGAGGAGGAGATCGGTGGGAAACTGCAGGACCCCCAAATCCACCTCTTGGGGTGCAGCGTGGCAGCAGCAAACTCTCAGGTCAGCTCACACTCCACTGGGCACCACCGCCAGCCCCACGGACCATGGGGAAGTTAGTGCAGCACGCTGCATCTGCTCCTGGGGCTGGGGACCCGCAGGGCCACAGCAACTCATCCTGCCCCGCGTGGCTCCCCCCAGATCAGATGGACCGCTGCCAGCACGGGGGAGAGACGCGTCCCCAGCCCGGGGGAGAGACGCGTCCCCAGCCCAGCCAGCTGTGTGTGAGCATTCCAATCCAGCCCGCGTTACTTAGGCTGGCTGACGAGGAAGTGAGTCGCTTTCTGAAAAGTTGTACTAAGAGACATGTACTTCCGCACAACAGATACTTTCCATATGTTAGACTAAGATTCTCTTGCCTTTTTTTCCCCTTCCGTGAGTCAGTATAGTTTTTGCCAGCCCAGAGGTTGGGCAGCCAATGTCTTAATGTTTTGTCCAAGTTTCATAAAGTAAGTCCATGGTTAACGTGAGTTACAAAGGCCAGGGTCACGTCCTTGTGAAGAAACTGTCCAGCAGATCATGCCAGAGCTGTGAAAATGTCAGTTTTTGATGGAACGGTCCAGGCAGTGATTTATCCTGGATTTCTGGCAGTGCCCAAAATGTGCTGCTATTGCTAACGTCTTTCCAAACAAAAATAAGGCACAATTTAAGGACTGGACAATTTTAAGGTCAGACGCAGGGCCATCCTGAGGCTCCCTAGGCAGTATTATTAAACTGGTGCGCCTAGGCCCGACTTGCTCTTAGCGACACAAATAGAAGCTTACAGTATTGGAAAACTTGCCACGTGCACTTTATTAAAACCAGCTGAAACTAATTAAGCACCCTCTGCAAGAATCACTAGTGCGCTCAACAGGACAGGAATGCTTAGAATGCGGTCTCGTTTTTCATGTCCTCCTGGAACGTTTGCATCTGCCTGAACATTTGCACCTGCAAAACAGGAAAATTATTAAGTAAGCTGGCACTGCCTCCAGCCATTTCCAATATAAACCCTCCCTCCGCATTGCAATTAGCTGTTACTACAGCTTGCTCCATACAGCCAGGCATTCGAAAGACGGCTTGAAAAAGCACATTTTTGGCCACACTATGTGTCAGATCTGGTGCTAATGGCCAAGCAGAAAGCTATGCTAGGAGACGCTCTATCACCTTATGCCCACCTACAGAATCAACCACAATCCAGACATTGCACTCCTCAAAGCACAGGGACTGCGGGATCTGCCAGTAGGGAAAACCCACAGGAGGCAGAGACAGACTCTGCAAACTCATCCTGGGATCTGAGAGTCAAGCTGGGCTCTTCCTGCCCCAAACATCACCAGAAATAGAGATCCGATATGCCAAACTGTGCCCTTAGTGACACTGGAACATTTCCACTGAAGACTAACGGGGTTACAGGGGATCAAGAGAGGGCATCGTTTGGCCTGCAGTGTTGTTATTACTGGTGATGGAGTGAGAGAAGGAAGAACCCAACTCGATCTACAGTTCCTTGCTCCCATCATGGCCCTGACAGTTCAAGCTCCATTTCTCCTTCGAAAAACAGATCACAGGAGATACAGAGCAATGGAGAGAAAACACTGATCACCGGGATGCTTCTCTTAATGTCACTTCTCACAGCAGGCTCCTGCTTCGAAATTATGCTAAATGCTCGTGGGATTCTCACAGCACAGTTGATAAGGGAACGTCACTGACCTACCTGGGGTCTTTTTCAGCAAAAGCAGGACAGTTTGTAAAGTTTGGGGACTGTTCTCATATAAACTAGCATGACAGGTGTAGTTCCCAAGGTCAGCAGGAGTTACATTCTTCAGTAGCAGAGACGCGTTGCCCTCGGACAATCCCTGAGAAGAGAACTCCGTTCTCCCCTTATATTGTCCACACTGATGCTCTGGATGGTTCTTGCCATTGTAGTAGCTGTTCACAACTTCACTACTCCCTGACCGCTGCCAGTTAACTATAGGGTGTGGAAGACGGACAGCGTCTCTACGTTCGACATTGCAGGGCAGGAGCACATCTTCACCTACAGCTGCTTCAATTCTGACAGGGTCACTGGCTGAGAGAGAGAAGGAGAACATGGCATCACTCAAAGTCAGCTGAAACCATTTCTATTGTCCTTAAGCGATACAGCCTCTAGGGCCGTGGCTGGCTGGAATCACAATGCTCATTCTAAAGCGAATTCAAGAACAAAACGTTCGGGGCAGCTAAGTTGCCTCAGGACATAACCCGTCCACCCGAAGCGTTAAAAGCACAGAAGGACGTAGCTAAGGAGAAAGGCTCCTGCGTTTCTTTCCATCCTCATCTTGCCCACAATGCTGTCGATAACACGCCAATGCTCAGCTCCCATCTCTGACAGATCTCCAACCGCAATAGGTTCCCCAACGTCATCGCACTCACACTCGGAGGGAAACCCTAGAGGCTCGTCTGGCAGCGGATCCATCGTCACACCTTCCGTGCATTATGGACCAGCCCAGAACACCCAGCACTACCGAGGCCGACAGCGAGGTTTTGCCTCAGCGAGTAAGAGACCTGCACCGCCGGGGGGAACTTCCCGGCAGAAGCTGCGCCTGAAGGGCGTGGGAGGCTGTGACATCTCAGTAAGTTATTTGTGGTCAGACCTACTGCCAGGGCCGGCTCTAGGCACCAGCGCTCCAAGCATGTGCTTGGGGCGGCACTTTCCATGTGCCCCCCCCCTTTTTTTTTTTCCCTTGGGGCGCAAAAAGCCGGGAGCCGGCCCTGAACCAAGATGTTCCCTGTCAGCTGCGGCTTTCAGGCTGACACTGCAGGTCTGGCTGCAGTCGCTAGATGGCGCTCACGGCAGCCGGAGTCGCACAGGCTGGATGCAGTTCAGGCTGCCCGGCCGCTGGAGAGCCGGAGCGTCACCCCCGGAGCTGGGCCGGGCTGCGGCGGCGAGAGGGGCTCCGCTCCGGGGTGACGCTCCGGCTCTCCAGCGGCCGGGCAGCCTGAGCTGCAGCCCGGCCTGGGTGTGCGGAGCCGGGGAGGGAGGGAGGTGGGGCCTGGGATGCAGGGAGGGAGGAGGGGTCCTGCTGCCGCTGGTGCTCTGAGTCTCCCCAGGGGGGCGCGGTGTTTCCCTGCTCGAGGGGGCTGTGCAGGGCACCGCCGGGCTGGGCAGGGGGCGCGGATCCCGGCTCGTGCGCTGATGGGGCGAGTGGCTGGGCAGCCCGAGCTGCCAGGGAGCTGCCCCCTCCTGCCCCCGGACCCAGCCTGCCGCGCACCTCCCCTGCCTCAGCCCTGCACTGCCTGCCCTGGGGAGGGGCGGGGAGAGGCAGAGCCCAGCTCCTAGCGGGGCAGCGGGGGATACTTCCTCGCCGGGGGACTCCCACGGCTCGGGCACCTGGAGGTCAGTGTCTGTCCTCTCGGCTCTGCCTGCACAGGGCTGGGGAAGCAGCTGTCAGCGCCTGTCCCTCTCAGCCCTTGCACCCCCATCCCGCTCGCAGCCTCTTCACTTATACCTCCCCCCATCACTCCTTTGCCGCACCCCTTCCCCTAGTACTCTCCCTTCACCCGCACCTCTCCCCCAGTAGCGTAGCTAGTGGGGTGTAGGGGAAGCAGCCGCTTCCCCTCAGCACATTTTTCAAAAGCCACTGCCGGAGCTCTGGGTCCCCGCGTGGTGCGGCTCGGCTCGGCAGAGCGCCGGCGGCTTCACGGCGTGGAGGGGCTGCAGCGGGGCGCCCGGCTCGAAGCGCAGAGAAGAAAGTGAGGGACGGGAGGAGGCGCTGCCGCTGCCCGGGCACAGGTGCTGCTGCTGCTCCAGCTCTCCGGGCGGTGGGGGGCAAAGTGCCCCCTGAGCAGTGCCGCCCACAGGGGGATGGACCGGCTGCTTGGTCTCCGGAGCGGGTCCCGCGCAGGCTGAGGCGGGCAGAGTCACGCAGCAGAGGGCAGGACATCTGCCCCGTCCATCAGCCAGCCCACCCCCCGGGTGGGGCGCGAACACCTGCTACAAGCCGGGGCGTGCAGCCACCCCCGTCCCCGCCGCCCCACTCCCGGAACGCGGCCGGAGCTGTGGGGCTCTCCCCCCACCTCTGCCATCAGGAGCCCTCCGGCCCCCCGAAGGCTGCGCCTGCTGCTCCGCCGGGGGGAGCCGGCAGCCCCAGCGAGCCCTCACCACCAGCCCACTCTGGGGAGGAGGGACGGCGAGCCCGGCACTTGCTCCCAGCCCAGGAGGAGACGAACTGGAAGCTCCCCGCCCGAGCCACGGGGACAGATGCCGTTCCCCGGGGGGAGCCGGCTCCTAGGTCGCGCCGGACTCAGCGGGAACCAGCAGGAGCTGGGCACCCTGGCGCTGTGGGGGAGGAGGAGATCGCTCATCAGAGGCACCTGGGCAGCCAGGTATGCGCGGACCTAATGAGCGGGGTGTCGGGGGGCGGGGCGGGAAGTCAAGGACCGACCATCTGCTCCCCGCTCAGGTCACATCCGAGACTCCAGCCCGCCTGGAGCTTCCCGCGCGCCTCTCCCCTCCCGTGGCGGCCGCCCGGCACGGTCTCATGGCTTCCTCCGAGGTCGTTCGGCAGCTGGTGAGTCCTGCCCGGGGGCACATGAAACTTTCTCGCCTCTTCTCCCTCCCTGCGACCGCACCCTAAAAACTTCCTCGGCCGGGCCGGGCCACACCCGGCCCTCTCCTCCCGGACCGAGCCCCTCCGAGGGGGGGCGCAGCATGGCCGCAGCATGGCCAGAGGAGCCAAGGGGAGGGGGGAATGCGGCGCAGCCGGAAGAGTCAGCGGGGGTGGGGGGTGTGGAGCAGCCGGAGGAGGAGCCAAGGGGGGCGTGGCCAGAGGAGGAGCCAAGGGGGGCGCCTTTTTTATGTTTGCTCCCCCTGCAGTTAAAACCTGGCTACGCCACTGCTCTCCCCTTGTACCCTCCCCAGCCCTCTCCTCCCGCACCTCCCCCTTTTCCTGCACTTCTTCTCCCGCAACCCTCCTGATGCCCCCTCTCCTCCTCCACCCTCCTCCGCGGGTAAATCACACCCCGCTTCTCTGCCAGTGTAGAGCCCCCAAGCACCCCCACACCCGCTCCTCTGCCTGAACCCTCTTTACTAGATCCCCATCCCTTTCCGGGTACAAGGTTTGAGGGTTAGTCCCTATGCCTTCCATGTGCATTTGGAGCACTAAAGGTGGGGTTGCGGGGGATGGGGAGGTGAGATATATATTAAAGTGAAATAAAAATAGGAGTGTGACGTTATTGATATAATCTGGGACCATATAGATCATTGTTGCAACCAAGGTCCTGTAGTGGCACGCAAATATTGTATAAAGGGGGTCAAATGGGGTGTCTAAGACCAGGTTATGGTTTGCTGGTTATGATTATGCTGTCTGTATGTGTGTATCACTTTCGTAGTTGAAGTTATGAATATTGGCTCTATACTGTCTGTATTTCAAACTTATGCTATGCTGCTGGGTGACATCCCAGACAAACGGGTGTTAGCTCTGCCTAGCCTGCTTGCTGGCCCATTAAGGACCATCAGCTATACAATGGACCCATTGAGAGAAGGCAAATATGCCTTGAGACTCAGCAAAGTATGCAGGAACTTGCCCATGTGACTCCAGACTCCATTTTGATGTAATTTTCCACAGTAAGAACAAAGAGATGTTCTTACACCTGGAAAAGACTATATAAGGCTGATGCCTCATCTCCATCTTGTCTTCCATCCTGCTTCTTACCTCTGGAGGGACTTTGCTACAAGCTGAAGCTTTGAACAAAGGACTGAGGACCCATCCCAGCGGGGGATGTATTCCAGAGACTTGATTTGAACCTGCAGTTTATTCCATCGCTGCTGCAAGCCATGAACCAAGAACTTTGCCATTACTGTATGTGTTAGGTAAAAAAGCAAGTCCTCACTCACCTCTCCAGCACCCGAGTTCGTGTGGAGTTGGTATGGGGCTCACAATCTGTCAGAGACCAGACACCAATTCGTTGATCAACGGGCTCACACTATCCTTAGCTTGAAAGACTTCAGAATAAGTGTGGCAAGTTTATTAGGGGTGAGCATCAATATTTATACACAGAAGTAAACAAAGTGATTAACAGATCATAATGGTCATGCATAATCAATCAAGATTCTACAGGATAAAACAGGTTAAAATGTAAATTCAGAAAGAGAAAAGGGGAGATGGCTACTTAAGGGGAGGGGGGTGTCATGAGTAGTTCGCAGGTCAGAGCTTTGGTTAAAAGTTCAGACAGAGACATCAAGTCTGGGTTAAGTTTAAGCTCATCAAAAGTTCAGACTCAACATATGGAATTGATTCCATTTAACCAATTCTAACTCTCATCTCTATCTTTTTCCTTTTATGAATAAACCTTTAGATTTTAGATTCTAAAGGATTGGCAACAGTGTGATTTGTGGGTAAGATCTGATTTGTATATTGACCTGGGTCTGGGGCTTGGTCCTTTGGGATCAGAAAAACATTTTTCTTTTACTGGGGTATTGGTTTTCATAACCATTTGTCCCCATAACGAGTGGCACTGGTGGTAATACTGGGAAACTGGAGTGTCTAAGGAGATTGCTTGTGAGACTTGCGGTTAGCCAGTGGGGTGAGACCGAAGTCCTCTTAGTCTGGCTGGTTTGGTTTGCCTTAGAGGTGGAAAAAACCTCAGCCTTGGGCTGTAACTGCCCTGTTTAAGCAATTTGTCCTGAGTTGGCGCTCTCAGTTGGGTCCCGCCAGAACCGCATTGTCACAGGCACACTAAGCAGCCTGTGATCTTTTCATGTGTAGCCTGCTAGATCCCCAGAGCTAACAGTGAGTGAATGGTGGGGGGGGTTGATACAGGGGGAGCAGCTCAAACATCCAAGGGGGCTGGCCAGGGCCAGGACATTAGCCCTGCAGGGCAGCGGTGGGTGTGGCAGTGACATCACAAGGGCCTTTTGCAGCACCTCGGCTGATTGGTCAAAGGAGGTCGGGAGGCGGTGACCTCACAGAGAGTCCATGGCAAGGGCCAGGCAGGACAGGCTGCAGGGCAGGGGCAATCTCAGAGACCCCCCTTGGTTTGCTGCAGCCAGTCTCCTTCCCGAGGTCTCCCCTTGAGGCCTGAGGGAGAATTCAGGTTCAGGTACGTGAGCGCGAGGAGGAGTCTCTTCGGAGTTTCCCCCTTTCCCGCTACTGATTTAGCTGGAAAACAGCCGTCCCTGTGGAGAAGGTCAGAGCCTCCGAGCGGTTTGGAACCTGTTCAGCCTGAGCCATCTAGTGCCGGCCAAATCCTAGGCACAGGAAACACTAGGTTAAGGTGGGAGAATTTTTCCCCCACTGAGGCCTTTGTCCCATAGAGTCACTGGGGACATTGGGGTTTGTGTCTCTTGGTTTCCCTTTTCTCTGCTTCCCTCCCTCCACAGGCGAGGAGGGGGCTGCTCTCCAGCCCTCGTTGTGGGAGGCCCTCACACAGAGATGGGACAGGAAGAGTGCTCTGACAGTCATCCCCACTGGGGCTCTGGGCCGTCCTTTGGGCCACGTGGTGAGACCCCTCAGCCTCCCCCCCCGCAGAGTCTCAACCCTGACTGGCTGAGCTGGGGGCTAAAGCTGGAACCTTTCTACTCCATCAATCACCTGACAGCTTAGAGAGTTAAACAGGCTGTAGATCTCCTCCTGCAGCAACAGAACGGGCCTGTCCCAAGAGCCCCTCCTTGCCACTGAGTCCTGATGGCCTTTGATCAGGGCCAGGTGCCTGACAGGCAATCATCTGCCCTACATGGGCTCTTTGCTTTTATATTAGCTTCCCATACGTAGCCTGGGCCCAGACTCCCCTTAAAGGGACCAGCAACCCCATGACACCTCTGCACTGACGTTCGTTCGTCTACATGGAGCTATTTATCTAGGTTTCTCAGTTGGTGCCCATCACCACAGTATCTGAGGGCCAAGTATCTGGGTGTCATTTGTCCTGTGGGGAGGCAATCTCTGTTCCCCGTAACAAGAGACTGACTCTTTTGTTCTAATTCAATATAAAGGTGCACGAGTGATAGTGAGCAGGGGCTTGTTTACACTAGAAAGTTGTAGAGCTTGAGCTCTACTAGTATAGTTCAAGCAGTACAACCCCCCTTGTATGGGGACAGTCATATCAGTATAACGGTGCTTTATACCAGTACAGTGAGGGGAATAAGCTATATTGGTGTAAGACACTTGTATGAGGCTATAACTATGTGCACAGTAGATGTTGTGCTGGAACAACTATTAAGGGAGATGTAAATAAATGCACCCCTACCCAAAATAGTTCTAGAACTACCAAGAACTGTGTGCAGACCAGGCCTTTAAACGTTAGGAAACACCAAAATGAAGGTTGCTTGTACAACCTTAGCAAAGTGTCGTTGTGCGTATGTCTTATGATACAGACTCACAGGTGTGGCCTTGGGGTCAATTCTCTTCCCCTCTGCATCAGTTTCCTCCAAACTACCAGGGGAAGTGGTGGTTTCTCCATCTCTTGATGTCTTCCAATGAAGACTAGATGCCTTTTTGGAGTGTGCTTTGGTCCAAAACTAGTCACTGTGCTATACAGGAGGCCTGTGATATCCGGGGGTGGGGGTGGGACGAGGGGAGGGGTCAGACTAGATGATCTAATGGTCTCTTCTGGCCTTAAAGTCTAGAAATCTCTGAAAATCTGAGTGTGGCACATTGAGCAGCCTCTGATGTTTTCACGTGTAGCCTGCTTGATGCCCAGAGCTAACAGCGAGTGAGTGTGTGAGTTTCCCCCTTTCCCACTACTGATTTAGTTAGAAAACAGACATCCCTGTTGAGAAGGTCAGAGCCTCAGAGCGGTTTGGAACCTGTTCAGTCGGAGCCATCTGGTGCCAGGAGGCTGACCAGATCAGCAGTCCAAAATAGCGGGACGGTGGGGGGGAAAGGAGGAGGGGCAAAAAAAAGGGGGGGGCAGAGCAAAAAAAAAAAAAGGGCGTTTAAAAGGGGCCGGGGGCATTAGCAGGCCCCGGCCCCACGCACTGCCCTCCCCGCGGACCCTTCCGCCCCCCGGCCCGCCACGGGCATATGCGGCAGGAGCTGGGTGGGCGGCAGGGGCTGAATCCCCGCTGCTGCCAGGGAGCCCCGCGTCTCTCCCGCCCGTTCGCGGCTGCGGCTCCTTCCCGGCGGGACGCGCCTCCCGCCGCCCCGGCCACATGCGGCACGTGTCCCCCGCTCCTAGTCTCCCTCCCGCCGGGACGGAGCCGCTGGACACGCACCGCATGTGGCCGGGGCAGGCCAGGGGGCGCGTCCCACCGGGAAGGAGCCACAGCCGCGAACGGGAGGGAGAGGCGCGGGGCTCCCTGGCAGCAGCAGGGATTTGGCCCATGCTGCCCACCCGGCTCCTGCCCTCTCTGCGCTGCCCCCGCCTGGACCCACCGCGCTGCCCCGCAGGCTGCAGGGTTGGAGCAGCCTCCAGGCTGCACTCCCGGCCCTGGGTGCAGCGGCCCGGGCAGGAGCCCAATGTCGCGGCGGGGGGCTCAAAGCTGAGCCCGCCGTCTCCCTCCCTTGCCAGCCCCCCTTTGCCCGCCGGGTGCCGGAGCTGACTCACCAGCTCCAGGATCCAGGCACCGCTGCCACTCCCTCCCTCCCAGGCTTGTGCCGCCATGCTGCAAGCCTGGGAGGGAGGAGGAATGCTGCGTGATTGGGGAAGAGGCGGGGCCAGGGCGGGGATTTGGGGAGGGAGCCAATGGGGGAAGGGGGCAGAGCCGGGACAGGAGGCGGAGCCGTGACGGAGCGCAACCTTTCTTTTTTGTCCAGTGTCCCGACCAAACATCGGTCGGGACGCGGGACAAAGAAGCAAAAATCGGGACAGTCCTGATAAAATTGGGACATCTGGTCACCCTAGGTGCCGGCCAAATTCTAGCCCCAGGAAACACTAGGTTAAGGTGGGAGAATGGCTTAACCACAAGATCTTGCATGATCTAAAAAATAAAAAGGAGTCATATAAAAAATGGAAACTCGGACAGATTACAAAGAATGAATGTAGGCAAACAACACAGGAATGCAGGGGCAAGATTAGAAAGGCAAAGGCACAAAATGAGCTCAAACTAGCTACAGGAATAAAGGGAAACAAGAAGACTTTTTAACAATACATTAGAAGCACGAGCAGGGCCGGCTCTAGGTTTTTTGCTGCCCCAAGGGTGGAGTCACCCTGAATATGGACATTGGACTATAACCTAGGGACTATATCTAAAAGGACTTTTGGCAACTATAAGCTCACCTCTGCTATGTATCTGAACCTCAAGAATTGAATTCAAGTCTGTCTGTATATTGATCTTTTAACCAACACTCTCTCTCTTTTCTTTTTTAATAAATTTTAGTTTAGTTAATAAGAATTGGTTATTAGCGTGTATTTTGGGTAAGATCTAAGTTATAATTGGACCTGGGTATGTGGCTGATCCTTTGGGATTGGAAGAACCTTTTCTTTTATATGATGAAGTAAGATTTTCAGTAATCATCATCATATCTGACAGGTGTGTCTGGACGGAGGCTGGGTACTTTAAGGGAACTGCGTTGTTTGGACTTCTGAGTAACCAGAGAGGTCCTATAGAAGCTGTTTTGTGCTGGCTTGATAAATCTAAGTATTGGAATAACCACCAGCGTTTGGGGTTGGTCTGCCCCGTTTTGTTTGCAGTTCACCCTGATTGAGTGACCTCAGCTAGCTCCCCCGGGCAGCACCGTCACAGGTGGTAAGGTGATAGGGAATAGCCAGCGTGGATTTGTAAAGAACAAATCGTGTCAAACCAATCTGATAGCTTTCTTTGATAGGATAACGAGTCTTGTGGATAAGGGAGAAGCGGTGGATGTGGTATACCTAGACTTTAGTAAGGCATTTGATACAGTCTCGCATGATATTCTTATCAATAAACTAGGCAAATACAATTAGATGGGGCTACTATAAGGTGGGTGCATAACCGTACTCAGAGAGTAGTTATTAATGGTTCCCAATCCTGCTGGAAAGGTATAACAAATGGGGTTCCGCAGGGGTCTGTTTTGGGACCGGCTCTGTTCAATATCTTCATCAACAACTTAGATATTGGCATAGAAAGTACGCTTATTAAGTTTGCAGATGATACCAAACTGGGAGAGATTGCAACTGCTTTGGAGGACAGGGTCATAATTCAAAATGATCTGGACAAATTGGAGAAATGGTCTGAGGTAAACAGGATGAAGTTTAATAAAGACAAATGCAAAGTGCTCCACTTAGGAAGCAAAAATCAGTGTCACACATACAGAATGGGAAGAGACTGTCTAGGAAGGAGTACGGCAGAAAGGGATCTAGGGGTTATAGTGGACCACAAGCTAAATATGAGTCAACGGTGTGACGCTGTTGCAAAAAAAAGCAAACATGATTCTGGGATGTATTAACAGGTGTGTTGTGAGCAAGATACGAGAAGTCATTCTTCCGCTCTACTCTGCACTGGTTAGGCCTCAAGTGCAGTATTATGTCCAGTTCTGGGCACCTCATTTCAAGAAAGATGTGGAGAAATTGGAGAGGGTCCAGAGAAGAGCAACAAGAATGATTAAAGGTCTTGAGAACATGACCTATGAAGGAAGGCTGAAAGAATTGGGTTTGTTTAGTTTGGAAAAGAGAAGACTGATAGCAGTTTTCAGGTATCTAAAAGGGTGTCATAAGGAAGAGGGAGAAAACTTGTTCACCTTAGCCTCTAAGGATAGAACAAGAAGCAATGGGCTTAAACTGCAGCAAGGGAGGTCTAGGTTGGACATTAGGAAAAAGTTCCTAACTGTCAGGGTGGTTAAACACTGAAATAAATTGCCTCGGGAGGTTGTGGAATCTGCATCTTTGGAGATATTTAAGAGTAGGTTAGATAAATGTCTATAAGGGATGGTGTAGACAGTATTTGGTCCTGCCATGAGGGCAGGGGACTGGACTCGATGACCTCTCGAGGTCCCTTCCAGTCCAAGAATCTATGAATCTATGAATGTTTTCCCCACCTAGGCCTTTCTCCCTTAGAATCACTGGGGACATTGCGGTTTGTATCTCTTTTGCTTTCCCTTTTCCCTTCTTCCCTCCCTCCACTGGGGAGGAGGGGGCTGCTCTCCAGCCCTCGTTGTGGGAGGCCCTCACAAAGCGATGGGACAGGAAGAGTGCTCTGACAGTAATCCCCACTGGTGAGCTGGGCCATCCTTTGGGCCATGTGGTGAGAACCCTCATCCTCACGTCCCAGAGAGTCTCAACACTGATTGGCTGAGCTGGAGGGCTAGTGACAGGGAGGAGACTCAGGACCTTGTTCTCTTTTAAGACCCAGCAAATAAGCCACAACCAATCATCTCCTTGATTAATTGTGCTGCTCTTCTCCATTAATTGTCTCTGAGCTATTCCTGATTATCCCTAATGTTTTAGTTCCTCTAAAAGATTTGCTGAATCATTACTAAGAACAGTGGTTGGGCCCAGGTTTCAGAGAGGTTGGCGTGTTAGAGACTAACAAATGTATTTGGGCATAAGCTTTCACGGGCTAGAACCCACTTCATCAGATGCATGGAGTGGAAAATACAGGAGCAGGTATAAATACATGAAAAGATGGGAGTCGCCTTACCAAGTGTGAGGTCAGTCTAACCAGACAATTCAATTAACAGTAGGATACCAAGGGAGGAAAAATTACTTTTGTAGTGGTAATGAGTGTGGCCCATTACAGAGAGTTGACAAGAAGGTCTGTAGCTCATTTGAGACCACTTTATTCTGGCTCTGTCACCTTTCAATGCGCTATTATATTATACTCATAACGTCACACCCCCAACACAAAATGGATGCAGGAAGGGATGACACAAACATCACTGACTGCATCCCAAAAGCTCCCCATCCTGGGTTCTGTCTCACTACAGCTTGTACTGGGTTAGAAGCCGTATCCGTGTATAACAGAAATGTTTTACCAAACTCATGTTCAATAACATGATTGAATCTCTTTACAAACTTAAGGTAAAACCTGGTTAGAACAATAGTGGATTGGATCTGCACTTGCAGCATGGTTCCTGTATGTCTTGTGTGATCTTGCCAAGAGCTAAAGAACATAGCAACTTTTTCCATAGAAGCTCTGGCAAATGTTTGGAGCCCAGTTAACATCAAGTTGATGTAGATATTAATGTTGTCCATAGTATAGAAATCTTGGCATTTAGCCATGAAAGCAATATGGTAGCGTGCCTCAGTTTCCCTTTTTATACAGCACGTCAGGTCTGGAATGTCTTTTCTCCTGCGAAAAGTTCCAATACTGTTTACAGGCATTAACAGTGCAACATTAGCATTACAAGGCCTTTTAACATAGAGTGTGTTCTCATGTATTCCTCTTAACATGTTGTGACGGAGCAGGGAGCGGGGCGGGTTTGCCCTGGGAATGTTGCCCGGGAGTTACATTGAGCTACCTGAGTTGTACCTACAAGCTCTGCTGTAGACTGCGTTCGTATTGTCCAATAAACCTTCTGTTTTACTGGCTGGCTGAGAGTCACAGTGAATCTCAGGAAGAGGGGTGCAGGGCCCTGACTCCCCCATACTCCGTGACAACTTCTCTCCCCCCTTCGAGACTGAACTGAGCCGGGTCACAAGGGGAGACCTTGGGAAGGAGACTGGCTGCAGTAAACCAAGGGGGGTCTCTGAGATTGCCCCTGCCCTGCAGCTTGTCCTGCCTGGCCATTACCATGGACTCTCTGTGAGGTCACCGCCTCCCGACCTCCTTTGACCAATCAGCCGAGGTGCTGCAAAAGGCCCTTGTGATGTCACTGCCACACCCACCGCTGCACTGCATGGCCCCTGGCCAGCCCCTTTGGATGTTTGAGCTGCTCCCCCCGTATCCCGCCCCCTCCCCCTCACTCATTGTTAGCTCTGGGGATCAAGCAGGCTACTCATGAAAACATCAGAGGCTGTTCAATGTGCCACACTCAGGTTTTCAGAGATTTCTAGACTTTAAGGACAGAAGAGACCATTAGATCATCTAATGTGACACCCCTCCACTTGCCGACCCTCCCCTCTCTGGATATTACAGGCCTCCTGTATAGCACAGTGACTAGTTTTGGACCAAAGCACACTCCAAAAAGGCATCTAGTCTTCATTGGAAGACATCAAGAGATGGAGAAACCACCACTTCCCCTGGTAGTTTGGAGGAAACTGATGCAGAGGGGAAGAGAATTGACCCCAAGGCCACACCTGTGAGTCTGTATCATAAGACATATGCACAACGACACTGTGCTAAGGTCGTACAAGCAACCTTCATTCTGGTGTTTCCTAACGTTTAAAGGCCTGGTCTGCACACAGTTCTTGGTAGTTCTAGAACTATTTTGGGGGAGATGCATTTATTTATATCTCCCTTAATAGTTGTCCCAGCACAATGTCTACTGTGCACACAGTTATAGCCTCATACAAGTGTCTTACACCAATATAGCTTATTCCCCTCACTGTACTGGTATAAAGCACCGTTATACTGATATGACTGTCCCCATACAAGGGGGGTTGTACTGCTTGAACTATACTAGTAGAGCTCAAGCACTACAACCCCTGCTCACTATCACTCGTGCACCTTTATATTGAATTAGAACAAAAGAGTCAGTCTCTTGTTACGGGGAACAGAGATTGCCTCCCCACAGGACAAATGACACCCAGATACTTGGCCCACAGATACTGTGGTGATGGGCACCAACTGAGAAACCTAGATAAATAGCTCCATGTAGACGAACTAATGTCAGTGCAGAGGTGTCATGGGGTTGCTGGTCCCTTTAAGGGGAGTCTGGGCCCAGGCTACGTATGGGAAGCTAATTTAAAAGGAAAGAGCCCATGTAGGGCAGATGATTGTCTGTCAGGCACCTGGCCCTGATCAAAGGCCATCAGGACTCAGTGGCAAGGAGGGGCTCTTGGGACAGGCCGGTTCTGTTGCTGCAGGAGGAGACCTACAGCCTGTTTAACTCTCTAACATGTCAGGTGACTGATGGACTGATGGAGAAAGTGTCCAGCTTTAGCCCCCAGCTCAGCCAATCAGTGTTGAGACTCTGCGGGGCGGGAGGCTGAGGGGTCTCACCACATGGCCCAAAGGATGTCCCAGAGCCCCAGTGGGGATCACTGTCAGAGCACTCTTCCTGTCCCATCGCTGTGTGAGGGCCTCCCACAACGAGGGCTGGAGAGCAGCCCCCTCCTCGCCTGTGGAGGGAGGGAAGCAGAGAAAAGGGAAACCAAGAGACACAAACCCCAATGTCCCCAGTGACTCTATGGGACAAAGGCCTCAGTGGGGGAAAAATTCTCCCACCTTAACCTAGTGTTTCCCGTGCCTAGAATTTGGCCGGCACCAGATGGCTCAGGCTGAACAGGTTCCAAACCGCTCGGAGGCTCTGACCTTCTCCACAGGGACGGCTGTTTTCCAGCTAAATCAGTAGCGGGAAAGGGGGAAACTCCGAAGAGACTCCTCCTCGCGCTCACGTACCTGAACCTGAATTCTCCCTCAGGCCTCAAGGGGAGACCTCGGGAAGGAGACTGGCTGCAGCAAACCAAGGGGGGTCTCTGAGATTGCCCCTGCCCTGCAGCCTGTCCTGCCTGGCCCTTGCCATGGACTCTCTGTGAGGTCACCGCCTCCCGACCTCCTTTGACCAATCAGCCGAGGTGCTGCAAAAGGCCCTTCTGATGTCACTGCCACACCCACCGCTGCACTGCAGGGCTAATGTCCTGCCCCTGGCCAGCCCCTTTGGATGTTTGAGCTGCTCCCCCTGTATCCCCCCCCAACTCACTCACTGTTAGCTCTGGGGATCAAACACGCTACACATGAAAACATCAGAGGCTGCTCAATGTGCCACACTCAGGTTTTCAGAGATTTCTAGACTTTAAGGCCAGAAGAGACCATTAGATCATCTAATCTGTCCCACCCTGGATATCACAGGCCTCCTGTACAGCACAGTGTGCCGGAGCAGGGAGCGGGGCGGATTTGACCTGGGAATGTGGCAAGGGAGTTAAGGAAGATACCTGAGCTGTAACCTGAGCCAGGAAGGGGGTTGGGAGAACTGACACTTTCTGCCCAGGAGACTGTACAAAGGAGAGGAGGGGCAGAGGGGAGTGGGGAGAAAGCTGTTGGAGGGGTTTGTATTTTAGTTTTGGTTTTGGGCTGGGTGGTGCAATGCAGGGAACCCCAAGCTGGGGTCTAAGCTCCCTAAACCCCCCAGAAGGACTTGATTGAGGGGTCCTGGTTGTACCTACACACTCTGCTTGGGACTGTGTTCCTGTCATAGATTCATAGATTCATAGATTATAGGACTGGAAGGGACCTTGAGAGGTCATCGAGTCCAGTCCCCTGCCCGCATGGCAGGACCAAATACTGCCTAGACCATCCCTAATAGACATTTATCTAACCTACTCTTAAATATCTCCAGAGACGGAGATTCCACAACCTCCCTAGGCAATTTGTTCCAGTGTTTAACCACCCTGACAGTTAGGAACTTTTTCCTAATGTCCAACCTAGACCTCCCTTGCTGCAGTTTAAACCCATTGTTTCTGGTTCTATCCTTAGAGGCCAAGGTGAACAAGTTCTCTCCCTCCTCCTTATGACACCCTTTTAGATACCTGAAAACTGCTATCATGTCCCCTCTCAGTCTTCTCTTTTCCAAACTAAACAAACCCAATTCTTTCAGCCTTCCTTCATAGGTCATGTTCTCAAGACCTTTAATCATTCTTGTTGCTCTTCTTTGGACCCTTTCCAATTTCTCCACATCTTTTTTAAAATGCGGCGCCCAGAACTGGACACAATACTCCAGCTGAGGCCTAACCAGAGCAGAGTAGAGCGGAAGAATGACTTCTCGTGTCTTGCTCACAACACACCTGTTACTGCATCCCAGAATCATGTTTGTTTTTTTTGCAACAGCATCACACTGTTGACTCATATTTAGCTTGTGGTCCACTATAACCCCCAGATCCCTTTCTGCCGTACTCCTTCCTAGACAGTCTTTTCCCATTCTGTATGTGTGAAATTGATTTTTCCTTCCTAAGTGGAGCACTTTGCATTTGTCTTTGTTAAACTTCATCCTGTTTAACTCAGACCATTTCTCCAATTTGTCCAGATCATTTTGAATTATGACCCTGTCCTCCAAAGTAGTTGCAATCCCTCCCAGTTTGGTATCATCCGCAAACTTAATAAGCGTACTTTCTATGCCAATATCTAAGTCGTTGATGAAGATATTGAACAGAGCCGGTCCCAAAACAGACCCCTGCGGTACCCCACTCGTTACGCCTTTCCAGCAGGATTGGGAACCATTAATAACAACTCTCTGAGTACGGTTATCCAGCCAGTTATGCACCCACCTTATAGTAGCCCCATCTAATTTGTATTTGCCTAGTTTATCGATAAGAATATCATGCGAGACCGTATCAAATGCCTTACTAAAGTCTAGGTATACCACATCCACCGCTTCACCCTTATCCACAAGGCTCGTTATCCTATCAAAGAAAGCTATCAGATTGGTTTGACATGATTTGTTCTTCACAAATCCATGCTGGCTATTCCCTATCACCTCACCACCTTCCAAGTGTGGGCAGATGATTTCCTTAATTACTTGCTCCATTATCTTCCCTGGCACAGAAGTTAAACTAACTGGTCTGTAGTTACCTGGGTTGTTTTTATTTCCCTTTTTATAGATGGGCACTATATTTGCCCTTTTCCAGTCTTCTGGAATCTCTCCCGTCTCCCATGACTTTCCAAAGATAATAGCTAGAGGCTCAGATACCTCCTCTATTAGCTCCTTGAGTATTCTAGGATGCATTTCATCAGGCCCGGGTGACTTGCAGGCATCTAACTTTTCTAAGTGATTTTTAACTTGTTCTTTTTTTATTTTATCCACTAAACCTACCCCCTTCCCATTAGTATTCACTATGTTAGGCATTCCTTCAGACTTCTCGGTGAAGACCGAAACAAAGAAGTCATTAAGCATCTCTGCCATTTCCAAGTTTCCTGTTACTGTTTCTCCCTCTTCACTAAGCAGTGGGCCTACCCTGTCTTTGGTCTTCCTCTTGCTTCTAATGTATTGATAAAAAGTCTTCTTGTTTCCTTTTGTTCCCGCAGCTAGTTTGAGCTCATTTTGTGCCTTTGCCTTTCTAATCTTGCCCCTGCATTCCTGTGTTTTTATGCCTATATTCATTCTTTGTAATCTGTCCTAGTTTCCATTTTTTATATGACTCCTTTTTATTTTTTAGATCGTGCAAGATCTCGTGGTTAAGCCAAGGTGGTCTTTTGCCACATTTTCTATCTTTCCTAACCAGCGGAATAGCTTGCTTTTGGGCCCTTAATAGAGTCCCTTTGAAAAACTGCCAACTCTCCTCAGTTGTTTTTCCCCTCAGTCTTGATTCCCATGGGACCTTACCTATCAGCTCTCTGAGCTTCCCAAAATCTGCCTTCCTGAAATCCATTGTCTCTATTTTGCTGTTCTCCCTTCCACCCTTCCTTAGAATTGCAAACTCTATGATTTCATGATCACTTTCACCCAGGCTGCCTTCTACTTTCACATTCTCAATGAGTTCCTCCCTATTTGTTAAAATCAAGTCTAGAACAGCTTCCCCCCTAGTAGCTTTTTCAACCTTCTGAAATAAAAAGTTGTCTCCATCTAATAAGCCTTCTGTTTTACTAGCTGTCTGAGAGTCACGGTGACTCTCAGGAAGAGGGGTGCAGGGCCCTGACTCCCCCGCACTCCGTGACAACTGGTGACAGCGGTGGGATCTACTGCACCCCGTGGATGGAGCTGTCTGCTGTAAGTGACTGGGGAGTAGTAAAACGAAGGGTGATTGATGGGGTCCAGGCGTGCTGAAGAGTCAATGAGGGAAGGTTTCAGGGGGCGACTCACCCCTGGGAGCGTGTGACCATCGAGAAGGACTTTTACAGTAACAGGGTTCCCCGGGGGATCGCAGCGAGTGATCCCGGGGCGGAGGAGTCTGCAGCTCGACCCTGGCAGAGAGGTGGTGACCTCGAGAAGGGCTGGGACACTAGGGGAACAGTGGGGAGCAGTGAGCACCCAGGCCTGTGAGTGGCCAGCAGGAAGACGTATGCCAAGCGGCTTAAGAGCGACCTGGTGGAGCTGTGCAAGCAGAGGGGGCTGTGCATTGGGAGGCTCACCAAAGAACAGCTCATTGCCCAGCTGGAGGGGGGAGATCGCTCGAATGAACTGATCCCTGTCTCTGAGGGAAGCAGCCTGGCAGATGTAGCCCAGGCACCAGTCTCTGTCCCAGCTGGGAGTGGTCAGCCGGCTGCTGAGGTCTTCCCGAGACCCCTCCTTCCTATGACTAGGGGAAGGGTGGGGAGGAGCCCAGCAAATACCGAGGGCACCGTGACCCCCCCGGCCAGCAGGGGGTCCCCCCGGCGAAGCTCGCCGGCCAGCAGAGGATCCTCCCGGCGACGTTCGGCATCCGTGGAGCGGAAGCGGCTGGAATGGGAGAAAGAGCTAAAACTGAGAGAGCTGGAGGATCGTGAACAGAGACAGCATGAACGGGAGGAGAAAGAGAAACAGAGGCAGCATGAAGAGAGACAGCTTCAGCATTAACTGGAGCTGGCGAGGCTGAGGGACAGTGAGCCCCCGGCTGCGGTGAGTGAGGGGGGACCCAGGACTGCACGGAGCTTTGATAAGTGCATCCTGGCCCCGCGTAAGGAGCGGGAGGACATGGAGACTTCCTGGATGCCTTTGAGACGGCCTGCGAGCTGCACCAGGTTGATCTTGCGGACAGACTCCGGGTTTTCACCCCCTTACTGGACCCCAAAGCCGTGGCATTGTACCGCCAACTGGAAGGGGCGGAGAGAGGGGACTACGAACTATTCAAAAAGGCCCTGTTACGCGAGTTTGGGCTGACTCCTGAGATGAACCGGGAAAGGTTCCGGAGTCAGGATAAAACCCCTGAGATCTCATATCGGCAACTAGCCGTCTGCATGGAGGGATACGCCAGCAAGTGGGCAGATGGGGCCCAGACGAAGGAGGAACTGGTTAAACTGTGGTACTGGAGCAACTGTATGAGCGGTGCCCATCCAACCTGAGGCTGTGGTTGAGGGACAAAAAGCCAGAGAACTCGCGACACGCAGGGCGGCTGGCTGATGAGTTTGTGAAGAGCCAGTCAGGGGGAGGCAGGGAGGAGTCCCAAAAGAACAGGCCCGCAGTGATGCAGAGAGAGAGTCACCCGGGGACATCCCAAAGGGGGAATATGGGGAATCCCTTCCAAAGAGGAATGCCCAGCGTCAGGAACAACCGACCGGTTCGAGGGGAGCCAAAGAGGCCACATTCAGGCCCAGTGCCCCAAGCTCGAGGACAGACTGAGCAGACCGAACCCACACCGTGTTAACTTGGTAGAGGCCCAGACGGACGAGGGGCAGGCTTCCCAGGCAAGGGGGGCTGGCAGCTTATCAACTGCTCTAGAGAGAGAAGGGCCCCAGGCCAGTTCTCTGGGGGGCCAGATGCTCCGGACTCAAAGTTCTCCATTTACAGAGTGGGCTGTCCCTGCGGAGCGAGTGCCTTATTCCCCTGGAGGTGGATGGGAGGAAAGTATATGCATACTGGGACACAGGCGCTGAGGTGACGCTGGCCTGGCCCAAGGCGGTAGCTCTAGATCAGGTGATACCCAACACCTTCCTGACCCTGACGGGGGTGGATGGGACTCCATTCAAGGTGCCTGTGGCAAGGGTACACCTGAAATGGGGGGCCAAGGAGGACCCCAAGGACGTGGGAGTGCACCACCATTTGCCCACTGAGGTGTTGATGGGGGGGACCTAGAGGACGGGCCAAGCAACCCCCAGAACGCCTTAGTCGTGACCCGGAGCCAGAGCCAGAGCTGGCGAGGGGCACTACGCCCTGACCTCGGGAAGGATGTCACACCGGAGGCACAGAACCCTACCCTGGTGGGGAGGGAACACCCAAGGACAAGACTCAGGGGGGCTGTGGCTTCCGACCCAGCCGACGAGAGGGAACAGGTCTCCGTCCCTTCCCCAGCCGCCGAATTCCAGGCCGAGTTGCAGAAAGATCCCTCCTTGAGGAAGCCAAAGGACCTGGCTGACCTCAGTGCGGTACAGACCATGAGGAGAGGTTGCAAGGAGAGGTTCCTGTGGGAGAAGGGGTTCCTATACCGAGAATGGGCTCCCCCCGGGGAGATGGAGTCCTGGGGGATCAGGAGGCAGCTGGTGGTACTCCAGAAGTTTCACCGCAAGCTACTGTACCTGGCCCATGACATCCCTCTCGCAGGGCACCAGGGAATCCGGCGCACCAGGCAGAGGCTGCTGCAGAACTTTTACTGGCCTGAGGTCTTTACCAACGTCCGACCGTACTGCCGATCCTGTGACCCCTGTCAGAGGGTGGGGAAGGCCCGGGACAAGGGGAAAGCATCTTTGAGACTTTTGCCCATCATAGAGGAGCCTTTCCAGAAGGTGGCTATGGACATAGTGGGACCTCTCAGTAAGTCGACCCGGTCAGGGAAGAAATACATTCTGGTGGTGGTAGATTTCGCCACCCACTACTCCGAGGCAGTGCCCTTATCGTCCATCGAAGCAGACACTGTGGCAGATGTGCTGCTGACTATTTTCAGCCGAGTGAGGTTTCCCAAGGAAGTCTTAACAGACCAAGGGTCTGACTTCATGTCGGCCCTACTCCGGTGCTTGTGGGAGAAATGCGGGGTCCGGCACAACTGGGCCTCAGCGTAACACCCCCAATCCAATGGGCTGGTGGAGACGTATAACGGAATGCTAAAGATGATGCATTTATGAACCAGCACCCGCAGGACTGGGACAAGTACTTACCTCACCTACTGTTCGCGTACAGGGAGGTACCCCAGGGTCTACCAGGTTTTAGCCTTTCAAACTGTTATATGGAAGGCGGGTAAGGGGGCCCCTGGACCTGATGAGAGACGAATGGGAGGGGAAGGCAACTCCCGAGGGGGAGTTGGTGGTGGAGTATGTCCAGACCTTCCGGGACCATGCCGAGCTCATGGACCTGGCCAGGGAGAATCTGGCCAGAGCACAGAGGCGGCAGAGGGTCTGGTATGACCGCACGGTGCAGGCCAGCGCCTTGGCCACCGGGGATCAGGTGATGGTCCTCATCCCCATGAGGAAAAACAAACTCCAGGCCGCCTGGGAAGGGCCCTTCAAGGTTGTCAAGCAACTAAATGAGGTAAACTATGTGGTGGAGCTGTCGAACCAGGCGCACCACCACTGGGTATACCATGTGAATATGATGAAGCCATATTATGACAGGGGGAATGTGATGTTGGCCGTGTATGGACATTGGGAGGAGCAGGGAGATGACCCTTTAGTAGATCTATTCCCTGGGACAAGAGCTGGTTCCCCCCTGGAAACAATTCCCCTCTCTGATCAGCTGACCCCAGCCCAGCAAGCTGAGATCAGAGGGGTGCTGCATCTGTACCGAGAGCTGTTTTCCAACCAGCCTGGACGCACTAATCTGACTGTCCACCGGGTGCAGACAGGATCGCACCCGCCTATAAAATGCTCCCCCTTCCGAGTCACAGGGAAAACTGCTCAGGACCTGGAAAGAGAGGTCAATGACATGCTGGCTTTGGGGGGTGATCCAGCCATCTTCCAGCCCTTGGGCCTTGCCAGTGGTGCTGGTCCCCAAAAAGGACGGCTCGATCCAGTTCTGTGTGGACTATCGGAAGCTCAGTGCCATCACTGTAGCCGATGCCTACCCCATGCCCAGGCCTGACGAGCTCCTAGACAAGCTGGGAGGCGCTCGGTACCTTACCACCATGGATCTTACAAAGGGCTACTGGCAAGTGCTGCTGGATGCAGATGCCAGGCTGAAATCGGCCTTTCCCACCCCTCTGGGACTCTATGAGTTCCTGACCCTGCCCTTCGGCCTCAAGGGAGCGACAGCCACCTTCCAGCGCCTGGTGCATCAGCTACTGAGGGGGATGGCATATATTGACGACATCTGTGTCTTTAGCCAGACCTGGGAGGATCACGTGTCCCAAGTTAGACAAGTGCTGGTCCGACTCCAGGAGGCTGGGTTGACCGAAAAAGCTGAGAAGTGCAAGGTGGGGATGGCTGAAGTATCCTACCTAGGTCACCGGGTGGGGAGCAGCTGTCTAAAGCCGGAACCAGCCAAAGAGGAGGTGATCAGAGACTGACCTGCTCCGCAAACCAAAAAGCAGGTCCAAGCCTTTATTGGGATGGCGGGGTACTATCGAAGCTTTGTGCCCCACTTTAGCTCCATAGCCGCCCCCATCACTGAGCTGTGCAAGAAGGGGAAGCCAGACAAGGTGGTCTGGACCGAGGAGTGCCAGGAGGTTCTCCGGGCGCTGAAGGAGGCTCTGGTCAGCGGCCCAGTTCGGGCAAACCCCGACTTTGACAAGTCCTTTATGGTGTTCGCCAATGCCTCAGACACGGGACTGGGGGCGGTGTTAATGCAGGAGGATGAAAAGGGGGAGAGACACCCGATCGTGTACCTGAGCAAGAAGTTGCTACCCCGGGAGCAGAACTATGTGGCTATCGAGAAGGAATGCCTGGCCATGGTTTGTGCCCTCAAGAAACTAGAGCCATATCTCTTTGGGCGACACTTCACCGTGCACACCGACCACTCTCCCCTGACCTGGCTGCACCAGAAGAAAGGAGCCAACGCCTAGCTCCTGAGGTGGGGCCTGCTCCTGCAGGATTATGAGATGGACGTGGTCCATGTGAAGGGAAGTGCCAACCTGATAGCGGACGCGTTGTCCTGGAGAGGGGGCCCTGAAGTTCCCCAGGTCTCTGGTCAGAGTTACCCTGCTCAGTTCAGTCTCGAAGCGGGGAGAGAAGTTGTCACGGAGTATGGGGGAGTCAGGGCCCTGCACCCCTCTTCCTGAGATTCACTGTGACTCTCAGCCAGCCAGTAAAACAGAAGGTTTATTGGACAATACGAACGCAGTCTACAGCACAGCTTGTAGGTACAACTCAGGTAGCTCAATGTAACTCCCAGGCAACATTCCCAGGTCAAATCCGCCCCGCTCCCTGCTCCGTCACAACATGTTAAGAGGAATACATGAGAACACACTCTATGTTAAAAGGCCTTGTAATGCTAATGTTGCACTGTTAATGCCTGTAAACAGTATTGGAACTTTTCACAGGAGAAAAGACATTCCAGACCTGACGTGCTGTATAAAAAGGGAAACTGAGGCACGCTACCATATTGCTTTCATGGCTAAATGCCAAAGATTTCTATACTATGGACAACATTAATATCTACATCAACTTGATGTTAACTGGGCTCCAAACATTTGCCAAAGCTTCTATGGAAAAAGTAGCTATGTTCTTTAGCTCTTGGCAAGATCACACGAGACATACAGGAACCATGCTGCAAGAGCAGATCCAATCCACTATTGTTCTAACCAAGTTTTACCTTAAGTTTGTAAAGAGATTCAATCATGTTATTGAACATGAGTTTGGTGAAACATTTCTGTTATACACGGATACGGCTTCTAACCCAGTACAAGCTGTAGTGAGACAGAACCAGGATGGGGACCTTTGGGATGCAGTCAGTGATGTTTGTGTCATCCCTTCCTGCATCCATTTTGTGTTGGGGGTGTGACGTTATGAGTATAATATAATAGCGCATTGAAAGGTGACAGGGCCAGAATAAAGTGGTCTCAAATGAGCTACAGACCTTCTTGTCAACTCTCTGTAATGGGCCACTCTCATTACCACTACAAAAGTAATTTTTCCTCCCTTGGTATCCTACTGTTAATTGAATTGTCTCGTTAGACTGACCTCACACTTGGTAAGGCGACTCCCATCTTTTCATGTATTTATACCTGCTCCTGTATTTTCCACTCCATGCATCTGATGAAGTGGGTTCTAGCCCACGAAAGCTTATGCCCAAATTCATTTGTTAGTCTCTAACACGCCAACCTCTCTGAAACCTGGGCCCAATCATTCTTAGTAATGATTCAGCAAATCTTTTAGAGGAACTAAAACATTAGGGAGAATCAGGAATAGCTCAGAGACAATTAATGGAGAGGAGCAGCACAAATAATCAAGGAGATGATTGGTTGTGGCTTATTTGCTGGGTCTTAAAAGAGAACAAGGTCCTGAGTCTCCTCCCTGTCACTAGCCCTCCAGCTCAGCCAATCAGCGTTGATACTCTGCGGGGCGGGAGGATGAGGGTTCTCACCACATGGCCCAAAGGATGGCCCAGCTCATCAGTGGGATCACTGTCAGAGCACTCTTCCTGTCCCATCGCTGTGTGAGGGCCTCCCACAACGAGGGCTGGAGAGCAGCCCCCTCCTCCCCAGGGGAGGGAGGGAAACAGGGAAAAGGGAAAACAAAAGAGACACAAACCCCAATGTCCCCAGTGACTCTATGGGACAAAGGCACTAAGTGGGGAAAAAATTCTCCCACCTTAACCTAGTGTTTCCCGTGCCTAGAATTTGGCTGGCACCAGATGGCTCAGGCTGAACAGGTTCCAAACCGCTCGGAGGCTCTGACCTTCTCAACAGGGACGGCTGTTTTCCAGCTAAATCAGTAGCGGGAAAGGGGGAAACTCCGAAGAGGCTCCTCCTCGCGCTCACGTACCTGAACCTGAATTCTCCCTCAGGCCTCAAGGGGAGACCTCGGGAAGGAGACTGGCTGCAGCAAACCAAGGGGGGTCTCTGAGATTGCCCCTGCCCTGCAGCCTGTCCTGCCTGCCCGTTGCCATGGACTCTCTGTGAGGTCACCGCCTCCCAACCTCCTTTGACCAATCAACCGAGGTGCTGCAAAAGGCCCTTGTGATGTCACTGCCGCTCCCACCGCTGCACAGCAGGGCTAATGTCCTGCCCCTGGCCAGCCCCTTTGGATGTTTGAGCTGCTTGATGGGAAGCTAATTTAAAAGCAAAGAGCCCATGTAGGGCAGATGATTGTCTGTCAGGCACCTGGCCCTGATCAAAGGCCATCAGGACTCAGTGGCAAGGAGGGGCTCTTGGGACAGGCCGGTTCTGTTGCTGCAGGAGGAGATCTACAGCCTGTTTAACTCTCTAAGCTGTCAGGTGACTGATGGAGTAGAAAGTGTCCAGCTTTAGTCCCCAGCTCAGCCAATCAGCGTTCAGACTCTGCGGGGTGGGAGGCTGAGGGGGTCTCACCACATGGCGCAAAGGATGTCCCAGAGCCCCGGTGGGGATCAATGTCAGAGCACTCTTCCCTCTTAGTCTTCTCTTTTCCAAACTAAACAAACCCAATTCTTTCAGCCTTCCTTCATAGGTCATGTTCTCAAGACCTTTAATCATTCTTGTTGCTCTTCTCTGGACCCTCTCCAATTTCTCCACATATTTCTTGAAATGCGGTGCCCAGAACTGGACAGAATACTCCACTTGAGGCCTAACCAGAGCAGAGTAGAGCGGAAGAATGACTTCTCGTGTCTTGCTCACAACACACCTGCTAATACATCCCAGAATCATGTATGCTTTTTTTTGCAACAGCGTCACACCGTTGACTCATATTTAGCTTGTGGTCCACTATAACCCCTAGATCCCTTTCTGCCGTACTCCTTCCTAGACAGTCTCTTCCCATTCTGTATGTGTGAAACTGATTTTTCCTTCCTAAGTGGAGCACTTTGCATTTGTCTTTATTAAACTTCATCCTGTTTACCTCAAACCATTTCTCCAATTTATCCAGATCATTTTGAATTATCACCCTGTCCTCCAAAGCAGTTGCAATCTCTCCCAGTTTGGTATCATCCGCAAACTTAATAAGCGTACTTTCTATGCCAATATCTAAGTCGTTGATGAAGATATTGAACAGAGCCAGTCCCAAAACAGACCCCTGCGGAACCCCACTTGTTATACCTTTCCAGCAGGATTGGGAACCATTAATAACTACTCTCTGAGTAGTTATAACGGTTATCCAGGCAGTTATACACCCACCTTATAGTAGGCCCATCTACTTGTATTCTGCTTTCTACTGTGCTGATATCACTCGGCTGCGTGCGTTTGTTCCCTCTGTGTGCGGTCCCAGCTCTGCAGATAGCTGACACAGCAAACCCGACGAGAACCCCCAATAACCACGAAGGGACCTCGGCCAGGTTTATTGCGACCCTGACACAATTGCAGTTCCCTGTAGGTTTCTTAGCGTAATCCAGGGCATACAACGAGAAAGTGCCGCTCGGCAATGGACTCAGCTCAGTCAGTGGCGGGACTTTCCACTGCCTCGTCGGCTGGACAAAGACACCGCCCCATGGATACATTCTTATACACAGGTACAAACAAGTTCTACATCACGCCTGACGTATTGAGGTCACCTGACATGTTAGAGAGTTAAACAGGCTGTAGATCTCCTCCTGCAGCAACAGAATGATCTAATGGTCTCTTCTGGCCTTAAAGTCTAGAAATCTCTGAAAACCTGAGTGTGGCACATTGAGCAGCCTCTGATGTTTTCATGTGTAGCCTGCTTGATCCCCAGAGCTAACAGTGAGTGAGTGTGTGAGTTTCCCCCTTTCCCACTACTGATTTAGCTAGAAAACAGACGTCCCTGTTGAGAAGGTCAGAGCCTCCGAGCGGTTTGGAACCTGTTCAGCCTGAGCCATCTGGTGCCAGCCAAATTCTAGGCCCAGGAAACACTAGGTTAAAGTGGGAGAATGGCTTAACCACAAGATCTTGCATGATCTAAAACATAAAAAGGAGTCATATAAAAAATGGAAACTTGGACAGATTACAAAGGATGAATATAGGCAAATAACAAAGGAATGCAGGGGCAAGATTAGAAAGGCAAAGGCACAAAATGAGCTCAAACTAGCTACAGCAATAAAGGGAAACAAGACTTTTTATCAATATAATAGACGCACGAGCAGGGCCGGCTCTAGGTTTTTTGCTGCCCCAAGCAAAAAAAATTTTGGCTGCCCCCCATACCAGCCATGGGCTCCTCGCTGCATCCCCCTGCCACACCAGGCCTGGGCTCTCCCTCCCCCCACCCGCACCCCCCTGCCGCCCCAGACCTGGGCTCCTCCCTCCCCCCCCACCATTGTCCCCCACACACACCTCCTACCGCCTCAGCCCTGGGCTCTCCCCCCCCCTCTCATAGAATCATAGAATCATAGAATATCAGGGTTGGAAGGGACCTCAAGAGGTCATCTAGTCCAACCCCCTGCTCAAAGCAGGACCAATTTCCAACTAAATCATCCCAGCCAGGGGTTTGTCAAGCCGGGCCTTAAAAACCTCCAAGGAAGGAGACTCCACCACCTCCCTAGGTAACGCATTCCAGTGTTTCACCACCCTCCTAGTGAAATAGTTTTTCCTAATATCCAACCTGGACCTCCCCCACTGCAACTTGAGACCATTGCTCCTTGTTCTGTCATCTGCCACCACTGAGAACAGCCGAGCTCCATCCTCTTTGGAACCCCCTTTCAGGTAGTTGAAGGCTGCTATCAAATCCTCCCTCATTCTTCTCTTCTGGAGACTAAACAATCCCAGTTCCCTCAGCCTCTCCTCATAAGTCATGTGCTCCAGACCCCTAATCATTTTTGTTGCCCTCCGTTGGACTCTTTCCAATTTTTCCACATCCTTCTTGTAGTGTGGGGCCCAAAACTGGACAGAGTATTCCAGATGAGGCCTCACCAATGTCGAATAAAGGGGAACGATCACGTTCCTCGATCTGCTGGCAATGCCCCTACTTATACAGCCCAAAATGCCGTTAGCTTTCTTGGCAACAAGAGCACACTGTTGACTCATATCCAGCTTCTCGTTCACTGTAATCCCTAGGTCCTTTTCTGCAGAACTGCTGCCTAGCCATTCGGTCCCTAGTCTGTAGCAGTGCATGGGATTCTTTCGTCCTAAGTGCAGGACTCTGCACTTGTCCTTGTTGAACCTCATCAGGTTTTTTTTGGCCCAATCCTCTAATTTGTCTAGGTCCCTCTGTATCCGATCCCTACCCTCTAGTGTATCTACCACGCCTCCTAGTTTAGTGTCATCTGCAAACTTGCTGAGAGTGCAGTCCACACTATCCTCCAGATCATTAATAAAGATATTAAACAAAACCGGCCCCAGGACCGACCCTTGGGGCACTCCGCTTGAAACCGGCTGCCAACTGGTCATGGAGCCATTGATCACTACCCATTGAGCCCGACTATCTAGCCAGCTTTCTATCCACCTTACAGTCCATTCATCCAGCCCATACTTCTTTAACTTGGCGGCAAGAATTCTGTGGGAGACCGTATCAAAAGCTTTGCTAAAGTCAAGAAATAACACATCCACTGCTTTCCCCTCATCCACAGAGCCAGTTATCTCATCATAGAAGGCAATTAGGTTAGTCAGGCACGACTTCCCCTTCGTGAATCCATGCTGACTGTTCCTGATCACTTTCCTCTCCTCTAAATGTTTCATAATTGATTCCTTGAGGACCTGCTCCATGATTTTTCCAGGGACTGAGGTGAGGCTGACTGGCCTTCTTCCCATTTTTAAAGCCTTTTAAATTTACATTAGCCTTTTTCCAGTCATCTTGGCCCTCCCCCGATCGCCATGAGTTTTCAAAAATAATGGCTAATGGCTCTGCAATCTCACCCGCCAACTCCTTTAGCACCCTCGGATGCAGCGCATCCGGCCCCATGGACTTGTGCACGTCCAGTTTTTCTAAATAGTCCCGAACCACTTCTTTCTCCACAGAGGGTTGGTCACCTTCTCCCCATACTGTACTGCCCAGTGCAGCAATCTGGGAGCTGACCTTGTTCGTGAAGACAGAGGCAAAAAAATCATTGAGTACATTAGCTTTTTCCACATCCTCGGTCACTAGGTTGCCTCCCTCATTCAGTAAGGGGCCCACACTTTCCTTGATTTTCTTCTTGTTGCTAACATACCTGAAGAAATCCTTCTTGTTCCTCTTAACATCTCTTGCTAACTGCAACTCCAAGTGTGATTTGGCCTTCCTGATTTCACTCCTGCATGCCTGAGCAATATTTTTATACTCCTCCCTGGTCATTTGTCCAATCTTCCACTTCTTGTAAGATTCTTTTTTGCGTTTAAGATCAGCAAGGATTTCACTGTTTAGCCAAGCTGGTCGCCTGCCATATTTACTATTCTTTCTACACATCGGGATGGTTTGTTCCTGCAATCGCAATAAGGATTCTTTAAAATACAGCCAGCTCTCCTGGACCCCTTTGCCCTTCATGTTATTCTCCCAGGGGATCCTGCCCATCTGTTCCCTGAGGGAGTCAAAGTCTGCTTTTCTGAAGTCCAGGGTCCGTATTCTGCTGCTCTCCTTTCTTCCTTGTGTCAGGATCCTGAACTCGACCATCTCATGGTCACTGCTGCCCAGGTTCCCATCCACTTTTGCTTCCCCTACTAATTCTTCCCTGTTTGTGAGCAGCAGGTCAAGAAAAGCTCTGCCCCTAGTTGGTTCCTCCAGCACTTGCACCAGGAAATTGTCCCCTACACTTTCCACAAACTCTCCTGCACCCTCCTTCCGCCACAGCCCTGGGTCACTGGTAACTTGCTCCCAGGGCAGGTCATTCAGCAGGAATTTTGGATGTGCACAGAACACAGACAGGATTGGTTGCCATATGGTTACAGAACTGCAGTGAAGTGGAACAATTTTCAGGTTGTGTGATTGGAGGATGTCTGGATGCATATTATAAGACTGTCCTACATAAATGAGGAAAAGTTGAGGTGCCTTTATTATTCTTTTGTTCCACTCTTTCTTTCTATGGGGAATTTGCCAATGCAATATCACTGTCTTCCTTTTAAATAAACAAAGAGAAAAAAGGCAATGGCTGTTGAAAATAGCAATTCCAGTCCTAATAACCACTGGGAAGCATTTCTTGCTCATTTTATCCTTCTTTTTCTATAGCAGGTTACAGTGGATCCGTATATTTGATTTGGGAGAAATGAAGTAACAGCTGCCCAAACTGAGCTTGAGCACTCCTGAATGTTGAGGTGTTCAAATCTGGAAGGCAGGTGCTGGGGCGGTGGCTCCGCAGGGGAGCACGGCAGCATGTATGCAGCAGTGGGTCTGGTGCTGCGCGAAGCCAGACACGCTGGTCTGAGTGGCACGGTAAGGGGGCTGGGGGGCTGGAGAAGGGGTAGGGGGTTCCAGGAGGACTGTCAAGGGACAGGGAGCAGGGGGTGTTGGATGGGGCGGAGGTTTGGGGGGGCTGTCAGGGTCAGGGAGAAGGGGGGAGTTAGATGGGTCAGGAGTTCGGGGGGCAGTCAGGGGACACGCAGCAGTTGGATAGACATGGGAGTCCCAGGGGTTTGTCAGGGGACAGATAGGGGATGGGGTCCTAGAGGGGAAGTTGGGGAGGGTCTCAGAAGGGGGCAGGTGGGGACAAGGAGAAGGGAGGCTTAGATAGGGGGTGGGGTCCCGGGAGGGGGCAATCAGGGGACAAGGACCAGTGGGGCTTAGATGGGGGGTGGGTTCCTGGGGGGCAATTGGGGCAGGGGTCCCGGGAGGGGGTGATCAGGGGACAGGGAGCAGGGGGGTTGGATGGGTTGGGGTTTCTGTGGGGGGCAGTCGGAGGGAGTGGATGGGGGCAGGGTGGGGCTACCCTCCCTCCCTGTGGAGTGTCCTATTTTTTGAATGTTAAAATATGGTCTCCCTGCCCTTCCCAGCGCAGCTCTCCATTCACTGCCTGCTGCAGCATGAGGTCTCAGCTTCCTCACTCCCTCCACTTTTTCCTGTTGGTAGTGGCCGAGGGAATGCTGGGAAATGTAGTTCTTTCCCTGCTCCAGGGCTGGCTCTATAGGCAGGGAGCTAGCCAAGGAACTACAGCTCCCAGGGCCCCCTGTTGGTTCTCAGCCCCCAGGTTGGATCCCTGCCGCCCCTGCAAGTGGGCTGCCCCAAGCACGTGCTTGCTTTGCTGGTGCCTAGAGCCGCCCCTGAGCACGAGGAAGACCAAGGACAGGGTAGGCCCACTGCTCAGTGAAGAGGGAGAAACAGAAACAGGAAACTTGGAAATGGCAGAGATGCTTAATGACTTCTTTGTTTCGGTCTTCACCGAGAAGTCTGAAGGAATGCCTAACATAGTGAATGCTAATGGGAAGGGGGTACGGTTAGAAGATAAAATAAAAAAAGAACAAGTTAAAAATCACTTAGAAAAGTTAAAAGAACAGGAGTACTTGTGGCACCTTAGAGACTAACCAATTTATTTCAGCATAAGCTTTCGTGCCTGCAAGTCACCAGGGCCTGATGAAATGCATCCTAGAATACTCAAGGAGCTAATAGAGGAGGTATCTGAGCCTCTAGCTATTATCTTTGGAAAATCATGGGAGACGGGAGAGATTCCAGAAGACTGGAAAAGGGCAAATATTGTGCCCATCTATAAAAAGGGAAATAAAAACAACCCAGGAAACTACAGACCAGTTAGTTTAACTTCTGTGCCAGGGAAGATAATGGAGCAAGTAATTAAGGAAATCATCTGCAAACACTTGGAAGGTGGTGTGATGTTATGAGTGTAAAATAATATTTCATTGAAAGATGACAGGGCCAGAAAGAGTTAATTAACTCAGACTGACCTGACCCATGGGTGAATTGTAGAAACTGGTTAGGAAGATATGTAAATGAATAGAGCTTTGAAATGCAAGTCTGCATTGTTAGAGATCTCAAGGGTAGGTCTTGTGATGTAAGCAAACAAGTCTTGTCTATTGCTGTAACTTTAATTCGAAGATCAAAAAGGAATATTAACCTTTATGATGATACTTGAGTGAAACAGTATTATTGTCTATATGTCTCTTTCAAGGTTGTGGTAACCTGTATTTGAACTGTTTAATGGACAAATTACCCTGTGCTAATTGCCAGGATGTTTGGAAGGAGAATTAAGCCTATTGTTTTCTCAGGCCGAAAGGCTGCTGGAAATGTATAAGAACCCTGGGACATGATTCTGCTTCGTCTCAAATCTGCTTTGGGTTTCAAGAGGGGGAAATCTTAAGCCACAAGGATTGAGATCCCCAGTCACTGACTGGAGTCACCCTGAATATGGACATTGGACTATAACCTAGGGACTATATCTAAAAGGACTTTTGGCAACTACAAGCTCACCTCTGCTATGTATCTGAACCTCAAGAATTGAATTCAAGTCTGTCTGTATATTGATCTTTTAACCAACACTCTCTCTCTTTTCTTTTTTAATAAATTTTAGTTTAGTTAATAAGAATTGGTTATTAGTGTGTATTTTGGGTAAGATCTAAGTTATAATCGGACCTGGATATGTGGCTGATCCTTTGGGGTTGGAAGAACCTTTTCTTTTATATGATGAAGTAAGATTTTCAGTAATCATCATCATATCTGACAGGTGTGTCAGGCCTGAGGCTGGGTACTTTAAGGGAACTGCGTTGTTTGGACTTCTGAGTAACCAGTGAGGTACTATAGAAGCTGTTTTGTGCTGGCTTGGTAAATCTAAGTATTGGAATAACCACCAGCGTTTGGGGTTGGTCTGCCCCGTTTTGTTTGCAGTTCACCCTGATTGAGTGACCTCAGCTAGCTCCCCCGGGCAGCACCGTCACAGGTGGTAAGGTGATAGGGAACAGCCAGCATGGATTTGTAAAGAATAAATCGTGTCAAACCAATCTGATAGCTTTCTTTGATAGGATAACGAGCATTGTGGATAAGGGAGAAGCTGTGGATGTGGTATACCTGGACTTTAGTAAGGCATTTGATACAGTCTCGCATGATATTCTTATCGATAAACTAGGCAAATACAACTTAGATGGGGCTACTATAAGGTGGGTGTATAACTGCCTAGATAACCGTTATAACTACTCAGAGAGTAGTTATTAATGGTTCCCAATCCTGCTGGAAAGGTATAACAAGTGGGGTTCCGCAGGGGTCTGTTTTGGGACCGGTTCTGTTCAATATCTTCATCAACGACTTAGATATTGGCATAGAAAGTACGCTTATTAAGTTTGCAGATGATACCAAACTGGGAGAGATTGCAACTGCTTTGGAGGACAGGGTCATAATTCCAAATGATCTGGACAAATTGGAGAAATGGTTTGAGGTAAACAGGATGAAGTTTAACAAAGACAAATGCAAAGTGCTCCACTTAGGAAGGAAAAATCAGTTTCACACATACAGAATGGGAAGAGACTGTCTAGGAAGGAGTACGGCAGAAAGGGATCTAGGGGTTATAGTGGACCACAAGCTAAATATGAGTCAAGAGTGTGACACTGTTGCAAAAAAAGCAAACATGATTCTGGGATGTATTAGCAGGTGTGTTGTGAGCAAGACACGAGAAGTCATTCTTCCGCTCTACTCTGCTCTGGTTAGGCCTCAAGTGGAGTATTATGTCCAGTTCTGGGCACCGCATTTCAAGAAATATGTGGAGAAATTGGAGAGGGTCCAGAGAAGAGCAACAAGAATGATTAAAGGTCTTGAGAACATGACCTATGAAGGAAGGCTGAAAGAATTGGGTTTGTTTAGTTTGGAAAGGAGAAGACTAAGAGGGAGGAGTGCTCTGACAGTGATCCCCACCGGGGCTCTGGGCCATCCTTTGGGCCATGTGGTGAGACCTCTCAGCCTCCCGCCCCGCAGAGTCTGAACGCTGATTGGCTGAGCTGGGGGCTAAAGCTGGATCCTTTCTACTCCATCAGTCACCTGACAGCTTAGAGAGTTAAACAGGCTGTAGGTCTCCTCCTGCAGCAACAGAACAAGCCTGTCCCAAGAGCCCCTCCTTGCCACTGAGTCCTGATGGCCTTTGATCAGGGCCAGGTGCCTGACAGACAATCATCTGCCCTACATGGGCTCTTTGTTTTTAAATTAGCTTCCCATCAAGAAGCTCAAACATCCAAAGGGGCTGGCCAGGGGCAGGACACTAGCCCTGCAGTGCAGGGGTGGGTGTGGCAGTGACATCACAAGGGCCTTTTGCAGCACCTCGGCTGATTGGCCAAAGGAGGTCGGGAGGCGGTGACCTCACAGAGAGTCCATGGCAAGGGCCAGGCAGGACAGGCTGCAGGGCAGGGGCAATCTCAGAGACCCCTCTTGGTTTGCTGCAGCCAGTCTCCTTCCCGAGGTCTCCCCTTGAGGCCTGAGGGAGAATTCAGGTTCAGGTACGTGAGCGCGAGAAGGAGCCTCTTCGGAGTTTCCCCCTTTCCCGCTACTGATTTAGCTAGAAAACAGCCGTCCCTGTTGAGAAGGGCAGAGCCTCCGAGCGGTTTGGAACCTGTTCAGCCTGAGCCATCTGGTGCCAGCCAAATTCTAGGCACGGGAAACACTAGGTTAAGGTGGGAGAATTTTTTCCCCACTTCGGCCTTTGTCCCTTAGAGTCACTGGGGACATTGGGGTTTGTGTCTCTTGGTTTCCCTTTTTCCTGCTTCCCTCCCTCCACAGGCGAGGATGGGGCTGCTCTCCAGCCCTTGTTGTGGGAGGCCCTCACAAAGCGATGGGACAGGAAGAGTGCTCTGACAGTAATCCCCACCGGGGCTCTGGGCCATCCTTTGGGCCACGTGGTGAGACCCCTCAGCCTCCCGCCCCGCAGAGTCTCAACGCTGATTGGCTGAGCTGGAGGACTAATGACAGGGAGGAGACTCAGGACCTTGTTCTCTTTTAAGACCCAGCAAATAAGCCACAACCAATCATCTCCTTGATTAATTGTGCTGCTCCTCTCCATTAATTGTCTCTGAGCTATTCCTGATTCTCACTAATGTTTTAGTTCCTCTAAAAGATTTGTTGAATTATTACTAAGAACAGTGGTTGGGCCCAGGTTTCAGAGTGGTTGGCGTGTTAGAGACTAACAAATGTATTTTGTGGGCTAGAACCCACTTCATCAGATGCATGGAGTGGAAAATACAGGAGCAGGTATAAATACATGAAAAGATGGGAGTCGCCTTACCAAGTGTGAGGTCAGTCTAACGAGACAATTCAATTAACAGTAGGATACCAAGGGAGGAAAAATTACTTTTGTAATGGTAATGAGTGTGGCCCATTACAGGGAGTTGACAAGAAGGTCTGTAGCTCATTTGAGACCACTTTATTCTGGCCCTGTCACCTTTCAATGCGATATTATATTATACTCATAACGTCACACCCCCAACACAAAATGGATGCAGGAAGGGATGACACAAACATCTCTGACTGCATCCCAAAAGCTCCCCATCCTGGTTCTGTCTCACTACAGCTTGTACTGGGTTAGAAGCCGGATCCGTGTATAACAGAAATGTTTTACCAAACTCATGTTCAATAACATGATTGAATCTCTTTACAAACTTAAGGTAAAACTTGGTTAGAACAATAGTGGATTGGATCTGCACTTGCAGCATGGTTCCTGTATGTCTCGTGTGATCTTGCCAAGAGCTAAAGAACATAGCTACTTTTTCCATACAATCTTTGGCAAATGTTTGGAGCCCAGTTAACATCAAGTCTATGTAGATATTAATGTTGTCCATAGTATAGAAATCTTGGCATTTAGCCATGAAAGCAATATGGTAGCGTGCCTCAGTTTCCCTTTTTATACAGCATGTCAGGTCTGGAATGTCTTTTCTCCTGTGAAAAGTTCCAATACTGTTTACAGGCATTAACAGTGCAACATTAGCATTACAAGGCCTTTTAACATAGAGTGTGTTCTCATGTATTCCTCTTAACATGTTGTGACGGAGCAGGGAGCGGGGCGGATTTGACCTGGGAATGTTGCCTGGGAGTTACATTGAGCTACCTGAGTTGTACCTACAAGCTCTGCTGTAGACTGCGTTCGTATTGTCCGATAAACCTTCTGTTTTACTGGCTGGCTGAGAGTCACAGTGAATCTCAGGAAGAGGGGTGCAGAGCCCTGACTCCCCCATACTCCGTGACAACTTCTCTCCCCCCTTCGAGGAGCGGGGTCACAAGGGGAGACCTCGGGAAGGAGACTGGCTGCAGCAAACCAAGGATGGTTCTGGTTCTTCTGCGGGCGGCATCCGGCTCAAGGGGGTGGGTCTCTGAGATTGCCCCTGCCCTGCCTGGCCGTTGCCATGGACTCTCTGTGAGGTCACCGCCTCCCAACCTCCTTTGACCAATCAGCCGAGGTGCTTCATTCTGGTGTTTCCTAACGTTTAAAGGCCTGGTCTGCACACAGTTCTTGGTAGTTCTATAAGTATTTTGGGTAGGGATGCATTTATTTACATCTCCCTTAATAGTTGTGCCAGCACAATGTCTACTGTGCACACAGTTATAGCCTCATAAAAGTCTCTTACACCAATATAGCTTATTCCCCTCACTGTACTGGTATAAAGCACCGTTATACTGATAGGACTGTCTGCATACAAGGGGGGGTTGTACTGCTTGAACTATACTAGTAGAGCTCAAGCACTAGAACCCCTGCTCACTATCACTCGTGCACCTTTATATTGAATTAGAACAAAAAAGTCAGTCTCTTGTTACGGGGAACAGAGATTGCCTCCCCACAGGACAAATGACACCCAGATACTTGGCCCTCAGATACTGTGGTGATGGGCACCAACTGAGAAACCTAGATAAATAGCTCCATGTAGACGAACTAATGTCAGTGCAGAGGTGTCATGGAGTTGCTGGTCCCTTTAAGGGGAGTCTGGGCCCAGGCTATGTATGGGAAGCTAATTTAAAAGCAAAGAGCCCATGTAGGGCAGATGATTGTCTATCAGGCACCTGGCCCTGATCAGAGGCCATCGGGACTCAGAGACAAGGAGGGGCTCTTGGGACAGGCCGGTTCTGTTGCTGCAGGAGGAGATCTACAGCCTGTTTAACTCTCTAAGCTGTCAGGTGACTGATGGAGTAGAAAGGGTCCAGCTTTAACCCCCAGCTCAGCCAGTCAGCGTTGAGACTCTGCGGGGCGGGAGGCTGAGGGGTCTCACCACATGGCCCAAAGGATGGCCCAGAGCCCCGGTGGGGATCACTGTCAGAGCACTCTTCCTGTCCCATCGCTGTGTTAGGGCCTCCCACAACGAGGGCTGCAGAGCAGCCCCCCCCTCGCCTGTGGAGGGAGGGAAGCAGGGAAAAGGGAAACCAAGAGACATAAACCCCAATGTCCCCAGTGACTCTATGGGACAAAGGCCTCAGTGAGGCAAAAATTCTCCCACCTTAACCTAGTGTTTCCCATGCCTAGAATTTGGCCGGCACCAGATGACTCAGGCTGAACAGGTTCCAAACCGCTCGGAGGGTCTGACCTTCTCAACAGGGACGGCTGTTTTCCAGCTAAATCAGTGGTGGGAAAGGGGGAAACTCCGAAGAGGCTCCTCCTCGCGCTCACGTACCTGAACCTGAATTCTCCCTCAGGCCTCAAGGGGAGACCTTGGGAAGGAGACTGGCTGCAGCAAACCAAGGGGGGTCTCTGAGATTGCCCCTGCCCTGCAGCCTGTCCTGCCTGGCCCTTGCCATGGACTCTCTGTGAGGTCACCGCCACCCGACCTCCTCTGACCAATAAGCCAAGGTGCTGCAAAAGGCCCTTGTGATGTCACTGCCACACCCACCCCTGCACTGCATGGCTAATGTCCTGCCCCTGGCCAGCCCCTTTGGATGTTTGAGCTGCTCCCCGTGTTTCGCCCCCCCCCCCCACTGTTAGCTCTGGGGATCAAGCAGGCTACACACGAAAACATCAGAGGCTGCTCAATGTGCCACACTCCGGTTTTCAGAGATTTCTAGACTTTAAGGCCAGAAGAGACCATTAGATCATGTAATGTGACACTCCTCCCCTTGCCGACCCTCCCCTCTCTGGTTATTACAGGCCTCCTGTATAGCACATTGGCTAGTTTTGGACCAAAGCACACTCCAAAAAGGTATCTAGTCTTCATTGGAAGAAATCAAGAGATGGAGAAACCACCACTTCCCCTGGTAGTGTGGAGGAAACTGATGCAGAGGGGAAGAGAATTGACCCCAAGGCCACACCTGTGAGTATGTATCATAAGACATACGCATAATGACACTGTGCTAAGGTTGTACAAGCAACCTTCATTCTGGTGTTTCCTAACGTTTAAAGGCCTGGTCTGCACACAGTTCTTGGTAGTTCTATAACTATTTTGGGTAGGGATGCTGTGACGTTGTGCAGTCTATATGGTTTTATAAAAAGTTGATAATAAGTCAATATAATGTAACTGAGATAGTTTTAGAGAAAATACGGTAATAAGTGAATGTAACGTAACTGGGATATGCTTCATGCAAAAGGTCTCTTGTAAGGTATCATTACAAAGCTTATAATCTACTGAGTATGATCATCTGATTTGTATAAATGTACCACTCTTGTATCCAAAACTAGAAATATAAAATGTAACTCTGAGGGCCTATTGTAATTGTGTAAAGTGTGGACCATTAAGGATGGTTTGGAATCTTGATGACTCCCATTGTCTGCAGATGGCTGTATTTACCTGTGAGTCTTCCTGTATATGTGTGTGCTGGCAAGTGAGTAATGAAGTCTTGCAGTGACATGTGATCTTGTCACCTGAACTGGAATCCATCTTTAACCTGGTGCTTTTCCAGTGACGGGGGGTGGAAACCCAGAGAGACAAAGGGTTCCCGCCTTATGCAAAAGATATATAAAGGGGTGGAAGAGAACAGAGAGAGAGAGGAGCCATCATGAAGAATCCCCTAGCTACCACCTGAGCTGCAACAAGAGCTGTACCAGGGGAAAGAATTGTGCCCAGGCCTGGAAGGTGTCCAGTCTGAGAAAAAACTTACTGAAGCATCTCTGAGGGTGAGATTATCTGTATTCAGTTTGATTAGGCATAGATTTGCGCATTTTATTTTATTTTGCTTGGTGACTTACTTTGTTCTGTCTGTTACTACTTTGAACCACTTAAATCCTACTGTCTGTATTTAATAAAATCACTTTTTATTTAGTAATTTACTCAGAGTATGTATTAATACCTGGGGGAGCAAACAACTGTGCATATCTCTCTATCAGTGTTATAGAGGGCGAACAATTTATGAGTTTGCCCTGCATAAGCTTTATGCAGGATAAAACCGATTTATCTGGGTTTAGACCCCATTGGGAGTTGGGCATCTGAGTGCTAAGGACAAGCACACTTCTGTGAGCTGTTTTTGGGTAAACTTGCAGCTTTGGGGCAAGTGATTCAGACCCTGGGTCTGTGTCGGGGCAGACGGGAGTGTCTGGCTCAGTAAGACATGGTGCTGGAGTCTTGAGCTGGCACGGTGCTCTGACGCAGGGTGTACCATGTAGAGTTTGTATTGTCCTAGGTTCTTAATCAAAATGCCATGTGGTACCAAGTCAAATGCCTTGCAGAAGTCAGGTATATGACATCAACCCTGTTACCTTTATCAACCAAACATGTAAGTGCATCAAAAAAAATCTCAGGTTAGTTTGACAAGATAGTTCCGGGGTGGGTCACACTCTAGTTTATTGTGAAACGAAACACAGTAATAGTTCCCTCTAGACTCTACTCTACAGGACGTACTACGAATATGTGCCCCCGGCAATGGACTCAGCTCAGTCAGTGGCGGGACTCTCCACTGCCCCCTAGGCTGGACAAAGACACCACCCCAGGGATACATTCTTATACACAGGTACAAACAAGTCACACATCACTCCTGACGTATTGAGGTGCAGCCCCTCTATGTAGCCAGGTACAACCCCCCTATGTAGTAAGGTGCCGCCTCTCACCTTGTACATGTTGGTTCGATCAAAACAACTCTATCCATCATTCTACCCTTTTGCCCTGTCTTTGGGATGGGTCGGCCTGTTCCATGTTATCTGTGGAATGTTCTGGTATAGTGTATGTTCTGATATTTAGTGTTCAGTACTTTTTAGGTCTGTATCTTTTTGCAGCATCAGCCCTTTCCTTGCCAGCTTCTGTGAGCAGGGCCTGCCTCTGCCTCACAGCTTAACTTTGCTTTATGTTAGCAAAGTCTTGACCATTACGTTAGTTCAGGCCTTAGGCCTCATACTGGGCCTCTGATACCAAGGTGTATATCTCAGGGCCTCCTCTTACTACAGCCCGTAACAAGAGACTGACTTTTTTGTTCTAATTCAATATAAAGGTGCACGAGTGATAGTGAGCAGGGGCTTGTTTACACTAGAAAGTTGTAGAGCTTGAGCTCTACTAGTATAGTTCAAGCAGTACAACCCCCCTTGTATGGGGACAGTCATATCAGTATAACGGTGCTTTATACCAGTACAGTGAGGGGAATAAGCTATATTGGTGTAAGACACTTGTATGAGGATAGAACTGTGTGCACAGTAGATATTGTGCTGGGACAACTATTAAGGGAGATATAAATAAATGCATCCCTACCCAAAATAGTTATAGAACTACCAAGAACTGTGTGCAGACCAGGCCTTTAAACGTTAGGAAACACCAGAATGAAGGTTGCTTGTACGACCTTAGCACAGTGTCGTTGTGCGTATGTCTTATGATACAGACTCACAGGTGTGGCCTTGGGGTCAATTCTCTTCCCCTCTGCATCAGTTTCCTCCAAACTACCAGGGGAAGTGGTGGTTTCTCCATCTCTTGATGCCTTCCAATGAAGACTAGATGCCTTTTTGGAGTGTGCTTTGGTCCAAAACTAGTCACTGTGCTATACAGGAGGCCTGTAATATCCAGAGAGGGGAGGGTCGGCAAGGGGAGGGGTCAGATTAGTTGATCTAATGGTCTCTTCTGTCCTTAAAGTCTAGAAATCTCTGAAAACCTGAGTGTGGCACATTGAGTAGCCTCTGATGTTTTCATGAGTAGCCTGCTTGATCCCCAGAGCTATCAGTGAGTGTGTGTGTGGTGGGGGGATACAGGGAGAGCAGCTCAAACATCCAAGGGGGCTGGCCAGGGGCAGGACATTAGCCCTGCAGTGCAGCGGTGGGTGTGGCAGTGACATCACAAAGGCCTTTTGCAGCACCTCGGTTGATTGGTCAAAGGAGGTCGGGAGGCGGTGACCTCACAGATAGTCCATGGCAACGGCCAGGCAGGGCAGGCTGCAGGGCAGGGGCAATCTCAGAGATCCCCCCTTGAGCCGGATGCCGCCCGCAGAAGAACCAGAACCATCCTTGGTTTGCTGCAGCCAGTCTCCTTCCCGAGGTCTCTCCTTGTGACCCCTCTCAGTTCAGTCTCAAAGGGGGGAGAGAAGTTGTCACGGAGTATGGGGGAGTCAGGGCCCTGCACCCCTCTTCCCTGAGATTCACAGGTTTCAGAGTAGCAGCAGTGTTAGTCTGTATCCGCAAAAAGAACAGGAGTACTTGTGGCACCTTCGAGACTAACAAATTTATTAGAGCATAAGCTTTCGTGGACTACAGCCCACTTCTTCGGATGCATATAGAGTGGAATAAATATTGAGGAGATATATATACACACATACAGAGAGCATGAACAGGTGGGAGTTGTCTTACCAACTCTGAGAGGCCAATTAAGTAAGAGAAAAAAAACTTTTGAAGTGATAATCAAGATAGCCCAGTACAGACAGTTTGATAAGAAGTGTGAGAATACTTACAAGGGGAGATAGATTCAATGTTTGTAATGGCTCAGCCATTCCTAGTCCTTATTCAATCCTGAGTTGATTGTGTCTAGTTGGCATATCAATTCCAGCTCAGCAGTCTCTCTTCGGAGTCTGTTTTTGAAGTTTTTCTGTTGTAAGATAGCCACCCGCAGGTCTGACATTGAATGACCAGACAGGTTAAAGTGTTCTCCCACTGGTTTTTGAGTATTATGATTCCTGATGTCAGATTTGTGTCCATTAATTCTTTTGCGTAGAGACTGTCCAGTTTGGCTAATGTACATGGCAGAGGGGCATTGCTGGCACATGATGGCATATATCACATTGGTAGATGTGCAGGTGAACGAGCCCCTGATGGTATGGCTGATGTGATTAGGTCCTATGATGATGTCACTTGAATAGATATGTGGACAGAGTTGGCATCGGGCTTTGTTACAAGGATAGGTTCCTGGGTCAGTGGTTTTGTTCAGTGATGTGTGGTTGCTGGTGAGTATTTGCTTTAGGTTGGGGGGTTGTCTGTAAGTGAGGACAGGTCTGTCTCCCAAGAGCTGTGAGAGTAAAGGATCATCTTTCAGGATAGGTTGTAGATCTCTGATGATGTGCTGGAGAGGTTTTAGTTGGGGGCTGAAGGTGACAGCTAGTGCTGTTCTGTTATTTTCTTTGTTGGGCCTGTCTTGTAGGAGGTGACTTCTGGATACTCGTCTGGCTCTGTCAATCTGTTTTTTCACTTCAGCAGGTGGGTATTGTAGTTTTAAGAATGCTTGATAGAGATCTTGTAGGTGCTTGTCTCTATCTGAGGGATTGGAGCAAATGCAGTTATATCTTAGAGCTTGGCTGTAGACAATGGATCGTGTGGTGTGTCCTGGATGGAAGCTGGAGGCATGTAGGTAAGTGTAGCGGTCAGTAGGTTTCCGGTATAGGGTGGTATTTATGTGACCATCACTTATTAGCACAGTAGTGTCCAGGAAATGGACCGCTTGTGTGGATTGATCTAGGCTGAGGTTGATGGTGGGATGGAAATTATTGAAATCATGGTGAAATTCCTCAAGGGCTTCTTTTCCATGGGTCCAGATGATGAAGATGTCATCAATGTAGCGCAAGTAGAGTAGGGGCGTTAGGGGACGAGAGCTAAGGAAGTGTTGTTCTAAGTCAGCCATAAAAATGTTGGCATACTGTGGGCCATGCGGGTACCCATAGCAGTGCCGCTGACTTGAAGGTATATATTGTCCCCAAATGTGAAATAGTTGTGGGTGAGGACAAAGTCACAAAGTTCAGCCACCAGGTTAGCTATGACATTGTTGGGGTTACTATGCCTGCCTGAGCCAGAGTTCTTCCATGTTTAAACTCTGTCCTTCCATGTTTAACTCTAATCGACCTTAACAGCCAAGGACAGGTATTGGAATGTGTAAATAGCTAGTTAGCAATTACGACCTTGCTCATGCCAGGTACCAAACGATAATGATGAGGTTTGCATGTTTCTAGCTGGGGAAGGGGTAATAAACTAAGGGTAAACAGGACCAAATAACTGTTTAGAGAGAAGTTACTAACAAGCTAGATTTATAGCCCTAGAATGATTTAGTTACTTAAATGTATAAACATGCCTTCGGTAGAGAGGGGAGGGGGAGTGTGGGGGGGGGTGGTAGAGAGGGGGAGAGGGGGGGCTTAGTTGTAAAATGTATAAAGAAGAGAGAAACTGTTTTTGCTGGTGTGCTCGATTTGAGACTTGCCTGTCTCCTTGCACCACTTTGAGATCTCAAATAAACTTTGACTGTTTCTCCACCCCGGTATGTTTATTGGCGTGAAGCACTCCGGGCACCGAACCTCACTGTTGCTATCCTCGGGCCCCTGTGCCAGCAACAACATTATCGGGGATACTGTTCCTGATAGCTTGTAGTCCATCTTTGTGTGGAATATTGGTGTAGAGGGCTTCTACGTCCATAGTGGCCAGGATCGTGTTTTCTGGAAGATCACCGATGGATTGTAGTTTCCTCAGGAAGTCAGTGGTGTCTCGAAGATAGCTGGGAGTGCTGGTAGCGTAGGGTCTGAGGAGAGAGTCCACATAACCAGACAAGCCTGATGTTAGGGTGCCAATGCCTGAGATGATGGGGCGTCCAGGATTTCCAGGTTTATGGATCTTGGGTAGCAAATAGAATACCCCTGGTCGGGGTTCTAGGCATGTGTCTGTACAGATTTGTTCCTGTGCTTTGTCAGCTGAGATTCACTGTGACTCTCAGCCAGCCACTAAAACAGAAGGTTTATTGGACAATACGAACGCAGTCTACAGCAGAGCTTGTAGGTACAACTCAGGTAGCTCAATGTAACTCCCAGGCAACATTCCCAGGTTAAATCCGCCCCGCTCCCTGCTCCGTCACAACATGTTAAAAGGAATACATGAGAACACACTCTATGTTAAAAGGCCTTGTAATGCTAATGTTGCACTGTTAATGCCTGTAAACAGTATTGGAACTTTTCGCAGGAGAAAAGACATTCCAGACCTGACGTGCTGTATAAAAAGGGAAACTGAGGCACGCTACCATATTGCTTTCATGGCTAAATGCCAAGATTTCTATACTATGGACAACATTAATATCTACATCAACCTGATGTTAACTGGGCTCCAAACATTTGCCAAAGCTTCTATGGAAAAAGTAGCTATGTTCTTTAGCGCTTGGCAAGATCACACAAGACATACAGGAACCATGCTGCAAGTGCAGATCCAATCCACTATTGTTCTAACCAAGTTTTACCTTAAGTTTGTAAAGAGATTCAATCATGTTATTGAACATGAGTTTGGTAAAACATTTCTGTTATACACGGATACGGCTTCTAACCCAGTACAAGCTGTAGTGAGACAGAACCAGAATGGGGAGCTTTGGGATGCAGTCAGTGATGTTTGTGTCATCCCTTCCTGCATCCATTTTGTGTTGGGGGTGTGACGTTAGGAGTATAATATAATAGCGCATTGAAAGGTGACAGGGCCAGAAAAAATGGTCTCAAATGAGCTACAGACCTGCTTGTCAACTCTCTGTAATGGGCCACACTCATTACCACTACAAAAGTAATTTTTCCTCCCTTGGTATCCTACTGTTAATTGAATTGTCTCGTTAGACTGACCTCACACTTGGTAAGGCGACTCCCATCTTTTCATGTATTTATACCTGCTCCTGTATTTTCCACTCCATGCATCTGATGAAGTGGGTTCTAGCCCACAAAAGCTTATAAAATCATAGAATATCAGGGTTGGAAGGGACCTCAAGAGGTCATCTAGTCCAACCCCCTGCTCAAAGCAGGACCAATTCCCAACTAAATCATCCCAGCCAGGGCTTTGTCAAGCCGGGCCTTAAAAACCTCCAAGGAAGGAGACTCCACCACCTTCCTAGGTAACGCATTCCAGTGCTTCACCACCCTCCTAGTGAAATAGTTTTTCCTAATATCCAACCTGGACCTCCCGCACTGCAACTTGAGACCATTGCTCCTTGTTCTCAGTGGTGGCAGATGACAGAACAGCCGAGCTCCATCCTCTTTGGAACCCCCCTTCAGTTAGTTGAAGGCTGCTATCAAATCCCCCCCCCATTCTTCTCTTCTGCAGACTAAACAATCCCGGTTCCCTCAGCCTCTCCTCATAAGTCATGTGCTCCAGACCCCTAATCATTTTTGTTGCCCTCCGCTGGACGCTTTCCAATTTTTCCACATCCTTCTTGTAGTGTGGGGCCCAAAACTGGACAGAGTATTCCAGATGAGGCCTCACCAAAGTCGAATAAAGGGGAACGATCACGTTCCTCGATCTGCTGGCAATGCCCCTACTTATACAGCCCAAAATGCCGTTAGCCTTCTTGGCAACAAGAGCACACTGTTTACTCATATCCAGCTTCTCGTCCACTGTGACCCCCAGGTCCTTTTCTGCAGAACTGCTACCTAGCCAAATACATTTATTTAGTATTATGCCCAAAAACATTTGTTAGTCTCTAACACGCCAACCTCTCTGAAACCTGGGCCCAACCACTGTTCTTAGTAATGATTCAGCAAATCTTTTAGAGGAACTAAAACATTAGGGAGAATCAGGAATAGCTCAGAGACAATTAATGGAGAGGAGCAGCACAATTAATCAAGGAGATGATTGGTTGTGGCTTATTTGCTGGGTCTTAAAAGAGAACAAGGTCCTGAGTCTCCTCCCTGTCACTAGCCCTCCAGCTCAGCCAATCAGCGTTGAGACTCTGCGGGGCGGGAGGCTGAGGGTTCTCACCACATGGCCCAAAGGATGACCCAGAGCCCCGGTGGGGATTACTGTCAGAGCACTCTTCCTGTCCCATCGCTTTGTGAGGGCCTCCCACAACGAGGGCTGGAGAGCAGCCCCCTCCTCGCCTGTGGGGGGAGGGAAGAAGGGAAAAGGGAAAACAAAAGAGACACAAACCCCAATGTCCCCAGTGACTCTATGGGACAAAGGCACTAAGTGGGGAAAAAATTCTCCCACTTTAACCTAGTGTTTCCTCTGCCTAGAATTTGGCCGGCACCAGATGGCTCAGGCTGAACAGGTTCCAAACCGCTCGGAGGCTCTGACCTTCTCCCCAGGGACGGCTGTTTTCTAGCTAAATCAGTAGCGGGAAAGGGGGAAACTCCGAAGAGACTCCTCCTCGCGCTCACGCACCTGAACCTGAATTCTCCCTCAGGCCTCAAGGGGAGACTTCGGGAAGGAGACTGGCTGCAGCAAACCAAGGGGGGTCTCTGAGATTGCCCCCGCCCTGCAGCCTGTCCTGCCTGCCCGTTGCCATGGACTCTCTGTGAGGTCACCGCCTCCCGACCTCCTTTGACCAATCAGCCGAGGTGCTGCAAAAGGCCCTTGTGATGTCACTGCCACTCCCACCGCTGCCCTGCAGGGCTAATGTCCTGCCCCTGGCCAGCCCCCTTGGATGTTTGAGCTGCTTGATGGGAAGCTAATTTAAAATCAAAGAGCCCATGTAGGGCAGATGATTGTCTGGCAGGCACCTGGCCCTGATCAAAGGCCATCAGGACTCAGAGGCAAGGAGGGGCTCTTGGGACAGGCCTGTTCTGTTGCTGCAGGAGGAGACCTACAGCCTGTTTAACTCTCTAAGCTGTCAGGTGACTGATGGAGTAGAAAGGATCCAGCTTTAGTCCCCAGCTCAGCCAATCAGCATTCAGACTCTGCGGGGCGGGAGGCTGAGAGGTCTCACCACATGGCCCAAAGGATGGCCCAGAGCCCCGGTGGGGATCAATGTCAGAGCACTCTTCCCTCTTAGTCTTCTCTTTTCCAAACTAAACAAACCCAATTCTTTCAGCCTTCCTTCATAGGTCATGTTCTCAAGACCTTTAATCATTCTTGTTGCTCTTCTCTGGACCCTCTCCAATTTCTCCACATCTTTCTTGAAATGTGGTGCCCAGAACTGGACATAATACTCCACTTGAGGCCTAACCAGTGCAGAGTAGAACGGAAGAATGACTTCTCGTGTCTTGCTCACAACACACCTGTTAATACATCCCAGAATCATGTTTGCTTTTCTTGCAACAGCATCACACTGTTGACTCATATTTAGCTTGTGGTCCACTATAACCCCTAGATCCCTTTCTGCCGTACTCCTTCCTAGACAGTCTCTTCCCATTCTGTATGTGTGACACTGATTTTTCCTTCCTAAATGGAGCACTTTGCATTTGTCTTTGTTAAACTTCATCCTGTTTACCTCAGACCATTTCTCCAATTTGTCCAGATCATTTGGAATTATGACCCTGTCCTCCAAAGCAGTTGCAATCCCTCCCAGTTTGGTATCATCCGCAAACTTAATAAGCGTACTTTCTATGCCAATATCTAAGTCGTTGATGAAGATATTGAACAGAGCCAGTCCCAAAACGGACCCCTGCGGAACCCCACTTGTTATACCTTTCCAGCAGGATTGAGAACCATTAATAACAACTCTCTGAGTACGGTTATCCAGCCAGTTATACACCCACCTTATAGTAGCCCCATCTAATTGTATTTGCCTAGTTTATCGATAAGAATATCATGCGAGACTGTATCAAATGCCTTTCTAAAGTCTAGGTATACCACATCCACCGCTTCTCCCTTATCCACAAGGCTCGTTATCCTATCAAAGAAAGCTATCAGATTGGTTTGACACGATTTGTTCTTTACAAATCCACGCTGGCTATTCCCTATCACCTTACCACCTGTGACGGTGCTGCCCGGGGGAGCTAGCTGAGGTCACTCAATCAGGGTGAACTGCAAACAAAACGGGGCAGACCAACCCCAAATGCTGCTGGTTATTCCAATACTTCGATTTATCAAGCCAGCACAAAACAGCTTCTATAGTACCTCACTGGTTACTTAGAAGTCCAAACAACGCAGTTCCCTTAAAGTGCCCAGCCTCCGTCCAGACACACCTGTCAGATATGATGATGATTACTGAAAATCTTACTTCATCATATAAAAGAAAAGGTTCTTCCAATCCCAAAGGATCAGCCACATACCCAGGTCCAATTATAACTTAGATCTCACCCAAAATACACGCTAATAACCAATTCTTATTAACTAAACTAAAATTTATTAAAAAAGAAAAGAGAGAGAGTGTTGGTTAAAAGATCAATATACAGACAGACTTGAATTCAATTCTTGAGGTTCAGATACATAGCAGAGGTGAGCTTGTAGTTGCCAAAAGTCCTTTTAGATATAGTCCCTAGGTTATAGTCCAATGTCCATATTCAGGGTGACTCCAGTCAGTGACTGGGGATCTCAATCCTTGTGGCTTAAGATTTCCCCCTCTTGAAACCCAAAGCAGATTTGAGACGAAGCAGAATCATGTCCCAGGGTTCTTATACATTTCCAGCAGCCTTTCGGCCTGAGAAAACAATAGGCTTAATTCCCCTTCCAAACATCCTGGCAATTAGCACAGGGTAATTTATCCATTAAACAGTTCAGATACAGGTTACCACAACCTTCAAAGAGACATATAGACAATAATACTGTTTCACTCAAGTATCATCATAAATGTTAATATTCCTTTTTGATCTTCGAATTAAAGTTACAGCAATAGACAAGACTTGTTTGCTTACATCACAAGACCTGAGCAAACATCTACCCTTGAGATCTCTAAGAATGCAGGCTGCATTTCAAAGCTCTATTCATTTACACCCCCTATCTAAGCCTCCCTTCTCCTTGTCCCCAACTGCCCCCTTCTGAAACCCCCCCCAACTTCCCCTCTAGGACCCCACCCCCTACCTGTCACCTGACAAACCCCTGGGACTCCCATGCCTATCCAACTGTTGCCTGTCCCCTGACTGCTCCCCCAAACCTCCGCCCCTCTATGGGACAAAGGTCTAAGTGGGGGAAAAATTCTCCTACCTTAACCTAGTGTTTCCCATGCCTAGAATTTGGCCAGCACCAGATGGCTCAGGCTGAACAGGCTCCAAACCGCTCAGAGGCTCTGACCTTCTCAACAGGGACATCTGTTTTCTAACTAAATCAGTAGTGGGAAAGGGGGAAACTCCTTCTGGACAAGTTCCCTTCCCCCTCTGCATCAGTTTCCTCCAAACTACCAGGGGAAGTGGTGGTTTTTCCATCTCTTGATGTCTTCCAATGAAGACTAGATGCCTTTCTGGAGTGTGCTTTGGTCCAAAACTAGTCACTGTGCTATACAGGAGGCCTGTGATATCCAGGGTGGGACAGATTAGATGATCTAATGGTCTCTTCTGGCCTTAAAGTCTAGAAATCTCTGAAAACCTGAGTGTGGCACATTGAGCAGCCTCTGATGTTTTCATGAGTAGCCTGCTTGATTCCCAGAGGTAACAATGAGTGGGGGGGTGTGACGTTATTGACATGAACTGGGACCGTATAGATCATTGTTGCAACCAAGGTCCTGTAGTGGCACGCAAATCTTGTATAAAGGGGGTCAAATGGGGTGTCTAGAACAAGGTTATGGTTTACTGGTTATGATTATGCTGTCTATATGTGTGTATCAGTTTTGTAGTTGAAGTTATGAATATTGGCTCTATACTGTCTGTATGGCGAATATTGGCTCTATACTGTCTGTATGGCAAACTTATGCTATGCTTCTGGGTGACATCCCAGACAAGCTGAGATTAGCTCTGCCTAGCCTGCTTGATGGCCCATTAAGGACCATCAGCTATACAATTGACCCATTGAGAGAAGGCAGATACGCCTTGTAACTCAGCAAAGTATGCAGGGACTGGGCCATGTGACTCCAGACTTCATTTTGCTGTAAATTTCCACAGTAAGAACAAAGAGGTGTTCTTACACCTGGAAAAGACTATATAAGGCTGATGCCTCATCTCCATCTTGTCTTCAATCCTGCTTCATACCTCTGGAGGAACTTTGCTACAAGCTGAAGCTTTGAACAAAGGACTGAGGACCCATCCCAGCGGGGGATGTTCCAGAGACTTGATTTGAACCTGCAGTTTATTCCATCGCTGCTGCAAGCATGAACCAAGAACTTTGCCATTACTGTATGTAATTGATTCAATTTAACCAATCCTAACTCTCATCTCTATCTTTTTCCTTTTACGAATAAACCTTTAGATTTTAGATTCTAAAGGATTGGCAGCAGCGTGATTTGTGGGTAATACCTGATTTGTATATTGACCTGGGTCTGGGGCTTGATCCTTTGGGATCAGGAGAACCTTTTTTCTTTTACTGGGGTATTGGTTTTCATAACCATTTGTCCCCATAACGAGTGGCACTGGTGGGAGTACTGGGAAACTGGAGTGTCTAAGGAGATTGCTTGTGAGACTTGCGGTTAGCCAGTGGGGTGAGACCGAAGTCCTCCTAGTCTGGCTGGTTTGGTTTGCCTTAGAGGTGGAAAAAACCCCAGCCTTGGGCTGTAACTGCCCTATTTGAGCAATTTGTCCTGAGTTGGCGCTCTCAGTTGGGTTCCGCCAGAACCGCATTGTCACAGGGGGTGATACAGGGGGAGCAGCTCAAACATCCAAAGGGGCTGGCCAGGGGCAGGACATTAGCCCTGCAGGGCAGCGGTGGGTGTGGCAGTGACATCACAAGGGCCTTTTGCAGCACATCGGCTGATTGGCATCTAGTCTTCATCGGAAGACATCAAGAGATGGAGAAACCGCCACTTCCCCTGCTAGTTTGGAGGAAACTGATGTAGAGGGGAAGGGAATTGACCCCAAGGCCACACCTGTGAGTCTGTATCATAATACATACGCACAGCGACAATGTGCTAAGGTTGTACAAGCAACCATCATTCTGGTGTTTCCTAACGTTTAAAGGCCTGGTCTTTGTAGTTATATAACTATATAACTTAATTATATTAACAACGGTCAGGATCACGCAGCCCAGACAGGCTTCCTCCATGTGGGCCGGCAGCCGTCTGAAGGTTTGTTTTGAAACTGAAACAGTCTGAAAATGGGGTCAGCTAGTGAAAACCAGACAAATTATGGGATCCCATGGAAGGAATGATGAGAATTTGAAGAAGTCCCAGAATGCCATAAAGTAGCCTTTAACTCACCGCAATATGTGACCCATTGTGCGTTGAGCTTACTGGCCACATACTCTACCTTGGATACCTGGCCAGAATTCTGTGTCCTAATTTCCGGGGTGTGTGGACACCGTTAGTTTCACAAAGCAAGCAACGGAAGCCGTTGTCAACAAAGCAGGGTGGGCGCACTCTTTGGGTTTGTGATACCTGTATAATTATAGCATAAAGAACATTGTCGAGAAGACTTCCCTGTGCACGGCTTTAGGCTGGAGCTCCTGCAGCAGCTCCAGAATCCCAGTGAGCAAAACCATCTGAAACCCCTTCTGCTCTGTCCCAGATTTTCCACCACAGAGGCCCAACATCTGTTCTGGAGCCAAACGAGCTTACGCCCAGAGTACAATGAAAACTAGCTGTGAGGAACCCTTGAAGGCAACCTAGCAGATGTCTTCCACACCGGCTGGGAATGTGAAGACAGCTTCACGGTGGGGTGGAGCTGCTCGACTCGCTGTGAGGATGGCGCCTCCTCCTGGCCGTTCCGGGGATTAGCTCTGTGAAGTCAACGCCCCTTCCTGGGGTCACACGCCGTCTCCCGCTCTTGGTCTGCAGCCCTCTCTTGCTCTAGGAGCCTCTTCATGACTCAGCCCTCCAGTCAGGTTGCTCAGCGCTCCCCTTTTCCGGGGTAGAGTCCTTCAAAGTCTCCTCTGTCCCAGGGGCGTCCAGCAGTCCTCATGTCGGGTGCCCTGACCCTGTCAGTCCTGCACACCCAGGGAGTCTTCCAGCTCACTGCCCCGCTAGTGCCACTCCCCCAGTGGCAGGTAGGAGAACTCGGGCCTGCCCTCTACTCCAGCCCAGGGACCCTACAACACCCAGCCAAGGTCCGTTCAGTCCCCAACCTTGCTGCTTGCCCCCTGGGCTGCTTCCTGCTCTAGGCTCCCTTCTCTACCCTGCTCTCTTCAGGGTCCACCCTGACCCTTCCCTCCTGGCCAGGCCCCCAGGGGCCTACTCTTCCCTTGGGTTCCCTCCTTCCCTCTCTACTAAACAGAGGGTGCCCACAAACTTCCTCCCAGCCGCCTTTGCTGCTGCCAGCCTCCTAGCCCACCTCTGCTCTAATCAAGGCTCTTCGCCCAGCCTCTGTCTCCCTCGTTTGCCGCTTCATGGGCTGATTGGACCTGCCTGGCCTACTCCAGCCCTCGCAGAAGCAGCATGGGGAGTCCACCCCATCCCACCTGGATGAAGAACTCCAGCCCCAGCCGCTCTCACGGGGGAGACTGACACTTCCCGGCGGTCTCCAGGGGTGCGAGGCACCTCGCTTTGCCCTTGGCACAAGGCAACTATGTCTATGCTGCCGGGGACCAGCTGCCTGACTCCCCTGGCCAGGGCCACCCAAAGTCCCTCCCTCCAGGCCTCACGGGCCCTGCTGCTGCTGCTAAGGTTAGCGACGGGCAGGCTCCAGCTCCTTCTTGTGGGTGAGGAGAATTTATTCTGTGATCCACTGTAGCTTGCTTGATCCCCAGAGCTAACAATGAGTGAGTGGGGGGGTGATATAGGGGGAGCAGCTCAAACATCCAAAGGGGCTGGCCAGGGGCAGGACATTAGCCCTGCAGTGCAGGGGTGGGTGTGGCAGTGACATCACAAAGGCCTTTTGCAGCACCTCGTCTGATTGGTCAAAAGAGGCGGTGACCTCACAGAGAGTCCATGGCAAGGGCCAGGCAGGACAGGCTGCAGGGCAGGGGCAATCTCAGAGACCCCCCTTGGTTTGCTGCAGCCAGTCTCCTTCCCGAGGTCTCCCCTTGAGGCCTGAGGGAGAATTCAGGTTCAGGTACGTGAGCGCGAGGAGGAGCCTCTTCGGAGTTTCCCCCTTTCCCGCTACTGATTTAGCTAGAAAACAGCCGTCCCTGTTGAGAAGGTCAGAGCCTCCGAGCGGTTTGGAACCTGTTCAGCCTGAGCCATCTGGTGCCGGCCAAATTCTAGGCACGGGAAACACTAGGTTAAGGTGGGAGAATTTTTTCCCCACTTAGGCCTTTGTCCCATAGAGTCACTGGGGACATTGGGGTTTGTGTCTCTTCATTTCCCTTTTCTCTGCTTCCCTCCCTCCACAGGCGAGGAGGGGGCTGCTCTCCAGCCCTCGTTGTGGGAGGCCCTCACAAAGCGATGGGACAGGAAGAGTGCTCTGACAGTGATCCCCACCGGGGCTCTGGGCTATCCTTTGGGCCATGTGGTGAGACCCCTCAGCCTCCCGCCCTGCAGAGTCTCAACCCTGACTGGCTGAGCTGGGGGCTAAAGCTGGAACCTTTCTACTCCATCAATCACCTGACAGCTTAGAGAGTTAAACAGGCTGTAGATCTCCTCCTGCAGGAACAGAACCGGCCTGTCCCAAGAGCCCCTCCTTGCCACTGCGTCCTGATGGCCTTTGATCAGGGCCAGGTGCCTGACAGACAATCATCTGCCCTACATGGGCTCTTTGCTTTTATATTAGCTTCCCATATGTAGCCTGGGCCCGGACTGCCCTTAAAGGGACCAGCAACCCCATGACACCTCTGCACTGACATTAGTTCGTCTACATGGAGCTATTTATCTAGGTTTCTCAGTTGGTGCCCATCACCACAGTATCTGAGGGCCAAGTATCTGAGTGTCATTTGTCCTGTGGGGAGGCAATCTCTGTTCCCCGTAACAAGAGACTGACTCTTTTGTTCTAATTCAATATAAAGGTGCACGAGTGATAGTGAGCAGGGGCTTGTTTACACTAGAAAGTTGTAGAGCTTGAGCTCTACTAGTATAGTTCAAGCAGTACAACCCCCCTTGTATGGGGACAGTCATATCAGTATAACGGTGCTTTATACCAGTACAGTGAGGGGAATAAGCTATATTGGTGTAAGACACTGGTAGGAGTCTATAACTGTGTGCACAGTAGACATTGTGCTGGCACAACTATTAAGGGAGATGTAAATAAATGCATCCCGACCCAAAATAGTTCTAGAACTACCAAGAACTGTGTGCAGACCAGGCCTTTAAACGTTAGGAAACACCAGAATGAAGGTTGCTTGTACGACCTTAGCAAAGTGTCCTCGTGGTATGTATTATGATACAGACTCACAGGTGTGGCCTTAGGATCAATTCGCTTCCCCTCTCTGCATTAGTATCCTCCAAACTACCAGGGGAAGTGGTGGTTTCTCCATCTCTTGATGTCTTCCAATGAAGACTAGATGCCTTTCTGGAGTGTGCTTTGGTCCAAAACTAGCCACTGTGCTATACAGGAGGCCTGTGATATCCAGGGTGGGACAGATTAGATGATCTAATGGTCTCTTCTGGCCTTAAAGTCTAGAAATCTCTGAAAACCTGAGTGTGGCACATTGAGCAGCCTCTGATGTTTTCATGTGTAGATGCTGTGGGTTTTTGAGTGTTGAGTATAGCACAGGGGTGGGCAAATTTTTTGGCCCGAGGGCCACATCAGGGTTGCACAACTGTATGGCGGGCCGAGTAGGGAAGGCTGTGCCTCCCCAAACAGCCTGGCCCCCTCCCCCTATCCACCCTCTCCCAGTTCCCGCCCCCTGACTGCCCCCCCTCAGAACTCCCAACCCATCCAACCCCCTCTGCTCCTTGTCCCCTGACCGCCCCCTATCCAACCCATCCCACTTCCCGCCCCCTGACTGCCCCCCTCAAAACCCGCAACCCATCCAACCGCCCCTTCACCTTGTCCCCTGGCCGCCCCCTATCCAACCCCTCCCACTTCCCGCCCCCTGACTGCCCCCCTCAAAACCTCCAACCCATCAACCCCCCCGCTCCTTGTCCCCTGACCGCCCCCTCCCGGGACCCCTGCCCCCATCCAACCCCCTTGCTCCCTGACTGCCCCGACCCCTATCCACACCCCTGCCCCCTGACAGGCTCCCTGGGACTCCCACCCCCATCCACCCGCCCTCTGCTCCTCGTCCCCTGACCTCCCCCCTGCAAACCTCTGCCCCATCCAACCCCCCTGCTCCCTGTCCCCTGACTGTCCCGTCCCCTATCCACACCCCCATCCCCCGACAGCCATCCTGGGACTCCCACCCCCTATCCAACTGTCCTCTGCTCCTCGTCCCCTGACCGCCCCCTCCCAGGACGCCCCGCCCCTAACTGCCCCCCAGGATCCCACCCCCTTATCCAACCCTCCTGCTCCCTGTCCCGACTGCCCTCCTGACTGCTATCCACATCCCCGCCCCCTGACAGCCCCCCCCGGGACTCCCACTCCCAACCCTCCCTGTTCCTGACCCCCGACCGCCCCCCCAGAACCTCCACCCCATCCAACTGCCCCCTCCTCCCTGACTGCCTCCCAAAGCTCCCCACTCCCTTACCCAACCCCCCCCACACTCCTCGCCCCCTTACCAGCAGCAGGCGCTCGCAGCCATGACACCCGGCCAGAGCCAGCTGCGCTCCCCATGCTGCCCAGCGGAGCGGCGGGCCAGAGCGCTGCCCGCGCGGCGGTGTGGCTGCAGGGGAGGGGCCAGGCAGGACAGTCCCTCAGCCGTAGTTTGCCCACGTCTGGTCTAGCAGCTGGGTCTCATTTGCCAGTGCAGGTTCAGGGGGGTGATTAGAGACCGAGGCCCCGTCTATGCTTACAGCACTCGCGTAGCCGCGTTATGCCGACGGGCGAGCGCTCTCCTGGCGCCATCAGAAAACCAGCTCAGCGAGCAGCTGTGGCTACGTCGGCATCTCCCACCGACACAGCGCTGGGCACACGAGCGTTTACGTCGGCGAAACGTCTGTCGCTCAGGCCCTGGGATTTTTCACACCCCTGAGCGACAAACGTTTTGCCGACGTAAGTGCTGGCGCAGACGTGGCCGGGGTTCAGTGCCCGAAGGGTACAGAAGCCGCGTGCTGTGATCTGCGAGCTGCAGCGATAAACCAGCGGTCCAGGGGCCGTAATTTGCCGCGTCGGTGGGATTCTTTCCAGACGCTCCTACTCAGTCAGGACAAGACACTCCCGAGCCTCTGTTCCACCGGACGCTCCCGGAATTCGCAGCTTCCCAGTGCCAGCTGAGCTCCCCGCTCCGCCGGACACACCGCGCGTCGGTTCGGGGAGAGCGAAAACAAGGATGTTTAGCTAACGAAGAACAGAGCCTCGAGGAGGAGTGTGACGAACTGGGCCTGTTCTCACGGTGGTCTGTGAATGCTGACAGGGGAGTGTGCTGGGATAGTCTGCATTGCAGGATGGGATCTGCCCGAGGGCGCATACCTGAGTGTGTAACATGAGAACCCAGGAAGGGGTTGAAGGGGAGGTGACTCCTTAGCCCGGGAAACTGAACAAAGGCTGTGGGAGGGGTCGCAAAAGGAGAGTGCTGGAAGCAGGCTAGAAGGAGGCTGGAGAGATGGCTGGGAGGCAGAGATGGCTCTGACCCCCCAAAGGGGGGTGGGCTGGCATGCCCTGGGACCCCAAGCTGGACCTAACTGAGGGGGGCCCTGTTGTCTGTGCCTGCAAGACCTGTCTTGGACTGTATTCCTGTCATCCAAATAAACCTTCTGCTTTACTGGCTGGCTGAGAGTCATGGTGAATCGCAGGAAGCCGGGGGTGCAGGGCCCTGAGTCCCCCAATACTCCGCAACAACTGGTGGCAGCGGTGGGATCTACTGCACCCCGTGGATGGCGCTTCCTGCAGTAAGTGACTGGGGAGCAGTAAAACAAAGGGGGATTGACGGGGACCAGGCGCGCTGAAGAGTGAGAGAGAGACGGTTATTACCCCTGGGAGTGTGTGACCAGCGAGAAGGACTTTTGCAGTAACAGGGTCCCCCGAGGGGATCGCAGCGAGTGGTCCCAGGGGCGGAGGAGTCTGCAGCTCGACCCTGGCAGAGAGGTGGTGACCTCGAGAAGGGCTGGCACACTAGGGGGCCCCCTGGGAACTGTGGGGAGCTGTGAGCACACAGGCCGGTGAGTGGCCAGCAGGAAGATGTATGCCAAGCGGCTTAAGAGCGACCTGGTGGAGCTGTGCAAGCAGAGGCGGCTGCGCATTGGGAGGCTCACCAAAGAACAGCTCATTGCCCAGCTGGAGGCAGAAGATCGCGCGAATGAACTGATCCCTGGGTCTCAGGGAAGCAGCCTGGCAAATGCAGCGCAGGCACCAGTGTTTGTCCCAGCTGGGAGTGGTCAGCCGGCTGCTGAGGGCGTCCCGAGACCCCTCCTTCCTATGCCTAGGGGAAGGGTGGGGAGGAGCCCAGCAAATACTGAAGGCGCCGTGGCCCCCCCGGCCAGCAGGGGGTCCCCCCGGCGAAGCTCGCCGGCCAGCAGAGGATCCTCCCGGCGACGTTCGGCATCCGGGGAGCGGAATTGGCTGGAATGGGAGAAAGAGCTAAAACTGAGAGAGCTGGAGGATCGTGAACAACAGAGACAGCATGAACGGGAGGAGAAAGAGAGACAGAGACAGCATGAACGGGAGGAGAAAGAGAGACAGAGACAGGAGAATGAGAGACAGCGTCAGCATGACCTGGAACTGGCGAGATTGAAGGGCAGCGAACCCCCGGCTGCGGTGAGTGAGGGGGGACCCAGGACTGCACGGAGCTTTGATAAGTGCATCATGGCCCCATACAAGGAGGGGGAGGACATGGATGACTTCCTGGAGGCCTTTGAGACGGCCTGCGAGCTGCACCGGGTGGATCCCGCGGACAGACTCCGGGTCCTTACCCCCTTACTGGACCCCAAATCCGTGGCATTGTACCGCCAACTGGGAGAGGCAGAGAAAGGGGACTACGAACTATTCAAAAAGGCCCTGCTACGAGAGTTTGGGCTGACTCCTGAGATGTACCGGGAAAGGTTCCGGAGTCAAGATAAAACCCCTGAGATCTCATATCTGCAACTAGCCGCCCGCATGGAAAGATACGCCAGCAAGTGGGCTGGTGGGGCCCAGACGAAGGAGGACCTGATTAAACTGCTGGTACTGGAGCAACTGTATGAGCGGTGCCCATCCGACCTGAGGCTGTGGTTGGTGGACAGAAAGCCAGAGAACCCGCGACACGCCGGGCAGCTGGCTGATGAGTTTGTAAAGAGCCGGTCAGGGGGTGGCAGGGAGGAGTCCCAAAGGAGCAATCCCACCACAACGCAGAGAGAGAGTCACCATGGGACCTCCCCGTGGGAAAATACAGAAAAACCCCATCAGAGGGGAACATCCGGCATCAGGACCATCCGACCCACTCAAGGGGACCCATGGGACATGGGCTGCTACCACTGTGGCCAAAAGGGCCACATACGGGCCCAGTGCCCCAGGCTCAGGGACAGACTGAGCAGGCCGAACCCACAGAGGGTTGACTGGGTAGAGACCCAGCCTGGCGAGAGGCAGCATTCCCAGGGAAGGGGGGCTGGCAGAGTACCACCTGCTAAGGAGGGAGGAGAGCCCCAGGCCAGCTTCTCTGGGGGGCCAGATGCTCCGGATTCAAAGTTCTCCGTTTACAGGGTTGGCGCGGGGCTGTCCCTGCGGAGCGAGTGCCTTGTTCCCCTGGAGGTGGATGGGAAGGAAGTTTATGGATACTGGGACACGGGCGCAGAGGTGACACTGGCCCGACCCGAGGTGGTGGCCCCAGATCGGGTGGTGCCCAACACCTTCCTGACCCTGACCGGGGTGGGCGGGACCCCATTCAAGGTTCCCGTAGCGAGGGTACACCTGAAATGGGGGGCCAAGGAGGGCCCCAAGGACGTGGGAGTGCACCACCATTTGCCCACTGAGGTGTTGATGGGGGGGGACCTAGAGGACTGGCCCAGCAGCCCCCAGACCGCCTTAGTTGTGACCCGCGGTCAGAGCCGGCGAGGGGCACTGCGCCCTGGCCTTGGGGGGGGTGCCTTGCCCGAGGCGCGGGACTCTAACCTGGTGGGGAGGGAACGCCCAGGGATGCGGCTCAGGGAGGCTGCAGCTTCGGACCCAGCGGGCGAGAAAGAGCAGGTGGCCATCCCCGTCCCAGCTGCTGAGTTCCAGGCCGAGTTGCAGAGAGATCCCTCCTTGCGGAAGATAAGGGACCTGGCCGACCTCAATGCGGTACAGACCAAGGGGCGAGGTGGCCGGAAAAGGTTCCTGTGGGAGAAGGGGTTCCTGTACCGAGAATGGGCTCCCCCAGGGAAAATGGAGTCAGGGGGGATCAGGAGGCAGCTGGTGGTACCCCAGAAGTATCGCCGCCAGCTGCTGTGCCGGGCCCATGACATTCCCCTCGCAGGGCACCAGGGAACCTGGCGTACCCAGCAGAGGCTGCTACGGAGCTTTTACTGGCCTGGGGTCTTTGCTACTGTCCGACAGTACTGCGGATCCTGTGACCCCTGTCAGAGGGGGAGGAAGGCCTGGGACAAGGGGAAAACAGCTTTAGGACCCTTGCCCAGCATAGAGGAGCCTTTTCGGAGGGTGGCCAAGGTAAAAAGGGCGGCTCTAAACCAAGAGAGCCCAAAGCACAGACCTCCAGACTGGAGCGCTGGGAGAAGACCACAGCCCAGTTGGAGCCCCAGAGGTATGGGGGTGGGAAAAGGGCGCAGGCCGCATAAACCTTCCCACATGCGAACTGCGAGTGCCATCAAGCAACCCCAACCTAAGGGGGAGCGTGAAGCTGGAGGGGCCTGGTGTAATTCTCACCAAGGAATGGGAGGGATGCGGGGGCATCCATGGGAACGGGGGTAGGTTCAAACTTCCCCGGGTCACTGGCTAAAGTGACCCTGCTCAGTTCGGTCTCGAAGGGGGGAGAGATGTGACGAACTGGGCCTGTTCTCACGGTGGTCTGTGAATGCTGACAGGGGAGTGTGCTGGGATAGTCTGCATTGCAGGATGGGATCTGCCCGAGGGCGCATACCTGAGTGTGTAACATGAGAACCCAGGAAGGGGTTGAAGGGGAGGTGACTCCTTAGCCCGGGAAACTGAACAAAGGCTGTGGGAGGGGTCGCAAAAGGAGAGTGCTGGAAGCAGGCTAGAAGGAGGCTGGAGAGATGGCTGGGAGGCAGAGATGGCTCTGACCCCCCAAAGGGGGGTGGGCTGGCATGCCCTGGGACCCCAAGCTGGACCTAACTGAGGGGGGCCCTGTTGTCTGTGCCTGCAAGACCTGTCTTGGACTGTATTCCTGTCATCCAAATAAACCTTCTGCTTTACTGGCTGGCTGAGAGTCATGGTGAATCGCAGGAAGCCGGGGGTGCAGGGCCCTGAGTCCCCCAATACTCCGCAACAACGAGCGAGTAGGAATATTGGGAACAAATGGTTCCAGATGGAAGAAAATCCTAATATGCGCTCCAGAGCCGGGACTAGATTAACAGGATATTCCTGTGTCCGCTTGTCGTGCCAGTCCCTGCTGGCGGCGGCGCTCCCAAAGGGGCAACCGCTCTGCCAGGGTCTGAGCTCTGAGCCCCGGGGAGACACAGCGGGGCTGGAGCCCGGGGGCTCCCGTCTCGCATCGCAGAGCCGTGGGGCTCACCCCTGGACGAGGGGCGATCTAGGGCCTGGCATTCCAGAGAGACGGGGTAAAGGCGGGACACCCACGGCAGAGGCAGGGGCACAGCTGGGGGCGTCTTATCATTCCAGGGGAGCCTTTGCCAGGCCAGTGAAGCTGGTGCAGGTGTCTAGGTGCAGCCTCAATCACACACCCCCCCGGGCTGGCCCACCGCCTCCCGAAAAGGGGACCCCCCCGGGCCTGTGCCGAGCCCTCCATGGGCACAGGCACCGTCGTAACACCACGTCCCCATCCTGCTCATCCCTCGCTCTCTCCGGAAGCCCCCCCAAGTAGCCCCTCCCCCAACTCACATGCAGCGGAAGCTCCGCCCCTGCTCACCCCCACCCCTGCCCACACATCCATGGGGGTGAAGGTTTGGACTCTGTCTGGGCTTCTCTTGCTCTGGCCGTCATTTGCCCCAGTAGCATTGGCGTTTCCAGAGCAGCTGGGGAGCCAATCCCCTTGACCAGCCAGGGAAACTGAGGCAGAGAGCCCCTATGACCAGGATGGACAGGTACACAGCTGTTGTACTCTGATTGACCGTGCCCTGCAGCCCCTGCTGAACGCCCTTGGCAGTGCCTGGACCTGCCTTACCCAGCCACGGGCGCCCAGGACGGTGTTTGCTGGCATGTTGCGCTGCTGCTGTGGGATTGTTCAGCTCCGTTGCTCGCTGAGGGGATGTCAGACCAGGCGGATGGGCAAACACTCTGAACGGACGGGACCCGTTCCTGGGCCCTCAACTGGCAGGTGTTTGGATTCCTGTAGGGCTGCCTGGTATCTGTACATACAAGCCCTAGGTTTCCCGTGGGGTGACTCTCCACAGCCCATCACCTTAATTACCCACAAGGGAGTAACCGTAACTCACTGCTCAATGGTGAAGATGCTTTGTCCAGCCAGGAACGTTCTTCAAAGCCTTCTTGGGCTAATGCTAATGCTATAATAATAAACCAAACCCTTGCCTGGGGCCCTTTCACAGCCGCACCTTAGAAAGGCGGGTTAGCGTTTGTATCCCTGCTTTGTAACACCTGGGGAAACTGAGGCACGGCAGGGCGACGGGACGTGCCCAAGGTCACTCACCGAGTCCCCGGCAGAGGCAGGAGCAGAACGCTGGGCTCCTGCCGCTGCTGCGGGATGTTAATTGCGCCACACGAGGAAAAAAAGCCAATTGTGTTTTTTTTAAAACAGGTTTAATTTCAAAATATTATAAACCAGAGGCAGACGCTGCGTTTTACACACACCAGAGACGTGGGCCTGCTGAGGCTAGGGGAGGGGGGGCTCCAAGTGGGGCTGGGGCACCACTGCCCGCCAGTGGGGTAGCTTAGATTTGAAATCGTTAGGGGCTGGGACAGCGTCTTTAAACACCCCCAGCCCGGCTCCCCCTCACCATCCGCCGATCTGCTTCCGAGCCACCATTCTGGGTTTGGTTCGGTTCCTGCCCTCCCCCCCCGTGTTACCCAGGCCCCTTTGAGCCTTGGGAGGGCAGGGGAAAGCCAGACCTTTGTAGCCAGTCTAAACCAACCGGTGCCACTCTAAGAAGAGATGTGACTGTAGCCAGGGCCGGCTCCAGGGTTTTGGCCGCCCCAAGCAGCCAAAAAAAAAAAAGAAAAAAAGCCGCGATCGCGATCTGCGGCGGCAATTTGGCGGGAGGTCCTTTGCTCCGAGCGGGAGTGAGGGACTGTCCGCCGAATTGCCGCCGAATAGCTGGACCTGCCGCCCCTCTCCGGAGTGGCCGCCCCAAGCACCTGCTTGCCAAGCTGGTACCTGGAGCTGGCCCTGACTGTAGCTGAGTGAGCGAAGATGGGAGAGAACCAGCCTTCAACAGGGTGTATTTACAGTGATACAGGGTAACAGCGGGAGTTCACGGCTGTTCTGGCCCCGGCACCTCACCAGCATGCACCCTGTTAGCGGGCGCCGAGCTCACAGTCTTTGTCTCTTTCGATTTCAACCATTTGCTGCCAAAGGAATCGAAGTTCTGAAGCTACGTGAGCAAAGCAGGGCCTTCCTCTGGGGGTGAGAACGGCTGGATTCACCCCCGAGCCCGGTCAGTTGAACAGCGTGAGTGTTGCTGACTCTGGTGGCAGTAGTGGGATAGGTTTGGGGGATTCTGGGTATAGGGGAGCCGCATGGTGCTAGGTGCTGTACACACACGGACCAGAGACAGGCCCAGCTTGTTGGTGGAAGGAGCCCGGTGTTTTGCTGTCACAAACAGCATCTCAGCTCCCAGGCAGATCCTGGTCATGCTGGGCAGGTGCTGTCCTTTCTGCTTGCGGAGGGGGCGGGCGGGCAATTCGGACACAGATGGGGCAAATGTAGGGTTGCCAGTTTTGGTTGGCTGTATTCCTGGAGGTTTCATCACACAACAGACTAATCTTTAATTCCCGGAGACTCCAGGATCAGCTCGGACAGCTGACAGCCCTCGGCGAACCGCGAACCTCGCACAAACCACGCACCCAGCCCTGCATTAAAAAACGTCTCTTTACAGATCCTTTGTAGCCACACCGGGCGCGCCGCGGCCAGGGACTTTGGGGAAAGACACAGGAAGCTCCGACCTGTGCCGCACCAGGCCTCGGTACCGTGTGGGACGCTGGACTTTACTCTAGCGCTGTGGAACGGGGAGAGGGGTCCCCCACCCTTCTCCAGGCATTACAGGAGGGCTGGCTCCGGTCGCCAGCCACAGTCTCTGTGCTGGGCTCGGCTCCGTGCGGCCGAGGCGCTCGCCCCTCTTGGATGGGCTAACACTCTATGGAATCCTCGAGGAGCTGCATCAACGTGACCGGCATGCGGACGTCGCTGATGGGCAAGGGCGCCAGGGGGTCTTGGTACGTGGGTGCTCCGGGATTGGGGCCGTCCTCCTCCAGCGTCTCCTCGCTCACCTCCTCCAGCACCGGCAGCTTGGGCGGGGGCTCGTGCTGCCCACTCGGGGCTGGGGGCTGGAGGCTGGCGTCTGTGTGGCTGGCGTCGGCGTGGCGGGCACTGGAGGGAGCGGCGCTCTGGCTAGTCGCCTGGGCCCCCTCGGCCGGAGAGTCCCCTTCGCTGGCAGTGCAATTAGGCAGGGATTGGCTGGCGGGGTTGGCTAGCGGCTCCTGCTCACTCCAGCCTACGTCCCCCTGGCCTGCAGCGGCTTGTGGCTTGTCTTGCAAAGGTTTGCTCGCCCCCACCTCCGTCTCCTGGCTTCCCGCCCCAGCCTCTGTTTGCTTTTCCTGGCTGCCCAGCTGAGCGTCGTGCGGTGGGGGCTCTTCCTCCTTCTCCCCTGCTGGCTGGGACTCTGTGGTGCCCTCCTCGGCGCCGGGCTCTGCGCTGGTGCTGCACTTCCTGGGTGGCGCCTGGTCTTCCTGGCAGGCATCCTTACACCCCGACGGCTCGAGCGTCTGCCCGTTGGGGAGCGTCACCGCGGCGCTGTCTCCCTTCTCCGTGGGCGCTAACCCTGCCCCGCTCCGTGCTCCCGGCAAGCCATGGGCCTTCTCCACTGAGTTGGCCAGGGGGCTCGCCTTGCTGGTCTCAGCCGGCTCACTCTTCCCCGGCGGCACGGCCTGGGCCACCCAGCCCCCGGAGCTCTCCGGCGTGGTGTCTCCCAGGTCGCTGTAGCCTTCGTTCTGAAAGTAAATGTTGCCAGGGTGGGGGGCCGACTTCCCGGCGTTGACCTGTGGGATGGAGGGAAAGGATCAGGCTCTGACAGCGCGGGTGTGCCAAAGGAAACCCCCCCTCCCACTCTGACGCTGGCTGGGAAGGGAGCCGGGGGGGGCCGATCGTCCCCCACACTGCCTTCGTCATGGGGAGGGGGGGGACAGACACTGGCATGTCTGGGAACAGAGTCAGACCCCAACGTTCAATTCTGAAAAATTCAACAATTGACTTTAAATGATCATCAATTAAGTAACGATAAGAATCTCGAGCCTGGCCCGTCGGGGCCTGGACACGGGAGAGCTGCTCTTATGCCAGCCCGGCCGAAGGGGACCGAAGTGGGCCTAGCGCTAGGGCTGGCTGTCTACACAGGGCAGCTCCCCACATCCAGGCTGTCCCACCGCACCCACACGGGAGGGGGAACTAACCACACTCCCTCCCAGTCCTGGCATGGAGACACCGGGCCATCCGGGCACAGAGCCAGCTGAAATTCAGCGAGACGTTTCCAAAGCCCAGCTGAAGGGTGCGTCTGGTTTGCCCCGCATGGCCCGCCCCGCCCCCGCAGGAGACGACCCCGAACTCCCGCTAGGCTCGGGGGGAGCACGACCTCGACACCTCAGGGGTGGAATTCTGCTCCAATGGGTGTCGCCGGCAGAACTCCCGTCGGCTGCGGTGGGAGCAGAGCCAGGCCCCTGGAGCCGCCGAGGGGCAGGAATCATCGCCAGCCGGGCCCGGGGGAAGCTGCTCTGACTGACACGCTCGGGGGGAGCAGGGTCAGAACAGGGCCCCTCACCATTCACACACTGTCTGTACACGCCAGGCACCCGGTGGGGCCCAGCCTCCAGGATGGAAACACTTCACCCCCCTGCCCTTCCGCCATGCCTGGGACATTCTAGCAGGCAGCTCCTTCGGGCTGGACCGGGATCGCAGCACACTGTATCCCCTCTGGTGGGGGGGTCAGGGCAGCTTCCCCCTCCCCGGGGTAGAGACCCCAGCCCTCGTGCACCCCACGACTGTGCCTGCCCAGGTGGGGCGCTGAATATGGTGTGAGCCGCACGGCCGCCTGCAGGGGTCAGCGTAGAGCCCCAGGGCTTCCCGAATGTTTGCATACAACGTCCAGCCAGCGTTCGTCCCACTGCCCCCCCCAATCTATCCCCCCATCCATCAGTCCAACTCTCCCTCCCGCCAGCCCCTCAAAATCCCCATCCCCCTGACCACCCCACTCCTCTCCACAACGCTCTCCCTTCCCCTGCTGCGCACCAATGCGTCCCCTCCACAGGGCACCCCCATCTGCCCTCAGGGCATCCTCCACACCCCCCAACCTCAGCAGCCCCCCCCCACTCCCAGCAGGGGGGCCTGGGCAGGCCTCTGCTGCAACCCCTGCTCTGACCCCACCCTGGAGCCCCTCCTGTATGTGATGGTGTGGGGGAGGGCTGAGTGGGGCTGCAGGAGGTTGGGGGAGGTGACTCCAGGGCAGAGGTGGGGGTGCTCCAAAGCTTCCCCCCACTCAGGGCTTTGGGGGAGCTGCGGGGGGGGGGGTGGCATGGGGGATGGGCATTTGCACGGGAGCGAGCAGCGCATCTCCTGCCCAGTAGCAGCCAGTCCCTCCAAGGGGCTCCGTAGCCAGCAGGGCCCCCCAAGAGTCACTGCCAAACACAGCAGCCCCCCAGGGGCACTGTGGGCACCCAGCCCCGGGGCAATCTGGGGTCTGTTCCTCAAAGGTGCTGAACACCTCGGCTGCATTTGGAGCCGGCGGTGCCGGACGCTAGGTTCCTGCACTGCCTGTCCTCATTCTCAGTGACCGGGCCAATGGCCTGGCTGTCCGAGGGACGCTCTACCCAGAGTTCGTTGTAGGCACCGAGTATTTAAGTGGCTGCTCCAAGGGGATGTCTACACTGCACTGGGTCTGCGAGCCCAGGGCAACTGAACCAGCTCGCGGGGCTGGCGCTCCGGGGTGAAAAAGAGCCGTGTAGATGTTCCCGCCCCGGCCTGAGCCTGGGTTCTGAGCCCCACCCCGCAGCCGGGTTTCTGAGACCGAGCGGGAACATCTCTCCTGCTCCACAGCACGAACCGAGTCTGGAGACCTGGGGGCTGAGACTGGCAGTGCAGACGCACCTGAACGGGGAGCCCCGCTCCGGTGCTGGTGCCCGCGCTATGCACCAAATGAAACCCCATCTCCTTCAGGATGGCCCCCTCTATATTACGTGTGTCCCACGCCCCCATTTCTCACTGCCCATCCACACCGTGCCAGCTGCCAGCTCCACAACCCGGCCCGGGCACGTCTCTGGCGAGAGGACCAGGCAGGCCGTGGGGCTGGGGGCTCACGCCGGCCACAGGGCTGACCCTTCAAAGCGCACAGTACTTTCGCCGCAGGATCAAGCCGTGCTTGGCCCTGGTGCTGCCGAGGGGAGCCCAAGCCCTAGAACGAAGGTGTGGGATCCAGCCCGGCCCCTCTGAGCTTCCTTCAGTGCCGGGACAGACCTCGGCAGGGCCGGTGCAAGGAAGTTTTGCGCCCTAGGCGAAACTTCCACCTTGCGCCACCCCCCCACCCAGCTAACCCTCCCCACCATGGCAGCTAACCACGCCCACCCGCCCCTCCCACCCAAGGAGCCCCCCTGTGGCAGCTAACCCCCCCCCCGGCGAGCCCCCCCTCGCAGCAGCTACCCCCCCTTGCCAGCCCCCCTCCACGGCAGCTAACCCGGCCCGGGGAGCCCCCCCCCCCGCAGAAGCTAACCCCGCCCCCCTCCATGGCAGCTAACCCGGCCCGGGGAGCACCCCCCCCGCCCACGGAAGCTAACCCCGCCCACCGCGGAAGCTAACCCCGCCCGGGGAACCCGCCCCAGCTCTCCTCCGCTGAGCATGCCGGTGCTGCTCTAATTCTCCTTCCCTCCCAGGCTTGCGGAGGAGACTTAGAGCGGGGGCTCTGTGCTCAGCAGAGGAGGCAGAGTGGAGGTGATCTGGGGCAGGGAGCAGTTCCCCTGTGCGCCCCCTCCCCCCCCGTTACTGCGGGCGGCCCTCCCCACACCCCAGCTCACCTCCACTAGTGTTACCATACGTCCTCTTTTTCCCGGACATGTCCGGCTTTTCGGCAGTCAAACCCCCGTCCGGGGGGAATTGCCAAAAAGCCGAACATGTCCGGGAAAATGGCGGCTCTGTTTAAGAGCCGGGCTGCCTGAACGCTACCGGCTTCGGGCAGCCCCCTGCCTCCAGACCCTGCGCCGCCGGAGCCCGGGAGGGGAAGTGCCCGGCTGGGGGCGCAGGGTCTGGAGGCACGGGGGGCTGCCCGAAGCCGGTAGCGCTTGGGCAGCCCGGTTCTTAAACAGAGCGGGGGCGGCTGGAGCCTCCAGCCCCCGGGGCTCTGTGTAACTGATCCAGTGTCAGTTACACAGAGCCAAAGAGGATCAAAGCCTCCAGCCCCCTGGGCTGTGTGTAACTGACACAGAGGCTCTGTTTAAGAACCGGGCTGCCCGAGAGCTACCGGCTTCAGGCAGCCCCCTTGCCTCCGGACCCTGCGCCGCCAGCCAGGCACTTCCCCTCCCGGGCTCCGGCGGCGCAGGGTCCGGAGGCACGGGGGCTGCCCGAAGCCGGTAGCGCTGGGGCAGCCCGGCTCTTAGAGCCTAAGAGGAGCAGAGCCTCCAGCTGCGGGGGCTCTGCTCCTCTTCGGCTCTGTGTAACTTATACAGTGTAAGTTACGCAGAGCCGCCGGAGCCCCGGAGGGGAAGTGCCCGGCTGGGGGCGCAGGGTCCGGAGGCATAGGGGCTGCCCAAAGCCCGAGCGCTACCAGCTTCACGGTTTGCTGGGCAGCCTCCAGACCCTGCACGCTGGGGCTCCAGCTGCGCTGGGGAAGCGCCGGCCGGGGGCGCAGGGTCTGGGGGCTGCCCGTCAAACCGTGAAGCTGGTAGCACTGGGGCAGCCCTTTCCCCCTGGCTGGGAGTGGGAGGGAGGAGGGGGCGGAGTTAGGGTGGGGAAGGGGCGGAGTTGGGGCGGGGCTAGGGGTGGGGAAAGGGGCGGGGCCATGGCCCGTGGAGGGTCCTCTTTTTTTATTTATGAGATATGGTAACCCTAACCTCCACTCCACCTCCTCGCCTGAGCGGGCTTTTAGGCGCCCTCAACCACTAGGCGCCCTAGGCGGCCGCCTAGTTTGTCTAAGTGGTTGCACTGGCCCTGGCCCTCGGGCTCTCACCCCGGCCTGGGAGAAGCTGCTGTGAAGACACGCAGGAGAGCCCAGCCCGACGGAGCCATCACAACCGGTGGTTTTCAAATGCCACATGTGCCCGCAAAGGCGGGGGCGGAAGCCCCTGTGGTGACCCTCGAAAGGAGGCCCCGGCTCATGCCACAGGGCACCGAACAGGGCAGGTGAGCATTCACCCCCCACCCTGCGTTTGGGCCATGTGTGGCAGTGGGCGTTTCTGCGGGCCCCACCGCGCCGCCTGCATCCCGCGGTCCCCTCTGGCCAAATTCACCCCAGGGCAGTTCCCCTGGCACGGCCACTGTGAAAACCAGGGCCAAAGGAGGTGGCTCCCAATGTGGCAGCCAGCCGGACACGTTTGGCCATGCGGCCGGTCAGCGGCAGAGCCAGGCCTGGGACTCGGGCCCTCCCCTTTCTTTACAGGCCACGGCTCCTGGGGCGAAGGGACGGCGCCCGGGCTAAATGAAATCCGGCAGCAGGAGGAAGATGAGGGCTGTGGGCTCATCGGCCAGGGGGTCTGCCAGAATCATGTCCCACGCTGGGACACCTGGGGCGGATGCTGGCTCAGAAGGGAGGGGGCAGGCCCCAGCCAGGCCCCTCACTCTGCGATGCCACAGGCTCCCCCAGGGTGCGGGGCTGTTTCCAGACCCCAGCTCTCGCTCGCCAAAGCAGACCCTGGCCTGCCCCCTACTGAGGGGCAGCGTCTCCGCCGCAGGGCACCAGGGCCGCCCAGAGGATTCAGGGGGCCTGGGGCAAAGCAGGGGAGCTGCGGTGCTTGTACTCACCCGGCGGCGCTCCGCGTCTTCGGCAGCACTGAAGGGCCCCCCGCCGCCGAAATGCCGCCGAAGACCCGGACTGCCTCCGGGCCAGGGCTCGCGGCAAATTGCCCCACTTGGCCCCCCTCTGGGCGGCCCTGCAGGGCACCCCCTCCCCACCAGGGGCGGTGGGGATAACAGGCCAGGGGAGGCTAAGCCTCCCCAACTCAGGCCATGGCCCTGCCTTCACTCCCTCTCTCCCGGCAGGGTCTCAGCTCAGGTTGCCGGCCTGGAGCTCGGGGCCCAGGCCAGCGGGCAGCCCGGGGTGGCTTGGGCTGGCCAGTGGCTTGGGGCAGCTGTGATTGGCTGGCAGCTCAAGCTGGCCCCGGGGTCGGGGCGGTTTGGCCAGAGCTGCTCCGACTGCAGGGAGAGGCTCTGGCGGGCAAGGGGGGACTAGGTAGGGGCGGGGCCTGAGGAGGAAGGAGTGGGGAGCTAGCCTCCCTGAAGTGGGGGTTCACCCGCTGCCCATGCTCCGCGCTGTGCACTCACCGGCTGGAACCACTTTAAGCTCTGTCGGGCAGCAGGGCGAGCGGAGGGCAAGAGAAAGAGAGAAGCACAAGGCATGAGAAAGCAGTGAAACAGCAACACACACCGGCCGTCACACGCCAAGGCCTCTGGCTGCAATGCCGGGTCCAGCGGCGGCTTCATCGGGGAAGGGAATTGACTCATTTTCTCTTGTGTGGAAGGCTGGTCAGCACAGCCGGGGGCAATTGCCCCCATTTTATAGGTGAAGAAACTGAGGCCTGAAGCCATGCTGTGATTTGGCTATTGATCGTACAGCAAGTCAGTAACAGGGTTCTAAGCAGTGTATCCCATTCCATGCCAGGAGCCGGGATAGAACCCAGGAGTCCTGGCTTCCAACTCCCTGCTCTAACCATTCGACCCCACTCCCAGTGGTGGGGATAGAACCCAGGAATCCTGACTCCCAGCCCCATCTGCTCTAACAACCTGACCCAGTTCGGGAGCGCTCCTGTTCCAATCCAGGCCAACGGACCTCCTGCAGTGGGGCAGGAGCAGGCCCGCATGGTTTGGGGAGGATGTGGCATTCCTAACAACTGGCGTCCCTGCTAGGCGGGGAGCAGATGAGAGGCAGGGGTGAGGGGTCCCCAGAGCTGGGTGAGGGGCCAGGCAGTGCCAAGGATGATGATGGACGAGGCTGTACAGCAAACGAGTGGAATGAAAGAGGAGAACAGGAGAGGGACAACGAAAAGCAGAGGTGCCGACTCTGTGGGTGCTCCGGGTCTGGAGCACCCAGAGAAAAAAAATAGTGGGTGCTCAGCACCTCCAGCCACAGCTAATCCGGGGCGCCGCCATACAGCTGACTGGGGCCCCAGCTCAGGGAGGAGGCTCAAGCTACAGCCACTAGGCAGGGCTGCATAGTGCAGTGTGGGTGTGTTGGTGCGGCTCTGAGCCCCGGAGGCGGCCGTCATTACCCCGGGTTCACGCTGCAGCGTGGGCGCGTTGGCACGGCCGTGAGCCCCGGGTGCGGCCGCTGTTACCCCAGATTCACGCTGCAGCGTGGGCGCGTTGGCGCGGCTGTGAGCCCCGGGTGCGGCCGCTGTTACCCCAGGTTCACGCTGCAGCGTGGGCGCGTTGGCACGGCCGTGAGCCCCGGGTGCGGCCGCTGTTACCCCAGATTCACGCTGCAGCGTGGGCGCGTTGGGGCGGCAGTGAGCCCCGGGTGCGGCCGCTGTTACCCCAGGTTCACGCTGCAGCGTGGGCGCGTTGGCACGGCCGTGAGCCCCGGGTGCGGCCGCTGTTACCCCAGGTTCACGCTGCAGCGTGGGCGCGTTGGCGCGGCTGTGAGTCCTGGGTGCGGTCGCTGTAAGACCAGGCAGGGCCGTCCTTAGGCTTTATGGGGCCCTAGGCCGGATTATTAAATTGGTGCCCCTAGGCCCGACTTGCTCTTAGCGACACAAACAGAAGCTGACAGGATTGGAAAACTTGCCACGTGCACTTTTAAAAATAGTTTCATTGTGGCGCCTTCACCCCAACCTCTGCACTTCCCTCCCACCTGCACCCCCAACCCCAGCCCTGTGCTGCCAGCCTGCCCCGCCACACCGCCCTCTGCCCAATACCCCCCACCCCTTATCCCCAACAACCCCCATGCCCAGTGGCCCCTCACCCAGAGATCTCCACCACAGATCCCTATGCCCAGCGATCTCCCACCCACAGACACCCGCACTGCCCCTCTCACAGCCCCCCCAACTGCCCAGCCCCCCATATTCCTGAGGGAATTCAGCGCCAGAAAATTAAATTCTGTGCACAATATTTTAAAATTCTGCAAAATTCTGCAAATTTTGTCAATAAATAAATGTGGAGGCTCCAGCCCGGCAGAGGGGAGCACAGGCCACTGGCTGCAGGGAGGTGGGAGATCACGCTGCAGCCTTCCCCTTCCCTTCCCCCTCTCCCTCTCCCTCCCGTCCCGTCCCCTCCCCTCCCCGGAGAGGGCCTTGGCAGGGAGATACCTCTGCTCGGTGTGCAGGTCAAAAGGCCACAGGGAAGTGTTTTACATGAGGGCCAGGGTGTCAGCCATGACCCAAAATCCGTTTGACTGACAAAATAGAACTAGCTGATACCAATAGCTGAGACCAGCCCTCATCCGGGCCCTGGCCTGCCACCCCTCTGGGCCACCAACTCCCTTCTCCCTAACCTAGAGCATTTCCCTCTCACCCCGCCAAGTGAAGAGGTGCTTGGGAGGTGCAGTGTAATAAGGAAAGGAATTAGATTCAGGCACCAGGCTTTTTGTCTGCCCTGATTTACACGCCTGGTTCCCACCCACGGCTCAGGGGGATTGTCCTGGTATAACTCAGGGGCTGGAGCCATAACCAGCCAAGTGTCATGTGAACAGTGTCACGGAGTGTGGGGGGGCAGTCAGGGCCCTGCACCCTCACTGCCTGCGATTCACCGTGACTCTCAGCCAGCCAGTAAAACAGGAGGTTTATTAGACAACAGGAACCCAGTCCAAAACAGAGCTTGTAGGTACAGCCAGGACCCCTCAGCCAGGTCCCTCAGGGGTGTGGGGGGGCAGGGAGCTTAGACCCCCAGCCTTGGGGTTCCCTCCGTTTCCCCAGACTGCTCCAAACTGAAACCCCCTCCAACGGTCTCACCCAGCCTTCCCCCAGCTCCTCCCGCAGCCTTTGTCCAGTTGTCACCTGGCCCCAACCCCCCTCCTGGCTCAGGTATGATCCCTCAAGTGAAGTCACCCCCTACTCTCCCATCCCAATGCAGGCAGTCCCAGTAAAACTCCCCTGCGACATCCCCAGGTCAATCCGCCCCACTCCCTGCTCCGTCACAAACAGGGGCTCTTGTTTGGGATTATTTCAGGCCGTTTTTAAAGGGAGAGGAAGAAGGTGCTGTGTTCTTGAAGGGACCTTTCAAATCCCACTCAACGCTGCACTGCTTGGAGCTCTCCCTCCTTCAACATGCTGCCAGCTAGAGAGACAGCCCGGGAGATACTTGGATCCACAAGAAAAAAAAATCACGTCCCTTTTCCCTAAATAAATGTTTTCAGCTATTCCAGCCTTGTCAAGCGCGAGTCCATCTTCCCGCAGCTAACAGGCGGCTCCCGCCCTCGGTTCTGCTTTTCTGCTCCGGGTCCATCCCCTCCTCCCAGTGTTTTAGTGTCAGTTTCCTTCTGCTGACACAGGAATATTGGGAATGGGCAGGAAAAGCAAACGCCACCTGCTTTTCCTTGAACTTTCCCTCCTCCCCGGCCTGGTTGTGTGTGCGCCTCTCCCTCCTCCCCGCCCGCTGCTGCTGATCCCTGCTGGGGAAGGGAGGAGAGCAAAAGGTGACCGTGTCTGGGCTTAAACCTCAGAGCAGAGGGAGGCGGAGTGAAAAGGGGACTAGGGGAGAGATTGCAGGGAGTTGCTGGGGGGCAGCGCATGTGGGCAGAAGAGGGGAGAGGGGCAGGTACAGTGTGGGGCATGGGGCAACTGCTCTCCCCCGGGGCCACCAGCCTGCTCCCCAGGAGGCCCTAGTGCATTCGCTGCTCGCTCACTGCGCCAGACAAAGACACCCCCACCCACACCCCCACTTTTTTCCCTTCCCAGCCCGGCTCCCCCCAGCCATCCCCAACCCAGTTCCTCTCCCGCCCCCCCGCGAAGTCCCGTGCCCAGCTCTACCCCCTGCCCCGAGCTCGGTTCCCCCATCTCTTCCCAGCCTCCAGGTATTCCCCGCCCCCGCTCTGTTTCCGGACTGGCCCGGCTCGGCTCCCCTGCTCACTCACATGCAAACTTTTGCTCCTGGCCCCGTTATGCCCCGCCCGAGCTCAAGCCCTCAGCCCATGAGGAGTGGGTGGTGGGGAGGGACCAGGGGGTTGGATGGGAGAGAAGCCTGCCGACCCAGCACGGGGGAGGAGCCGGAGAGGAGTCCATGCCGCACCAAGCGAGGGTGGTGCCTCAAATTTTTGGGTGCCCTACACAGCCGGGTATGCTGCGTATGCCTAAGGACAGCCCTGAGCCCAGGTTCACACTGCAGCGTGGGCGTGTTGGAGTGGCTGTGAGCCCCGGGTGTGGCCGCTGTTACCCCAGGTTCACGCTGCAGCATGGGTGCGTTGGCGCGGCTGTGAGCCCCGGGTGCGGCCGCTGTTACCCCAGGTTCACGCTGCAGCGTGGGCGTGTTGGAGCGGCTGTGAGCCCCGGGTGCGGCCGCTGTTACCCCAGGTTCACGCTGCAGCGTGGGCGTGTTGGAGCGGCTGTGAGCCCCGGGTGTGGCCGCTGTTACCCCAGGTTCACGCTGCAGCGTGGGCGCGTTGGCGCGGCTGTGAGCCCCGGGTGCGGCCGCTGTTACCCCAGGTTCACGCTGCAGCGTGGGCGCGTTGGAGCGGCTGTGAGCCCCGGGTGCGGCCGCTGTTACCCCAGGTTCACGCTGCAGCGTGGGCGCGTTGGGGCGGCTGTGAGCCCCGGGTGCACACTGCAGTGTGGAAACTCAAGCGCGGGCTTGGACACAGGGAATTCACAAGCCCAGGTGCCCCTGCCCTGGGTTTACAATGCGGTGGCGACGTACCCAAAGTGTTCAAGTAGACAAGCTCTGAGTGCCCCCACCCCAGCCCCCTCCTCACGCTGCCCTGTGCTCAGCGGTACCGGGGAGGTCCCAGGGCCGTGTCTGTCCAGCACAGAGCCCGAACAAGGGCCAGACACCCAGCACCTACTTCCCTCTCCTGCCCCTGCCTGGCCTCGGGTGCTGGGCACTGGACTCCTGCAGCGAGGAGTTAACGGAGACCGGGGCTCAGCTTTACGTGCCCGCCGTTAGACCCCTGCCCGGAGCGTTGCTCAGCGTGCGCTCTCCAGCTAATCCCCCCAGTGCCCTCGAGGCAGAGGGTGAGACGCAGCACTGGGCCCGGTGCGCACCTGGGCTGGGCACGCAGCACATCAGGCTGTCACTGGCCACGGGCGTGACGCCCCCGAGACAGGGTACCTGCTCTCCACGGCATTCCTCCAGCTGGCTCCCGACTCCCAGCCGCTGGGGGTAGGAGACAGGGACCCGGCTAGGGGCGGGTGTATCTTTTTCTCCCGTCAGGCCCGGGGTCTCCTGCTGCCCAGCCTCGGGGAGGAGGTGTTTGGGAGAGCAGCAGGCCCACCCCTGCACCCTCGTAGCCTGGCCTCAGGAGGAGACCTGGGTGGGGAAACCACAGCGGTTGGACCCCACCCATCCTGCCAGCCAGGGGTTCTCCAGCTGCCACGAACCATCCTCTGCTGGACCAACCGCCCCTCCTACACGCCCCAGCCTGCCGGGGCAGGATCTCCCAGAAGCTAGCTCCGGATCCGGGGGGCCCTGATGTAAGCAACAAAGTATGGGGTGTGCTGGACATCTGGCTGGCGGACGTGTGCCCTGGACAGCCAAGAAGCTTCAAAAGACAGGGCACCCCCCCCACAAAAGGCCCCCCACAGTCTTCCTCGTGGGAACGGCTGGGCTGTCTCCAGTCGTGCCAGGGGGGGCCCTCCATATGTCAGCCGGTGCCCTGCCCTGGCGCTGCCCCCCCCCATGCCCAGGGGGAATTTCTCCCCCACAGAACACTCTCTACGGGGCAGGCTTCCAAAAGTCACCCTCAGCCGCACCAGGGAACACCCCTAGGACTCTGCAGCCCCTCGTCCACGCGGGCAAGGCAGCCAGGGTGAGCCGGGGCACATGCCGGCCTGGGCTCCCAGGGAGGAGCCCAAGCCAACTGAACATGCTCCCTGCCCTAGTGAGAGCGCCTAGCAGGGCTGGCCAGGGCACCTGGCAGCCCAGCGCCCCCCCAGTGCCTGCAAAATCAGCAGAAGTGGGGGCAGGGGGCCACGCTCCGGGGGTCCTTACCACATTGGGGTGCTTCTCGATGGCCAGGGAGGCCCTCTCCAGGGCTTGCTGATGGCGCTGCCTCTTCTTCATGGCGTGCACGAGGAGGAGGAGGATGGCGGCGGTGAGCAGCAGCAGCGCCCCCAGGCTGCCGGCGAGGACCCCCACGTCCAGCGGGCCCTGGCTCTGCCCGGCTTCGGAAGGGTCCACGGGCGCTGCGGGGGGGAAGGGCAGGGACCCGTTCAGAGAGGGGCTCCCGGAGCAGCAGCCACATCTGGGACCCTGCACGCCCGTGTCTCGCAGCCGACCTCCTGGCCTGGATGGGGGAGGGCTCTGGGCCCCCACCCGCTGTGGCGACCGTCCCGTTGGTTTCCTGGCTGGAAGAGCTGCCCTCGGGGGAGGGGGAACTCCCCGGCGATCTCCTCTGGGGATGCATGGGTCAGTGCTGATGGGGCCACCCAGGTCCCCATGGACCAGACCATGGGAGGTGTGTGACTCCTCCATTTGGGGAGGCTGGGCCATGGACCATGGCCCCGCCCCAAGGCCCCGCTCGCCCCCCCCATTCCCCCAAGGCTCCCCCCACCCGCTGCTAGCGCCTCTTTGCCCCCTCCCCCAGGCCCCACCCTCTCCCGTAAGGCCCCCATGTGGGCAGAGGGCGGGCGAGGCCTCGGGGGGAAGAGGACGAGTGGGAGCGGGGCCTCGGGGTGGAGTGTCTCCAGAGGTGGCAGGCCCCCGCTGCCCAGGGGCCAGACTGCATCCCCAGAGCTTCGGCTGCCTGGCCTCAGATGGCTGTGTCCCTGGAGACAGACCCGGCCCACAGGGCGTCCCGCCGGCTCCGTACCTGCCTGGCCTGGCCGCAGCACCTCCACGTTGACCGTCGTGTTGGTGGTCTCCCCGGATTCCTCGTCTCGCGCGATGACCTAGGCAGGAAAGCAGCGTTCAGTATCCCCGGCACTGAGAGAGCGCCTCAGGGAGCCAGGCACCTGGGAACAGGCCCTCACAGCCGCACGCCCAGGGGGCGAGGCCTCCACAGGGCTCCTGGGAGACTTAAAACCTCTTTTCCAGGGTAAATCATACCTTGGGTTTATACAACAAAGGAAGCAGCAGGGTCTAGTGGTTAGAGCAGGGGGCTGGGAGCCAGGACTCCTTGTTTGTTCCCATCTCTGAGAAGGGAGTAGGATCTGCGGGGGTTAGAGCAGGTTGGGGGAGAGAGTCAGGACTCCTGGGTTCTATTACCATCTGTGAGAGGGAAGTGGGGTCTAGTGTTTAGAGCGGGTGTGGACAGAGAGTTGGGATTCCTGGATTCTGTTCTCACCTCTGCGACTGACTCACTATATAACCCTAGGCAGTTTGTGCCTCAGTTTCCCATCTATAAAACAAGGACAATTTATCATATCTACCACTTCTCCTTGTGTGGCTGGGGGGAAGGAGTAGACATGATATATCTTGATTGTAGTAAAGCTTTTGACACTGTTCCTTGCAGGGAAATGTGGTCTAGATGAAATTACTATAAGGTGGGTACACAACTGGTTGAAAAATTGTACTCAGAGAGCAGTTATCAATGGTTCGCTGTCAGAATGGGCAGATGTAACTAGTGGGATTCTTCAGGGGTCTGTCCTGGGTCCAATATTTTCATTAATGACTTGGATAATGGAGTGGAGAGGATGCTTATAAAATTTGCAGATGACACCCAGCTGGGAGGGGTTGCAAGCACTTTGGAGGACAGGATTAGAATTCAAAATGAGCTTGACAAATTGGAGAACTGGTCTGAATTCAACAAGATGAAATTCAGTAAAGACAAGAGCAAAGTACATCACGTAGGATGGAAATGCAAAAGCACAATTACGAACGGGGGAATAACTGGCTATGTGGTAGTGCTGCTGAAAAGAAGCAGGAGGTGACAGTGGATCACACATTGAATATGAGCCAAACATGTGACGCAGTTGCAAAAAAAGGCTAATTCATTTTGGGGGGTGTTACAGAAGTATTGTCTGTAAGACACGGGCTGTAATTGTCTCTCTCTCTACTCTGCATTGGTGAGATCTAGCTAAGTACCCTGTCCAGAAAATAGATTCTGCCAGAGAGGTACTGCAGTTATACCTTTCATCCACCAGGGGCTGCTATTGCACCAGAAGAGAGGGCAACTGGCTCACGGGCCGGAGCAGCCAGACAGAGAGAGGGAGAGGCTGCCTTCCCCATGGGGCCAGGTGAAGAGACACAGGATATGGAGGAGGGACGGACAGCATGGGGCACACAGGGCTGCTGGAGGGATCACATAGATTGGGGTTCAGAAGGACTAGTGGGGGACAGAAGGGGGCAGGGGCACAGAGCTAATGGGGTAACAGCATTGAGCCAGGGGCTGAATGGGAGTGGGGGTGCAGGGACACATGTGAACAGGGGATGGCTGAGTGGTGGTGCAGGGACACATGGGAACAGGGAGTGGCTGAGTGGTGGTGCAGGGTCACATGGGAACAGGGAGTGGCTGAGTGGGGGTGCAGGGACACATGGGAACAGGGAGTGGCTGAGTGGGGGTGCAGGGACACATGGGAACAGGGAGTGGCTGAGTGGTGGTGCAGGGACACATGTGAACAGGGGATGGCTGAGTGGGGGTGCAGGGACACATGGGAACAGGGAGTGGCTGAGTGGTGGTGCAGGGACACATGTGAACAGGGGATGGCTGAGTGGGGGTGCAGGGACACATGGGAACAGGGAGTGGCAGAGTGGTGGTGCAGGGACACATGGGGATGGGGACGGGGGTGGCTGAGTGGGGGTGCAGGGACACATGGGGACAGGGAGTGGCAGAGTGGTGGTGCAGGGACACATGGGGATGGGGACAGGGGGTGGCTGAGTGGGGGTGCAGGGACACATGGGGACAGGGACAGGGGGTGGCTGAGTGGGGGTGCAAGGACACATGGGGACAGGGGCAGATGTGCCTGACTGAATGTGAGAGGCTGGGGTCAACCAGGGTCTGCATGGGGGAGGCTTTCCAACTCCCTAACAATCCCTCTGCCCCCCCCCACAAATAGTTCCATACTTCTCCCCCTGCCCCCCACAACCAACAACCAACCCTTCAGCTTCACCTCCAGGCTCCCAGCAATTACTTCTCTCTCCCTCAACTCCTCCATTACCCCTGACTCCCCCAAGCCTTTGCACAGCTTTTGAGGGGGGCAGGAAATATGGTTCTGTATTGTAGATTAAGTGAATTCCTCTGAGTTCTGTATTAATATGCCCAGTAAGGAATCTCTTTGTCAAAAAAACATTTCCTGAATCTTTTTCGTTGTCTGTATTGTTACAGATGTACTTGCCAACAGGTATTTTGAAATAAATTACCCAAATAATTGAAACTGGTGTGATTATATTGTGGTATTTTGACAAATAAAATATGCAGAATTTTGCAGAATTTTAAACTTTTTGGCGCAGAATTTTAAACTTTTTGGTGCAGAATTCCCCCAGGAGTTGGGGCATTATAAAGAGGATGGGGATCAGGTGTTCTCCATGTCCACTAAAGGTAAGACAAGCAATCATGGGATTAATCTGCAGCAAGGGAGATTTAGGTTCAATATTAGGAAAACCTTCCTTCCTGGAAGGGTAGGGAATCGGCATCCGAGGGAGGTTGTGGAATCCCCATCACTTGAGGATTTCAAGAACAGGTTGGACAAACACCTGTCAGGGCTGGTCTAGGCTGACTTGACCCTGTCTCAGCGCAGGGGGTCCCTTCCAGCCCACCGTTCTCTGATTCCGTAACAAAGCCGCGCGCTGGCACGGGGCTTGGGGAGCGTCACGGGGGAACGGTCCCTGGGACGCATTCTGCAGCCCGTCCTCAGGCAGAGCCCCCAGGACCTGGTTTCGCTCTGGAGCTCTCTGCCTGCAGTTACCGCTTGTGACGTCACGCCCACTCGCCGCAGCAAGGATAGTGATGTCACAAGCAGCTCAGGACCTCAGCAGCAGCCTCACATCGCCCAGGCAAAGCAAGGAGCCAGTGGGCCCTGCAGGCCCCCAAGGAGCCCTGTGGACACAGCCTTGGCCGGAGCCAGTCTGGAGAAGGCAGAGAAGGCTCCAGGCCCCGCGCCCCAGGGCTCCCGGCTGCCGGGGCAGTGGAAGATCTGCTGGCAGGACGGGGCCCCCTCCCCAAGCAGAGGCGTCTGGGACGGTGTGTTGGCTCCCGGAGAGCCCAGGAAGGGCAGGTGCAGCCTGGGGCCATGGCGGCTCCGCTCTTACCTGCAGGAAGTACTGCTGGAGGGCACGGAGCCGGTCGGCTCGGGCCACGAGAAGCCCGCTCGGCATGATCTGGAAGAGCTGGGTGTGGTTGGACTGGGGCGTCAGGCTGTACCGGACCTTCGGGTTGAAGCCCTGGAGCGGCACACGGGATGGCAGGGTGAACGCGGCGGGAGGGAGGACGGGCAGCCCCCAGGGCTGGGCGAGGGGCACCCCCAGGGACCCTGCAGGAGCAGGCCCTAGCGCTGGGATCTCACGGGGGTGGGGCGGCCGAGCAGGCACAGATTCGTGAGGGGGGACAGGACTGTGAGACAGACCCTGCTCCCCATCCCTCGGCGGGAACCATGGGGCCAATCTCACCTCTCACCATTCCTTCTCTCAGTGGGGCCAAATCTGCCCCCTCCCCAACCATGACCAGCCCCCCAGACCTATGGACCCCCGGGTTTAGCAGGAGGCCAGATGCCGGGCCCCACACCGGGCAGAGACACACTGGCACTGCTGCCCTCCCAGCACCGCACGACGCCCGGCGGAAGGGCTGTTTGCCAAGCACTGGGGAGAGCAGAGGGCACTGGCCCTGGGCAGGGTCAGTAGGAGGCAGAGGGCCTGGGCCCAGGTTGGGGTCACTGGGCACGAGCATGGGGCGGGGAAAGGGCAGAGGGCATGGGCTGTGAGCAGGGTGGGGAGGGGGCATGGCCCTGGGCAGAGGGGCAGGGGGCACAGGCTGTGGGCAGGGTGGGGGGGCAGGGGGCACGGGCCCTGGGCAGGGTGGGGAGAGGGCAGGGGGCACAGGCCATGGGCAGGGTGGGGGGGGCAGAGGGCACAGGCCCTGGGCAGGGTGGGGAGGGGGCAGGGGGCACAGGCCATGGGCAGGGTGGGGAGGGGGCAGGGAGCATGGGCCCTGGGCAGGGTGGGGGTGGGGCAGAGGGCACGGGCCCTGGGCAGGGCTGGGCGTGGCAGGTAGATGCGGCTGCCTTGGCGTGACTCACATCGGGGAAGTCGGCGTCGGCGGCCTGCAGCGTCAGCACCCGACCGCTGTACGTCAGCACCAGCGCGGCCAGGCCGGGCTCCTCCCGCACAAAGGCTTGGTACTGGGGCCGGCTGAAGCGAGGCGGGTGCACGTTGGCGGCCAGGACCCTCACCCGCACCTCCGTCACCACGTACTTGTTGGCATCGTTCACCTGCGCGGCCTAGGGAGGGCACAGAGGTGGGGCAGGGGGGCGCCAGGCTGAGGCTCGGGACCAGATTGTCCCGCCCAGGTCCCCGTGGGCGCCTGAGCCCGGAGCCCAGCCCCAGCCCGACCTACCATGACGCTGAGGCTGAAGGCAGGCGTGTGGCTCCGACTCTCCGCAGGCCGCAGCATGGTGATGGCGCCCGTCACGTTGTCTATTTGGAACCTGCCGTGGTCCGTCCCTGAGGGGGGAGAGGAGACGAGGTCAAAGAAGGGGGGGCTCTGGATTCCGGCCTGCCCCCCGGAGGGGCACTGAGCACCGGGCACCCTGGCTTCCTAGAGCCGTGGGGCACGAATGCCATGCAGAGCCACAGGCTGCCACGCAGAGCCATGGGACGTGGGTGCTGCCCAGAGCCATGGGGTGCCACCCAGAGCCACAGGACATGGGTGCCACCCAGAGCCACAGGCTGCCACGCAGAGCCATGGGACGTGGGTGCTGCCCAGAGCCACGGGCTGTCACCCTCAGCAAGGCAGCTTAATGCGGGCGTGGAGAGTGGGCTGCAGGGCTGCAGTGCATGCTGGGAATCTCTATCCCATCCATCCCTCTCTAGTGCACCGATTGGCCAGCATCTTGGCCTCCCCGGCTTACCAAGACTCAGGGGCATTTTCAGCACCACTGGCCACTGGCTGAAGCTGGCGCTCAGGTTTCTGTTGTGCTCTGGGATCCTGGCCTGACACTCAGCTCTGGGACGATGCCCTGACAGAGGAAGAACCAGGCGTGCTGCCCAGAGCCAGAGACCCCTTGGGGACACAGCCAGGCTGGCTCCAGGGACCCCACGAGGGGGTCTGCTCAAAGCGACAGTGGGGACAACGCTGGGCTCCTCTTGCCCCTAAGAGCCCTCCTGGTTATGTTAAAGGAGACTCCCGATTCACCATTAGCGCTATAGGACCAATGACACACAGGGAGCAGTGCTAACTGTCCACACACAGCCCCGCTGCAATAAGAGGTGGAGTTTCCAGGCTACCCCAGAATCTGAGTCCCCCACATGCGGCCAAGCGGAGCCAATCCCACCGAAGCCAGGAAGCCCAGGGGAACATGCCCCTTAATGTGGCTCCCAACAGTAGCCAATCATCTAGGTGGCATGTACCACAGTGACCTAGGCAAATGGGCTGGTTACCTCTTAGGACACTGGCCGGTTGCCGGCCAAAAAAGCCCTGGGAACAGGCTGTTTCCTGGGAATCTGCAGGGACAGGTGGGGGCGCTAGTGTGAGACAGTTTCCTTCAGTGGGGTGACTGGGTTGGGCTGGGGCATGTTTCTGCCCCTCCTCCCCGCTACCCAACTCTCCCACCCCCGAAAGCAGGGCCTGGGCCCAGCAGAGTCAGGAAGCCCCTGGAGCAGAGTACGGGGGGGAATGGGGAAGGAGAGCTGGGGGTTGTGGCAGGAGCTGAAGGAGGCAGGGAATGGCTGGGGATGCGGGGAGGAGAATCTAGCTGGCCTCCGTTTTGCAGGGTTTGGCCTTCACCGGGTCTTCCATGCACTCAGCAACTGGGGAGGGGCGAAGGGGGGGCTGAGTCTGTGCGTGTGCAGTGTCTGTTCACATTCGTGTGTGCATGTCTGTGACATACTGTGTGTCATACGGTACCCCTGAACTCACCCCTCGCACACAGCTTGGCACCACGTACATCTTTTGCGGTATCATTTGAAAACTCATAAGTTGCTGATCATTATTGTCCTGGTAAAATGTGTGTGGCAATATTGACTTTATAAGGTTCCCCTGTGTGGTGTTACTAACACCTCTGCCATATCTGGGGAGCGGCCAAACCGGTTCCTCAGAGACAAAGGGCAAGCTCACGCCTCAGCAGGTATAAACAAGGCTGATGGGCCATTCTTTTCGCAGAAAATCTACATCTTAGCAAAGAAACAGCTTGGGGGTCCTGTCCACCCAGACAACCTGTCACCAGGCTCCAGCTGGAGATGCTGCTCAAAGGGGGGGAGGACTATAAAAAATGGGGAGACACCCCAAGAGCACCCCTCTCTTTCTCTGTGCCCGCTGCATCCATGTCACCTGAAGGGCAGAGGGAGCAGTGTTAGATGGGGGGAGGGGTCCTGACCGAAGAGATCAGCTAGTAATCTGCTAACGCATGCGGTGAGAAAACCTTTCTTTGAATTTAACAGAGTTTGTTAAGTCAGGCGCCAGTTGCGTTTAATCTTTATTTTTCTTGGAACCATTTCTGGCTTTTATGCCTCATGCCTTATTTTTATGTTCTCCCTGAAAATCTCTCTTTGTAGCTAATAAACTTGTTTGATCTCATCCAGTGTGTTTAAATGGAAGAGTTTGGGGGAACAGGACATGTGCATATCATTTTTATTAATTCAATGACGAACTTTATATAAACGTGGACTGCCCAGGCCTGGGCTGGCAGTGCCGGACGTACATTTCTGGGGGAAATCTGAGGCCTGGGGGTGTGTTGGGTCACCCTGCAGGATAACCCAGGCTGGGAAGAGCCGGGCTGTGACTGGCTGCAGATCACACACAGACGTCGCTGGGAGTGACTCGCATGCGGGAGCGGTGCAGGACTGGAGGCCACAGCAGCAAAGCCGTGTAAAGAGCACCCCAGGATAGAGGGCGGGGTGACACAGCTACTCCTTGGTCTGGATTGTGTCCCAAAGAGCCCGCATGTGCATGTCTGTGCATGTGTGTCTTCGTGTCCCTGTGTGCAGGCATGGTGCTCTGGTGGTTTGCCCCACCCTGAGGCTCTACTTGCAGAAAAGGGCCGCGTTCAGTCAGCCTGGAGCCACAGGTCCCAGGTTCAAGCCCCGGCTCCCCACAAGGGGCGCATCTGTTGCCGGCAGCACAGGCGTCTGTCCCAGTGTCCCCACAGTTCCCCCGGGCCCCTGTACCTGCAAGGATGGCGTAGGTAATGGCAGCCTTCAGCTCCCTGTCCCCATCTTCTGCGTAGACCGAGCCAGGGACGAAGTGCAAAGGGCCCACCTGGAGGAGACCCAGAAAGGCAGGTGAGGCCATGCCCCAGGCTGGGAGTGAAACAGCACCCCCACACCTCCACCAGGCCATGTGTGGCTGTCCTCCCAGCATGCCCCACTCGGCCTGGAGCATCCACCTTGTTCCGACGTTGGCACGTCCTAGTCCTGCTTCCAAGGGGCACAGCTGGCCTCAGGGGCCGTAGCAAAGGCTCTGCCGAGCGGCACCGGGAGCTCCGTCCACCCCACACCGCACTGGGCCAGTCCCCCGGTGCCTACCTTGACCTCCCGCTCAGTGACGTTTGCCGTGTAGACGGGGCTGACGCACACGCTGACCCCGTCGTGCGCCAGGAAGTTGCACGGCAGGAACCGGGGGTACTGGTCGTCCCCGTCCAGCACGTTGATGCGGATCCTGGCGGAGGAGTTGTACCTCTCCTTGGTGTTCATCTCCTGGGAGGGGAGCAAACCACAACAGCCGATCAGCATGGTGGCTGCCTCCAGGGGCCGTCTGACCTCCCTGGCTATCAACGGGGCGCCTGGCTGCCAGGGGGACAAAATCTGGCCCGGTCTAGGGTGTTGCCTGCTCCATCGGCCCATCCTAGCCCAGAATCTCCCTCTACAGCTTCTCTCTACCCATCCCTCGGCCGGATCTAGCTGTAGTATTTGCCTGTCTGGCCATCCACAGCGTCTCTCCGTCTATCCAGTCAGCTCGTCTGTCCCTCGAGCCCACATCCACAACCCGCAGGCTTAATAGCCCCAATGAAAGTCCCATCTCATGGACACGAGCGGAGGCTGGGCTGTGGTACAGCAGCCAGAGCGACTGGCGTCAGGGAGCAGGGCGCCTCCTGCAGGGGAAGAACAGAACCAGCGACGGCCAGCTCCACACAGTCGCGGGGAAGCGGGTAGGACGGTTGTCGCTGATGCTGCATGAATGTGGGGATCCTGGCCTGCCCATAGCTGCCTCTCCATCCTGGCCCGCCACACAGAGTTACCATGACTGAGCGCATTCAAAATTAGGAGATTTTAGAAATTGTCAATTCCGGGCCCGTTTCTTCGCCTTCTGGCTTCCGAGACTTCCAGGGTCACGTGTTCTAGTCTTCCTTCCTTCAGTAACCGTCCAGGGTAGAAACTCCCTTTTTCTGTTCCGTGGGAGCTACGATGCTCCTGGCTTCACAGGACTCCAGGAGCTGGGGCTTTACAAAATGCCCAGAACACTCAAAGACCCACCATAAAATCGTGGGCGTGGCCAGCACCAATTCTGGGGACATCATTAAACTGTCCCAGCCTGCTCTCCTGCAGCAAGCACATGGAGATTCCCGAGCCGTGTGGGATGCATGGCACTGTGCCCCACTAAAGACCAGGCGTTTGTATAGCCCGAAGAGCTCAGCTATGGAGAAGCCTTGTCCAAACCCTCAGACCATGTGGCTCAGGCAGCAGGGGCCCCAGGACACCCCACAAACCCTCTCCCAGTCCACACCAGGGCAGTCAGCACTGTACCCCTCATGCGGTGCATATGGAAATCATCTGCATGGATCCAACGGCAGGACTGGGCGGAGTGTGAATCAGGCAGGGGACACTGGTGGGAAAATACCCTGGGATCTCGGCATGGCCTATTGCCTTCCGGGATGGCCTTAAAAGGCTGCTTGGTGGATTAGCCAAGCCATCGGGGGCTTGATACTGGGAATAAGCCACTGGCCCTTCACACGGGCTGCCTGACTTTTCTGATGCACTGGGGGGCCACGTTCTGCCCCGGTGCACTCTGAGGGCTCCCTGCCGTGCCCTTTGTTTTGTTTCTTTCTGCTGGAGGCATGCTGCCTGTTTTTTCACACTGCAGCATCCGGTCCCTGGGAGACTCTGTGGATGACTGGGGATCTGGCAGGTTTCTGACAGAAGAGACACCTGACGAATGGAGGGAAAGGCCTTTTTCATGCATCCTATTTAACAACATTGTTCTCTTGAGCACCGGTTTAACTCAAACGCCCAACAAACAGTCAGGCAAAAACCTCTGTTTGTTAAAGAGCCGATCCCCTCCCCCCAACGCTGGGCAGACCCGACTTCCTGCTCCTGGTGTAGCGAGGGTGAAATGCAAGCGGGGGGCCCACGCAGCCTCCGTCGTGAAGGAGCAAAAGAAAGCCCCAGCCCCGGGGGGGTTCCCTTTTGCTGCTTGCCCTGAAGTCGATGGGGGCCTCATGGGTGGAAGCGAGGCCTGCTGATGAAACTAACCAAGGGATGGGATGTGAGCCCCGGTAGCCGAAGCAGGCACTGCTGCGTCTCCTGCCATCTGGAGAGCAGCTAGAAATCCCCAGCACGGAGCAGGGTGTGAAGTGCCCGAGGCAGGGGGCATGCTCTGGAGGTGGGCACAGCCCCAGGGGCACACACAGGGCAGGGACCAGGAAAGGGAGCCGGCAGTCCCTAAAAGCCCAGCCTGCCCCCCACCCCATCGTCAATGGAAGGGGCTGGTGGCGTGGAGCAGGGGCAGCGCTGGAAGGGGACAGGCCAGCAGTGAGGTGCCGCTCAGCTTTAGCCCTATTAGGGAAATTAAAAACGGGGATTTAGGACATTCACGTTGAAAGGGGAGCTGACAAGATCACGTCGCCCCCAATTAGCCAGGGGAAGACCGGCTTAGCGAGGCCCAGGATCTGCTAAAGAGGCAGGAGAAACAGAGAGCTTGAGCCGGGCAGGGACAGAGCCAGGCAGGGCGAGCAGGGAAACTGGCAACAACAGGGAATGGAAACCACATACCCACTGATCTTTGTGTTTCACACGCGCACACTGATCTCTGTCACACACTGATCTCGGTCACACCCACCCCATAGATCTCTGTCACACGCTGATCTCTGTCACACCCCATAGATCTCTGTCACACGCTGAGAGAATCATAGAATCATAGAATATCAGGGTTGGAAGGGACCTCAGGAGGTCATCTAGTCCAACCCCCTGCTCAAAGCAGGACCAATTCCCAACTAAATCATCCCAGCCAGGGCTTTGTCAAGCCTGACCTTAGAAACCTCCAAGGAAGGAGATTCCACCACCTCCCTAGGTAACGCATTCCAGTGCTTCACCACCCTCCTAGTGAAATAGTGTTTCCTAATATCCAACCTGGACCTCCCCCACTGCAACTTGAGACCATTGCTCCTTGTTCTGTCATCTGCCACCACTGAGAACAGCCGAGCTCCATCCTCTTTGGAACCCCCTTTCAGGTAGTTGAAAGCAGCTATCAAATCCCCCCTCATTCTTCTCTTCTGCAGACTAAACAATCCCAGTTCCCTCAGCCTCTCCTCATAAGTCATGTGCTCCAGCCCCCTAATCACTTTTGTTGCCCTCTGCTGGACTCTTTCCAATTTTTCCACATCCTTCTTGTAGTATGGGGCCCAAAACTGGACACAGTATTCCAGATGAGGCCTCACCAATGTCGAATAGAGGGGAACGATCACGTCCCTCGATCTGCTGGCAATGCCCCTACTTATACAGCCCAAAATGCCGTTAGCCTTCTTGGCAACAAGGGCACACTGTTGACTCATATCCAGCTTCTCATCTACTGTAACCCCCAGGTCCTTTTCTGCAGAACTGCTACCTAGCCATTCGGTCCCTAGTCTGTAGCAGTGCATGGGATTCTTCCGTCCTAAGTGCAGGACTCTGCACTTGTCCTTGTTGAACCACATCAGGGTTCTTTTGGCCCAATCCTCTAATTTGTCTAGGTCCCTCTGTATCCTATCCCTACCCTCCAGCGTATCTACCACTCCTCCCAGTTTAGTGTCATCTGCAAACTTGCTGAGGGTGCAGTCCATGCCATCCTCCAGATCATTAAGGAAGATATTGAACAAAACCGGCCCCAGGACCGACCCTTGGGGCACTCCGCTTGAAACCGGCTGCCAACTAGACATGGAGCCGTTGGTCACTACCCGTTGAGACCGACAATCTAGCCAGCTTTCTATCCACCTTATAGTCCATTCATCCAGCCCATACTTCTTTAACTTGGCAGCAAGAATACTGTGGGAGACCGTATCAAAAGCTTTGCTAAAGTCAAGGAATAACACATCCACTGCTTTCCCCTCATCCACAGAGCCAGTTATCTCATCATAGAAGGCAATTAGGTTAGTCAGGCATGACTTCCCCTTGGTTAATCCATGCTGACTGTTCCTGATCACTTTCCTCTCCTCTAAGTGCTTCAGAATTGATTCCTTGAGGACCTGCTCCATGATTTTTCCAGGGACTGAGGTGAGACTGACTGGCCTGTAGTTCCCCGGATCCTCCTTCTTCCCTTTTTTAAGGGTCTCTTTATCGCACTCAAACACTTGTCTCTTTCTCACACCCACACACATCACATGCTGATCTCTGTGTGTCTCTCACACTCACACTTCACACTGATTTCTCTATGCCTCTCACACAGAAACACACTGATCTGTGTGTGTGTCTCACTGATCTGTGAGTCTATCACACTCACCTGTGCCAACCTCTCTCTCTCACACCCACACAAACACCGTGATCTCTCTGTCTCACACCCTCCCACACACTGATCTCTGTGTCCCGTTTCAAGTAGCACAGTTAGCACGGGCTAGGTAGTTTTTAGAGCACGCCAGCCAAATTGGGAGATAATTGATTAGGAGTGAGTGGTTAGCCAGCTAACGAGGAGATGGTTAAATGGCAGACAGGAAAGGGGGGCTGGAAGGAAGACCAATAAAGAAGCCCAGAGAGCAGAGACCCCTCTCCCCACACTCTCCGGGAAAAGCCGGATGGTGCTGGGACTCACAGCTGCATAAGACATTACAGAGTCGACAGGGCAGTGAACTTCCGTAAGAGCATGTGAGGGCTGCTTGCACAGAGACACCCAGGGTGGGGAGCGTGCCGGGACCTTGGGGGGCTAGGCTGGGATTTCCCACTCCAGTGTAGGCAAAGGCCCGGAGAGGGGAGCCAACAAGGAGGCCCGGTGACCCAGGCTGCGCAGAGGGACTCCTGTACTGGGTGGTGGAGCAGCAAAGAGAGTTACAGAAAGGCCTCCAGGAGTTTCAATGTGTGGAGAGACAGGCCTCCTCCGCCAGGCCAGCAGGACAACAAGGGAGCCTACAGCCATCTCTTGCAGGTGCAGCAACAGCGCTTGGAGAAGCCGGTAGGTCCCTCGCCTGGGAACGATGACCGGGCGGTGAGCATGGGGCTGTGAATATGGGCCAAGCGGATGACCCCGGAGCTTTGGGGTGAACGTTTAAGAGGGCGGCTTGGGAGCAGGCTGGGAAAGGAGGGGCTGGACCCTCTGCGGCACACGGCTCCCTGCCTCTCCGGAGAACTCAAGCCGCTCTTCTGGCACTGAGCGACGAACACGCCGCGGATGAGGAGACTCTGACCGCAGCCGGTTTGGACGGGCTGGGTCTGGCAGCAGAATGATCCAGGCAGGAGTTTCTAGCAGCAAGGTGGTCGGAGGGGACACGACCAAGGGCCCAGGCACAAAAGTTACCGGATTGGGCCACTGGGTGGCTGAGGCCAGAGGACCCAGGAGTTGGGGCGATCACGGATCAGCTGTGGCAGGGCCTCCCCGACGTCACTAGGGCCCGGGTGCGGAGGCGCCTATCTGGAAGCAGCCGTTAAACTCCCAGAAGAGCTCCCGGAGGCTGGTGACCCTGGTACAACGACATTGCCGTTTACAGGACACGGCCCGGGGAGGAAAGGTGGGGAAGTGCTGGTTATAAGACGGCAAGAGAGACAGGAGGGGAAGGAGACCCAATGGTTTGTGATCAGTGTGGGGTGCAGGTCACCTGAGGGGGCTGCCCTGGATGGACTGGACTCCTGCCGAATTCAGCGCATGGGGGAAACCTTTGGGAAGCAGTTCAAGAAAAAGCCCCCGGTCCCCATGAGAGCCAGGCGGAGACACAGGAGGCTGCTGGCCCCTGCCGCGGGGCGCTCATCACTTAGCAGAAACTGGGTGAAAACCTGATGGACGGTGCCAGGGGGATGGGGGGGAGTGAAGCTAACCCGAATCTGGAGAAGGGGAAATCCCTCCAGTGGTTCAGATGCCTCTAGAAATGTGGGGCCCGTTTGGGTGGAAGGGGTTGGGGTGGCCAGAACATCGCCCTGATCTGCATTAATTGCCAGAGTTTGGTGCCTTTTCCTTTAAGGAAGGGGAGAAACACCAGGGAACCAAATGGCTCGAGAGCGAAGGACTGGAGAAGGAAGAAATGGGGCAGACTAGACGAGCCAAGACCCCAAAGCCCCGGGGGAGAGCCCCGAGGTAGAGAGGAAGGAAATGGGGACAAAAGAACCTACGGGACAGAGAAAGTGAGAGAAAGCGAAGGCAAAAAGGTTGTAGGCCAGAGAGACCCGGAATAAGAGTGCCGGCGTGGTGAAATCCAGGGCGAGGGAGCGGGCCCCAGGACAGCGCTGTGCAGACACACCCTGCGGGGGTGTCTCTCTCTCACACACACACCCGGCCCGGTCTCTCTCTCTCTGTCACACACACCCTGGGAGGGGTGTCTCTCTCACACACAGCCCCGGCCCGGTGTCTCTCTCTGTCACACACCCCCGGTCCGGTCTCTCTCTCTCACACACACCCTGGGAGGGGTGTCTCTCTCACACACACACCCTGGGGGCAGGAGCGGCGCCAGGGTTTTTGCCACCCTAGGCGGGGGTCCTTCCGCGCTCCCGGTCTTCGGGGGCAATTTTGCGGCGGGGGGTCCTGCCGCGCTCCCGGTCTTCGGGGCACTTTGGCAGCGGGTCCCGGAGTGCGGAAGGACCCCCCCACTGCAGAATTGCTGCCGAAGACCCGGAGCACGGAAGGACCCCCCTGCCGCAGAATTGCCGCCAAGGGCGGCAAAATGCCGCCCCCCAAATCCTGGTGCCCTAGGCAACCACCTAGGTCGCCTAAATGGAAGCGCCCGCCCTGCCTGGGAGGGAGTCTCTCTCACACACACACTCCAGGCCCGGTCTCTCTCTCTCTTACACACACACCCAGCCCTGTCTCTCTCTCTCACACACACCCAGCCCTGTCTCTCTCTCACACACACACCCTGGGGGGTGTCTCTCTCACATGCCCCCGGCCTGGTCTCTCTCTCTCACACACACCCCGGGGGGGGTGTCTCTCCAACACACACTCCCGGCCCGGTCTCTCTCTCTCTCTCTCTCACACACACTCTGGGGGGCTGTCTCTCTCACACACACACCCAGCCCAGTCTCTCTCTCACACACACACCCTGGGGGGTGTCTCTCTCACATGCCCCCGGCCTGGTCTCTCTCTCTCACACACACCCCGGGGGGTGTGTCTCTCCAACACACACTCCCGGCCCGGTCTCTCTCTCTCTCTCTCTCTCTCTCTCACACACACACACTCTGGGGGATGTCTCTCTCACACACACCCCCGGCTCGGTCTCTCTCTCTCTCACACACACACTCTGGGGGATGTCTCTCTCACACACACACCCTGGGGGGGTGTCTCTCTCATACACACACCCCCAGCCCGGTCTCTCTCTCTCTCACACACACACCCTGGGGGGGGTGTCTCTCTCACACACACCTCCGGCCTGGTCTCTCTCTCACACACACACCCTGGGCGGTGTCTCTCTCAAACGCACCCTCGGCCTGGTCTCTCTCTCTCTCACACCACCCCAGTCAAACAGGTTTTACATCTTCTTTCACTGCTTGGTCCGCAGTGCCGCCAGGGGCCGCTCAAGGCATTTGAGATGGCAAAGCCCCGTCTCATCTGTCCCCTGCCCAGCAGGCCAGGGCAGGAGCGTCCCCTACAGCCTATTCCCCAGGGCTTGGCCCAGCCTCGGAACGGTCCCGAGTGTGGCAGCTCGTGGCCACGCGTCCCCAGCCCAGGAGATCTCAGTGGCAGCAAGATTTCCGGAGACGCGTCCTTCATTTTCCTTCCCTTCGTCCCAGCCTCCTTGCTCTCCACCCCCTCGGTCCTCCCTCCGGCTGGCACCCCACAGCGATTTGCAGAGGCCCCATCCCTGGAGAGCTGCACAGAGAGGGGTCATAGGAGGAGAGTGCAAAGAGACTGGCACCGTTACCTTTGATGGGACGGCGGGGCTCACAAGGACGGGCAATCCCTCTGAAAGGGGCACGTTTACTAGCTGATTGCCCTGATTTCACGGGCACATCTAGAATGCTTTGGACATGGGCTTACCCAGCCCTCGGTACAACCCGACAATCCACTGCAGCAGGGAGTTCCACAGGTGAGTCCCACAGCACTGACTATGGAAAAGCCAGCGTTGAGCCTGGGCCTTCGCACCTCTAGGCCCAGCCCCATCTCTTTGGCCAGGGTCTCCTGGGTATAGCCCCTTGGCAGGCTGCCTCCTGGCTGGCCCCCTCTGGCTCTATCTGAGAGAGGGGAGAACATGTGAGGTGCCTCCAGATACCACGATGACAGGCCATGACGCCAGCCCACATGGGCAGAGGGAGCGGGGACTCTGCCTGGGGGGATGGGCAAGAGTGAAGCCTCAGGGACCCAGAGCCGCCCACCCTTCCCCACGGCACCCCCTTACCACGGCGTGGACCACAAACTCCAGGTGGCGCTTGGTCTCGAAATCCAGTGCTTTGGCCAGCACGATCTTCCCGCTGTTGGGCAGGTCAATCCGGAAGTATTTGCCATCGGCCTGGGTGGCAAAGTGGGGATGATGCTGAGTGCCCAGCTGGAGGAACGGAGCCCCTGAGTCAGGCTGGCACCGTGCCGCCCGCCTCTTGGCCAGCAGACAAGGTCAGACAGCCACACGGGATCATGCAGGGATCCCTGCCCACCCCGAACCCTTCGCCCGGCCCTGCACATCCTCCCCCTGCATGACACATGCAGCCCTGATCCCTGCCCGCCTACGCCCCCCGTCTGGCGTCCTCGTGCCGCTGGATAATCCACGCCCACTCCAGGGGCCGCTCAGGCCGGCTCAGCCCAGCTCCCCCGGCCTGGTCACAGGGTGGGGGCAGAGCTACCGCGTGACCTGCAGGGAGCGTCCCGGTGCTAGTGCCCGCCGTGCGCAGAGCCGGCTCAGCCCAGAGGCTAGGGGCCGTGGGAGGCCAGGGCAGCCCCCCAAGGGGCCAGTGCTGGCCAGGGAGGGGCGCTGGCTTGGCTGATCCAGCCCCGGCTGGGGACGCGGCAGGAGGGCCGGACGCCTGCCCCATCTTGGGGGGCCAGAGGGGCTGCCTGGTGCATAGAGGTGCCATTGCTCTGTAGGGGCCCTGCTGCCCCCGGCAAAGCCAGAGCTGCCCCACTGCCCTGCCCAGCTCCCCCTAGTGCCAAGCAATGGGTACTGCATCTCCGCGCATGCCGCTCATTGCCGGCTTGGCTGCCATGACACCCCTCTTCCCCATGCCGGGAAGTGCGCGCCAGGGCGAGGGGGTGGGACTCACCGAGGTGCTATCAATCACATACATGAGGGTGTCTCCGTCCTTGTCCTCCGCCTGGGTGGTGAACACCACTGAATGCACCGCCGCCAGCTGCAGAGGGGGCAGCGCTGGGTTAGGGGCCTGCCCCCTGTGCCAGGGGGCCCCAGAGCACCGGCTCAATGGGGCACCATGCTGGAGGGGCCAGGCTTGGCCAGCCTGCCCTCCCGGCTGCACCCCACACCTGCCCAACCCCCCGCGGGCAAGTTCATGCCACCCGGTCATCACTGTCGTGAGCGCCCCCCGCACCAGCCCATCCCCCTGGGCTCTGGGCCCCTAGCCCTCCCCACACCCCTGCCCTGGCCCCAATGCTCAGGGACTGGCCTGGGAAACCGGGCCCCCCACCCCGCCCCGCACCTCACTGATGTTCTGGGTCGGGACGGAATCCTCCAGGAACCGGGGTTTGTTGTCGTTCTCATTCAGCACCTGGACGATGATCCTGTACTCGACCTGGGGGGAGAGGGCCCAGGGCCCGGGCGCTGGGTGCTGTGGCCCCCACGGGAGATGGGGGCCGGGGCCCCCCAGTGGACAGACGGCTTCCAAGGAGCCGAGAGACTGACACATCTCAGAGGGTAAAGCCCCATCGCCAGAACCCTGTATGTGCCATCGGGGAACCCCAGCCAGTGTGCCTGCCCTGCGCCCCTCAGCGCCCCCTGCTGGGAGAGGCTGGGACTGGAGTAGCTGGGAGCTCCCCCCACAGCCAGCGCTCCTGCCCCGCTCCCCACAGCGCCCCCTGCTGGGAGAGGCTGGGACTGGAGCAGCCGGGAGCTCCCCCCACAGCCAGAGCTGCCCCGCTCCCTACAGCGCCCCCTGCTGGGAAAGGCTGGGTTGGAGGAGCCCACTGGCAGCACCGCTGGCCTGTCGATCTGACCCCGTTCCCATAACCCGTGAGCCTCATACAGCCCTGGCAGGCAAGGCAGATGGGAACTGAGACACAGACAGGCTGAGTGTCCGCTGTAGAGCAGGGACTTGAAGCCGGGTCTCCCGAGTCCCAGGCTAGTGCCCTATCCCCTGGGCTGCCCCTCGCCCCTGCTGCGGGGAGTCCGTACCGGAGAGAAGCCGTCTTCCGAGCAGGTGAGCGCCACCATCAGGACGGGGGACTCCAGCGCCTGCAAGACACAGGAGGTGCAGGGTCCTTAGAAACAATGCGCCAGCTGCCCCTGGCCACCCCGTGACCGGAGGCTGCTTACCACCCTGCCGAGCCGGGGGCACCCACAAGGCCCCGGCATCAGCCACAACTCTGCACAGGCCCAGAGGGCACTAACCAGCCGCCTGCCCACAGGGGTGCAGGGACGGAGAGGGGCAGCTGGGGCCCAGCCCCTCAGCACTGCAGCTGATCTAGGCACAGGCAGAGGGATAGTCTGGTAGGGGCATCACCACCCCACGCACAGGCGGCAGGACACCCGGGCACAGGCGGCAGGACACCCTGGTGGGGATGGTGTCACCCCAGCCCTGCCCCGTTCCTGAGGCTGAGACGTTACGTTCCCATTCCCGGGCGAGCTGCAGGGACCCCCGCCCCGGTATATTGCTGAGCTGGGGCATGAACCCAGAGTCCCCGTGGTGAGGCCGGCGCTCAAGGGGCCAGCCCAGCGGTTAGATGTCTCTGTGACCCCCCCAGGAGCCCTTTGGGAAGAGCTTCTGAGCTCCTGGGCACTGCCCGGGCAGCCATCCTGCTTGGCAGGGCCCAGGCCAAACAGGGACATGCTCAAGGAGGATCAGCCTGAGGGCATCTCGCTAGGGCCAGGGTGGCAGGAGCATTGGGGCTGGGGCTCCCCAGGCCAGGAGGGGTGACCACTTTGGTGTTGGAGGGGGATTGGTGCTGGCACATGTCAGCTCAGCCCAGCTCCCGTCACCCCACAGGGCAGCCTGGGGGCGGTCGCACCATCGGACGGGGAGCGCTGGCGGAGAGCCGGCTGAGCGGGGGCAAGGGGCCGTGTGGCACCTGAGCTCAGGCAATCACTGGGGTTCAGCAGCTGGCGGCCCAACATGGTGCCCCCCTCGGGACGGGCCCCCCCATGGGCTGGAGGTCCCAGCAGCTCCATCAGAGAAGCCGAAAGGGCACGTGGCCACGCTGAGTCCAGCGGGACTGGCAGTGCCCTCCCCCGGGCTAGCCCTCCCAGGAGGGGCCGATGCCACAGGAGGATCCTGCAGGAGGTTGGGGGTCTCTCCTGGAGGGGCAGCTATGGAAGAAGGGTCACCCCCCCACCTCTCTGTCCAGCGACGCCCCTGGCGAGACGCTCAGCCGCACGGTTTTCCCCTCCAGGTAGAACCACCCGGCGTCAGCGCCGGTGAGTCCCAGCTGGACGTTGCTGCTCTCGGGCTCCCCGAAGACCGTCAGGTTGGCCACAAAGGTGCCGTGGGGGCTGTTCTCCTGCAGCTCCATGAAGATGTTGCTGCCTCCGCTGCACTGGTCGGCCACAGCTGGGTGTGGAGGAGAGTGGGTCAGAGCCTGCGGCGCCCGGCCCAGCCTGGCAAAGGGGTGGGGAGTGGTCCAGCTCCTGGCCGTGGGGAAGGGACCGCAACTCCCTGCCCGGTGGTGGGGCAGGCGTTAATGCAGGGAAGGGTGAGGGGATCCCCGGAGGAAGGGGCAGCCTGCAGGGGAAGTGACTCGAACTCCTTGTGCCACGGGCCTTGCTGGCCCGAATCGCCCTCTGCAGAGACCGGCTGGTTCTGATGGCAAATTCCAGCCACGTGGGTTCCTAGGCGGCGCAGGGCCTGGGCGAGGGCAGACGGGTCGGGCCCCAGGGAGGGGTCTGCAGTCCACCTGGTATCTGTGGTGTGGAGCTGCCGGCGTCCCAGCAAAGAGCATTCGGCCCCTCCCCGAGCCCCCAGGACATGATATGGTGCCAATCCACGTCACGCCAGCCAGCACGTCCAGTAGCCCGGCTCGGCCAACAGAAGTTGGCGCGGGCCAGACTCACTGGAAAGCGGCCTTCTCTGGCAAGGACCCAGCCCCATGCTGGTGTGCCAACTGTCTCTGGCTAAATGGCACCACCCTCCGCCCGAGTCCCCTTTCCGGGGGCCAGTGCCCCTCCCTCCCTAGGGGACAATGACTTCTCTCCAGGGACAGCTGTTAGCTGGTGCCCTGGCAGGCACCCGAGAGGAGACAAGGGGTGACGGGGAGGTGGCACGTGCCAGGTACGAGCGAGCTGCCCACATGCAGGCGAGCAAGGAGGGCATTGTGGAAAGCTGTGGATTCCTTGGCAGCAGATCGGGGGACGATTGTTGGCACGACCCCCTTGTGCCCCGGGGAGGAGCCTGGCCTGGTGGCTGTGCCCCCGCTGGCAATACAGCGTGGCTTATCCTGGAGGGGGTGGGTGGCAGGGAACCCCCTCTCCTGGCATCTCAGCCCTGCCCCGAAGCCCAGCCTACCTGTGGTGAGGTGGAAGGACATGCTGATGGCCAGGAGGAGAGCGCCACAGGTGGGCGTAGGCATAGTTCACCGCCCCAGTGCCCAGGCGCTCTGTCCTGACACACGGAGCCGGGGCGGGGAGGCGGCTGTGGGCCAGGCCCCTGGAGGGGTAAAAGAGAAGAGACCCTGTCAGTATGTGGACATCCCCAGCCCCGTGGGCCCAGGCCTGGCTGATGCTCCAGTGATCCCCCCGACCCGAGCTGACCCCCTTCCCCCCAGCATCTGGGCACCAACGAACGTACCTCAAACCCTGTTCAGGAACCAGCTAGTCCCGCCCCGTGTGCCCTGCTGTCCCCTATGCCGGCTAACTGGTGTTCAGGCAGATTCAAACTCCCGGCCCCAGCACCCGGCTCACCCCCCTGGACCGTTAGCCAGGGGCACCTGCATGGCACAGGAGGGCTGGGATGCCACCATGGGGATTCTGCGCTGAGGCTGCCAGACATGGACAGACCCAGCTGGGTCACAGGGTGAACACGTCCGCACAAGCACATCACACATCTAGGACGGGGAGTCCGGGCCCCCGGGCTCTATTCCTGTCTCTGCCACTTGAGCAAGCCCCTTCCTCCCTCACAGTGCCTCAGTTTCCCCACCTGTATACATGGGGATCGCGCTACTGACCCACCTGGCAGGAGCTTTGCGAGTCTTATGTCTCGGTGTTTGTGACGCGTTTTGAGATCCTTCGGGGCTAGAGAAATGCAGAGACATGTTCATTGTCACATTGGGAGAAAGTCAGTTCCCCCACCACAGCCATGCAGCCACCTCTGGAGAGGGAGAAGCAGCTGCCGGGCAGTGGACAGCACCACTTCACCTTGTACCAGGAACCAGCCCCAGTTTAAGCCAATGGGATTTTATTGCGGTGGAATTTAATTAGCTGGGTTGGCATCTGGCCAGGACGCTGGGGCTTCCCCCAACTCTTGCCAAAAAACCACCCCAGATCTTTATACCCAGGAGTGCCCAGGGCCTGGGGTACGGTGCAGTGGAAAGAGGGCACCTCCCTGCAGCAGAGCGCCCCCTGCGGCCGTACTGGGGTCAGTGGCATGACTCCAGCGAGTCACCCGATATGGGGCTTGTTTCACTTAGTGGCCATCCAGCGAAGGACCGATCACACCCCAGCCTGCCGCGCTCAGGAGAACTGACACGATCCCAGCCTAGTGTGATCCCACCTGCACCCCACACAGCTCTGCTCACTACAGCTCGCGGACCCCCACGCCCAGAGTCGGCCCCACCCGCTCCTGGCTCCTGCAGACCGATGTGGATCAAGGGGCTCCACTCCCTTGCAAGCCGCTCCTTGATCTCCCCCGCCCCCCTGCGGTGCTGTTCTCAGGCAGCCGAGTGGCGGGGGGGGCGGGGTGGCCCTGGTGGTCTTCCAGGAGCAGTGAGAGTCATACTCGCTCTGCCAGCCCCTGGCACCCACAGCAGCTGGACCCAAAGGCCGTTCATGTGCCAGGCTGGGGTGGGTGGATTTATATCCTGTCACCATCTCAGACAGGACCACCTGCCAGGAACACCGGGTCACCCCTCCAAGTACCTGACCCACTGCCTGTCCCTTATGCATGCGGCTTGTGCCCCTGCCAGCTACACACACGTGTGTGTCAGAGCAATGGCACCGGCCACACACTCACCAGCCCTCACCCCCCAGCCCAGAGCCCTGGTCGCTCCATCTGGGGAATGCCCATCCCTTAGCCCCTGATCACCCGCCCCTCCCTGCCCCCACCACCCGCCACACTCCCCTGCAGCGGGTCCGTCTGAACACACAAGGCCACCTGCAGAACCGGGGGAGGGGGAGATCTGCACCCGCTTACCCCAGGCTGAACCTGTCCCACTTGTGCATGCCGGGGGGCGGTGCACCCCATAGGGGACTGGCAGGGACAGGTGGGCGTCTCAGGTAACAGCCTGCTGCTTGGTCCGGCGACTGACCTCGCTTCTGCAGCTCAAGGGAAAGGGGCTTGAATCTGGGTCCTGGGATCTGGCCCCCGCAGCAGGAAAAGGACATCAGGGCATTTTGACGTGCCCACAGGCCATGATCTTCTAAGTGACTGTTCGAGCTGCAGCCACGTTGCACCTGTATTAGCCCCGGGGCTCACCCCAGCCATGCCCATCCCAGAGGGCTGCAGGCCCTGCCCAGATCTCTGTTTGCTAGGGGCACCATGGGCAGGATTTGAGCTCCCAGCCCCCAAATGAGCTCCATGCAAACCAGTGCACATCATCTGGGTGAGGCCGGGGAGGGGGCGGGGGGAGAAAAGTAGCTGCAGGAGCCCAGCTTTGGATTTCCCGACACAGAGACCCCCCCCAGCCGTTCAGTTGCCGGAGCCGCGTTTGCCAGGCCTGGTATTCCGTGACATGAAAAGCCTCCTGCAAAGTTCCCATTGGTCTGACTCACCAGCCTGGCACTGGCCCTCTTCTCGTGCCCCGAAGCCAACACCCCTGCATGGCAGGTGTGATTAGCCCCACTGGGGAAACTGAGGCAGGGCAGGGGGGAAATGACTTGCCTGAGGTCACCCAGTGAGCCATCGGCAGAGCCAGGGACTGTTCAACATATTCATCAATGATCTGGAGAAAGGGGTAAACGGTGAGGTGGTGAAATTTGCAGATGGTACAAAACTACGCAAGATAGTTAAGTCCAAAGCAGACAGTGAAGAGCTCCAAAGGGACCTCACTACACTGGGCAACAAAATGGCAGATGAAATTCAATGTTGGTAAATGCAAAGTACTGCACATTGGAAAACATAATCCCAACTATACATATAAAATGATGGGGTCTGAATGAGCTGTTACCACTCAAGAAAGAGATCTTGGAGTCATTGTGGAGAGTTCTCTGAAAACATCCACAGCGGCTGGCAGAACAGCGAACACAATGTTGGGCATCATTAAGAAAGGGATAAATAATAAGACAGAAAATATCATATTGCCTCTATATAAATCCATGGTACGCCCACACCTTGAATACTGCGTGCAGATGTGGTCACACCATCTCAAAACAGATATATTGGAATTGGAAGAGGTTCAGAAAAGGGCAACAAAAATGATTAGGTCTGGAACGGCTGCCGTATGAGGAGAGATTAATAGGACTGGGACTTTTCAGCTTGGAAAAGAGACGACTAAGGGGGGGATATGATTGAGGTCTATAAAATCATGACTGGTGTGGAGAAAATGAATAAGGAAGTGTTATTTACTCCTTCTCATAACACAAGAACCAGGGATCCCCCAATGCAATTAATAGGCAGCAGGTTTAAAACAAACAGAAGAAATTATTTTTTCACACAACGCACAGTCAATCTGTGGAACTCCTGGCCAGAGGATGTTGTGAAGGCCAAGACTATATAACAGGGTTCAAAAAAGAACTAGATAAGTTCATGGAGGACAGGTCCATCAATGGCAATTAGCCAGGATGGGCAGGGATGATGTCCCTAGCCTCTGTTTGCCAGAAGTTGGGAATGGGCAACAGGGGATGGATTATTTGATGATTACCTGATCTGTCCGTTCCCTATGGGGTACCTGGCACTGGCCACTGTCAGAAGACAGGACACGGGGCTAGATGGACCTTTGGTCTGACCCAGTCTGGCCTCTCTTATGCTCATATGAATGCAGCCCGATTCCCTGCCTCCCAGGTGGGCGCTTCAGGCAGTGTCTGGCGCCGGGGTGCGCTGGGGCAGCTCAGCATGGAGGGCGGGGCTGGCCGTGGCAGACAATGCACAAGGCAGGCGTGGTTGTGCTGTCCGCTGTGTCCATAATTTATTCATCCCATAATGCACTGGGATTAGACCAGCTAGCACGCAGGTCACCTTTGCAGAGTACAAAGGAACTCTCCTTTCCTCCCCTGCCAGAGCAGAGGCAATGGAACGCCCATGGGGACTGCCCCCCGGGAACCTGCCGCCCTAGAAACGCCCACGGGAACCTGCCCCCCTAGAAACACCCACGGGAAACTATCCCCAGAACCAGCACCTGGGAACCTGCCCATGGGAACCTTCCCCGCCCCCGGAACCTGCCCCCCTGGAACAGCCTGTGGGAACATGTCCCCCATGAGCCCGTCCGTGGGAACCTGCCCCCGTAGGATCCTGCCCGCCTGGAAACACCTGCGGGAACCTTCCCGTGCCCACCAGACAACATCTCTCCACTCTAAATCGAGGCGTGAGACCGTTCAGCCAATTGAATGATCCAATTGGCCCCGCGCCCTGGGCGCTTTCTAATTGGGATCATCCTGTGCTTTGCGAGGTGGCTGAAGCCGAGGCGCTGGCCGAGCGGAGCGGCGATTAGTGAGCCACGTGCGGGGGCGGAGGGGGAGGGCAGGCCCGCGGCCCCCAGCCTGGTTGCTGCTGACACACTGCACGTCCCTGCCAGCTGCTTGGCCAGGCCTGCTGGGTCCCCGCCGTACCCTGCCCTGGGACCTGGCTGCCACACCGTGGGGGGCACCGCCTCCAGGCAGTGGCATTCACCCCACAGGGCAAGACGCTCCCTGCAGGACGTGGGAGAGGGGGCGAAAGGGCAGGAGCTGCTGCTCCTGTCCGTTATTACGCCTGGGGCCCCTGCCGCACTAGCTGTCTTCAAGTGGAACCCGCAGTAGCCCCGGGTGCACCATCTCCTCCCCTAGCGGCGAGGCCATGGGAGGATAAGAGCTCACTACTGCTGCCAGCTAACGAGTTCCGCCCTCAGCTCAGTCCAGGCTGGGGTGCCAAGCCCTGAGGAGGGTTATCACACACACAGTCTCAGCAGGAGGAGGCTGGGGGTGACCGGGCCGGGGCTGTGTCGTGAGGGGAAGGAGAGAGGCTCCTCAATCCCAGCCCCGGCCCCCCCAGCTGCTGGCTCGGACACGCTGTCCCTCGTGTTCAGACCAGCAGTCTCTTTGCTCCCTCAGGCCTGGCCAGCCTCTCACCCCTGCCCTGTGCCACAAGATACCCCTATCCCAATGCCTCTGCCCAGCCTGGCTCAGCTCCTGCACTGTGGATCATGTGAGCATCGGTAAGCAAACGGCCTCGCCCCGTTGGTTAGTGACTGGAAAGCCCCAGGCCAGGGATCTCCCCTCGGACCAGCAATTTCCCTACACCCCCCTTGAACTCCACCCTCACCCCTCCAACCAAGATGAAGAACATACCAAGGACCAAGAATATATCAACCTGTCAGCTGACGGTTCAAATGGTGTATTTACACCCAAACTGCCCAAAGCACAAATACAGCTACCTACTGACCAAACAGGGTCTCCACAACCTAAAGGCAGGTCCCAGTGTTTGTCAGTCAAACGTTTCCCATTTATGGACATTACAAAAGATGGCTACTGGTGCACCACTGGCCAAAAAGCTTAGGAAGAAGCAAAGTTTCCCGCTGGTAAAAGTGGAGGAGCCTGGTTTGCCAGACCAATCAGCAAAGCCAATGCGGACAAACTGTGTGAAAAGGCTGCAAAACACCAAGCCTCTGGACTGCCTCGACATGCAGAAAGCCCTATAAGCCAGTCACTGTCAAAGCCCATTTTAGACGTACTTAATGAGGCTGTTAAGAATGCTGGAGACACAACACAGTTTATGCGCACAAACATGGCTGTTGCATCAGACTTTCTATTTAAGCAAGAGATACCGCACACTACAAGCTGGAGGCCAATGTTAAGTGCATTGTCATTTGTTAACCCTGAAGTTGGCACTGGTTCCGAACGAGACGGACAAATCCTCACTATCTTTCTGCAAGCAACTCAACTGACTGGCTAGAAACATGCGGTGCAACAGTGAACAACTCGGCAGTTGAAAAAGTGAAGAACTCTCTCACCACATTCAAAAAATTAGCATACATGGCTGATGAATTCACCCATGCAAACGGGCGTCAAGTATTAAGTCATTGTGTACGTTATCTTGATGTCAGGGATAGGCCAGTAGATGCATTTCTAGATGTGCAGCTTATAGAAGACACATCGACTGCATCTGTGACAACCCATATCTTAGAAGAGTTAAATGCTTGTCAATTGGATCCCAAACAGATGGCTGCTCGTGCATCTGATGGAGCTGCAAACTTCTCTGGAAGACCTGTGGAGTACAAGCTTTGCTCACAGAAAAGTGTAATGCTAATCACTCCTGTACACACCACAGAGGCCATCTTAACTTCAGTACCCGGAAAGATAATGGAGCAAAGAATTAAGCAATCAATTTGCAAACACCTAGAAGATAATCAGGTGATAAGTAACAACATGGCATTGCCAAGAAAAAATCATGTCAAACCAACCTGATAGCTTTCTTTGTCAGGGTAACAAGCCTTGTGGATTGGGGGGAGGTAGTAGATGTGGTATATCTTGACTTTAGTAAGGCTTTTGATACTGTCTCGCGTGACCTTCTCATAAACAAACTAGGGAAATACAACCTAGATGGAGTTCCTATAAAGTGCGTGCAGAACTTGTTGGAAAACTGTTCCCAGCGAGTAATCAGTGGTTCACAGTGAACCTGGAAGGACATATCGAGTGGGGTCCTGCAGGGATCTGTTCTGGGTCCGGTTCTGTTCAATATCTTCATCAGTGATTTAGATCATGGCATTGAGAGTACACTTATAATGTCTGCGGACAATACCAAGCTGGGAGGGGTTGCAAGTGCTTTGGAGGATAGGATTAAAATTCAAAATGATCTGGGCAAACTGGAGAAATGGTCTGAAGTAAATAAGATGAAATTCAATCAGGACAAATGCAAAGTACAATCCGTTGCACACATACAAACTAGGAAATGACTGCCTAGGAAGGAGTACTGTGGAAAGGGATCTGGGGGTCACAGTGGATCACAAATGAAATATGAATCAAGAGTGTAACACTGTTACAAAAAAAGAAAATATAATTCTGGGATGTATTCACAGGAGTGTTGTAAGCAAGACATGAGAAGTCATTCTTCTGCTCTACTCCGCGCTGATACAAGCTCAGCTGGAGTATTGTGTCCAGTTCTGAGCACCACATTTCAGGAAGGATGTGGACAAATTGGAGAGAGTCCAGAGAAGAACCACAAAAATGATTAAAGGCCCAGGAAACATGACCTATGAGGGTTTGTTTAGTCTGGAGAAGAGAAAACTCAGAGGGGACATAAAAGTCTTCAAGTACATAAAAGTTATTACAAGAAGGAGGAATAAAAATTGTTCTTGTTAACCTCTGAGGATAGGACAGGAAGCAATGAACTTAAATTGCAGCAAGGGCAGTTTAGGTTGGACATTAAGAAAAAATTCCTAACTGTCAATGTGGTTAAACACTGGAATAAATTGCCTAGAGGGGTTGTGGAATCCCTGTCATTGGAGATTTTTAAGAGCAAGTGACATAAATACCGGTCAGGGATGATCTAGATAATACTTAGACCTGCCTTGAGTGCAGGGGACTGGACTAGATGAGATCCCTTCCAGTCCTACACTCCAATGATTCTATGATCTACTCAACTAGCACTAGTACGAGCTGCAGAATCTTCAAAAGACATTAAAAAAGCCACAAATGTAATGTCTTCATTATACTCTTTTTTCAAGAGTCTAAAAAAAACCTGGAGTCCTTGTGGCACTTTAGAGACTAACAAATTTATTTGAGCATAAGCTTTCGTGGGCTACAGCCCACTTCTTCGGATGCATGAAGTGGAAAATACAGTAGGAAGATATATATATATATACACAGAGAACATGAAACAATGGGTGTTACTATACACACTATAAGGAGAAAGAAGAACAGGAGTACTTGTGGCACCTTAGAGACTAACAAATTTATTAGAGCATAAGCTTTCGTGGACTAAGGTGCCACAAGTACTCCTGTTCTTCTTTTTGCGGATACAGACTAACACGGCTGCTACTCTGAAAACTATAAGGAGAGTGATCAGTTAAGGGAGCTTTTATCAGCAGGAGAGAAAAAAAACTGTTTGTAGTGGTAATGAAAATGGCCCATTTCCAGCAATTGATAAGGAGATATGAGGAACTGTGGGGGGGGGGGGGAAATAAGCATGGGGAAATAGTTTTACTTTGTGTAATGGCCCATCCACTCCCAGTCTCTGTTCAAGTCTAATTTAATGATGTCCAATTTGCAAATTAATTCCAATTCAGGAGTCTCTCATTGGAGTCTGTTTTTGAAGTTTTTTTATTGTAATATTGCGACTTTTAGGTCTGTAATCGAGTGGCCAGGGAGATTGAAGTGTTCTCCAACTGGGTTTTGAACGTTATAATTCTTGACGTCTGATTTGTGCTGTTGTCATCATGAATAGGTCGGAATATGAACAAGAGGCTGCTAGGCAGCTCTCCAACACCACATTCTACAGGCCATTATGAGGGTTACCTAAAGAAACTACACCATCTACTCAAGAAACTGCCTGAAAAAGCACAAGAGCAAATTCTCAGACACACCCCTAGAACTCCGAGCAGGGGTATTCTATCTGCTACCCAAGATCCATAAACCTAGAAATCCTGGACACCCCATCATCTCAGGCATTGGCACCCTGACAGCAGGATTGTCTGGCTATGTAGACTCCCTCCTCAGGCCCTACACTCCCAGCACTCCCAGCTATCTTCGAGACACCACTGACTTCCTGAGGAAACTACAATCAATTAATGATCTTCCTGAAAACACCATCCTGGCCACTATGGATGTAGAAGCCCTCTACACCAACATTCCACACAAAGATAGACTACAAGCTATCAGGATCAGTATCCCTGATAATGTCCTGGAAAACCTGGTGACTGAACTTTGTGACTTTGTCCTCACCCACAACTATTTCACATTTGGGGACAATATATACCTTCAAGTCAGCGGCACTGCTATGGGTACCGGCTTGGCCCCACAGTATGCCAACATTTTTATGACTGACTTAGAACAACGCTTCCTCAGCTCTCGTTCCCTAACGCCCCTACGCTACTTGCGCTACACTGATGACATCTTCATCATCTGGACCCATGGAAAAGAAGCCCTTGAGGAATCCCATCATGATTTCAACAATTTCCACCCCACCATCAACCTCAGCCTGGACCAGTCCACACAAGAGATCCACTTCCTGGACACTACAGTACTAATAACACCACCCTATACCGGAAACCTACTGACTGCTATACTTACCTACATGCCTCCAGCTTTCATCCAGACCACATCACTCGATCCATTGTCTACAGCCAAGCCCTAAGATACAACCGCATTTGCTCCAACACCTCAGACAGAGACAAACACCTACAAGACCTCTATCAAGCGTTCTTACAACTACAGTACCCACCTGCTGAAGTAAAAAAAACAGATTGACAGAGCCAGACGAGTACCCAGAAGTCATCTCCTACAAGACAGGCCCAACAAAGAAAATAACAGAACACCACTAGCTGTCACCTTCAGCCCCCAACTAAAACCTCTCCAGCGCATCATCAAGGATCTACAACCTATCCTGAAGGACGATCCCTCACTCTCACAGATCTTGGGAGACAGGCCAGTCCTTGCTTACAGATAGCCCCCAAACCTGAAGCAAATACTCACCAGCAACCACACACCACACAACAAAAACACTAACCCAGGAACCTATCCTTGCAACAAAGCCCGGTGCCAACTCTGTCCACATATCTATTCAAGTGACACCATCATAGGACCTAATCACATCAGCCACGCCATCAGGGGCTCGTTCACCTGCACATCTACCAACGTGATATATGCCATCATGTGCCAGCAATGCCCCTCTGCCATGTACATTGGCCAAACTGGACAGTCTCTACGCAAAAGAATAAATGGACACAAATCTGACATCAGGAATCATAACATTCAAAAACCAGTTGGAGAACACTTCAACCTCCCTGGCCACTTGATTACAGACGTAAAAGTTGCAATATTACAACAAAAAAACTTCAAAAACAGACTCCAATGAGAGACTGCTGAATTGGAATTAATTTGCAAATTGGACATCATTAAATTAGGCTTGAACAAAGACTTCGAGTGGATGGCCCTTTACACAAAATAAAACTATTTTCCCATGCTCCGCCCCTCCCCAGTTCCTCACATCTTCTTGTCAATTGCTGGAAATGGGCCATTTTCATTACCACTACAAACAGTTTTTTTTCTCTCCTGCTGATAATAGCTCACCTTAACTGATCACTCTCCTTATAGTGTGTATGGTAACACCCATAGTTTCATGTTCTCTGTGTATATATAATCTTCCTACTGTATTTTCCACTACATGCATCCGATGAAGTAGGCTGTAGCCCATGAAAGCTTATGCTCAAATAAATGTGTTAGTCTCTAAGGTGCCACAAGTACTCCTGTTCTTTTTGCGGATACAGACTAACACGGCTGCTACTCTGAAAACTAAAAAAAACCTGTATGTCTTGGAAAAAACAGAATTTACTCTGGGATTGAAGTTCAAATTAGTCCAAGCTGGGAAAACCCTCTGGCTTTCTCATGAGTGATCCGTGGCTGTTTGAAAATTACTGTAACTGTTATTACTGGCTTTGGAAAGTATCTACCAAGATGGGACGGATCTAAGTAGTGAGGCTGGTGGACCTGCTTTTGCTACTAAGTTCAGAGAAGACTATCACCATTCTCTCTCTTGTATGTCTACTGTTGAAACCATTTTGGGTCATTAAACAATGTCATCCAGGCATCTGCTACAACAATAATAGACAGAGTCATAGAATCATAGAATATTAGGGTTGGAAGAGACCTTAGGAGGTCATCTGGTCCAATCCCCTGCTCAAAGCAGAACCAATCCCCAACTAACTCATCCCAGCCAGGGCTTTGTCAAGCTGGACCTTAAAAACCTCTCAAGATGGAGATTCCACCACCTCCCTAGTGTAGAGGAAAAATAGTTTAAGGCCTAAACTTTGATCAAGTGAACTGTATGTAGGGTCAGGTGAACTGTATGTGTGGCCTGGAGGAAGGAGAAAAGAGGGGGGGGGGGGGGGAGTAAAAGGAGAAGGGTAGACCAAAATCATAAAAGCAGAACTAACTGTAGAAATTATAAAAGTAGAATTAACCTTTGTAACAGACTATGATTAATAGATGTCAGGTGACAAAGCAAGAAACCGCAAAGGACAAAACTAATTAAAAACAGAAAAACTTGTTTTGCTTTATTCCTTACATGGATGTAAAACTTCAAGGAAGTATATGTAATTTTTGTGGTTTTATCCTATATAATCTCCCGCATTTTATCTGTCGGGGGGGGGGTTCGGCTGCCTTGGCTGACTCCCCCATGCATGCATGTTTGATTGATCAATAAAGGAGCCTCAGGCTGTCCATGTGGTCAATTTTCCACAACAATTTGGGGGCTTGTCCGGGATCCACAGAAGACTCCCCCAGACCGGAGGACCGCGGGCAATCTCCCACCAGACCCAGGGCCCATCTGAAAGGTAAGAGACCTTTTGAAATCTCTATCGTGGGTTTCTGGTGGAGGATCTGCCTGTAGGCTCAGGGTTGGGTCAGTTGCACGCTGGATCTGAACCTTTTGCTGACAGACACGCCTGACACCCTTTTGTTTTGTCTTGTTCTGGTTGTTTTTTGTCTGTCATAGGTTCAGGGTTGGAACCCCCCGAGGTAGGGGCCACTATGGACCCCGGGGAAGTGAGTAAGGTCGATTACTCTGATGCCCCTGGAGTGGCCCTAAGGTTGGCCTGCGAAAGTTCCCACCAGCGGTGGGTTGGTGGTGAATGCCGTAAACTAGCTGCCAGTAATTGGGGCTAAAAACCAGTTTAGGGGGTGTGCCATATGTTTGTGAATGCGTGAGGGTCGCAGGGTCCCCTACCCTTGTTTTCCTCCTGGAGCCCTAGGCTCCCTTCCCTGCTTGGAGAGCGAGGAAGCCCTGGGAAACCGTCCACGAACTCCTAGGCAGTAGGGTGACTGTCTCCGCTCTCTCGAAGACAGACTGGTGCCCTTTGCTGGGGGAGGGGTGTGCGGGGACCGTGCCTTCCCTGACTCCTTTTGGTCTGTATGCCCTGTGAACAAGTTTCCTTCCCCGATTCCCCTCTTGAAGCCTTAGGCTCCCTCCCCCTCTTGGAGAGAGGGGGAGCCCCTGGAAACCGCCCGCCGTACCGAAGGCAGTAGGGCAAGCGACACCGTTCTCCTGAAAATGGGCTGGTGCTCTTTGCCGGAAGGGGTGTGTGCGGGGACCGTGCCTTTCCAGACCCTTTCTGGCATGGATGTCTGAATGTTGGGGTTTGGGTCACGCCTTGCCGGTATAAAGAGGGGGCACACAGTGAATGTTAAATTGATGTTGTTTTGGGGCTATAAAACCAAAAAATACTTTTGCCAAACAAAAGGAACTAATATTATTTAATTTTGGTAGTTAGCATTTAATCCTTAAGGTAACTTAATGCTTTGTAAGATGTAAATTGTTTTAAATAAAGACCAACGTTGTGGCTGCAGCAGGGTAGTCAAAGCCAGGAGAATGGACGATTTTAAATCAGTTTTGGTAACAAATAGCAAATAAAAGCTAATATCAGCTAAAAAGCCACAAATTGTTCTTAAAGTGTTGCTGGGTACACCTTACACCCTGATCACCTTTGGCGCTCCCTGGACGGTTGCGCCTCAGGGGCTCTGGCCCTATTTGCTCGCGTGCATCACCGCATGACCGTGCACCGTTAATTGCTGCAGTTGGATAAGACTTTTCCTCTGTGGCCCAGCACTACTGCCAGCGACGTAATGTTAGGCAGGCAGCACTTTCCCCGCTCTGGGAACCTTTTCTAAATATTTAGATTAATTTTATTCAAACGTTTCAATGTTATCATTGTAAGTATGTGTTAGTTTTAGTCATGTATTTTCTTGTAAAAAGGCGGATGCCAAAACTGTTGTAAAACTTTTGCTTAAGGATTTTGTATCACAATCTGGCATATCTGGACTGATTATAAAAGGGTTATGTGCCGCTTCACAGATCCAGGATGGCCAAAGGCCCTTTGAAGGCCACTCCCAATCGAAAGACCAGACTCAGCCCTCATAACATTTCTACCAGGGCGCCCAATGCAACTACCGACACTGCCCTCCTGGCCCTGGCTCAGATGAACATTCATTTAATGGATGACACAATGCTTAATTATTGCCAGGCACTAATCAAATGTGTTAGGTCTTTTTATATATAGCAGCCCTGCCACTCGCTGAAACCAGGAGACTGGATCTACATAAAGGTTCATCAGTGAGGAACCACCCTGAACCCTCGCTTCGCACTGCAAAAAGGCCCCTCCACCGTGAGAAGATTCTCCGACTAATGATTGGCTGTTTCTCCTTCTGGTGCTGCTGTTTCTTCTGGACGGCAGGAAAAAAGGACAAGATAAAAAGCTGGTGACCTCTCCTTTGTCTGCTGACAGACCCACTGTGCCTTTGGATCTTGCGAAGAAAACAACCTCTCCACCTGAGGACATAATAAAGCCTCTAACCAAGCAAGGTGATTGTGCTAGTAACCTCTCCCTTGCAGACTCACTGCCGGACAGCTAAGTGAACTAAGACTACGAAATCTCGAAAAATAGCTTGCGGAACCTAGCCAAAACTATCTAAACATGAAACTTTTAATATTCCTCAGCCTCTCCTTCTTAACAAACTTAGGGTGGGAATGGGATGTAATTTGTTTTTAAATCTTAGCCAATCAGTAGCCTCTGATTTAGCCTGTACCATATTGTAATATACCCCTATTTATATTATTGATATTAATGCCTTTCTGCCCTTTGTAAAGGTGTTTAACCAACGCATGTGGTATAATACTTCACAAAAAAGAGCTGTGTTAGGACATCGGTGGACTGTAATTAATGCCACATTAGGGACCATTAAGTTCACGCTGTCCTTATCCAGTTTTCAAATTATCTTTATATATCCCAATTGCTCTAAAGGAGCTGCTGTTTGGCTAGCACAGCAAAAGACCTGGGCTTCTCCCAAAAAAAGAGAAGAGATTTGACTGGATACTTGTGGGATGGGGCTAATGGAGCAGCTGTAATTTGAAATATTCCCAAAAGCCAACGCCATAAGGAAAAACTAGGTCAATTAGAAAAAAGCCACTGGTCTTATTGAAACACAGCTAACGCAGGTTCAGGCCGGGGTTGGTAAATTGTATGTTATTTCCGCCCTTAGTTTTATAACCCAGGAGTTGCTGACGGAGATGGTCTTAAATATCACTGGCAATATTGCAGTGGGCCTTGGCATGCTCAGAAGTTCAGGATTTCCTGAATGACCAGCTAACGGCCATTCGGAATGATCTGGAGCACCAGGCCTGGCCCACTGCCCTTACAGACACTTCAGGAGTACCATCTGATCTATGGCCATAGGGGCGTACTTGGAGGTTCTCCGGGTGAAGGTGTGAATGTTCACAGTGCTCCTTCCAAACATACGGACCGGTTAGAGGGATGTGGGCTCCCACATACTGAATCCTGCCTGGTCCATGGGGAGGATGCATCTGGGATTGGGTTATTCACTGAGACATTTGGGAAATCAAGCCATCTGGTATGCCTAGCCAATTCATAGTCAGTGCTTCTGAAATAACACCCAATATTCGGATTGGATTAGGAAACCAATGGACACTCTGGCCAATGGAACCCCCACAGCTCCAATGTATATGTAAACTCAAGCCAGGGAAAGTTGTCACTGTCCATAACAATGTTTGTTGGGAAGGTAAGGGACTGGGAACCCTCCTGACAGGCTTCTAACAGCTGTGTATTTGTTAAGGCCCATATTGTACAAACGCCCATTTTAACCTCACTGTAACTGCAAGCAGCCATGTTATTTATTGGCCTTTGGATAAAAATTTGCAATCAACTCTCAGGTATAAAATGCCCTTTAACTGGACAACCCTGGTACCAGACCGTTTCCAAAATCTGTTTTCATTGATACCCGAGGTCCAGAAAATTTCTGGTTTATAGGGACAAATTCATATCCTTAGAAATGTATATCAAATAGAAAAAGGTGCCTTTCAGACAGCCTATAGGTTGTCTTCTTTGTGTATTAGTTGGGATTTGCTGTGTGCGGTAACCAAAATGATATGTAAACCCCATCGTATTGTTATATTGAGTGGGCTAACAGTTGTGGTGATGTTACTTGGTTTGGGATTGTGCCTTTGTTCCACAACATTAGGTAACCCATTCCAGTGCTTCACCACCCTCCTAGTGAAATAGTGTTTCCTAATATTTAACCTGGACCTCCCCCACTGCAACGTGAGACCATTGCTCCTTGTTCTGTCCAGCAATAGAAGCTACGCCTGGATCAATCAAAGAGAGATCCATTGAAAACGTACTGGAAGAAGCAAAGACTTCAGTCTAGAAGTTGACTAATGAAGGCATTTATATCGACTCCTTAAGTGAAGAGGACCAGAAGTGTGTGTTAAGCCCACTGAAAAAGTACACGACTTGATTCTTACAAATCTACAACAGCGACTGCTGGATTCTACTCAACATCTGCCTAGCTTTTACAGATGCCTGTCTTCTAAAACCCCGGCAGTTGTGTGGAGTGAGGTGCTACCAGCAATGGGGCAGATTAGACAGAATAGAAAATTGGAACATAGAGTGGAATGTCAATGATGAAGGAAGATTTGACTTCAACTTTTTTTTTTATCCTCACTAGAGGCTCGACCCGAGCTTTGTGCTCTGTGTCCTGGGATGAAAGAAGGAGGAATTCACCTCTTGCTTCTCCCAACAGCTACCGTTGAGCGTTCTTTTTGGTCATTGAAGAGAATTTTGTGTTCTGGACGAAGTCGCCGTCGGCCTGATCATGTGAATGAACTAATGAGCGTATCAGCCGAAGGGCTGGAAGTACTGGACACGCAAGAAGCCACCAAAGATGAACGCGTTGCATTTGAGAAGTTCATTAGCAGTTGTGCAAAATTACAATGAGGAACCAAGAAGGGTGTAGACGTCGTGCTTCACAGAAGGCTTGAGTAGCCAACCTTAATTTGGGTGGTGATTTTAAAACATGAGTTAAATCTAATCAAATGGCTGTGAAATATTTTCCAGTTTTTCCTATGGTGCCATATGGCCCATCTTCACCCTCACAGTCTCACCCCTCGGCCCTCACCCCCCTCTACATTCGAACACCTCCCTAATTTCAATTCCCGGGGGAATTGCTGGCTAGGACACCCCAGCTCGTGGGTCTGGCTGGCATGTGGGCAGCTCCAGGGAGTGACTCCAGCCCGAGTCTCAAAGGGGCTGGTCTCCAGTCTTGCGAGGTTCAGCAGGACTCAACCCAGCCCATTCGCTCTGGCCTCTGGCCAGTCCCCTTTCCCAGCGCATGCTCTTTCGGTCCCACACGAAGACCAGAAGGGACCAGCTCATCCCGTCTGAGCTCCTGTACCTGGCAGACCACAGACCCTCATCCACCCACTCCCGCAGCCTCCCCATAACCTCCAGCTGGACTGAAGCCCTCAAAGCTTGAGTCAGATGTCAAGTCACAGCGACTCCGCCTTGTACTCTAGTGGGCAGAGAAAACGCTGCCTGGTTTAGTGATGCCTCAAATCTACAAACTGACTCCATCGATTTACAGCCGCTGAGGATCTGGCCCAGAGAGCAGGAACTCGGGCCCAAATCGCTTTCCGTTCCCATGACTACACGAAACAAACACAACATAACCCGCCAGCCTCCCCCCTTCTGCTCGGCGGCGCCACCTGCTGAAATTCAGTGGCACAATATCTTAGACCCTATTCAAGTGTCACTTCACCCACCACTGGAAAGCAGCCACCTCTGCAGTGGAACGTGGCAGCTGTTTAAAAGACAGGAGCAACCACAGTGGCATACAAACATGCAGACCCCTTAGCAGTCACAGAGCGGGAGCCCCCTTTGTGGTGAGCCAGTAGAAAGCCATTTTACTGAAAGGAGGCGAGACAATTGCACGTGGACGAAAGTCAGTGCATGCCAGCCATGGAGCAGTGGCGGATAGGGAGAGAAGACGACTGCAACAGCCAGCGTGAAGCCGCCAGGGGACTTGGGGAGGTGCAATGGAATCGCCCAGGCTGGAACGTGGCCAGAGCAGGGAGACGAACAACCCAACTTGCAAATTAACATAATGGGATTAGTCAACCCAGGACTGGGCACGGCCTTGAGTTTATGCCTAATTAGGAAAAGCATCCCAACATCCTAGCAACACAGGGGACAGCGCCCCTTTGAGCACCTCACTGAGCTCCCTTCAGCCCAGCGCCCCCTAGTGCTTCACTAGGGCATTGGGACCAGCACTGACTGCCAGGGGAGAGCGCCCCCTGCTGAGCCCCCTGTCCTGCTCCCTGCAGCACAGCGCCCCCTAGTGCTTCACTAGGGCATTGGGACCAGCACTGACTGCCAGGGGAGAGCGCCCCACTGAGCCCCCCACCCCCTGCAGCACAGCGCCCTCTACTGTGTTACCCTCCGTGGTCCCTACAACATCTGAATTTCCCTTGTAGGTTTCTAAGCCTGGTGCTGCCCCAGCAGCTCTGCTCGGTACCTTCTCTCCCTCCCCATTTATAACACGCTCATCACCCAGTGGCAACACTGCCTGGCTAGGGCTGGGGAGGGGCAACCGGGCTGCACCAGAGCAGAGGAGGACTGGAGGGCACAGCTCCGGCTCTGGCGGATCCTCTCCCCCGGGGAAGGGCTGGGAACCCCATCGCGTGGGAAGGTTACAGGGGACAGTACTGGGGGATGGGAATAGAGGGATACCCAGCACCATCCCTGAGCGAACCAGCCATCTCCTCATTCAGGGGGGAAATCCGCCTCCGTCCTTCACACATGCACTGGTGCGGCCCACGCTGGAGAAACCCACCCTGGGCACGTCAGGCCTGGCCAGCTCTCGCCCGGTGTCAGACCTCCCGTCCCTGGGCACGCTCAGAGAGAAGCCAGCCAAAGGCCAGCTCCCGGCTCCTCTCACCGCAGCCAGCAGGCGAGACCCGGCACCACCTGGCTTCAGGCCAGGACACGGAACAGGAGCTGGTTTCATGGCCCTGATGGCTGAGTGGGGCTCCACCAGGGTCACTTCTCGCTCCGGCCCTTTCCAACATCTACATGCAACCACCGGGCGAACGGGCCAGACGACATGGACTCAAGTGCCAGCAATATACAGATGACAAACAGCTCTATCTATCCTTCACCGCATCCGACCACACCGCTGCCACCAGGACGGCCCAGTGCTTGGGTGAGATCAGCTCTGGGATGAAGATCAGCCAGCTGAAGCTGAACCCGAGCACAACAGAGGTGATGCTGGTGGACAGGGGAAGTATTTGGAGGAATTTGCAGCCATGGTGAAGTCTCCTTCGACGGAAGGTTCCCATCCACAATGGGTCAGTTCTGTCCCTAGTCTAGAAGTACTCTTGGATTCCTCGCTGATGCTGAGCTCTCCCATCGCAATGGCCACAAGTAATGCTTTCTGCTGTCTCCACTTGGCTGGGAGACTCCATCCCGTTCTGGACGACGAAGACCTGGCCTTAGTTATTCCTGCCTTCGCCACCTCTCCGCTGGACGACAGCAATGCGATTTCCCCGGGCATGAAAACGTCAGCACGTCGGACACTCCAACCAGTACAATGCTGGCATGCATCTCCTCAGCAACTCACGCATAGGTGAGCTCATCACACCTATCTTCCACTCCCCACACTGGCTTCCCATAGAACAGTCACATTATGTTCAAGGCCTCAGTCTTTATCTTCAAAGCACTCCATGGGCTGGGCCCAGGGGTATCTAAAGGACCATTTAAAGCTCTGGATCGAAAACTGTGGTGGAAATCTTCGCTCCTATGACCCAATGAACTCTCAACAATAGCAGCAAAGCTAGTCTGTGCAGGAGACAGAACCTTCTTTGAGGGTGGTCTGAGACTGTGGCATGAACTCCCCAGGAAATAGGGACTGCCACTTTCTGCTCCAAGTCAAGGGCGCCGGAAGAGGGGGAACCAAGGGGCCGTGGCCCCTCCACTTTTTACCGTCCATAAGGGCAAACAACGGGGGGAGGGGGCAGAGAGGATCAAGCAGGGGGGTGGGGTCTTGAGGGAAGAGGCAGCGCAAGGGTGGGGATCTGGGGAGGCGGTGCAGCATGGGGGGGCACGGTTCAGGCACCTGTGCCCTTCCCCCACACACTTTTAGGGTGTTTCCGCCGCTCCTGCTCCAAGTGCCAGGTGCATTCCCTTGACCAGCCTTCTCTAATACAACGACCCAGCAACAGGTCTATTTAACAACAACAACCCTACCAAAACAAGCCACTCCACACGTGTCTAGCAGATGCTCAGATACTGCGGTGATAAAACCCTCTGTCGGAGAGAAGGAAGCTAGGAATTACACAGGCAATATCTCCAATCCGGGTCCCCACCTTCCCTCCCTACTCCTCCTCCTCCAGCCCTGGTTTCAGGGAGAGCTTCGTGCGCCCTGGGAAGCGTCTGCCTTCAGGGGGTGCACCGTGGCAGGGAGCCCCGGGTCTCTTGGACACGCTCGGCGTTGGGGTGCCCTGACTGACTGCCTGATGGTTGCCCCCAGGAGCCGGCCCGGTGTGGATGTTCGACTGGCTGGATTAGCGGAGGGGCTGATGCATAGATACAGCAGAAAGCTGTTAAACACATAGCACCGGCGTTCTTGGCCGGCCGCCACCACGCCCTGAGCTGTCGGCTCGTCAGAGCGCTCAGGGACAGGCTAAGCCAGGATGGGCCTGGCTAGTCCAGAGACTGGAGACCTCCGAGCCAGAGCCGGGGGCTGCAAGATGTAGGACGGGAGATTCGGTGACCCCTGCCATTCCCTGAGTCACTGCTGCCCTCAGTGTCCCAGACTGGCACTAGGGGGCGCTGTGCTGCAGGGACCAGGGTGGGGGCTCAGTAGGGGGCGCTCTCCCCCCTCAGTCGGTGCTGACCCCAATGCCCTAGGGTGGCACTAGGGGGCGCTGTGCTGCAGGGAGTAGGGCGGGGGCTCAGTAGGGGGCACTCTCCCCCCTCAGTCGGTGCTGACCCCAATGCCCTAGGGTGGCACTAGGGGGCGCTGTGCTGCAGGGAGTAGGGCGAGGGCTCAGTAGGGGGCGCTCTCCCCCCTCAGTCGGTGCTGACCCCAATGCCCTAGGGTGGCACTAGGGGGCGCTGTGCTGCAGGGAGCAGCGCGGGGGCTCAGTAGGGGGAGCTCTCCCCCCTCCATCAGCGCTCCCTGTAACAGCAGGATCATCGGCGCAGGGCAGGCGAACACAGCGGCAGATCGACCAACCCCACTTCCAGCACCGCAGCTTAGCAGAGACACATGAATTTGCCACAGCGGCAAAGGCCAGGGGTCCATCTAGCCCAGCGTCCTGTTGTTACACAGCTGCCTAGCGCAGGTCACATCCCCCCTCTGGTGGCTGGTCCGTACAGAGGATAACAGCCTGCTGCTGCTGCCAGCTAAGGAAGTGGTTCCGTTACATGAAGTAGTGAGGTCTGCATGGTGGAGCTAAACGACTCAAGACCCGTTGACGACCCCGGGATTGGGGTTGTTACACCATCCCCAGCAGCGGCCAGCACTGATTGCAGCAGATGAAGGTGTGACAGCTCCCCAAGTCCCTGTGATTCCCCAGGGTGGAGAGTTCTTCCTGACCCCCCACTGCAGAGCAGTTCGTGCCCTGGAGCATGAGGATTGATGGTCCTTGTCACCTGTATTCCGCAGGCTTTAGTGGTGGGTGCTCTCCCAGTTCAGGTCCATGTCTAAGTCTCTTTGTCACATCTTGCCTCCATAAAATCATGTGGCAGTGAGTTCTGCGGGTTAACTGCGTCCCAGGTGGGGACAGCAGACCCCTCCCCCCCACACTGCAGACGGCCAGGCCACTCTTGCGCCGAGCTCTCGTCTCAGGCTGGGAACCGAACGCATTCCAAACAGAAACCCCGCAAAATCAATCCGCCAGCATCCCAAACGCCAGCACCGGGGCACGCTTTCCAAGGGCCCGGCCCCGCTGGGTTGGCGCTGGGGAGGTGAAGCGACATGGGGCGCGAGGGGGGACCTCCTCACTGCGATCTTGCTGTGTGCGTGCAGCAAATCCATGGTGGTAGAGAGAGAGAGACGAGCTCCTGGCACCTGGGGACTGGGACTAGAGTCCTTCATTCCCTCCCTACAGGTCCCCACTGCCTTCCCCTCACAGGGGACCCCCATGCTCCCAGGCCCCCCCTCTATGGACAGCCTGGCTCGAGCGGTGCTGCCCCTCCCTCTTAACTGGCCAGTACTGGGGGTGCTGCCTGGACCCGCTTCCTCCCCCCCACAATGCCAGTGCCCTTCTCTGGAATCTCTCTGGGAGCTGCAGATCTCAGGGAAGCAGGAAATGGCCCAGACGGGACCTAGAGAGCTTAGCGAGCAGGAGGGACCAGGGAGAGAACGAACGGAGCAACCGGCATCATCTACAACCGGAATTCCTGGGAGGGGCCAAGCGCCCTCTGGCAGGTAGGGTCTCCACGGGCCAGGCCAGACTGTGCTGGGGACGTGCTAAGCATGAGGCACCTCACTCCCTCAGCCCCCGCTCCTGACTGGGCCCCGGGGAGGCTGCACCCGGGGATGGGTGCTGAGGCAGCTGCAGGGCCAAAAGCCAATCAAATCAGGAGGGAGAAGGAAGGGAGGGGTCCTTCCCATTCACCATGGCTCCACTCTGTCGTTCCCCCCCCCCCCGCCCCATCCCCACGCAGAGCAGGCCTGCGGCGTGATGAAGAAGGGAACCAAATGGCAGGAGTTGTCCACAGGCTTTGAGCTGGGGCCCTTCCGCACTGGCTGCTCCCACAGGAGGAGCTCCAGAAAGTGTCAGCAGTAGTAGACCATTATCCTCGCTGCGCGCCAGCTACGAGCAGGGGACGCAGCACCCGCTCCAGCAGCCTGCGTCAGGGGCAGGCCGAGGGGAAAGATGGCCGAGGGGAATGTGCCCCCGCCCGCCCATTGGACACATTCAGCACCGGGGCTGGGCTGGGCAAGCGGACGGGGCACGGGGGCTGCTGTCCCACGCAGCAGCTCCACCTCTCACCCAGACAAGTGCCCGTCACTTGGCAGGGGGCACAGGAGCTGGTGGCGGCCTGCCCCACGGTGCCTGTGGGTAGTGGGTGGAATGGGGCAGGGAGGAAAACCCCCGGGGTCTGCAGTGAAGGGTTCGCTTGGGTCCCCAGCCGATGCCCCCTGGTCCTTGTGCAAGAGGGGACGGGCCACACGCCTGCCAGCCCAGCAGCTGCCCTCCGGGCCCAGGGCAGAACACTGGCCGTTCTGCCGCGGTCACTCACTTAGCATTGGCTCATACGGTGCCCAGCGGGCACTAGGGCTTCCCAGCCAGCTAGCAAGGCCCAGTCCCTGCCAGGCCACTCCCTAGGGAACCCCCTGCTTTAGCCTGGCAGCTGCTGGTGCCAGAGCCGGGCACTGTGCCCAGGGGAAGGCCTGGCCTGATTCGGTACCTTGGGATCTGAGTCCCCCAGCGCAGAACCACTGGGTGCACGAGATCACCACCGACCTGCGCCTGGGGTCACCCTCTCCTGGGCACCTTTCCCAGCATGCACCTGTTGCGGATTGTGGGGGAGTTAGGGCCCTGCACCCCTCTTCCCGAGATTCACTGCGACTCTCAGCCAGCCAGTAAAGCAGAAGGTTTATTTAAGGACAGGAACACAGTCTCAAGCAGAGCGTGTAGGTACGACCAGACCCCCTCAATTAGGTCCCTCTGGGAGGTTCAGGGAGCTTAGACCCCAGCTTGGGGTTCCCTGCGTTGCACCACCCAGCCCCAACTGAAACCAAACTCCAAGCCCCTCCCGCTGCTCCTCTCCTTTGTTCAGTCTCCCGGGCAGAAGGTGTTAATTCTCCCCACCCCCGTTCCTGGCTCAGGTTACAGCTCAGGTAGCTTCCTTCAAGGGAAGTCCCACATCCCCACTGCAACCCCCCTGCAACATTCCCAGGTCAAATCTGCCCTGCTCCCTGCTCCGTCACATCTCTCCCCCCTTCGAGACTGAACTGAGCGGGGTCACTCTGACCAGTGACCTGGGGAAGTTCAGGGCTCCCTCTCCGGGACAACGCATCCGCTATCAGGTTGTCACGTCCCTTCACATGGACCACGTCCATGTCATAATCCTGCAGGAGCAGGCTCCATCTCAGGAGCTTGGCGTTGGCTCCTTTCATCTGGTGCAGCCAGGTCAGGGGAGAGTGGTCGGTGTGCACGGTGAAGTGACGCCCAAAGAGATATGGCTCTAGTTTCTTGAGGGCCCACACCATGGCCAGGCATTCCTTCTCGATGGCCGCGTAGTTCTGCTCCCGGGGTAGCAACTTCTTGCTCAGGTACACGATGGGGTGTCTCTCCCCCTTTTCATCCTCCTGCATTAACACCGCCCCCAGTCCTGTGTCTGAGGCGTCGGTGAACACCATAAAGGGCTTGTCAAAGTCTGGGTTTGCCAGAACTGGGCCACTGACCAGAGCCTCCTTCAGCGCCCGGAGAGCCTCCTGGCACTCCTCGGTCCAGACCACTTTGTCTGGCTTCCCCTTCTTGCACAGCTCAGTGATGGGCGGCTATGGCGCTAAAGTGGGGCACGAACCTCCGATAGTACCCTGCCATCCCAATAAAGGCTTGGACCTGCTTTTTGGTTTGAGGAGCGGGCCAGTCTCTGATCACCTCCACTTTGGCTGGTTCCGGCTTTAGGCAGCCGCTTCCCACCCGGTGGCCTAGGTAGGATACCTCAGCCATCCCCACCTTGCACTTCTCCGGTTTTACGGTCAGCCCAGCCTCCTGGAGTCGGTCCAGCACTTGTCTAACCTGGGATATGTGGTCCTCCCAGGTCTGGCTAAAGACACAGATGTCATCGATATACGCCACGGCAAAACTCTCCATCCCCCTCAGTAGCTGATCCACCAGGCGCTGGAAGGTGGCCGGCGCTCCCTTGAGGCCGAAGGGCAGGGTCAGGAACTCATAGAGCCCCAGAGGGGTGACAAAGGCCGATTTCAGCCTGGCATCTGCATCCAGCGGCACTTGCCAATAGCCCTTTGTAAGATCCATGGTGGTAAGGTACCGAGCACCTCCCAGCTTGTCTAGGAGCTCGTCCGGCCTGGGCATGGGGTAGGCATCGGCCACAGTGATGGCATTGAGCTTCCGATAGTCCACACAGAACCGGATCGACCCGTCCTTTTTGGGGACCAGCACCACCGGCGAGGCCCAAGGGCTGGAAGACGGCTGGATCACCCCCAAAGCCAGCATGTCATTGACCTCTCTTTCCAGGTCCTGAGCAGTTTTCCCTGTGGCTCGGAAGGGGGAGCATTTTATAGGCGGGTGCGATCCTGTCTGCACCCGGTGGACAGTCAGATTAGTGCGTCCAGGCTGGTTGGAAAACAGCTGCTGGTACAGATGCAGCACCCCTCCGATCTCAGCTCGCTGGGCAGGGGTTAGCCGATCAGAGAGGGGAATTGCTTCCAGGGGGAAGCCAACTCTTGTCCCAGGGAATAGATCTACTAAAGGGTCATCTCCCTGCCCCTCCCACTGTCCACACACGGCCAACACCATATTCCCCCTGTCATAATATGGCTTCATCATATTCACATGGTACACCCGGTGGTGGTGTGCCCGGTTCGACAGCTCCACCACATAGTTTACCTCGTTTAGTTGCTTGACAACCTTGAAGGGCCCTTCCCAGGCGGCCTGGAGTTTGTTTTTCCTCACGGGGATGAGGACCATCACCTGATCCCCAGTGGCGAAGGCGCGGGCCCGTGCTGTGCGGTCATACCAGACCTTCTGCTTCCTCTGGGCCCTGGCCAGATTCTCCCTGGCCAGGCCCATGAGCTCGGCAAGTCGTTCCCGGAAGGTCAGGACATACTCCACCACCGACTCTCCGTCAGGAGTGGCCTTCCCCTCCCATTCGTCTCTCATCAGGTCCAGGGGCCCCCTTACCCGCCTTCCATATAGCAGTTCGAAAGGCGAAAACCCGGTAGACTCCTGGGGTACCTCCCTGTACGCAAACAGCAGGTGAGGTAAGTACTTGTCCCAGTCCTGCGGGTGCTGATTCATAAATGTTTTCAGCATCATTTTTAGCGTCCCATTGAACCTCTCCACCAGCCCGTTGGATTGGGGGTGATATGCTGAGGCCCAGTTGTGCCGGACCCCACATCTCTCCCACAAGCACCGGAGTAGGGCCGACATGAAGTTGGACCCTTGGTCCGTCAAGACTTCCTTGGGGAACCCCACTCGGCTGAAAATGGTCAGCAGCGCATCCGCCACAGTGTCTGCTTCAATGGATGATAAGGGCACTGCCTCGGGGTAGCGGGTGGCGAAATCTACCACCACCAGGATGTATTTCTTCCCAGACCGGGTCGTCTTGCTGAGAGGTCCCACTATGTCCATGGCCACCTTCTGGAAAGGCTCCTCTATGATGGGCAAAGGTCTCAATGCTGCTTTCCCCTTGTCCCGGGCCTTCCCCACCCTCTGGCAGGGGTCACAGGATCGGCAGTACTGCCGGACGTTGGTGAAGACCCCGGGCCAGTAAAAGTTCTGTAGCAGCCTCTGCCTAGTGCGCCGGATCCCCTGGTGCCCTGCGAGAGGGATGTCATGGGCCAGGTACAGTAGCTTGTGGCGAAACTTCTGGGGAACCACCAGCTGCCTCCTGATCCCCCACGACTCCACTTCCCCCGGGGGAGCCCACTCTCGGTACAGGAACCCCTTCTCCCACAGGAACCTCTCCTTGCATCCTCTCCTCATGGTCTGTACCACACTGAGGTCAGCCAGGCCCCTTAGCTTCCGCAGGGAGGGGTCCTTCTGCAACTCGGCCTGGAACTCGGCGGCTGGGGAAGGGATGGGGACCTGCTCCCTCTTGTCGGCTGGGTCGGAAGCCCCAGCCACCCCGCGGCCTGTCCTTGGGTGTTCCCTCCCCACCCGGGAAGGGTTCGGTGCCTCCGGTGGGACATCCTTCCCAGGGTCCGGGCGTAGTGCCCCTCGCCGGCTCTGGCTACGGGTCACGACTAAGGCGGTCTGGGGGCTGCTTGGCCAGTCCTCTAGGTCCCCCCCCCATCAACACCTCAGTGGGCAAATGGTGGTGCACTCCCACGTCCTTGGGGCCCTCCTTGGCCCCCCATTTCAGGTGTACCCTCGCTACGGGAACCTTGAATGGGGTCCCGCCCACCCCGGTCAGGGTCAGGAAGGTGTTGGGCACCACCCGATCTGGGGCCACCACCTCGGGCCGGGCCAGTGTCACCTCTGCGCCCGTGTCCCAGTATCCATAAACTTTCTTCCCATCCACCTCCAGGGGAACAAGGCACTCGCTCCGCAGGGACAGCCCCGCGCCAACCCTGTAAACGGAGAACTTTGAATCCGGAGCATCTGGCCCCCCAGAGAAGCTGGCCGGGGGCCCTTCTCTCTCTTGAGCAGTTGATAAGCTGCCAGCCCCTCTTGCGTGGGAAGCCTGCCCCTCGTCCGTCTGGGCCTCTACCAAGTTAACCCGGTGCGGGTTCGGTCTGCTCAGTCTGTCCTTGAGCTTGGGGCACTGGGCCCGAACGTGGCCTCTTCGGCCGCAGTAATAGCAGCTCAGGTCCCGTGGGTCCCCTCGAGCCGGTCGGTTGTCCCTGATGCTGGGCCTTCCCCGTGGGAGGGGATTCCCCATATTCCCCCTTTGGGAGGTCCCAGGGTGACTCTCTCTCTGCATCGCGGCGGGCCTGTTCCTTTGGGGCTCCTCCCTGCCACCCCCTGACCGGCTCTTTACAAACTCATCAGCCAGCTGCCCGGCGTGTCGCGGGTTCTCTGGCTTTCTGTCCACCAACCACAGCCTCAGGTCGGATGGGCACCGCTCATACAGTTGCTCCAGTACCAGCAGTTTAATCAGGTCCTCCTTCGTCTGGGCCCCACCAGCCCACTTGCTGGCGTATCTTTCCATGCGGACGGCTAGTTGCAGATATGAGATCTCAGGGGTTTTATCTTGACTCCGGAACCTTTCCCGGTACATCTCAGGAGTCAGCCCAAACTCACGTAGCAGGGCCTTTTTGAATAGTTCGTAGTCCCCTTTCTCTGCCTCTCCCAGTTGGCGGTACAATGCCACGGCTTTGGGGTCCAGTAAGGGGGTAAGGACCCGGAGTCTGTCCGCGGGGTCCACACGGTGCAGCTCGCAGGCCGTCTCAAAGGCCTCCAGGAAGTCATCCATGTCCTCCCCCTCCTTGTATGGGGCCATGATGCACTTATCAAAGCTCCGTGCAGTCCTGGGTCCCCCCTCACTCACCGCAGCCGGGGGTTCGCTGCCCTTCAATCTCGCCAGTTCCAGGTCATGCTGACGCTGTCTCTCATTCTCTTGTCTCTGTCTCTCATTCTCCTCCCGTTCATGCTGATGCTGTCTCTCTTCATGCTGTCTCTGTTGTTCACGATCCTCCAGCTCTCTCAGTTTTAGCTCTTTCTCCCATTCCAGCCAATTCCGCTCCCCGGATGCCGAACGTCGCCGGGAGGATCCTCTGCTGGCCGGCGAGCTTCGCCGGGGGGACCCCCTGCTGGCCGGGGGGTTCACGGCGCCTTCGGTATTTGCTGGGCTCCTCCCCACCCTTCCCCTAGGCATAGGAAGGAGGGGTCTCGGGAAGCCCTCAGCAGCCGGCTGACCACTCCCAGCTGGGACAGACACTGGTGCCTGCGCTGCATTTGCCAGGCTGCTTCCCTGAGACACAGGGATCAGTTCATTCGCGCGATCTTCCGCCTCCAGCTGGGCAATGAGCTGTTCTTTGGTGAGCCTCCCAATGCGCAGCCGCCTCTGCTTGCACAGCTCCACCAGGTCGCTCTTAAGCCGCTTGGCATACATCTTCCTGCTGGCCACTCACCGGCCTGTGTGCTCACAGCTCCCCACAGTTCCCAGGGGGCCCCCTAGTGTGCCAGCCCTTCTCGAGGTCACCACCTCTCTGCCAGGGTCGAGCTGCAGACTCCTCCGCCCCTGGGACCACTCGCTGCGATCCCCCCGGGGGACCCTGTTACTGCAAAAGTCCTTCTCGCTGGTCACACACTCCCAGGGGTAATAACCGTCTCTCTCTCACTCTTCAGCACGCCTGGTCCCCGTCAATCCCCCTTCGTTTTACTGCTCCCCAGTCACTTACTGCAGGAAGCGCCGTCCACGGGGTGCAGTAGATCCCACCTCTGCCACCAGTTGTTGCGGATTGTGGGGGAGTTAGGGCCCTGCACCCCTCTTCCCGAGATTCACTGCGACTCTCAGCCAGCCAGTAAAGCAGAAGGTTTATTTAAGGACAGGAACACAGTCTCAAGCAGAGCGTGTAGGTACGACCAGACCCCCTCAATTAGGTCCCTCTGGGAGGTTCAGGGAGCTTAGACCCCAGCTTGGGGTTCCCTGCGTTGCACCACCCAGCCCCAACTGAAACCAAACTCCAAGCCCCTCCCGCTGCTCCTCTCCTTTGTTCAGTCTCCCGGGCAGAAGGTGTTAATTCTCCCCACCCCCGTTCCTGGCTCAGGTTACAGCTCAGGTAGCTTCCTTCAAGGGAAGTCCCACATCCCCACTGCAACCCCCCTGCAACATTCCCAGGTCAAATCTGCCCTGCTCCCTGCTCCGTCACAGCACCATGTCTTCTCTGCCCCTGTCCCGAGGAGGGGCCCAGCCCCGCTCCTGCCGGGTTCCCTACACAGAGGTGAGATCCAGGAGGCTGGTCTGCCACATGCCCCCTCCCCTCCACCTGGCCACTGTTCAAAGCAGCAGCCCTATAACGCCCGCCTGGCTGCCCACCTCTAACGCCCGTGACCCTGTCGCAGCATCTTTGTTTCCTGCAGCGGAGCCAAGAAGCAGGAAGATTCTTCTCTGCTCATCACAGGCCTGTAACGAGAGCCGCCTTGAGCCAAACCCAGAGAAACCAGCTCAAACGTCTTATGATCCCTGATCTGAAAACTCTCCAGGGCCTCACATTTGAATAGTGCCCAGCACAATTATTATTCTTTGCATTGTGAAGACGCGTTAGTTGCCCTTCCCCCCACTCCGTACAAAAACCTGGGCTCACCCCAGGAAATTCACAGGCCGCTGGTTTAATACAAACCAGAGGAAATACTTGTTCGCATTACGCACAGCTAACCTGTGGAACTCATTGCCAGGGGATGTCGTGATGGATTCAGAACAGAATTAGATAACAGGACAGGTCCATCAATGGCTGTTAGCCAAGATGGCCAGGGATGCAGCCCCATGCTTGGGGCGAGTCAAAAGCTCTGACTGCCAGAAGCAAGGGCGGGGGGCAGGGGAGACAACAGGGGTGGAGCTCTCAAATTTGCCCTGTTGTGTTCACACCCCTGAAACTGGACCAGGCCCTCACGGTGCCAGGCGCTGTACAAACCCGGAACAAAAAGCCAGTCCCGGCTCCAAAGAGTTCACAATCCGATCCTAACTCGACTGGCCCATTTTCCAAGGAGCCGGCTGATCTAGAAAGGAATCAAGGCCTCCTGTATGGTTTGCGACGCAGCATCACGGCACAGGAGAGACGGGCTCCAGCGTCAGCGAGGCGGCCAAAGGTCGTTATTTGCACCAGCACGGGGCCACCCTGGTGATCTGGGGACGTTTCACGCTCCCGTTGCACAGGTGCAAACGCCAGCATGAGGGGCAAGGCACGGACGAGGCCGGCCTGGGAAGGGACAGGAACAACGGTCCATCTTCTGTTTGGTGTGTTTGTGCGGCGCCCAATGCGCTGGGGTCCCAATTCTGGGAACCACTGCAGCCCGGCTAGTTGGGGATCAATGGGGAAACTGAGGCACAGAGACGTTAAGCGCCTTTGGAAATCAGCCCCCTAATTTAGCTGCAGTTGGAAAATGCCGGCCTCAGTGACGTGCTGAAGGTCACCGGGCATGGTGCTGCAGAGAGCTAGGAGAAGAACCCAGGAGTCCTGACGCCCAGCTCCACCCTCAACACCCCGGACCACAACTGCCCGGTGACCAGGAAAAGTGGCTGGCGGGTGGGACGCTCTCTCTTCAATGCCAGTGCCTGGCATTGCCCCCGCTACAGGGAGGCAGCAGATGGCTCAGCTGAGGCTGCCCGGGCACTGCGTCACTGGGACGGGGCTGGCAGCCCTGGGCTATGGCAGCAGGGGATGGCACCAAGCAAGGGGAGATCGTGCCCCCGGATGCCAGCTGGAACGGCGGGACTCCCATCCAGCAGTGCTCACACCCCGACATTCCCCACCCACCCCCCCACAGTTGTCTCCCCTAGAATTAAAGGGCCAACGCTCAGAAGCATGGCGGAGGAAGGCTCCGGGACGTGGCGGATCCGAGCCGGGGGGCTCAGTGCCGGCCGGGCAGTCAGAGAGCAAGGAGAGCTGGAGGAAAGACAGCCTGGGGTCCCCGTGCTGGCCCTGCTGTGCGAGGCGTCCGAGCTAGGCCACTCCTGCTGAGATCGGAAATCCCCATGGCCCTTTTGGATGTCACCAGCTTCCTCTGCTGGCCTCGGAGAGGCCATATGGCCACGGGGCCCCCCGAGCCTGGGGCCTGGCTCTGACAGCGGCCAGTGCCAGCTGCCTTCCCCTCCCCCCACGCGTGGGGTTTAGCCATGTTAATCGTGGGGAGGGGGATTTCTCCCCCACTCCATCTGGCCCTCAGCTTAGCGCTCCCAGAGCCAGAGCCCTTCTCACTTTCCTCCCAGTCTCAGTGGAGCTGATATTCGGAGTCATATGAATGGCTGCCCCCGTACGCTGAATCCACTCATCTCTGTCCCATCCTGCAGCGCTGAGTTCCTCGAGTTAACGGGGGGACTACTGCCTTTTCCCTGGGGAAGTATGACCCTGACAACAAACGGCCTGGAACAACGTCCGTGCTGGGCAGATCCTGAGGCAAAACCCCCTTGGACTAATAGTGCCAGGATTTAGCACAGATGTACGATCCATAAGGGAATAAGAGCCTACTACTGGTACCAGCTAAAGGACTGGCTTCTTTAGCCCAAGGGACAGCAGTCTGGCTGTGCTCTGGTGCTGAAGGTCCCCGGTTTGATCCCTGTGTGGTGGGAGGAAGACATGCAGGCCAGTCGCCTCTGTGTCCACCCCTCCCCAGAGCAACAAACTGCAGCCGCTCATCGCCCCTAGATGTGCTGACCCCACTGCCCAGGAGCTGGCACAAGGCACCCCATGCTTCAGAGAGGGTGGGGGGGCCCAGCGGAGTCAGCGAGATGCCCCCTCTGCACGATCCCCATGGGTGCTGCAAGGCCCCCTCACACTGGGCCCTAGGGTGCCCGCACAGAGAGGCAGTGCTGGGGGGAACCAGGCCAACGTCTCCCAGCACTGATTATGCCCAGGATACCCCTGCCAGCTGCACGTGGGCCAGAGGGGGAAATGGGGCGGGGGGGGGAGGCATGGGCCTCAGCTCACACAGGGAGCCCCTAACAGAGCTGGGGAGAGGACCCAGGAGTCCTGACTCCCACTCCACTCTAACCACTGGACCAGACCACCTCCTGCTCTGACCGCTAAACCCCGCTAGACTCTCTCGAAGTGAGAGGTGGGGCTGGGCCCTTCTCCTGTCACTTTCCCAGCATGCCTCAGCGGGTGGGGAGACCCCTAAACGCCTGCCGGCGGCGGGGGGGGTCTGTATTCAGGCCGCTCCCCCGAAGGGGCGGGGCTTGGGCCGTGGACACGTCCCTGGCCTCTCGGGCCTGACCCCATGCGCCAGCTGCCCGGAGCAGGGCTCCTCCACCCCCATTCACAAGCACCCCATACGCTGCCCGTCACATACATTGTCCTACCCATAGAGCATCAGGCTGCACCCCAGATGGGCCCCCTCCCTGCTGAAGGGCTCCGAGCCAGCAGATGCCCCCATGGCTCCGTGATGGGTCCGCCCCGGAGAAGCAGCGGGTAGTTTTCCATGCCAGCCAGCCAGGGCAGATCCACTGGAGACCAACTTCTTCTGTTCCCCTAGCCCCCTAGAGCAACAGCTGGTGGGGGCATCCAGCCATCCACGGGGAGCGGCTCCATCTGCACACACACACCACGTCCATCTCCCTGGGCAGGGCTGCCTTCACGGGGAATAGAACCCAGGCGTCCTGGCCCCTGGTTCCCCCCCCACATCCCTGATCTATCAGCCAGACACACACACAGCCCACTCTCAGAGAAGGGTGGGGAGTGGGCAAGGAGCTGCAGGTCCCCCCCAGATGCCCATGCCAGGGTCAAGGTGCCAGTGATCCGGGGCTGGGAAGGGTTGCTGGGTGCAGGAACCCCAGCTGCTGGTGTGGGGCAGTGGGGGACCCAGGCCCCCTTGTGCTCCTCCCTGCAGGCTGCCACCCGGCCCCAATGCCTTACCTGCGGGCGAGGGTCCCACGTGCCACCTAATGCCTAGCACGCTGATCCGCGCCAAGGAGCCAGCCGCCCCCGCCAGCCGCTGGGCCTCATAGCCCCGTCGCCCGCCCCAGCATAGCTCCGGGTGCCGCTGCCCCACGCTGCCCCACGGCACGCCAGGCGCTCCACACCGGCGGGTGCTGGGCAGAGACAGGCTCACGCCGGGCGCCAGCTGCTGCTGCTCCGAGGCTCAGCGTTAACCCTGTGAGGCCTGGGCGGGTGGGCGGCCGGCTAATGCCCTTCCTGCAGGCCCATAATTGGATTCGGCTTCTCCTGACACTAATGGATTGATCCCTTTTCCGTCATGTGCTGCCCCCCCCCCCCCCCCCCGGCGCAGCCGCCTTCAGCTTCAGGCCGCTGCGGGGCTGTGGGAACAGGGCACGACACCCAGCTGCCTTTCTGCAGGGCCTGGAACTTGGTGGGACCAAGAGGCAGTGGGGTCTAGTGGTTAGAGTGCGGGGGCTAGGAGCCAGGACTCCTGGGTTCTATCTTCGTGGGGTCTAGTGGTTAGAGTGCAGGGGCTGGGAGCCAGGACTCCTGGGTTCTATCTTCGGGGGGGGGAGTGGGGTCTAGTGGTTAGAGTGCGGGGGCTGGGAGCCAGGACTCCTGGGTTCTATCTTCGGGGGGGGGGGGAGTGGGGTCTAGTGGTTAGAGTGCAGGGGCTGGGAGCCAGGACTCTTGGGTTCTATCTTCGGGGGGTCTAGTGGTTAGAGTGCGGGGGCTGGGAGCCAGGACTCCTGGGTTCTATCTTCGTGGGGTCTAGTGGTTAGAGTGCAGGGGCTGGGAGCCAGGATTCCTGGGTTCTATCTTCGGGGGTCTAGTGGTTAGAGTGTGGGGGCTGGGAGTCAGGACTCCTGGGTTCTATCTTCGTGGGGTCTAGTGGTTAGAGTGCAGGGGCTGGGAGCCAGGACTCCTGGGTTCTATCTTCGGGGGGTCTAGTGGTTAGAGTGCGGGGGCTGGGAGCCAGGACTCCTGGGTTCTATCTTCGTGGGGTCTAGTGGTTAGAGTGCAGGGGCTGGGAGCCAGGATTCCTGGGTTCTATCTTCGGGGGTCTAGTGGTTAGAGTGCAGGGGCTGGGAGCCAGGATTCCTGGGTTCTATCTTCGGGGGTCTAGTGGTTAGAGTGTGGGGGCTGGGAGTCAGGACTCCTGGGTTCTATCTTCGTGGGGTCTAGTGGTTAGAGTGCAGGGGCTGGGAGCCAGGACTCCTGGGTTCTATCTTCGGGGGGTCTAGTGGTTAGAGTGCGGGGGCTGGGAGCCAGGACTCCTGGGTTCTATCTTCGTGGGGTCTAGTGGTTAGAGTGCAGGGGCTGGGAGCCAGGATTCCTGGGTTCTATCTTCGGGGGTCTAGTGGTTAGAGTGCGGGGGCTGGGAGCCAGGACTCCTGGGTTCTATCTTTGTGGGGTCTAGTGGTTAGAGTGCAGGGGCTGGGAGCCAGGACTCCTGGGTTCTATCTTCGTGGGGTCTAGTGGTTAGAGTGCGGGGGCTGGGAGTCAGGACTCTTGGGTTCTATCTTTGTGGGGTCTAGTGGTTAGAGTGAGGGGGCTGGGAGTCAGGACTCTTGGGTTCTATCTTCGGGGGTCTAGTGGTTAGAGTGTGGGGGCTGGGAGTCAGGACTCTTGGGTTCTATCTTCGGGGGTCTAGTGGTTAGAGTGCGGGGGCTGGGAGTCAGGACTCTTGGGTTCTATCTTCGTGGGGTCTAGTGGTTAGAGTGTGGGGGCTGGGAGTCAGGACTCTTGGGTTCTATCTTCGTGGGGTCTAGTGGTTAGAGTGCGGGGGCTGGGAGTCAGGACTCTTGGGTTCTATCTTCGTGGGGTCTAGTGGTTAGAGTGTGGGGGCTGGGAGCCAGGACTCTTGGGTTCTATCTTCGGGGGTCTAGTGGTTAGAGTGTGGGGGCTGGGAGTCAGGACTCTTGGGTTCTATCTTCGGGGGTCTAGTGGTTAGAGTGCGGGGGCTGGGAGCCAGGACTCCTGGGTTCTATCTTCGGGGGTCTAGTGGTTAGAGTGTGGGGGCTGGGAGTCAGGACTCTTGGGTTCTATCTTCGGGGGTCTAGTGGTTAGAGTGCGGGGGCTGGGAGTCAGGACTCTTGGGTTCTATCTTTGTGGGGTCTAGTGGTTAGAGTGCGGGGGCTGGGAGTCAGGACTCTTGGGTTCTATCTTTGTGGGGTCTAGTGGTTAGAGTGCGGGGGCTGGGAGCCAGGACTCTTGGGTTCTATCTTTGTGGGGTCTAGTGGTTAGAGTGCGGGGGCTGGGAGTCAGGACTCTTGGGTTCTATCTTCGTGGGGTCTAGTGGTTAGAGTGCGGGGGCTGGGAGCCAGGATTCCTGGATTCTATCTTCAGGGGCGGGGGGGGGAGTGGGGTCTAGTGGTTAGAGTGCGGGGGCTGGGAGCCAGGACTCCTGGGTTCTATTCCAGGTTCCACCACCAGCACACGCAGGCAAATCTCTCCTTGCCCCGCATGCCTGTCGCCCTCTGTAAAATGGGGGTGATGAAATGTCCCGCCCCCAGAGAGGGGCTTCGGGCTTCGTTCAGGATGGTGAAGCACTTCGGGATCTTCCCCTGGAAGATGGTACAGCCGGGCCGAGGGTTACTGGCGCGGCCCCAGACCTGACTTTGCTCCTGCTTCTTAAAGCCTGAAACTTCCCCTCACCGCTAAGAGAGACACAGAAGGAAAGAACTAGCAATGGTTTGTGTAGGTCCTACCAAAACCCCACCCAGAAGGGCGCTGGCGTGGCAGATGCTGCCCCGCGAGCCATGAGCCCAGCAGCGTCCCGGCAGGTTTCCTCCGCCTTGCCCGCTGTCTTGGGACCCCTTAAAGGAGCCATTCCAAGGAAGCAGGAGCCCCTGGGTCCCAGCCAGCCGTAGGTCTGGTGACTATAACTCCTACCAGCCCTGCAAAAGGGGGCCTAGCCCTGCCCCCCCAAACGATCTAAGGAAACCTCCGTGGGGACCGTGTGGAGTTTCTCTCCCCTCCCCCACCGGTAATGCTGGGGGTCGGGGGAGGGGGCTCAGGAACGGGGCCCGGGACCCGCGCTGTGTTTGCCAATGGCCGGTTTTACGCAAATCTTCTTCCACGTTTCCTGCTGCTGCTCGAAATGTGTCCCCTGGGGCTGCCCTGCCTGGCGTCTCCTGGGCCACTCCCCCCGGGCACAGCTCAGCGTTCACCCCGCTGGGCCCTCCGGGCAAACGGCCACAGGTGGTCCCCTCCCCACAGCATGGACCCCAGGCTGGGATGGCAACCCCAACGGCCCAAATCTACCGCTTGGCTTCACCTGCCCTTTCCTTAGCTGGCCCGCCAGCACCTTTCATGGCCACCCGCTGCGGGCCCCCAAAGGCCGGTGAGTCCCGGTGGCCGAGGAGCCTCCTGCGGTAGCCACGGGCCATTCTGGAGCCCGAGCAAATTCTGCCACGGTCAGGGCATGTTTTGAAGCAAAGCCCCGTCGATCAGGCTCCCCGAGCGGCCGTGCTCAGAGCGGCCCCCGCTGGCCGGGCATCCGCAGGCACAAGGAAACCTGCCCCCAGGAGCGGGCGCGCTCCCCCGGGGATGACGCCTCAGGAGATATTCGCGGGGGGTGGGGGCACGTGCCCCGGCAGCGGGACTAGACTCATGCTGGGGTTACACGTGCCAAGCTGGGAGCGATTCTACACAGCAGCCGCCTTGGCCGGGCTCGCCCCGCAGCCGGAGACGTAGTCGGCAGGAGACAGACAAACCGGCTTCAGCTTCCCTTGGCCTCCCCGGGGTGAGGGCCGGCTCCCTCCTCCCCCGCCTGGCCCTAGCCCCTGGGGTTGGAGGAGCCAGAGTCAAGTGAGAAAAACAACAGCTGTGCACGACGAGCTCCAACTGCACAGCCCTGCAGGAACCAGAGCAGCTCGGCTGGGTCTGGGATCCCTGCCCCAAGCTCCCCTGCAGGACAGAGCCATGCTCCAGCCGCCAGACACCAGGGCACGCCGTGCTCAGGGGCACCAGGCCCTTAGCAGAAGCTCCTGCAGGCTGATAGCCCCCTGGCGGGACTGTTCCTGCAGCCCCCCAGCGCAGTACCCTCGCCCGGCCGCGAGGCCGTCTGCATCGCCCCCAGCGCCCGTTCCTGCGGGCCCCCAGCACGGTACCCTCGCCCGGCCGCGAGACCGTCTGCATCGCCCCCAGCGCCTGTTCCCGCGGGCCCCCAGCACGGTACCCTCGCCCGGCCGTGAGACCGTCTGCATCGCCCCCAGCGCCCGTTCCCGCGGGCCCCCGGCGCGGTACCCTCGCCCGGCCGCAGGGTCGTCTGCATCACCCACAGCGCCCATTCCCGTGGGCCCCCCAGCGCGGTACCCTCGCCCGGCCGCAAGGCCGTCTGCATTGCCCCCGGCGCCTGTTCCCACAGCCCCCGGTGCGGTACCCTTGCCCGGCCGCGGGGTCGTCTGCATCGCCCCTGGCGCCCTTTCCCGCGGGCCCCCAGCGCGGTACCCTCGCCCGGCCACGAGACCGTCTGCATCGCCCCCGGCGCCTGTTCCCACAGCCCCCGGTGCGGTACCCTCGCCTGGCCGCAGGGCCGTCTGCATCGCCCCTGGTGCCCTTTCCCGCGGGCCCCCAGTGCAGTACCCTCGCCCAGCCGCGAGGCCGTCTGCATCGCCCCCAGCACCAGTTCTCGCGGCCCCCGGTGCGGTACCCTCGCCTGGCCGCAGGGCCGTCTGCATCGCCCCCGGCGCCCGTTCCCTCGGGCCCCTGGCGCGGTACCCTCACCCGGCCACAAGGCCGTCTGCATCGCCCCCGGCACCCGTTCCCATGGCTCCCGGTGCGGTACCCTCGCCCGGCCGTGGGGCCGTCTGCATCACCCTTAGTGCCGCAATGCAGGAAGCACACAACCAACCCCCACAGCTCCATGCCACGGCAGCTTAACAGGGGCCGAGGAGTGGGCAGGAGAGATGCAGGTGGAGTTACAGCAGGGCTGAGTTTGGCCCGATGGGCCCAGGGCTTCGGGAAGTTGGCCCCAGCGGAGCCCTGGCACTGCAGCTGGTCTGTGTCTGGGCCGGTTTTATTGTGTACACGGTGGGTCCCGTTCAGTAACTCCCCCCAACACCGGGGGGGGGGGCCCTGGGGAGGGGCAGCAGGGGAGTTGCTGGACTGCTGATGGTTACACTGCACAGGGGACGAGCCCAATGCTGAATAATCCCCAGCTCCCACCCGGGCACTGCCAGCTGTGGGTATCCCCCTGGCACTCTGGGGGAGCAGCGCCCGTCAGGCCCAGACAGTTTTGGAGAATCTCAGGTCTGAATCCCCTGCCAGGCGCCCAGAGCCGTTACCCTGTAGCAAAGCAGAGCTGTCTCCAGGATCCCGGGCGCGAGTACCCCCCAGCCCAGCTGATCTGGGGGCCGGGCTCCGCTGACGGCACAGAGGTGTGTCCTGTTCCCAGAGTCTTTGACTTTTCCCACGCCCTGGGATGCTGGCTGTCTCGCCCTGCTTCTGCCGGCTCCCTCACCGTGGTATCTGGCCTGGTAACCCGCCTCCTGCCAGACGGGATCGCCCCCTCTGTTCAGTTAGGGGCAGATGAGCTCAGCTCCCAGTGGGACACTTTGGAACTCTGGCCCCCACCATCCACCCCCTCCGCCCCGACTCCAGGCCCTTGGCCCAGGAGGTCTGTGGAGTCCCATGTCCCACCCAGAGGAGTGGCCCAGACCTGCTGGGTTTGGCCAGGCAGGCAACAGTCCTTCCTGACCCCTTCGGGCCACCAGCCGTGACCCCCAAATGCCAGGGGGGAGTCCCCAGCTCTAGTGCTTTAGCACCTGGGGGCTCAGCTGGGTGGCCCCCCGGGGTGCTAGACGCTGTCCACACACACACCAGAGGCCAAACCTATCAGCACAAGGTGAAGTGAGTGCCAGGGACGTGTGGCGAGGGCAGGGCGGACGGGGCCTTTCTCTGCCGTCTCCCCGTGAGGGTTTCTTTCCTCTGAGGGTGGCACCCCTCCCCCCCCATCCTGTTCAGTGGGTTAGGGGAAGGAGGGAAGGTGCCAACCCTCCGCTTCCCGGTGTAACCAGTACCCCCTCGTTTCACCCCCATCTACCTCCCGGTGCCTCCCCTTAGTGCTTCCCCCAGAGTCAGCTGCTCCTTCCCGACCCTTGGGGGGCTCTGGGTAGTGGGGGGAGGGCTGTGGGGCTGGAGAACAAGTTGCTGTGCCCGAGAAGATCCCAATTCTATCTCGGGGGGCCCCAAGAGTTTAGGAGAGGCCCCGGCTGGCTCCAGGGTGGGCGGGGAGAGGCAGGCGCCGGGCAAGCCGGGATCGTCCCCTTGCAGCTGTCGGTGCAGGGCCGGGTTCACCGTCCCCACCAGCATAACCCCGTCCAGTTGAGACATCACGGAAGGGGGCAGACACAGTCCGGCGCACCCCAGCCCCCCCGGCTCCCGAGCGTCTCGGAAATGACTCAGTGAATGAGATCTCCCAGGCCTCAGAGCCTCCAGGGCACAGGCCAGGATCGGAGCCCGGGTGCAGGGTGTCGGAGTCGTTCGAAGTTCCCCTCCCCCCACGCGCACACCTGGGTCTCCCGGCTCGGCTCCCGGCCGCTGGTGGCTTGTGTTTGTAGCCGGCGGTGGGGGGCGCAGCCGGCTTGACCCTGGGCGGGGGGTGAGTATTAGTAGGTGTGTCCATTCTGACTAGCCCTGATCTCTCGCTAATGAGCTTTGAGGACAAAGAGGATTAGGGCTCCCAGCAGCTGGAGGGCTGGCGGGGTGGGACGCGTCCCTGGGATAAAGGGGGCCAGCGGGGGGTTAGTGGGCGAGCCCGGCGGGGAGGTGAACAGGTGAACGCTCGCCTGGCTCCACACGGGTGAGGGAGACGGAGCCAGGTATCAAACCGGCCTCGGGGGACGGAGCCTGGCAGGGGTCCACGGGAGATGGGGGACTAGTGGGGAGAGCTGCAGCGTCTGGGCACAGAGTGTCGACCCGGCACAGACCGAAGGGGGCTCTGCTACCGTCCGCACAGGGGTGGGCCCCGCGGGGAGAGCGAATCCCAGCATGCACCGCTCCACTGGGGCCCACTGCCCTTCCCCCACTCCATCCTCCCTGCCCTGAGACCAGCCGCGCCCCCTCTCTTCTCCAGACCCCTCCTTCCAACCCGCTTCGCCCACAGCTTGCCCCCCTCCCGGCTGCCTCGGCCCTGTTACCCTGGGGTGAGTGGGAGCCAGAGGTGGGCGAGAGTCCGTTGGGTTCGCTGGCCCCTTCTTTTCCCGACAGCGACCGACTCACTGTAGCCGGTCACCAGCACCGCAGTGCCCCGGCCATGCCGGTGGGGGTATGAGCCCCCTCTCCCTTGAGCTGCAGGAGAATCTCCGCTAGCAGGATGGGGCCTATGACACGCAGCCAGAGGGGTCTGTATCTGACCAGCACAGGGCTGCCAGCTGCCCCAGATGTTCCAGGCAATGCCCCGAATGGATCCCTTCGGGATCCCAGCGTGCCCCTGATTCCCGGGATGTTCCCCGGTGCCCTAGAGAGGGGGACACGCTCTGTGTAACTGCTGGGCCAGGGGGTGGCACCAGGCAGGGGCGTCGGGCTCCTCTGCTGCCGAGCGGCCCCCTGCCACCACCCATCCCCCTGAGCTGTGCTCCCAGCACCCCACCCCGCCCTGCTCTGCAGCCTGGGGGCGATGGGGGCAGAGGAGAGAGACGGCAACACAGGGCCGGAGGGAGAGAAATGTCCCCAGTGAGTGCCGAGAGGTCCTGATTGTAACGTCTCTGACTACCCCCTTGATCCCAGCCCCCGCCACGCCCCTGGCCCCATGCACGGGGATCCCTGCCCCCGCCACGCCCCCGGCCCCACGCACGGGGATCCCTGCCCCCGCCACGCCCCCGGCCCCACGCACGGCGATCCCAGCCCCCGCCACGCCCCCGGCCCCACACACGGCGATCCCAGCCCCTGCCACGCCCCCGGCCCCACACACGGCGATCCCAGCCCCCGCCATGCCCCCGGCCCCACGCACTGCGATCCCAGCCCCCGCCGCGCCCCTGGCCCCATGCATGGCGATCCCAGCCCCCGCCACGCCCCCGGCCCCACGCACGGCGATCCCAGCCCCCGTCATGCCCCACGCACGGCGATCCCAGCCCCCGTCATGCCCCACGCACGGCGATCCCAGCCCCTGTCATGCCCTCCGCCCCACGCACGGCGATCCCAGCCCCCGCCATGCCCCACACACAGCGATCCCAGCCCCCACCATGCCCCTGGCCCCACGCACGGCGATCCCAGCCCCCGTCATGCCCCACGCACGGCGATCCCAGGTCCCAGAGCAAGAGCAGCATGATCCCGACACCGGCTCTCCTCCCCCGCCCCACACACAGCTGTTCAGGCCTGGGCAGCGTGGGGGGAACCTGAGTCCTGTCCGTGCCCATGTGCCCAGCTCAGGGCACGACTCCATGCAACGCGGTCAGCTCAGAAGGCTTCTACGACACCATGCTGGGTGCTTTCCAGGGGGTCCCGATGGGTTACCCCGCCATCAGTGCAACAGGGACGCCTTGCCAGGCCGCCCGCGGGGCACTGTGCCGATACAGCACGCAGGGCCAGAGCTGAGCGGGCCATGAGTGGGCTGGGCTGGGCAAAGAGCGCTGAGAAATGTGGCGTTTGGGCTCCCACGAGACCCATCAGAAGAGGCACTGTAGGGGATCCCAAATCACATCTGGGGGCAAGAGTCTCAAGAAAGGGGGACAGAGCAGGGATGTGGCAACGGAGTTGGCGGATGTGATTGCAGAGCCATTGGCCCTTATCTTTGAAAACTCATGGCAATCGGGGGAGATCCCGGATGACTAGAAAAAGGCTAATGTAGTGCCCATCTTTAAAAATGGGAAGAAGGAGGATCCGGGGAACTACAGGCCAGTCAGCCTCACCTCAGTCCCTGGAAAAATCATGGAGCAGGTCCTCAAGGAAACAATTCTGAAGCACTTAGAGGAGAGGAAAGTGATCAGGAACAGTCAGCATGGATTCACCAAGGGCAAGTCATGCCTGACTAACCTAATTGCCTTCTATGATGAGATAACTGGCTCTGTGGATGAGGGGAAAGCAGTGGATGTGTTATTCCTTGACTTTAGCAAAGCTTTTGATACGGTCTCCCACAGTATTCTTGCCGGCAAGTTAAAGAAATATGGGCTGGATGAATGGACTGTAAGGGGGACAGAAAGCTGGCTAGATCGTCGGGCTCAACGGGTATTGATCAATGGCTCCATGTCTAGTTGGTAGTCGGTATCAAGCGGAGTGCCTCAAGGGTCGGTCCTGGGGCTGGTTTTGTTCAATATCTTCATTAATGATCTGGAGGATGGCGTGGACTGCACTCTCGGCAAGTTTGCAGATGACACTAAACTGGGAGGAGTGGTAGATACGCTGGAGGGTAGGGACAGGATACACAGGGACCTAGACAAATTAGAGGATTGGGCCAAAAGAAATCTGATGAGGTTCAACAAGGACAAGTGCAGAGTCCTGCACTTAGGAAGGAAGAATCCCATGCACTGCTACAGACTAGGGATCGAGTGGCTAGGTAGCAGTTCTGCAGAAAAGGACCTAGGGGTCACAGTGGATGAGAAGCTGGATATGAGTCAACAGTGTGCTCTTGTTGCCAAGAAGGCTAACGGCATTTTGGGCTGTATAAGTAGGGGCATTGCCAGCAGATCGAGGGACGTGATCATCCCCCTGTATTCGACATTGGTGAGGCCTCATCTGGAATACTGTGTCCAGTTTTGGGCCCCACACTACAAGGATGTGGAAAAATTGGAAAGAGTCCAGCGGAGGGCAACAAAAACGATCAGGGGACTGGAGCACATGACTTATGAGGAGAGGCTGAGGGAACTGGGATTGTTTAGTCTCCAGAAGAGAAGAATGAGGGGGGATTTGATAGCTGCTTTCAACTACCTGAAGGGGGGTTCCAAAGAGGATGGAGCTCGGGTGTTCTCAGTGGTGGCAGATAACAGAACAAGGAGCAATGGTCTCAAGTTGCAGTGGGGGAGGTCTAGGTTGGATATCAGGAAAAACTATTTCACTAGGAGGCTGGTGAAACACTGGAATGCGTTACCTAGGGAGGTGGTGGAGTCTCCATCCTTAGAGGTTTTTAAGGTCTGGCTTGACAAAGCCCTGGCTGGGATGGTTTAGTTGGGGATTGGTGCTGCTTTGAGCAGGGGGTTGGACTAGATGACCTCCTGAAGTCCCTTCCAATCCTGATATTCTATGATTCTGTGATCCCTCGATCCTGCTGTTAGGGGGCCAGTGGGATCCACCTGTCAGAATCGGTCCCATCTTGTAGCAAATACACCCCGATTCCTACCCCAGATTGACCCTGCGAGCAAGCCCTGGCCTGTTTCCTCCAGACACACACACACACACAGGAGATACCCAGCCAGAGCAGAGATACCCAGCCAGAGCCAGAGGCCGCCTGCATTCCCTGAGGGTTACGAGGGTTACGTCAGAGGCGAGAAGTTGGGGCAGGCCCCCCGTCCTCCGTAGGGCAGCTTGGCCTTGTGCTGCTAAAGGCTGTGGTTTTGTGTCGAGTTCGGGTCGAGGTCTCAGCCCCGGGGCCTTTGGTGGGAACAGTTAGAGCAGCCGCTCGGGGGCGTAGAGCCAGGCGGGAAGGGTTGGCGGGGCAGGGACACCTGGGTTCTGGCGCGGGGAGGGGGGTCGAGTGAGTTAGAGCAGTGGGGACATGCGGAATTTATATCCCCACTGTCCTCATGCAGCTCTGTGACTGCCCTCGCTTTGTTACAGCATTGCTAGCCCCATTGTCTAGGTGGGGAAACTGAGTCATAGACCAGCTCAGCACCTGCCCTCCAGCCCCCTGTTCTCACCATGGCACCAGAGCATCTTTTGCACTGCTGGAGTGACTATAGAGGGCTGAGGGTGGGGGGAGATTAGCCTCAGAGAACTGACCAGTGGGGTGTAGTGGCTACTGACCCCCCCCCATCTACATCTCTATCTTGTGGCTCAGTCCCCTACTGATGCTGAGGCTGGTGGGGGTCTCCAGGCAGTGGTGTGCCCAGCCAGTGGGGAAATTCCCTCCTCTCTACTATGGAGGGTGTTCAGATCTCCAAGGCCCACCCCTGCCCTATTCCCCACCCCCCCATCCCGGCCCCTTGCCAATGAGCAGGTCCCAGGGAGTAGGGCGTGGCTCGGGCAGGGCTTGTGCCCGGCGGGCAGGGCAGGACAGTGACCAGGCTTTCGCTCAGTTTTTGTTGACATACATTTTTGCCCAAGAGGATGATGGGAGGGGTGGGGGGAGGGAAGAGCCCAAGGCCTGTGACTGCCGGATCTGAGATCAGGGCCCCATTGTGCCAGGTGCTGCACAGACGGCAAGAGGCAGCCCCCGCCCCAGAGATCAGGGCCCTGTTGTGCCAGGCACTGCACAGACACATAGCGAGAGACAGCTCCTGCCCCAGCTAAGATCAGGGCCCCATCACGCTGGGCCCTGCACAGATGCACAAGCCCTGATCACTCACACTCTCAACAGACACGAATGGAGGAGTTTCCTTACCCCTTGGGACACAGTGGGAATTTTCCGTAATGTTTGTATGAATATTGTATGTGCCTCAGTTTCCCCTATGTGCTGTGTAACGATGCTGCCTTTGGTAGGACACAACTGAGAGTATCAGTTCAGGACAAATTGCTTAGAACAGGGCAGTCACAGCCCCAGGCTGGTGGTTCTCCACCTCTGAGGCACCAAACCAGCCGGACAGAGAGGACTTTGGTCTCACCCCACTGGCTAACCACAAGTCACACAAGCAATTCCCTCAGACACTCCAGTTTCCCAGTATCAACACCAGGGCCTCTTGTTATGGGGAGGAATGGTTATGAAAACCAATACCCCAGTAAAAGAAAAAAGGTTCTCCTGATCCCAAAGGACCAAGCCCCAAACCCAGGTCAAATGATAACTTAGATCTTACTCAAAATACACCCTTAGAGCCAATTCTTATTAACTAAACTAAAATTTATTAACAAAGAAAAGAGAGAGAGAGAGTTGGTTGAAGGATCAATATACAGACAGATTTGAATTCAATTTCTTGAGGCCCAGTTACCTAGCAGAGATGGTGAGTTTGTAGTTGCCAAAAGTTCTTTTAAAAATAGTCCAGAGGTTATAGTCCAATGTCCATATTCACGGTGGCTCCAGTCAGTGACTGGGGATCTCAAGGTTTCCCCCTCTTGAAACCCAAAGCAGATCTGAGATGCAGCAGGATCGTGTCCCAGGGTTTTTAGACATTTCCAGCAGCCTCTTGGCCTGAGAAAACAATAGGCTTTAACTCTCCTTCTCCCAAACATCCTGGCAATTAGCACAGGGTAATTTATCCATTAAACAGTTCAGATCCAGGTTACCACAACCTTCAAAGAGACACATAGACAATAATACTATTTCCCTCCAGTGTCTTCCTAAATGTTAATATTCCTTTTTCGATCTTTGAATCAAAGCTATAGCAATAGACAAGACTTGTTTGCTGACATCACAAGCCCTGAGCAAACACCTACCCTTGAGATCTCTAACAATGCCGGCTGCATTTCAAAGCTCTGTTCATTTACAGATCTTCCTAACCAGTCTCTAAAGTTCGGCCATGGGTCACGTCAGTCTGGGAGGTAATTAACTCTTTCTGGCCCTGTCACCTTTCAGTGAGATATTATATTACACCCATAACCTCACATGCTGTATGGTAGGTAGGTGGTGGGGAAAGGTTGTTGACTCTCTGCAGAGACCGAGGTGAGACTGACCCCACCTGCCTGGGACCTGGGCCCCCATGGAGAGTCCGAGAAGACAATGGCCACTCCAAGGGAACATTTGGCCCCTGGCAACTAACGCCCATGGAGCCCCGGCAGGAAGCCAGCCGGGTGACCAGTTGGGGACCCAGGGCTTGGAGGAGGCCAGGTGATGATGCCCACAGAAAGCGCAGGAGGGGCCAGGTGGGGGCTGCTGGATGGAGGAGACGCTCCTGGCCTGGGACTAAGGCAGGCTCAGGGAGCTTGGGGCTGAGCCAGGTGGTAACTTCCCCTTCTCTGGGCTAACCAAGGACTTTCCAGGCCGTGTCCAGACATCTAATAACCCGACTGCCTGGCCCCGCTGGCTGACTCCCGGCAGGTGTGAGGGGCCACTGCTCCCTTTGGGGGTGCGGGTCTCCCCCAGTGTCCAAGCCAGGAGGACTCGCTGCAGGGAGCTCCCGGCGTGACGCAGGGGGACTGGGGCGCCGAGATTGGGCCCCAGGAGGCGGTGAAGCCAGGTGAGCGTGTGACCCTGCCGGGGCTACCAGCTGAAGGAGTCCGGGGTCTGGCCCAGAGCACCGAGCGAGGGATCCGTGTCCCCCCTCCCATTTCACATCCAGAACCGAAGCAGGGAAACCAGGGGTCAGGTTTTCACAAGAGCCGGGGCTTGGCCCGCAGGGTTCTGGCCCCTGCCCGGGCAGGTTCGGGCCCTTGGCCCGGGGCTCGGCTCTGTCGCGTTCCGGGCCGAGCTGTCCCCGGCCCCCGTTGCGGGCAAGACGCCCCCGTTGCCCAGCTCTGAGTGGGTCCCTTCCGCGCTGCCTCTCGCCCGGCTCCGCTCCGGGTTTTTGCTCCGGCCCCCAGAGGGTCCCGGCGCCGGCCCCCTTCCCCGCAGGGAGGTCCCGCCGCTGCATTTGCACCGAGGGGCGCACGGAGACTGGAGCGCGTCCGGCTGCTGCTCCCCCCGCCGCCGCCCCACCAGCTCCGCTCCCCCGCGGGCCGCCCCGGCTGTGCCCCCAGCGGGGACGGGCGCGGTCCCGGGCGGCTCCTGCTCCGGGCCAAGGCAGAGCCCGGCTGCGCTGCGCGGGGTGGCGCGGGGCCCCCCATCCCCGTGCGCCCTGCGCCCTGCCCCGCGCTGCCGCCTGGCTCTGCCCCGGGGGCTCCCTCCCCCCAGCGAAACGTTACAGGGCGGGACCCGATCCGGCCCGTGCCCCGGCCCCGATCCGGCCGCCCTTCGCCCCGCGCTCCGTGCGCCTGGCTCCGGGCGCTCGGCCCATGGCGCGGCTGCCCCTGGCCCTTTGGCTCGGGCTGGCGGCGCTCTCCCTGCAGGCCCCGCCGGGCCCCGAGCTCCCCCCGCTGCACTACGGCGAGAACGGTGAGTGAGCCCCGCTCCGACGGCCCGGGCCGAGGGGACCCACGTGCCCTGGCCCCGCTGCCCCATGGGGCCCGGCTGGGCTCCGGCTTCCCCTGCTGGAGCGGGTTGCTGGACTTGCCTGGAGGGGTCTCAGTTTGGGGGGGGTCGGGGCTGGCCTTGGTGGCACTTAGGGGGGTTCCCTGCTGGAGGGTCTGGCGCTGGCTCTGGATGGGGGTGAGCCACTGCTGGGCTCAGTGCGTTTCCCTGGGGCGCCAGGCAGCACTTTGGGCCTAGTCACGTTTCTTCTTCCCCTTGGGGTCAGGCTGGTCCCCTGCATTCCCACCCGCTCCACGGGGTGACGGGGCAGGGAGAGCGTGACATGAACCGTGGCCGAGAGCCCCAGGCCGGGCGGCCTGTCCTGGGCTTTCCCAGGTGATGATTCACTGCCGGCTGGGACCCTGGCATTCGGGTGCCCCCGGTGACGTGTGGCTGAGAACGCCAGTGCCGCTGGCCTCCTACGCCCCTCCCGGGGCCATCTCCAGATGTTCCTACCTCTGAGATCTCACCAGATGTGGGGACACTAAAGACCCGAGGGCCAAACCCAGCCGTGGTGGGAGCAGTAGCGTTGGTGTCGCTGACACCAGGGCCCGGCTGGCCCGTTCCCTGGGGCGAGGGGGTTGCTCTGTGTCCTGACCGAGGAGCCGTGCAATGTGCCGGCCGCTAGCCCGCGCCTAGCCCGCTGGGGAGAGTTGCTGACTCAGCGCGATCCATAGCTCTGGCTGTTGGGGACCAGAGTCCAACCCCCAGTTCCCAGGATTGGGGCCAGTCCCCCCCAAGGGGTCCTGCTCCTCTTCTGGGCCCAGCCACACAGCCTCGCAACCTCCGAGTCTGGGCCTCCCCCCCCCCCCCCCCCCCTGCGAGCTTGGCCCAGCGAGTCCCACAGGCCAGGCGGGCTCATTAGTCACCACGGAGGGGGTCAGCACAGGGAGAGGCAGGTCAGAGCATCGCCCAAGCTGGTCAGGCCAGCGCCAGTCACAGACCTTGGCTCTCTCTGGCCTCCCAGTCTCTTCCCGGAGCCATCGCTGTCCTGTCCTGGGCACGGCTCAGTCCTTTGCTCTGCAGGCCAGGCCACGCTGAGCTCACAGCCCTTCAGTCCCACCCTCACCCCCCTCCTCGAGTCAATTAACAAATCTTGCCCTGGCCCTCTGGCCCCCTTGGTGATCTGGGTCAGTTTCAGCCAGTTCCGATCTTAACGACTCTTCATTCCACCCCCACAGGGAGGTGACCCCCCCATCCCCTACATCCTGCCCTGTGACCAAACGTAGCCCTTTTCCCACGCTGGGGAACCGTGCGATGTATAAGGGGAAACCGAGGCACACGCAGGCAGCGTAAAAATATTCCAGAAAACTCCCCGTGTCACGTCTCTTCCAACCGGAGCAGGGTCACTTTAACCAGTGACCTGGGGAAGTCGAACCCTACCGGTGAACCCAGCGTCTCTCCCGGACCCTTGGGAGCTGGTCTGCCGGGCACTGACAGGGGTCTCACTCAGTCAAACTGACGCTTCCCAGTGCACGGTTCCTGGCCCCCACGAGGGCTGGCCTGTTCCACAGCACATGAGGAGCTTCCGTGTGGCCCTCCCCTCCCAGACCCTTTGGGTTTGAAATGGGGCTGGGATCCTGCTACTGCCCCGTCCCCATTGTCTGCCGGGGAGCGAGGATGGCCATGAACCCACCTTCCTCCGGGCCGCCACCCCACCAATGTCTCCCCATTAACCTTCCGCTCCCTCTGGGGATCAGATGGGTCTGAGCCCAGGCGAGTTCAAGAGGACGTGGGTACCGGTACCGGGAGTGGGAGCCCGTCTGTCCCCACCCTCTGTGCCCCCGAGGCTGGGTGCCTGCTTCCCTCCAAAGGATCCGCCCTGGCTGGACAGCCTCTCTGCCCACGCAAACCCTGCGCCATCCAGCCTGGGGCAGCCTGCAAGAGTTGCACCCCCAGTCCTGGAGATCCCTCGGTGGGGGGTCTGCCGGGCCGGCTGCTCCCCCCACTCTTGGTTTCCCCGAGTCCCACTCCTGGGACCCCTCTGCTGGTTCCCAGTCCCAGTCCCAGCGTGGGGTGCCTGGCACTGCCTAGGGAAGGCAGAGCGAGACAGGGCCAGAAACTGGGGGGTTCTCCAAGAGCCTGTATGAAGTTGGGGTGTGGCCCCCACCCTGTGGTGCCGTGACATGCCCCCAAAACACGGAGATGCACCCCCTGCTGGCTTGTACGCTCTGGCAGAACCAGGAGTGTTGCGTGCAGGAGAACTCTTCCCCCCCCCCCCCGCCATGAAATGTGAGGGAGGGGCTGGGGCTAGCACAGGTGTTGCAGTGCCCCCTACAGACGGGCTGCAGAGCGGCGCCCATCAGGCCTCATTGGTGCTGGTAACCGCTCAGGGTGGGGTGTGGGTGTCATATGTGTCACAGCCCCTCCCCTCTGGGGTGTGGTCTCAGCCCGCTCGGGAGCCGGGAGGGTGCCAAGGGGGAGCCCCACAGGAAACCGAAATGAGGGGGGCTGACAGATGGGGAATCCTCCCCCAGCTCCGTCTAGGCGGGTGTGGGTCAGTGGGTGGAGGGAGCGGGCAGAGCCCCCCACCCAGCGTGTCCGGGAACGCTGACGGCCTGCAGATGGAGCCGCGCCGGCACCGGCAGCCAGCCGTCCTATCACCCAGGGTTTGGGGTACGGCCAGCGGGGCTGCAGCTTCCCGCTCACAGAGTCTGAGCTCCACACGCTGCCAGAGCAGGATGGAGCCACCCGGAGCTGGCGACTGCTCCCTGCCCCTGCTGGGCCGCGTGGCGGAGGGGAGCTGGTGATAGCCGTCTGGGGTGTGCGAGTGGTGAGGCCCCGGTGCTGGGCACCTCGTGTGGCTGATGCTGTCGCTGGCTCGGCTCTGGCCGGGCGGAGGCAACTGGGACAGAGCTGGGGAGAGGGCTGTGACGGGTTAGGTCACAGAGACCACCTTGGGACTGTCACCTGGTGTGCTGAGACTACCTCTGAGCCTGTTTTCCCTGCCAGCTTGGGACTGCAGGACCCTGCCTTGTTGAGCCAGACACGCTAGCCTGCTGCAACACAGACCCAGGTCTGAACCATGTCCCCACAAAGCTGCAGACTTAACTGAAAATGGCTTAGCAAGTGCTCCTGTCTCCAGCACCCAGACACCCAGTTCCCAATGGGATCCAAACCCCAAATAAATCCGTTTTACTCTGTATAAAACTTATACAGGGTAAACTCATAAATTGTCCACCCTCTACAACACTGATAGAGAGATATGCACAGCTGTTTGCTCCCCCAGGTATTAATCACTTACTCTGGGTTAATTAATAATCAAAAATGATTTTATTAAGCATAAAAAGTAGGATTTAAGTGGTTCCAAGTAATAACATACTGAACAAAGTAAATTACCAAGCAGAATAAAACAAAACACGCAAATCTAAGCCTAATACATTAAAAAACTGATTACAGATAAATCTCACCCTCAGAGCTGTTCCAATGAGCTTCTTTCACAGACCAGACTCCTTCCTAGTCTGGGCCCAATCCTTTCCCCTGGTACAGCCCTTGTTCCAGCTCTGGTGGTAGCTCGGGGCTTTCTCATGACTGTAGCCCCCTTTGTTCTGTTCCACCCCCTTATATACCTTTGGCACAAGGCGGGAATCTTTCATCTCTTTGGGTCCCCACCTCTCCTTCTAAATGGAAAAGCACCAGATTTAAGATGGATTCCAGTACCAGGTGACATGGTCACATGTCCTGCAAGACTCTAAGCCTCCATTCTTCCTGGCCTGACTCACAGGAAGGCTTGCAAGTAAACAGAGCCAGCTACAGTCCATTGTCCTGGTTGATGGGAGCCACCAAGATTCCAAGCCACCATTAATGGCCCACACTTTGCATAATTACAATAGGCCCTCGGAGTTATATTTCATATTCCTAGTTTCAGATACTAGAGTGATACATTCATACAAATCGGATGATCACACTCAGTAGATTATAAGTTTTGTAATGATCCCTTACAAGAGACCTTTTGCATGAAGCATATTCCAGTGACATTATATTCACACTCATTAGCATATTTTCATAACACCGTATGGAGTGCGCCGTCACAGGGGCCGTGTGGCTAGCACGGCTGGGCAGCAGGGGGCTGCAGGCCGGGGGCTCAGGCCGAGAGAGGTTGGGATGCGGGGGCCCACAGTACGAGGGCAGGAGACCAGGCCTGGTGCCTGGGGGTTGCACTCGAGAGGGACTCAGGCTGCCTGTAGCCGTTCCCCGGTCTCTAGAGCTGCAGGGCTGACAGGAGGAGATGGGAATCCTGCTGCTGGTGCCCTGGGGCCTGGATCCCACGGGGCTGGGAGTGGGGAATCCCCGGGCACAGACCCTGCTGGGGTGGGGGGTGGAGTAAATCCCAGTGAGATCCAAGGCCTTTCTCTCTCCGCCTCTCCTCCCAATGCCCTCCAGGCAGCCCTCCCATTCCCTCTGCCCCCCTCCACCTTCCTCAGCTGGGCTCCCACGCACAAGGCTCCTGCAGGCCGCATGTGAACACAGCCCCTGGCTGGGCCGTGGGCCAGTGCCTGGCGCGCCATCCCCAGCACAGCTGCACAGAGCTGTCAGGGACAGCCGGGGAGAATCCTCAGGCGACCCCCCAGCCCAGCTGGGGCCCCAGTATCCAGCCCCGCACTGGAGTGAGGGGATGGGGGGGGGGGCTCTTCCTTCCTTTTTCTTCTGCCTCTCGGCTCCCACTGGGTCGCCGTGCACAGGGCCAGCGGCCCATGGCTGGCTGGGGGCATGAGGGTCCCCAGCTCCCCTTTGCTCAGGGTCGGCTCCAGGCCCCTTGGGATTTGGCATCAGTCCGGCCAGGGACTCAGCATGAAAGTGGGGACCGAGGGCTCCCGCCTGGGCCGACAGCTCTGCAGACAGAGGGGGAGCAGCGGCTGGCGAGAAAGCGGGGGCTGGGGAGATCCACATTGCTAACCCCCCCACCCCGCTTGCTTCACAGTCATTGACCTGCTGGAGGCACTGAACGTCACCCGTTCCGTCCGGGGCGTCAGCAGGGCCGCGGGCCCCGAGCCGGGCGTGCCGGCCTGGAAGTTCCGCCAGCGGGTGCCCCACCTGACGCTGCCCTGGGACTACGCTGTCTACCTGCTGGCCAGCTCGCAGGGCGCCCTGGGCTTCCACTTCGTGGCCAGGCAGAGCCGGGGCTCGGCGGGCACCCTCATCTCCCTGGTGTCTCCAGCTGCCGCCACGCGGGACGGGCGCCCGCTGCTGCAGCTGGCATCCAGCGCCCGCGCCAACCAGCTGCGTCTGGACTACCGCGCCGAGCCCAGCATGGAGCCCGCCTCACTGCTCTTCCCCGGAGGCAGCCCCTTCGCCCGGGGCCGCTGGGCCCGGCTGGCCGTCGACCTGCAGCCCCACCGCCTGGCGCTCTTCGTGGACTGCCGCCCGGCCGTGCTCCTGGAGCGGGGTGGCCCGCGGGACACGCTCAGCCTGCTGCTACCCCTCGACCTGCAGATCACCTTCGCCAGCCTGCCCGGGGACGCAGCCAGCAAGTTTCTGGTGAGCCCTGCGCCCTCAGGGAGCCGCCCCTGCCTGCCCCGGCTCCGGCACCCAGGCTGCCCTCTGTGGGGCTCTGCCAGTGTCCTCCCCGAGCTAGGGCCTGGCAGCAGCGGGAGGGTCCCCCGCACTGCCTTCTGCCCCCTAAGCTCAGAACTGTCTCCCTCTCCAGCTCTGCCGGTGCCCCTCAGTCCTGACCCGCAGCCCCGTGCCATCCCAGCCCTGGGCTGTCCCCATACACAGCTCTGCCGGTGCCCCTCAGTGCCTACCTGCAGCCCCGTGCCATCCCAGCCCTGAGCTCCCCCCACAGCCCTGTTGGTGCCCCTCAGTGCCTACCCGCAGCCCCGTGCCATCCCAGCCCTGGGCTGTCCCCATACACAGCTCTGCTGGTTCCCCTCAGTCCCTGCCACCCCAGGCCTGGGCACCCCACCCACCAATCCAGACCCTCACGCACACCCCGGTTTCATGGGCGCGGTGACATTTGGCAGGGGGCAGCACCTGTTCTCTCTCGCCCCTGGTGCTGGCGGGCGACCCGGAGCCTGACGGGCTTGGCTCTCGCTGCAGGGTTATTGGCAGACGGCTGAGATCTCCCCCAGCGGGTTCCCACGCCGGCCGTGGCACTGCGAGAACCTGGCAGGTAGGAGCCAGCCGAGGCCGCTGGGCTGGGCTGGGGGATGCAACTCCAGAGCTGGGTGGGGCCCCACGGCGGAGAGAGCTGCATACATCAGCATTGCCCCTGCTTAGCAGAGTGCAGGACACCGCAGAATCCTGCCTCCCCCCGGGAGCGCTTGGCAGATCTTGGGGTGACACGTGAGGAAGCTGAGAACGGGGGCGCGATTAGGGCGAGGAAGGGGGCTTGCCTTTGGGCTGGGATAGAGCCGGGCAACCCAGGCTGTCCTCCCTGGGGATCTGGGGTCAGCTGGTCACCGGGGCTGGGGCCTGGCAAGGCGTCTAGCCAGCCCTGGCCATGTGATGGCCCCCCAGCCCTTCCCCAGGGGCCTGGCTGCTCCAGGCCCTTGGACCCCAACCACTAGGACCCTCTCCCTTCCCAGACCTGGGGATAGAACCCAGGAGTCCTGGTTCCCAGCCCCCTGCTCTAACCACTGGAGCCCACTCCCGTCCCAGAGCTGGGGATAGAACCCAGGAGTCCTGTCTCCCAGCCCCCACTACTCTAACCACTAGAGCCCACTCCCCTCCCAGAGCTGGGATAGATCCAGGTTTCTGTTCTCAGCGGCGTGGCTGCAATCACTCCTGTCCCTGTCCCCAGGCCCGTCCTTCCCCCACCAACCGCCCTCCCTTGCCTCCTCTCTCCTCCCTCCCGCCCCCGCGCATCTCTCCCTGCTGGCCTCAATTCCGGCCGTAACGGCTGCCCCCGGCCTCATCTGCTAACGAGCTGGGCCCTGGGCAGCCTCCAGCGCTAATTGCTGGGGCCAGCTCCACTCCACTGCCCCCACTGAGGCCAGGGGGATGGGCCCTCAGCTGCGCCGGGTGCAGTCTCCCGGCCACTGCATGTGGGTTAACCCCCCTCCCGCGCACCCCCAGCCTGCCCCCCTCTGGGCACTCAGTCTGGGACAGATCCAGGCTCCCAGCCATAGAGGCCAGCCAGAGCCCAGTCCCCTGGAGCCTGGGCTGGAGGACAAGGAGGAGCTGAGGATGGGGGGCGGGGAGTGGAGCTGGCCCCAGCAATTAGAGTTCAGGGTCTGGCTGGATGTGGGACAGATGGGCAGGGCCCAGCTCTGAACGCTGCCCACGTGCTCCTGTCCCCGGGCCAGGCGGCCGCGTACTGCTCCAGCTGCCCCTCCGCACCAAGGCCAGGCGCTGGGGAACCCTGGGCAGCCCCCCATCCTCCCCTGCCCAGCCCCCCATCCTCCCCTGCCCCTCTGATCTGCAGCACATTCCCCTCCCCGATCTGAGCCCAGCCTTGAACCAGCTGCCAGCCGCTTACCATGGCTGGTGCCAGTACAGGGCTGGCCAACAGGCTGCCCTTGGCACTGGCTGCTGGGCAAGGGGGAATCAGCTGTTGGCTATGCTCTGGGTGCGGGGCCCATCCTCGGCTGGCGGGTGCTGGGTGCAGGGTGGGATTTGGTGCCCTCGGGAGATGGGCATGTGTGTGCATAACATGTGTGAGCTGAGCATGGATGGGGTGTATCGGGGGGAGGGGCCCCCATGTATCAGCCCTCCCCCCCCCACTCCCGCAGCATGGAGGTGATGTGGGCTCGGCGGCTGAGGTCTCTGGGGGAGGTCTCTGTATTGTCACCCGGCCTGTCCCCGCTGCAGTCACCAAAGGCCCCGTGGATGTTGCCCACCCTAGCCCGGGCCTTGCCCAGTCTCCTGGCGGGTACAGGTGCAGGTCCCTGGCTCCCAAGCAGCAGGCCTCCTTTGGAAGGGGAATCCCCACTAACTCCTAGCAGTCTAGAGCCCATGACACGCATCAGGGCAGCTCTGCATCCATCCAGCAGAGGGCTGTGCTGTGCGCCAGCCATCTAACTGGTGCCCTGGTGGCTGCGGGGAACCGGCTTTGAGATATTTGGGGGGCGGCGGGTAGGAGAGGGGTTCCCCAGGGGAGCAGCGAGGGCTGGGGCACATGGAGCCCCCATTTATCCTTTCCCTCCTCCCCACAACTCTGGGTACGTCCTGGGTCCCAGAGTCCTGGAGTCATTGGGCCTCAGAGCGGGAGCGGAGGGAGCGCAGTGCCAGGCCATCAGTGGAGCTGGGGCAGAAGTGGCACCAGTTGGGGGGTGGTTCACAGAGTTCCCTGGGACCCAGGCTTCCACCCAGCAAACCCCTCGTATCCGGCCCCCAGGCAGCCATGGGCTTCCATGGGGACGGGCGAGCCAGGCCAGGTGGGGGGTGGCGGGATTGGACCCAACTCCCCCGTTCATGCCCTCCCTGCGGTGCCTTGCAGACCCCTTCCCCATGCCGTACACCCTGGCGGAGGAGGGGGACCTGGCCGAGCCCCCCTTTGATCAAGGATCCCCCCTGGCCCCAGAGCCGCCAGCCCTCGCCGACATCCGCAACTACCAGCAGCAGCCCGGCGAGCCTGAATTCCCGCCCCCGGGCGCCCTGGAAGAGAGGGTGCAGCAGCTGGAGGAACTGGTAGATGGATTCGGGGCCATGCTGGACATGGTCAAAGCGCAGGTAGGACCCGGGGGCGCGGCCCAGCGGGAGGAAAAGCTCCGGGGAAAAGGCGTTCTGGAGAGCGGGCAGCTCCTCCGAGACGATAGGAGAGGTGCCGCTGCAGACTGCCCCAGGTGAAGGAGCCGGGCAGGAGAGCTGACGGGTTTCACGCACGCTTGGCTTCAGTAAGGCAGTCAGTGTGAGCGGATACTTCACACGGGTCATAGCACACGCCGCCAAGCAAGGCCCAGGGTGAAGCATGTCTAGACAAGTGAGCTGTGTTCAAGTTGGCAGGGCCTGATGAAATTCACCCCTAGATGCTTAAGGAACCAGCTGAAGCAATCCCAGAACCGCTAGCGATGAGCTTTGAGACCTGGCCAGCGGGTGAGGGCCCGGGGGCTGGAGAGAGGAAAACGTGGCACCTGTCCTGAGAAAGGGAAACGAACAGGACCTGGGGAATTAGAGACCCAGCAGCCTGACTTTGGTGCCTGGACGCTAGGGAAGGATTGGCTTGTGAGCACCTGGATGAGTGGTTCTCAAACATTTGTACTGGTGACCTCTTTCCCATAGCAAGCCTCAGAGGGCGACCCCCCTTATACATTAAAAACACTTTTAAATATATTTATCAGCAGTATAAATGCTGGAGGCAAAGCGGGGTTTGGGGGGGAGGCTGACAGCTTGCGACCCCCCATGTAATAACCTCATGACCCGCTGAGGGGTCCCGACCCCCAGTTTGAGAACCACTGACCTCGGGGATCCAGGAACAGCCAGCGGGGTTTGCCTGGAACAAAGCAACCTACTTGCCTTCTTGGATGGGTTACTGGCCGACGGGTGGGGGGTGGAGCTGTAGATGGGATGTAGCTTGTCCCATGTGACATTCCCTAGAGAAATGGGGTCGAGATGAAAGTGCTATAAGATGGCGTGAAACTCATTGAAAGCCTGAGCTGGGATAGAACCCAGGAATCCTCCCCCCCCCCCCACCCACTAGACCCCACTGCCTTCCCAGAGCTGGGATAGAACCCAGGAGTCCTGGCTCCCAGGACACACACCCCCAACTGCCCACTAGCCCCCCAGCCTGCGCTCCCGGCTCGCCCGCTGTCTCCTGCAGAGCTCGGAGCTGCTGGCCCGCGTGAAGTCCCTGGAGAGCTGCGAGTGCCGGAGGCCGGCGTGCGTGTGGGAGGGGACGCAGCGCGAGGACGGAGCCACCTGGGACAAGGACGACTGCACCACCTGCATCTGCCTGCAGGGGGAGGTGCGGTGCTCGGCGCGCCAGGACCGCCCCCAGTGCCTAGGTGAGCAGGGAAGGTGGGCGCGGGGCTGCGCGGGGCAGGTCACATGGGGAGGAAGGGGCGGGGCTTCCCAGGGCGGATTACATGGGGAGGAAGGGGCGGGGCTGCCTGGGGCGGGTCACACGGGGAGGAAGGGGCTGCCTGTGGGAGCCAGCTGAGGTCACTCAATCAGGGTGAACTGCAAACAAAACGGGGCAAACAAACCCCAAATGCTGGTGGTTATTCCAATACTTAGATTTACCTGCACAAAACAGCTCCTGTAGAACCTCACTGGTTACTCAGAGTCCAAACAACACAGTTCCCTTAAAGTGCCCAGCCTCAGGCCTCCGTCCAGACACACCTGTCAGATATGATGATGATTACTGAAAATCTTATTTCATCATATAAAAAAAAAAAGTTCTTCCAATCCCAAAGGATCAGCCACATACCCAGGTTCAATTATAACTTAGATCTTACCCAAAATACACACTTAGAGCCAATTCTTATTAACGAAACTAAAATTTATTAAAAAAGAAAAGAGAGAGAGTGTTGGTTAAAAGATCAATATACAGACAGACTTGAATTCAGTTCTTGAGGTTCAGATACATAGCAGAGGTGAGCTTGTAGTTGCCAAAAGTCCTTTTAGAAATAGTCCATAGGTTATAGTCCAATGTCCATATTCAGGGTGACTCCAGTCAGTGACTGGGGATCTCAATCCTTGTGGCTTAAGATTTCCCCCTCTTGAAACCCAAAGCAGATTTGAGACGAAGCAGAATCGTGTCCCAGGGTTCTTATACATTTCCAGCAGCCTTTCGGCCTGCGAAAACAATAGGCTTAATTCTCCTTCCAAACATCCCGGCAATTAGCACAGGGTAATTTGTCCAGTAACCAGTTCAGATCCAGGTTACCACAACCTTCCAAGAGACACATAGACAATAATACTGTTTCACTCAAATATCATCATAAATGTTAATATTCCTTTTTCGATCTTTGAATTAAAGCTATAGCGATAGACAAGACTTGTTTGCTGACATCACAAGCCCTGAGCAAACATCTCCCCTTCTACCGCTAACACTGCAGGCTGCATTTCAAAGCTCTGCTCATTTATGTTTAGGGGAGGAATCGCTCAGTGGTTTGAGCATTGGCCTGCTAAACCCAGGGTTGTGAGCTCAATCCTTGAGGGGGCCACTTAGGGATCTGGGGCAAAATCAGTACTTGGTCCTGCTAGTGAAGGCAGGGGGCTGGACTCGATGACTTTTTGGGGTCCCTTCCAGTTCTAGGAGATAGGTATATCTCCATATATTAGAAACATATCTTCCTAACCAGTCTTTAAAGTTTGGCCATGGGTCAGGTCAGTCTGGGAGGTAATTAACTCTTTCTGGCCCTGTCACCTTTCAGTGAGATATTATATTACACTCATAACGTCACAGCGGGTCACACGGGGAGGAAGGGGCATGTCACACGGGGAGGAGGGCGCGGGGCTGCCCAGGGCAGGTCACACTGGGAGGTGGGCACGGGGCTGCCCAGCACCCCCCACTGAGCCCCTGCCCAGCTCCCCCCAGCCAAGCGTTCCCCGCCGAGCCTTCTCCCCCACCCCCCACCCCGCTCCCCCCAGCACAGCAACCCCTGCCAAGCCCCTGGCTCCCTGCAGCCCCGGGGGGGTGTCCATGTCACCCGCCCGCTCTCCTGTGCCCAGGCTGTGAGTACGACGGGCAGCGGTACCAGGACAGAGACGTCTTCCTGGCGCCATCCAATTCCTGCATGAACTGCTCCTGCTTGGTGAGACCCTGCGCTCCGGGGAGGACAGAGGAAGGGGGGCCAGGGCGGGGGTCACAAGGGCTATGGGTCAGGCCTGAGGGGCACCAGCAGAGCTGGGTGAGGGGAGCCCGGGGCAGGGCTAATAGGGGGCTGCAGGTTGGGAATGAGGGGCACCGACAGAGCTGGGGTCCCCAGGGTTGGGCCCCCCCCAGCTCCAGAACAGCCCCTCGGAGGGGCCCCTCAGTGGGCCAGGCCCCCAGGGGTCCCGCCCTCCCGCCACGGTGGCCATGCAGCCTCGCCACCCCGTATCCTGATCCTCCGGGGCTACAGCCAGGCCCCAGCGACCTCCGGGATTGGGCCCTGTGTCTCTGGCATCCTTAGCGCCCAAGAGAGTCCCATAGGGCCAAGATCCCGCCAGGGGACGGGACCCCCCAGGGGACGGAATCGGGATGGGACCCCCCAGGGGACGGGGTGGGGCTGGATCCCCCCAGGGGATGGGATCGGGATGGGACCCCCCCCCAGGGGATGGGGTGGGGCTGGATCCTCCCAGGGGATGGGATTGAGATGGGACCCCCCCCCAGGGACGGGGTGGGGTGGGGTGGGGTCGGGACACCGGCTGTGTCTCTCCTGCCCAGGACGGGAACGTCCAGTGCTTCCGACTCGTCTGCCCGCAGCTCCACTGCGCCACCCAGGAGGAGGTGCCCGGGGCTTGCTGCCCCCGCTGCCAGGGTGAGCTGGTGCCCCTCACTCCTGACCCGCAGCCCCTGCTATTCCAGCCCTGGACTCCCCCCCCACCCTGCTGGTGCCCCTCACTCCCAACCCGCAGCCCCCCTGCTAGCCCTGTCCTGGGCTCCCCCCTCCCCACCCCACCCTGCTGGTGCCCCTCACTCCTGACCCGCAGCCTCCGTGCTATCCCCATCCTGGGCTCCCGTGCGCAGCTCCGCCGGTGCCCCTCACTCCCGACTTGCAGCCCCGCTCTCCCTGCCCCCGCTTGCCGCGGTCTGGGCTCAGCGATGGCCGGGGGCCCCGGGTGATGCCAATTCTCTCCCGCCCAGGCTGTGTGGATGGAGCCGCCCGGCGGGAGCACGGTGAGGAGTGGGCGCCGCGTGCAGACCCCTGCCAGAGCTGCCGGTGCTTGGTAAGGCCACGCCCCCCCGTGTCGCTGGGCAGGGCCTGGGGGCCCCCATCCCCACTGGCCCCAGGCCTGAGGCGCCCCCCGCTCCTCAGGGCAGCACTCGATCCCGAAGCTCCGCCCCCAGCCTGGCACAGGCTCCGCCCCTCCCATTATTTGGCTGGACCCTTTCCAGGAGGCCCTGGGTCTGTCTGGGGGTCTGGGTGGGGCGGGAATGCCCCGGGTTGGGAGCGGCTGCCCCGCGAGTGGCCCCCGGAAGCCCTGACCCCCCCCTCGCCCCGCACAGGATGGCCGCGCCGTGTGCAGGAAGAGGCAATGTGCCAGGCTGTGCCGCCACCCTGCCAGCCCCCGGCCGGGCACCTGCTGCCCCGTCTGCGACGGTGAGTGAAGGGAGGGGCTCCTCATGGGGGGCGGGGCTGTGCTCCCTGGGGCCGTGGGGGGCGGGGCAGGGTCGATGGGGAAGTGGATCTGTCCCATGGGGCCATTGGGGGGCTGCCCCTCTCCCATTGCTGGATGGCTCCCTGGGGTGAGGGCTCTGGAGCCGCTGGTCCTGTTGGGCCCAGGCCAGGTAATGCCAGAGCCAGTGCTCCCCTCCCAGCCCTGGGGGCCCCTGAGGGGTGCGGGCTCCGTGGTCCCTGCGTGGGGGCCTGGCTGGTGCCAAGCGGGGCGGGGGGGTGAGGTGGGCACTGGGCTGAGGCCCAGCAAACGTGCTGCGTGCCCTGGCCGCGGGGCCAGTGCCCTGAGGAGGGGGACGGTGTTGGGCTGGGGATGGGACTGTCCCCGAGGGGGGGGGGGGGACTAGTGACTGGGGGGGCACCCTCAGGCTGCATCACTCTCTCTCCCTGCAGGCTGCTCGCTGGATGGCCGGGAGTTTGCCAGCGGGGAGCCGGTGCCCAGCGGGGAGCCCTGCACCCAGTGCGCCTGCTTGGTGAGTGCACGGGCCGGGGGCGCCTGGCACTGCCTGTCTGCACAGCAGAGGGGCTGGGGAGGGGGTGGGGGTGCCCCAGCAGGGGGGGGGAAGGGCCTGGGCTGGCAGGGGCTCCCGGGTGGCAGGGCTGGAAGGGGTCAAGGCAGCATGTGGGGCTGGGCCCTGGGGCTCCCCCAGACTGGTGGGGGGGGTCAGACTGGGGCAGCGTCTGGTAAAGTGGGGGGCACATGTGTCGTGCAGAGCGGGAACGTGTTGTGCAAACCCACTGGCTGCCCGGCTGCCCCCTGCTCGGAGCCCGTCCGGAGACCTGGCGAGTGCTGCCCGCGGTGAGTGGGGCTGGGGGAGGGGCGCTGCCTGCGGGTGACTGGGGCTGAGGGAGGGGCGCTGCCCACCATGAGTGGGGCTGGGGGGCTGGTAAGGGGGAATACTGCCTGGAGTGAATGGGGGGCTGGGGGCAGTAGCCAGGTGAGGGGAGGGGTGGGCAGTCCAGGGGGTGCTGTTTGCAGTGGGGGCTGGGGGGTGCCTGTGGCTCTGTCACGGTGCCAGGGCCGGGGCGCCCAAGCTGTTCTGCCACCGCCTGCCTCACCCTAGGTGCCAGGACTGCCTCTACGACGCCCAGCCCGTCCCGCACGGCGCCGTCTTCACCCCCCCGCAGGAGCCCTGCCTCCACTGCCGCTGCCAGGTGAGCCGGGCACAGGGCAGGCGCCCCCAGGAGCCCTCTCCCTGGGCCACCCCCGGCCCTGCGAAGCCTGGGCCAGCTCCTGTCCCCACAGACCACGGTGCCCTGGGACGGCACAGCCCCTCCCCAAGGCCGGGACACTGGCTGCAGGGGGGGGGGCACTGGCTGCAGGGGGGGGGCACAGGCTGCAAGGGTGGGGGGCAATGGCTGCGGGGGGGGGACACTGGCTGGGGGTGGGGGCACTGGCTGCGGGGGGAGGGGGGGCCCACTGGCTGCAGGGGGGGGCACTGGCTGCGGGGGGGCTTGGCGGCTGGGCATGGGGCCATGGCACGCTGGCGGAGGCTCTGTGCCAGGGGGCAGGAGCGGGGGCCTCTTGCCAACGCCTGGCTGAGCTCTGGCCCCTGCCCGCAGGCCGGGGAGGTGTCGTGTGAGCGCCTGGAGCAGAGCTGCCCGCCCACACCCTGCAGTCACCCGGGCACCGCCCAGGGCCAGTGCTGCCCGGCCTGCCACAGTGAGTAGCTGGTGGGGCGGGGGAGGGCGGAGGGGGTGTGACGATGCGGTTCTGGCGGGACCCAACTGAGAGTGCCAACTCGGGACAAATTGCTTAAACAGGGCAGTTATAGCCCAAGCCTGGGGTTTTTCCACCTCTAAGGCAAACCAAACCAGCCAGACTAAGAGGACTTCGGTCTCACCCCACTGGCTAACGGCAAGTCTCACAAGCAATCCCCTTAGACACTCCAGTTTCCCAGTATTACCACCAGTGCCACTCGTTATGGGGACAAATGGTTATGAAAACCAATACCCCAGTAAAAGAAAAAAGGTTCTCCTGATCCCAAAGGACCAAGCCCCAGACCCAGGTCAATATACAAATCAGATCTTACCCACAAATCACGCTGTTGCCAATCCTTCAGAATCTAAAATCTAAAGGTTTATTCATAAAAGGAAAAAGATAGAGATGAGAATTAGAATTGGTTAAATGGAATCAATTCCATACAGTAATGGCAAAGTTCTTGGTTCAGGCTTGTAGCAGCGATGGAATAAACTGCAGGTTCAAATCAAGTCTCTGGAATACATCCCCCGCTGGGATGGGTCCTCAGTCCTTTGTTCAAAGCTTCAGCTTGTAGCAAAGTCCCTCCAGAGGTAAGAAACAGGATTGAAGACAAGATGGAGATGAGGCATCAGCCTTATATAGTCTTTTCCAGGTGTAAGAACATCTCTTTGTTCTTACTGTGGAAAATTACAGCAAAATGGAGCCTGGAGTCACATGGGCCAGTCCCTGCATACTTTGCTGAGTCTGAAAGCATATTTGCCTTCTCTCAATGGGTCCATTGTATAGCTGATGGTCCTTAATGGGCCATCAAGCGGGCTAGGCAGAGCTAATCCCAGTTTGTCTGGGATGTCACCCAGCATAGCATAAGTTTGCCATGCAGACGGTATAGAGCCAACATTCATAACTTCAACTACATCACTGATACACACATATAGACAGCATAATCATAACCAGTTACCCATAACCTGGTCTTAGACACCCCATTTGACCCCCTTTATACAAGATTTGGTGCCACTACAGGACCTTGTTTGCAACAATGATCTATATGGTCCCAGGTTATGTCAATAACGTTACAGGGGGAAGGGCCAGCAAGGGGCCTCTGGAGCCGCTGGCCTCAGAGAGAGACCCTGGCCCTGGCAGCAGGGCATAGGGGGGAGGGGGTCCCCAGGGCTTCCCGCAGAGCCAGCTCCTCCCCCATCCCCCGGCGCGGGGCCCAAGAACCCCCCAGGTTACGGGTTGAGCCAGCCTCCAGCGGGGCCTGAGGGGGTTGGGGGAGGGCCCACATCGGGGGCCACGCCTGGCGAGGGGAGCTGTGTGCCCCTCTGTGTCTGGCCCAGGTGTCCCAGCCCCTGCCCTCTGGGCATCCCTCCTGCTGGCGCTTCCCTGTGCCCCTCCTGCCCGGCTGCCCTGGGAGGGGGGCCACGGGGCCCAGCCCATCCAAACCCCGGGGGTCTGAGGGCACTGGGGTCTCTAAGCTGTTGGGGGGGCTCTGAGGAGCTGGGGTCTCTGAGCGGGCAGGAGGGTCTCTGGGGGTGCTGGGGTCTCTGAGCAGGGGGGGTGTTTGGGGGTGCTGGAGTCTCTGAGCGGGGGGTGAAGGCAAAGGAGGCCCTCTGAGGGCTCTGGGGTATCAGAGCTGGGGGGAGCTCTGGGGTCTCTGAGCTGGCCTGGGGATCTCCGGGGGTTCGGCTGGGGCTGGCAGGCTGCCCCCCGTGCGGGGCTGTTCACCCGTCTCTCTCCGTGGGCAGCGTGTGAGTACGAGGGGCACCCGTACCGGCACGGAGAGACCTTCATGGCCCCGGGCCACGGGCCCTGCGTGCGGTGCACCTGCTCGGTGAGTGAACCAGGGGACTACTGGGATGGTGGGTTGTAGGGGGCTCACCTCCACGTAACCAGCCCCTCCTGGTGCCAGGGGGTGCCCAGCCACGCGGGCACAGAGAGCAGGGGATGTGGGTCACTGACACCAAGCTAGGGCAGAGGGGTGCTGGGCTAGGGGAGGGCGGCTCTGGGGCTGAGGGGGGCATGGGCAGCCCTGGGGCAGGGGCAGACCCGCCGAGGGCGCCATGGCTGGGCTGTGTGGGGACACTGGCACGCCCGGGTCTGTGCCCGCGCACTGCTGACCCTGGCTCTCTCATGCAGGCTGGGCACGTGCAGTGCCAGGAAGAGGGGTGCCCCCCCGTGCCCTGCGCCCAGCCCATCCGGGACCCCCAACGCTGCTGCCCCATCTGCAAAGGTTGAGTAACGCCCGGTTCTGGGCCAGCCCCGGCCTGCCCCCTGCGTGGGCCAGGGGACATCGCCGAGGCAGTGCGCTGGGTGCTGCCAGCCCACGGGCATTGCCTGGGCTCGCCAGCCCTGGGGCAGCCCCCGGCTGCTGCACCTCTGGGCCTGTTGGGGAAGTCTCCTCGCTCCCCGAGAGCAGGTCCCGGGGGGGCAGGGGGCCAGGAGTGCAGGGCCCGGGGGGTGGGGGAAAGTTAGGAGCGCAGGACCTGGGGGGCGGGACCATAGGGCAGGGCCCTGTGGGGGCCGGTAGCACAGGGCCCTGGGGGGTGGGGCAGGAGGGCAGGGCCCATGGGTGCAGGAGCACAGGGTCGTGGTGGAGGCCTGGGAGGGCCGGGAGAAGCTGGGGGGGCTGAGACTGGAAGGGCTGGGGGGGGGGGAGGAGCCAGGGAGGGGTGAGCCGGCTGGGTCCCTGGGGGCTGCGGCAGGGAGGCCCCCCCTCACGGCCTGTGTCTCCCAGTGTGCGTGCTGGCTGGGGAGGAGTTCGAGGAGGGGGCGCAGTGGGAGCCGGACGGGGACCCCTGCACCACCTGTACCTGCCTCGCCGGAGAGCCCGTCTGCGGGGCCCCACCGTGCCCGCCCATCGCCTGCCAGCACCCCGCCCGGCTGAGCGGTGAGTGCCCCCCAACTGACCCTTGCTCCCCTGCTCCCCCCACCAAACCTCCCGGCTCCCGTCCGGCTGAGCGGCGAGTGCCCCTCCCCCCACTGCCTCCTGCTACCCACCCACTCCTTGTAGAGTGCCCCTGCCCCCCATTGCCCTCCCCGCACTGTCCCCATCCTTCACTGCCCCCTACTCCACCCAGCTCAATGGTGGGTGCCCACCTGGCCCCACCCCCTCAGTTCTCTGGTCCCCCCCAACGCAGAGGTGGCTGCTCAGTGCCCGGTACAGTCCATGCCCCCCCTGCCCTGGCTCCTCACCCCTGAGCTCCGGGGGTCTGGTGGCACTGGGCCCATGGCAGACACTGGGTGCTGTGGGTCCAGCCAGTGGGGGCAGCCCGTAGAGCCGGCCAGGTAGTGGCTGGGAGCAACCCCTCAGCACCTCCTGCTGGCCCAGCCCCCGCCTGCCCTGGGACCAGGCCATGGGGCGGGTGGGATCGGGGCACCCCACTGTGCTAACCCGCCTGTCTCTCCTCGGCCAGGGGACTGCTGCCCAACCTGTGCCCAGTGCGCCTACCACCAGCACGTCTACGCCAACGGGCAGACCTTCGCCGACCCACACAGCCCTTGCCAGCACTGCCAGTGCACGGTGAGGGGGCTGGCCCCGGAGCAGCCCCTCCCCGCTAGCCGCAAGCACAGACCCCCCCAGTGCCAGGCTGCAGCCCCATGCCCCCATGCTCCCCCGAAGGGTACCTGTGCCTAGGGTACGGAGCCCAGCACGGGGCCGGAGCTAATGGGGGGGTCTGAGCCATGCTCAGCTGGGGGCCCCACAGGGTGGGTCGGGGGAGGCTGGTAGCGCAGGCCCTGGGGGGATCCGGGGTTGGGAGCAGAGTGGGGGGGCCCTGCGGGGTGGGTCGGGGGAGGCAGGGAGCACGGCCCCGGGGGTATCCGGGGTCAGGGGCAGAGTAGGGTGGGGGTGTGTCTGGAGGCCCCGCGGGGTGGGGCGGGGGAGGCTGGGAGCGCAGGCCCTGGGGGGATCTGGGGTCGGGGGCAGAGCGGGGGGGGCGCTGGGGGCCCCGTGGGGTGGGCTGGGGGAGGCTCTCAGGAGCTGCCATGACCTGGCCCCCTGCCCACAGGCCGGGACCGTGCAGTGCTCGCCCGTCGCCTGCCCCCCGCCCAGCTGCCCCCACCCGGAGAGGCAGCCCGGCCAGTGCTGCCCCACGTGTCCGGGTGAGTGGGCCGCTGAGGGGCTGGGCGCTCCTGGGTTCCCTACCCAGCCCTGCTGGTGAGACCCAGCCCTAAACGGGGAGATGGTGCTGAGCTCCCCCCACACGCCCCCAGAGAGCCTGGTTCCCCAGGGGACTCCCTTGCCTCTTGCAGAGGCAGCGAGTGGCCACCAGAGGGCACTGTGACCCCAGGGCACTGCCGTAGTGCAAACGTGCGGGGCTGGGGGGAGGGGCACGGGGCCGGTGGCCCCCTCGGAGCTCCCTGGGGGGCACGGGAGGCACCAGCACCTCTGTGGGGGCTGCAAACGGTGGGGGGGGGCTGGGGTGAGGGAGCCAACCCTGGGGGGCTGGGTCTGAGGCCCCATCACACCGAGCAGCTGCCTGATCCCAGCCAGAGGGGCAGGATGGGAGGGGGCAGGGCAAGGCTGGGGGGCAGGACAGGGTGAGGGTCGTTGGTTGCTGACGTCTGCCCCCCCCCCCAGGCTGCAGTGTGGAGGGGGCCGCGGTGGCAACGGGCGAGCGGTTCCCCAGCCCGCGGGACCCCTGCCAGCTGTGCATCTGCACCGACGGGGTCGTCAGCTGCTCCTCCCGCGACTGCCCTGGTGCCCTGTGCGCCCGCCCCCTGCCCGGCTCCTGCTGCCAGAACAACTGCAATGGTGAGGGGGTCCCGCACCCCGACCCCTTGCCCGCGGGGGCCACGGGCCAGTCCCCCCACACCCCGATCCCCTGCCCGTGGGGGCCACGGGCCAGTCCCCCCACACCCCGATCCCCTGCCTGCGGGGGCCACGGGCCAGTCCCCCCACACCCTGATCCCCTGCCTGCGGGGGCCACGAGCCAGTCCCTCCCCCACCCCAATCCCCTGCCCGCGGGGGCCACGGGCCAGTCCCCCCACACCCCGATCCCCCGCCCGCGAGGGCTACTGGGCCATCCCCCCCACCCCGAGCACGGGGGACCCCACCAGGCCAGTTTCTCCAGCCCCAGTGGACATGGCTCTGCCTGGGCAGGGGGCAGATCGGGCGCTGCTGCACTGGGCACAGACCCACTGGACGGAGTCTGGGCTGGCACCTCAGGGGCCCTCGCCCTCCGCCCCATCCTCCCAGCATGCATTGCAGATGCGGGGTGCCCCCTGTTAACTTCCCGGGTCCCCACTCGCTCTGCCCTAGGCTGCAGCTACGGGGGGAAGGAGTACCCCAACGGTGCCGAGTTCCCACACCCCACGGACCGCTGCAAGCAATGCCACTGCCTCGTAAGTGCCTGGGGGCGAGCGGGGGGCCCGGCCCGAGGACAGCTCACCGTGACCCACCGGACACCTGGGTCCCAGCCCGGCCTCTGCTGCTGCCTTGCTGGGGGAAGCTGGGCCGGTCGCTTCTCGTTAGCCTGCGGCATGGGGACCGATCGGGCAGCCAGCACCCCGGCCGGGCCCGCTTCCCGTGTTACAAGTGGGGAAACTGAGGCATAGAGCAGGCACGCATGGCAGAGCTGAGAATAGAACCCAGGTGTCCTGGTCTCCAGTCCAGTGGCTGATCCACGGCCCCCGAGGGAGGGGCCCATTTAGCCCCGTCCCTGCCGCACTGGGGGCCGAGGTGTCGCAGCGGATGGTGGTTTTCACACTGTGCTGAGCAGGCAGGGGGTGCGGGGTGGGGTTGAGGGCTGGGCTGGTGGGCGGAGGCTCAGTGCTGGGGGCACAGTCTGGAGCAGGGGGCACAGGATGAGTGGGATGCTGTGCTGGGGCACGGTGTGGGGAGGGGGATGGAAGGCAGGACTCCTGGGTTCTCTCCCCGGTGGTGCCTGGCTGGCTCTGACCTGCATCTCTCCCCTGCAGAACGGCAATGTTCAGTGTCTGTCACGGCGCTGCCCCCCCCTGCTCTGCGCAGAGCCCATCCTGGTGCCCGGCGGGTGCTGCCCCCAGTGCCCAGGTAGGCAGGAGCCCGATCGCTGCTGTTTCCTCCTCTCCGGGGGAGTGGTCTGGGGGAGGTCATGGCCCCTTCGCAGCAGCACCCCATCTGTCTGGGGGAGGAGGGGCTGGGAAGTTCTGAGGGGCTGTTCGCTGGCAGGGCCGAGCTGAGCCTGGCCCATCTGGGCTCCTGGGAGGTGCCCCCCAGCACTAAGCCCACTGGCTAAACTTTCTGCTGCCTTGAAACCAGCCCCCACCATGGCCAAGGTCAGAGAGCCCATCCCTGTGGCCTCCCGCCTGCCCAGCTCTGAGCTCTGCTGGTGCCCCTCACTCCCGACCCACAGCCCACTGCTACCTCGGCCCCCACCCCGGTGCCCCTCACTCCCAACCTACAGCCCCCTGCTATCCCAGCCCTGGGCTCCCCCCCCCGGTGCCCTCACTCCCAACCCACAGCCCCCTGCGACCCCAGCCCCGTCCCCCACCCCCGGTGCCCGACCCAAACTCCCGTGTAACGATGCTGCCTCTGGCGAGACACTACTGAGAGTATCAATTCAGGACAAATTGCTCAGAGCAGGGCAGACACAGCCCCAGGCTCGGGTTTCTTTGCACACCAAACCAGCCAAACAGAGAGGACTTCGGTCTCACCCCACTGGCTAACCGCAAGTCACACATGCCATTCCCTTAGACACTCCAGTTTCCCAATATCACCACCAGGGCCCTCGTTATGGGGACAAATGGTTATGAAAACCAATACCCCAGTAAAAGAAAAAGGTTCTCCTGATCCCAAAGGACCAAGCCCCAGACCCAGGTCAATGTACAAATCAGATCTTATCCACAAATCACGCTGCTGCCAATCCTTTAGAATCTAAAATCTAAAGGTTTATTCATAAAAGGAAAAAGATAGAGATGAGAGTTAGAATTGGTGAAATGGAATCAATTCCATCCAGTAATGGCAAAGTTCTTGGTTCAGGCTTGTAGCAGTGATGGAATAAACTGCAGGTTCAAATCAAGTCTCTGGAACATTCCCAGCTGGGATGGGTCATTCAGTCCTTTGTTCAGAGCTTCAGTTTGTAGCAAAGTCCCTCCAGAGGTAAGAAGCAGGATTGAAGACCAGATGGAGGAGATGCAGCAGTTTTTATAGTCTCTTGTCATGTGGTCTCTCTTTCTTTGGGTAGGTCTATACTTACCCCCGGGTCCGGCAGCAGGCAATCAATCCCGGATCGATCCCGGAACTGCTCGCCGTCGACGCCGGTACTCCTGCTCGGCGAGAGGAGTACGCGGAGTCGACGGGGGAGCCTGCCTGCCGCGTCTGGACCTGCAGTAAGATCGAACTAAGGTACTTGGACTTCAGCTACGTTATTCACGTATTTCACGTAGCTGAAGTTGCGTATCTTAGTTCGAAGTGGGGGGTTAGTGTGGACCAGCCCTTTGTTCCCTAGACATTCATCCAACACATGGCAAGAAAAAACCTCAGAGTTCTGTCCATAGGCAGGTCCCTGCATACTTTGCTGAGTGACAAGGCGGATCTGCCTTCTCTCAATGGGTCAGTTGTGTAGCTGATGGTCCTCAATGGGCCATCAAGCAGGCTAGGCAGTGCTGGGGCCAAACTGTCTGGGGCGTCACCCAGCAGCATAGCAGAAGTTTGAAATACAGACAGTATAGAGCCAATATTCATAACTTCAACTGCAAAAATGATACACACATATAGACAGCATAATCATAACCAGCAACCCATAACCCAGTCTTAGACACCTCATTTGACCCCCTTTATACAAGATTTGGTGCCACTACAGGACCTTGGTTGCATGATCTCTATGGTCCAAGTTCATATTAATAATGTCACACCCCAGTGCTCCTCACTCCCAATGCGCAGCCCCTGCTGTCCCAGCCCTGGGCCATGGGTTGGACTGAGACTTGGGGATTCCCTTCCCTCCTGCCCTGGGCTGCACCTGCGGGTGTCGGGCGCTCTATCCCTGGCACCCCCGCAACCGCCCCTTTCTCCTCCCAGAGCCCCCGGCTGGCTGCCTCTACGCGGGCGTCTCCTACCAGCACACGCAGCGATTCTACGACCCCTCGGACTCCTGCCGCCACTGCATCTGTGCCAACGGGACCGTCACCTGCCAGCGCCAGCCTTGTGCCCCCGTTCTCTGCACCCACCCCCTGCGGCAGGACTGCTGCCGCTCCTGTGATGGTACCCCCTGAGCCCCCCCACTGGGCACCCCACAGGCCACACTGGGCCCCCCGGTCCCGCTGGGGCCCCCATGGGCTTCCCTGGGCTCCCTGGATCCCCTGAGGCTCCTGCTGACCCCCCCACCTGTGTTCTGCACCCACCCCTGCGGCGGGACTGCTGCCGCTCCTGCGACTGTACCCCCCCCGAGCCCCCCGCTAGGCCCCCTGAACTCCCTGCTGGGCTCCCCGAGTCCCCCCATGGGGGCCCCCAGCCCTCTGCGCCCACCCCTGCGGCGGGACTGCTGCCGCTCCTGCGACTGTACCCCCCCCCGAGCCCCCCGCTAGGCCCCCTGAACTCCCTGCTGGGCTCCCCGAGTCCCCCCATGGGGGCCCCCAGCCCTCTGCGCCCACCCCTGCGGCGGGACTGCTGCCGCTCCTGCGACTGTACCCCCCCCGAGCCCCCCGCTAGGCCCCCTGAACCCCCTGCTGGGCTCCCCGAGTCCCCCCGTGGGAGCCCCCAGCCCTCTGCGCCCACCCCCTGCGGCGGGACTGCTGCTGCTCCTGTGACGGTACCCCCCAAGTCTCCTGCTGGGCCCCCCAAGTCCCCTGCAGCCCCATGTTCTGCTCCCCCCTGCAGCAGGACAGCTGCCTCCTACAACAGGAACACCTCCCGACGGCCCCTGCCCCACGTCTCTGCTCCTGCCCCGCTCTCGTGCCCAGTGCCATCGCCCGCTCTGCCCCCAGGCTGCCTGTACCAGGGGAAGGAGCTGCCCAACGGGGAGCAGTTCCCGGACCCCGCGGAGCCGTGCCGCATCTGCACCTGCTGGGAGGGCAGCGTCTCCTGCCAGCCCAGGGCCTGCCCGCTGCTCCAGTGCCCCTTCCCTGCCCGGGGGCCGTGCTGCCAGGTCTGCGAAGGTGGGTTGGGCGTTGTTGTGGATTGTGGGGGAGTTAGGGCCCTGCACCCCTCTTCCCGAGATTCACTGCGACTCTCAGCCAGCCAGTAAAGCAGGTTTATTTAAGGACAGGAACACAGTCTCAAGCAGAGCGTGTAGGTACGACCAGACCCCCTCAATTAGGTCCCTCTGGGAGGTTCAGGGAGCTTAGACCCCAGCTTGGGGTTCCCTGCGTTGCACCACCCAGCCCCAACTGAAACTAAACTCCAAGCCCCTCCCGCTGCTCCTCTCCTTTTTTCAGTCTCCCGGGCAGAAGGTGTTAATTCTCCCCACCCCCGTTCCTGGCTCAGGTTACAGCTCAGGTAGCTTCCTTCAAGGGAAGTCCCACATCCCCACTGCAACCCCCCTGCAACATTCCCAGGTCAAATCTGCCCTGCTCCCTGCTCCGTCACATCTCTCCCCCCTTCGAGACTGAACTGAGCGGGGTCACTCTGACCAGTGACCTGGGGAAGTTCAGGGCTCCCTCTCCGGGACAACGCGTCCGCTATCAGGTTGTCACGTCCCTTCACATGGACCACGTCCATGTCATAATCCTGCAGGAGCAGGCTCCATCTCAGGAGCTTGGCGTTGGCTCCTTTCATCTGGTGCAGCCAGGTCAGGGGAGAGTGGTCGGTGTGCACGGTGAAGTGACGCCCAAAGAGATATGGCTCTAGTTTCTTGAGGGCCCACACCATGGCCAGGCATTCCTTCTCGATGGCCGCGTAGTTCTGCTCCCGGGGTAGCAACTTCTTGCTCAGGTACACGATGGGGTGTCTCTCCCCCTTTTCATCCTCCTGCATTAACACCGCCCCCAGTCCTGTGTCTGAGGCGTCGGTGAACACCATAAAGGGCTTGTCAAAGTCTGGGTTTGCCAGAACTGGGCCACTGACCAGAGCCTCCTTCAGCGCCCGGAGAGCCTCCTGGCACTCCTCGGTCCAGACCACTTTGTCTGGCTTCCCCTTCTTGCACAGCTCAGTGATGGGGGCGGCTATGGCGCTAAAGTGGGGCACGAACCTCCGATAGTATCCTGCCATCCCAATAAAGGCTTGGACCTGCTTTTTGGTTTGAGGAGCGGGCCAGTCTCTGATCACCTCCACTTCGGCAGGTTCCGGCTTTAGGCAGCCGCTTCCCACCCGGTGGCCTAGGTAGGATACCTCAGCCATCCCCACCTTGCACTTCTCCGGTTTTACGGTCAGCCCAGCCTTCTGGAGTCGGTCCAGCACTTGTCTAACCTGGGATATGTGGTCCTCCCAGGTCTGGCTAAAGACACAGATGTCATCGATATACGCCACGGCAAAACTCTCCATCCCCCTCAGTAGCTGATCCACCAGGCGCTGGAAGGTGGCCGGCGCTCCCTTGAGGCCGAAGGGCAGGGTCAGGAACTCATAGAGCCCCAGAGGGGTGACAAAGGCCGATTTCAGCCTGGCATCTGCATCCAGCGGCACTTGCCAATAGCCCTTTGTAAGATCCATGGTGGTAAGGTACCGAGCACCTCCCAGCTTGTCTAGGAGCTCGTCCGGCCTGGGCATGGGGTAGGCATCGGCCACAGTGATGGCATTGAGCTTCCGATAGTCCACACAGAACCGGATCGACCCGTCCTTTTTGGGGACCAGCACCACCGGCGAGGACAAGGGCTGGAAGACGGCTGGATCACCCCCAAAGCCAGCATGTCATTGACCTCTCTTTCCAGGTCCTGAGCAGTTTTCCCTGTGGCTCGGAAGGGGGAGCATTTTATAGGCGGGTGCGATCCTGTCTGCACCCGGTGGACAGTCAGATTAGTGCGTCCAGGCTGGTTGGAAAACAGCTGCTGGTACAGATGCAGCACCCCTCCGATCTCAGCTCGCTGGGCAGGGGTTAGCCGATCAGAGAGGGGAATTGCTTCCAGGGGGAAGCCAACTCTTGTCCCAGGGAATAGATCTACTAAAGGGTCATCTCCCTGCCCCTCCCACTGTCCACACACGGCCAACACCATATTCCCCCTGTCATAATATGGCTTCATCATATTCACATGGTACACCCGGTGGTGGTGTGCCCGGTTCGACAGCTCCACCACATAGTTTACCTCGTTTAGTTGCTTGACAACCTTGAAGGGCCCTTCCCAGGCGGCCTGGAGTTTGTTTTTCCTCACGGGGATGAGGACCATCACCTGATCCCCAGTGGCGAAGGCGCGGGCCCGTGCTGTGCGGTCATACCAGACCTTCTGCTTCCTCTGGGCCCTGGCCAGATTCTCCCTGGCCAGGCCCATGAGCTCGGCAAGTCGTTCCCGGAAGGTCAGGACATACTCCACCACCGACTCTCCGTCAGGAGTGGCCTTCCCCTCCCATTCGTCTCTCATCAGGTCCAGGGGCCCCCTTATCCGCCTTCCATATAGCAGTTCGAAAGGCGAAAACCCGGTAGACTCCTGGGGTACCTCCCTGTACGCAAACAGCAGGTGAGGTAAGTACTTGTCCCAGTCCTGCGGGTGCTGATTCATAAATGTTTTCAGCATCATTTTTAGCGTCCCATTGAACCTCTCCACCAGCCCGTTGGATTGGGGGTGATATGCTGAGGCCCAGTTGTGCCGGACCCCACATCTCTCCCACAAGCACCGGAGTAGGGCCGACATGAAGTTGGACCCTTGGTCCGTCAAGACTTCCTTGGGGAACCCCACTCGGCTGAAAATAGTCAGCAGCGCATCCGCCACAGTGTCTGCTTCAATGGATGATAAGGGCACTGCCTCGGGGTAGCGGGTGGCGAAATCTACCACCACCAGGATGTATTTCTTCCCAGACCGAGTCGTCTTGCTGAGAGGTCCCACTATGTCCATGGCCACCTTCTGGAAAGGCTCCTCTATGATGGGCAAAGGTCTCAATGCTGCTTTCCCCTTGTCCCGGGCCTTCCCCACCCTCTGGCAGGGGTCACAGGATCGGCAGTACTGCCGGACGTTGGTGAAGACCCCGGGCCAGAAAAAGTTCTGTAGCAGCCTCTGCCTGGTGCGCCGGATCCCCTGGTGCCCTGCGAGAGGGATGTCATGGGCCAGGTACAGTAGCTTGTGGCGAAACTTCTGGGGAACCACCAGCTGCCTCCTGATCCCCCACGACTCCACTTCCCCCGGGGGAGCCCACTCTCGGTACAGGAACCCCTTCTCCCACAGGAACCTCTCCTTGCATCCTCTCCTCATGGTCTGTACCACACTGAGGTCAGCCAGGCCCCTTAGCTTCCGCAGGGAGGGGTCCTTCTGCAACTCGGCCTGGAACTCGGCGGCTGGGGAAGGGATGGGGACCTGCTCCCTCTTGTCGGCTGGGTCGGAAGCCCCAGCCACCCCGCGGCCTGTCCTTGGGTGTTCCCTCCCCACCCGGGAAGGGTTCAGTGCCTCCGGTGGGACATCCTTCCCAGGGTCCGGGCGTAGTGCCCCTCGCCGGCTCTGGCTACGGGTCACGACTAAGGCGGTCTGGGGCTGCTTGGCCAGTCCTCTAGGTCCCCCCCCATCAACACCTCAGTGGGCAAATGGTGGTGCACTCCCACGTCCTTGGGGCCCTCCTTGGCCCCCCATTTCAGGTGTACCCTCGCTACGGGAACCTTGAATGGGGTCCCGCCCACCCCGGTCAGGGTCAGGAAGGTGTTGGGCACCACCCGATCTGGGGCCACCACCTCGGGCCGGGCCAGTGTCACCTCTGCGCCCGTGTCCCAGTATCCATAAACTTTCTTCCCATCCACCTCCAGGGAAACAAGGCACTCGCTCCGCAGGGACAGCCCCGCGCCAACCCTGTAAACGGAGAACTTTGAATCCGGAGCATCTGGCCCCCCAGAGAAGCTGGCCGGGGGCCCTTCTCTCTCTTGAGCAGTTGATAAGCTGCCAGCCCCTCTTGCGTGGGAAGCCTGCCCCTCGTCCGTCTGGGCCTCTACCAAGTTAACCCGGTGCGGGTTCGGTCTGCTCAGTCTGTCCTTGAGCTTGGGGCACTGGGCCCGAACGTGGTCTCTTCGGCCGCAGTAATAGCAGCTCAGGTCCCGTGGGTCCCCTCGAGCCGGTCGGTTGTCCCTGATGCTGGGCCTTCCCCGTGGGAGGGGATTCCCCATATTCCCCCTTTGGGAGGTCCCAGGGTGACTCTCTCTCTGCATCGCGGCGGGCCTGTTCCTTTGGGGCTCCTCCCTGCCACCCCCTGACCGGCTCTTTACAAACTCATCAGCCAGCTGCCCGGCGTGTCGCGGGTTCTCTGGCTTTCTGTCCACCAACCACAGCCTCAGGTCGGATGGGCACCGCTCATACAGTTGCTCCAGTACCAGCAGTTTAATCAGGTCCTCCTTCATCTGGGCCCCACCAGCCCACTTGCTGGCGTATCTTTCCATGCGGACGGCTAGTTGCAGATATGAGATCTCAGGGGTTTTATCCTGACTCCGGAACCTTTCCCGGTACATCTCAGGAGTCAGCCCAAACTCTCGTAGCAGGGCCCTTTTGAATAGTTCGTAGTCCCCTTTCTCTGCCTCTCCCAGTTGGCGGTACAATGCCACGGATTTGGGGTCCAGTAAGGGGGTAAGGACCCGGAGTCTGTCCGCGGGGTCCACACGGTGCAGCTCGCAGGCCGTCTCAAAGGCCTCCAGGAAGTCATCCATGTCCTCCCCCTCCTTGTATGGGGCCATGATGCACTTATCAAAGCTCCGTGCAGTCCTGGGTCCCCCCTCACTCACCGCAGCCGGGGGTTCGCTGCCCTTCAATCTCGCCAGTTCCAGGTCATGCTGACGCTGTTTCTCATTCTCCTGTCTCTGTCTCTCTTCATGCTGATGCTGTCTCTCTTTCTCCTCCTGTTCACGCTGATGCTGTCTCTCTTTCTCCTCCCGTTCATGCTGACGCTGTCTCTCTTCATGCTGTCTCTGTTGTTCACGATCCTCCAGCTCTCTCAGTTTTAGCTCTTTCTCCCATTCCAGCCAATTCCGCTCCCCGGATGCCGAACGTCGCCGGGAGGATCCTCTGCTGGCCGGCGGGCTTCGCCGGGGGGACCCCCTGCTGGCCGGGGGGTTCACGGCGCCTTCGGTATTTGCTGGGCTCCTCCCCACCCTTCCCCTAGGCATAGGAAGGAGGGGTCTCGGGAAGCCCTCAGCAGCCGGCTGACCACTCCCAGCTGGGACAGACACTGGTGCCTGCGCTGCATTTGCCAGGCTGCTTCCCTGAGACACAGGGATCAGTTCATTCGCGCGATCTTCCGCCTCCAGCTGGGCAATGAGCTGTTCTTTGGTGAGCCTCCCAATGCGCAGCCGCCTCTGCTTGCACAGCTCCACCAGGTCGCTCTTAAGCCGCTTGGCATACATCTTCCTGCTGGCCACTCACCGGCCTGTGTGCTCACAGCTCCCCACAGTTCCCAGGGGGCCCCCTAGTGTGCCAGCCCTTCTCGAGGTCACCACCTCTCTGCCAGGGTCGAGCTGCAGACTCCTCCGCCCCTGGGACCACTCGCTGCGATCCCCCCGGGGGACCCTGTTACTGCAAAAGTCCTTCTCGCTGGTCACACACTCCCAGGGGTAATAACCGTCTCTCTCTCACTCTTCAGCACGCCTGGTCCCCGTCAATCCCCCTTCGTTTTACTGCTCCCCAGTCACTTACTGCAGGAAGCGCCGTCCACGGGGTGCAGTAGATCCCGCCGCTGCCACCAGTTGTTGCGGATTGTGGGGGAGTTAGGGCCCTGCACCCCTCTTCCCGAGATTCACTGCGACTCTCAGCCAGCCAGTAAAGCAGAAGGTTTATTTAAGGACAGGAACACAGTCTCAAGCAGAGCGTGTAGGTACGACCAGACCCCCTCAATTAGGTCCCTCTGGGAGGTTCAGGGAGCTTAGACCCCAGCTTGGGGTTCCCTGCGTTGCACCACCCAGCCCCAACTGAAACTAAACTCCAAGCCCCTCCCGCTGCTCCTCTCCTTTTTTCAGTCTCCCGGGCAGAAGGTGTTAATTCTCCCCACCCCCGTTCCTGGCTCAGGTTACAGCTCAGGTAGCTTCCTTCAAGGGAAGTCCCACATCCCCACTGCAACCCCCCTGCAACATTCCCAGGTCAAATCTGCCCTGCTCCCTGCTCCGTCACAGGCGTGAGGCGTGGGTGGAGGCCGGGCTGGACTAGCCCAGGGGGGTGCTGGGCTCCACCAGCCAGAGTGCCAGGGCTTGGGGGTGGGTCAGCCCCTGGGGGGTGTCTTGGGCTCTCACCCCCCAGCAGCACCTGGCACTGGGCTCACTCTATCCGGCCCCCCACAGGCTGCGAGTACCTGGGCGAGGGTTACCTCGATGGCCAGGAGTTCCCAGACCCCCAGGACGCCTGCGGCCGCTGCGCCTGCCTCCGCGGCTTCGTCACTTGCACCAAGACGCCCTGCGACCCGCCAGGCTGTCGCCACCCCACCAGTCCCCCCGGCAAGTGCTGCCCCGTGTGCCAGGGTGAGTGGGGCTCGGGGGAGAGCGGGCACTGTATGGCAAGGCCACTGTCTGCCGCCACCTGGCACGGCTGGGGAACCTCAGTCCATGTTAAAGTGAAGGGGTACGGCCAGCGCCCCCCAGCCCCACTGGTGCCCCTCACCCCTGACCAGCTCTGGGCAGAACCATGGGGCAGGGTGGAGACAATCGATGGCTCCAGCGTTTCCGTTCCTCACGGGCATCGCAGGCAGGCCTGGGCCGGGTACTGGGCTGGGCTGGTTCGGCCATTCCCAGTAACATGGCAGGCGCTGGGGAGGAGAGGGGAGGGTGGCCCAGTGGTTAGGGCGCTCGCATGGGGTGGAGGAGGCGGGTTTTACTCCTGCCCTGCTGCCGATGCTTTGCTTGATCCTGGGCAGGTTCTGGGCCTCAACCTCCAGCCTGGCCATCGCGATGCCAGCCCGGCCTGGCCCCACGAGCGGAGCCTGAGGCGACGCCAGCCCCGGCCTGGCCCCCCAAGCGGCGCCTGAGGCGACGCCAGCCCGGCCTGGCCCCCCCGAGCGGAGCCTGAGGCGACGCCAGCCCGGCCTGGCCCCCCGAGCGGAGCCTGAGGCGACGCCAGCCCCGGCCTGGCCCCCCCGAGCGGAGCCTGAGGCGACGCCAGCCCCGGCCTGGCCCCCCCGAGCGGAGCCTGAGGCGACGCCAGCCCCGGCCTGGCCCCCCGAGCGGAGCCTGAGGCGACGCCAGCCCGGCCTGGCCCCCCGAGCGGAGCCTGAGGCGACGTCAGCCCCGGCCTGGCCCCCCCGAGCGGAGCCTGAGGCGACGCCAGCCCGACCTGGCCCCCCGAGCGGAGCCTGAGGCGACGCCAGCCCGGCCTGGCCCCCCGAGCGGAGCCTGAGGCGACGCCAGCTCTGGCCTGGCCCCGGAGCTGAGCTTGAGGTGACGCCAGCCTGGCCTGGCCCCCTGAGCGGAGCCTGAGGCAAGAGCAGGCACAGGCTGGGTCTGGGGGCGTTGCTGGCTCTACGGTGGGAAGGTGCTGGGCCTGGGCACAGGATCGGGGCCACATCTCCCAAGTGCTGGGGGGGCTTGTGATTGGCGGGTGTGTGTGGGGGGGACCTGGGATGTGGGGGTCACGGTGTGGGGGGCTGGTTCTCCCCCACCCTCAGCGTCTTTCCTCCCCTCCGGTGCCAGGCTGCCACTTCCAGGGTCAGGACCTCGCGGACGGAGAGACCTTCCCGGCCCCCGGCGGGCGCTGCGAGCAGTGTCGCTGCCTGGTACGTGGCAGGCCCTGTGGGGAGAGGGCCGGGCACAGCCCCAGGGGGTGCAGGGAGCCTTGCACAGGGCTTGTGCCGGGGGGATGGAGCCCGAGGGGAGCGGGGGCACTAGGGAGGGGGCTCAGCATGGCTGGGGACCTGCCCCCCTCACCGCCGTGCCTTGCCCTGCCCTCTTGCAGCAGGGAGAGGTGTCCTGCGGGCCCCTGTCCTGCCCTGGGGTGAAGTGCTCCCACCCGGCCGTGGGCCCCTGCGACTGCCCCATGTGTGACGGCTGCAGCTTCCACGGGCGAGCATGCAGCAACGGAGAGCGCTTCCCCGACCCCCATGATGCCTGCCGCCTCTGCTCCTGCCTGGTGAGTGCCCCGTGTCCACCCCCGAAATGCAGCCAGCTCTGGGGAGGGCCCGAGCAGCAAACAACGCCACACAGTGCTGGGGACGGGGGTCACAGTCCTGGCGCCAACTGCCTCTGCCGGGGATGCTGGAGTCACCCCGGGGCCTGGCCCAGGACAGTGGGCCGGTAATAGCCACAGATGGGCAGGGCCTTGGGCTCAGCTAAAGGCAGTTTCTCCAACAGCACAGTGCCCACTAGTGCCACCCTGGGGCCAGCACTGAGTGCCAGGAGAGGTGCCCCTGCAGAGCTAGCCCCTCCCTGCATGTTTCCCAGTGCTGGCCCGGCCCTGCCTGTGGGCACCACGGGGGCTTGAGGTCCCAGGGACGGGCTGCTGGCTCAGTGGGGACGTTCGGTCCCTTGCTTGCCAGGCTGGGAGCCCGGCTAGCTGTGACGCCAGCGGCTCTTGCCCCGCAGGATGGCAGCGTGACGTGTGTGCCCGCGCCGTGCTCCCCCGCCCCCTGCCGGAACCCTGTCAACCTGCCCGGCCAGTGCTGCCCCCAGTGCTCCGGCACCTGCCACTACCAGGGCCACCTTTACGAGAGCGGGACCACCTTCCGCCCCCCGGCGGGGGACCCCTGCTCCACCTGCACCTGCCTGGTGAGTGAGCCAGCCCGCAGCGCCTGCCTGCTCCACCCCGAGCCCCCCGACCTCTACCCGGTTCCCCCTCCGACCCCTGCCCTGATACACCCGGATCCCCCAACCCCCACGCAGTTCTTCCCTCCGACCCCCGCCCTGATACACCCGGATCCCCCCACCCCTGTCCCGTTTCCCCCTCTGATCCCTGCCCTGATACACCCGGATCCCCCCAACCCCTGCTCAGTTCTCCCCTCCGACCCCTGCCCTGATACACCCGGATCCCCCCGACCCCTGCTCAGTTCTCCCCTCCAACACCTGCCCTGATACACCCGGATCCCCCCGACCCCCGCACAGTTCTTCCCTCCGACCCCTGCCCTGATACACCCGGATCCCCCCCAACCCCCGCGCAGTTCTCCCCTCCGACCCCTGCCCTGATACACCCGGATCCCCCCCAACCCCCGCGCAGTTCTCCCCTCCGACCCCTGCCCTGATACACCCAGATCCCCCGCACCCCTGTCCCGTTCCCCCTCCAACCCCTGCCCTGATACACCCGGATCCCCCCCACCCCTGTCCCGTTCCCCCTCCAACCCCTGCCCTGATACACCCGGATCCCCCCCACCCCTGTCCCGTTCCCCCTCCGACCCCTGCCCTGATACACCCGGATCCCCCCCAACCCCCGCGCAGTTCTCCCCTCCGACCCCTGCCCTGATACACCCGGATCCCCCCAACCCCCGCGCAGTTCTCCCCTCCGACCCCTGCCCTGATACACCCAGATCCCCCGCACCCCTGTCCCGTTCCCCCTCCAACCCCTGCCCTGATACACCCGGATCCCCCCCACCCCTGTCCCGTTCCCCCTCCAACCCCTGCCCTGATACACCCGGATCCCCCCCACCCCTGTCCCGTTCCCCCTCCGACCCCTGCCCTGATACACCTGGATCCCCCCAACCCCTGCTCAGTTCTCCCCTCCGACCCCTGCCCTGATACACCCGGATCCCCCCCACCCCCACTCAGTTCTCCCCTCCGACCCCTGCCCTGATACACCTGGATCCCCCCAACCCCTGTCCCGTTCCCTCTCCAACCCCTGCCCTGATACACCCGGATCCCCCCCACCCCCACTCAGTTCTCCCCTCCGACCCCTGCCCTGATACACCCGGATCCCCCCCAACCCCCGCGCAGTTCTCCCCTCCGACCCCTGCCCTGATACACCCAGATCTCCCGCACCCCTGTCCCGTTCCCCCTCCGACCCCTGCCCTGATACACCCGGATCCCCCCCACCCCCACTCAGTTCTCCCCTCCGACCCCTGCCCTGATACACCCGGATCCCCCCCACCCCCACTCAGTTCTCCCCTCCGACCCCTGCCCTGATACACCCGGATCCCCCCCACCCCTGTCCCGTTCCCTCTCCGACTCCTGCCCTGATACACCCGGATCCCCCCCACCCCTGTCCCGTTCCCCCTCCGACTCCTGCCCTGATACACCCGGATCCCCCCCACCCCTGTCCCGTTCCCCCTCCGACCCCTGCCCTGATACACCCGGATCCCCCCCACCCCTGTCCCGTTCCCCCTCCGACTCCTGCCCTGATACACTCGGATCCCCCCCACCCCTGCTCAGTTCTCTCCTCCGACCCCTGCCCTGATACACCCGGATCCCCCCAACCCCTGCTCAGTTCTCCCCTCCGACCCCTGCCCTGATACACCTGGATCCCCCCCACTCCCGCTCAGTTCTCCCCTCCGACTCCCGTCCCACTCTGCCTGATCCCCCTGTCTGACGCCCACCTCGATCCCCCCCAACCCTGATCCCCCGACTTCCGCTGGGTTCCCCCCTCTGATCCCCGCCCCACTCTAGCCAGATCTGCCCTTTCTGACCCCCACCTGGCTTCTCCCAGATTCCACATGCTCTGCCCGGATCCCTCTCCAAACCCCACCTGGTTCCCTCCCTCCACCTCCTCACCCGTGCTCAGACCCCCCCCAACCGGTGCTCCACCCAGATCGATCCAATAATCCCCCCCCATCACTGCCCAGCTCCTCCCAGATCCCCCCCCTCCAGCCCTGCTCTTCTCAGACACCCCCTGCTGTCTCGGGTACCCCTCCCCCACCTTCCCTTGCGAGCCCCCTGCCCGCAGCCTAGCAGCCCCGTGTGCCCGCAGGACGAAGCAGTGACGTGCCAGCGCGAGCCCTGCCTGCAGCAATGCACCCACCCCGTGCCACCCGCCGCCCCCTCCTGCTGCCCCGACTGCAACCGCTGCCTCTTCGAGGGCCAGGAGCTCGCCAGCCGCCAGGCCGTCACCCCGCCCTCGGACCCCTGCCAGCGCTGCCGCTGCCTGCATGGCAACGTGCTCTGCACCCCCGTCCTGTGCCCCCAGGCCGCCTGTGCCAGCCCCGTCCGGCGCCCGGGCCACTGCTGCCCTGAGTGTCCAGGTGAGGAGCCCGCTGCCTCCTCCTGCCTTCTAGCTGCTGCTTCGGGCGGCTGGGCAGGTTCGGGGACAGCAGAAGCCACAGAGGTGCCAGCTGAGCTGCCTCCACTAGGGGGCGCTGCTGGCAAGGCATAGCCTGGGGGATGGGGCAGAGCGGGGGGGGGGGGAGGCACAGCCAAGGGCGGGGGAATGGGGGGAGGGATGGGGGCACGGCCCAGCCGGGGGGGGGTTGGGGGAGAGCCAGGGGGATGGGGGAGGGCCGTGGGGATGGGCAGCCCCCTGCAGTGGTTCACTTCAGCACATCTGGCCAGGGCGAGAGGGCGGCACTGACCCCCCTCTCTGTCTCAGTGTGCCGGCACGGGGGGCAGGAGTATCCCGAGGGCTCGCACTGGCCGTCCCCGACGGACCCCTGCCAGCGGTGCTCCTGCGCGGTAAGAGTCCCCTAGAGCCCCGCGCCCCCGTCGGTCTGGGCCCCCGCACATCTCTCCGGGCCTGGCCCCACCCTCCCGGTGGGAACTCACTCCCTGGCAGGACCAGGCCAGGCGCCCTGGGGCTCAGTGCAGCGGGGGCAGAGGGGCAGTGACCCCACACGTTCTGGGCCTGCCCCGAGATCCCCTGCACCATGGGGCCGTGGCAGGGTGGGGGTGGAGATGCCTGGATCCCCCTGCGGTCTCCCCTACCCCTGGGCGGGCAGCTGGGCTGCCTTCATCCCCCAGCCCCCCATGCCCCAAGATTAGCTGCCAAGACTAGCTGGCTCCCCCTGCAGCCCCCCAACCTACCCCCCACCCCTCCCCTGGCTGCACCACCCCCTACTTGCCCGCTCTCCTGGCCTCGTTGCCCCCTACCTGGCTGCACCGCCCCCAGCTCCGCTGGTGCCCCATCTCCCCCCCCTGCACCCACAGAACGAGGTACAGGCTGAAGCAGTGCCCAGGGCTGGCACCCGAGCATGGCTCCTGAGTGTCTGTGTCTGTCTCTCCCCGCCCCCCACCCCAGCTCAGCAGGCTGGCTCGGGGCATTGGTGCCCGGATGGCTCAGTGCCGGGCGTTCCTTGCCCAGGTCAGGGCGGGCGTGTCAGCCAGACCCCCCCCAGCACCACGCCCATCTCTGGGGCACAGACTGGGAGGGCAGCGAGAGCCGCGGGCGGGGGCCAGCCAGCCGTTCCAAGGCTCCAGGGAGCTGGGCACTAACGCCACATGGGCTGAGGCCACCGGGTTCCTGGGGGGCTGGGGCGGGGACTGTGTGCAATGCCCATGAGCACCGGCTGGTTCTTCCCTCTGGGGAGAGCCCCCCACGACCCCTTCGCTGTGCCCCGGGGGTACTGACCCCGCCTGGGCGTGTGTAGGTCACAGTGTGGGTTACATGTGTGGGTCACAGTGTGCCCGGGGAGGCAGGTTGGACCCGGCTGTACTGGCCCCGCCTGGTCGTGTGGGTCCCAGGATTTGATTGTTTTGCAGGTGTTTGTCCAAGCCCCCAAAGCGGCACTGTCCCAGGCCCGGCGACAGGCCCCCCGGCTGGGGTGGGTTTGCTGGATGTTTTGCACTAGGTGGCAGCCACCGGGGACTTGGTGCAAATGTTCTGCCCAAACGCCGCTGGTCAGCGAAGACACGGTCCAGACGAAGAGCGTTCGCCCTTCGACCCTGGGCACCGGCACCCCCAGCTGGAGCAAAAGCCCCATCGACCCATTCTCCAGCCCCGATCTCCAGCCTCCGTTCGTGCTCCGGACGGGTTCCCTCCGGGTGGAGGGGGCGTATCCCAGGCCGGGGGCTCCCCCCACGCTGACGGCTTTGCCTTTCCCCTCTCAGGGCGGGGACGTGCTCTGCGTGAAGGCCCCGTGCCCCCCACTGACGTGCACCCACCAGGTGATAGAGCCCGGGGACTGCTGCCCCCGCTGCAAAGGTACCACATGCCCCGGCCGCTGCCCGCCCAATGTCCCCCGGGGGTGGCGGGCCTATCCCTTTAAGAGAGGCGGGCCATCTATATAACTCTGCCCCAAACATCGGTCCCTATCAGTCAATAATGATTCTTTAGCATGGGGAGTCGGCGACTTCTGTTGGTCCATATTGGGCCGATAATGCCCCCCGGGCAGGCCGCTGCAGGCTCTGGCATGGGGCAGTGGGCGCCCATTGGTCCGTATCAGCCTGATGCTCCTGTGCAGAGGGCACAGGCGTGACATTGGCGTGAGTCTGACCGGCTGCTCTCCCGGTGCCCACAGGCTGCATGTACGACGGGCAGGAGCACGCCAACGGCACCAGCTGGTTCTCCTCCCCCTGCGTGTCCTGCCTGTGCACCCATGGCATCGCCACCTGCGCCCAGATCCGCTGCCTCGGCTCCTGCCTCCGCCCCGTCCAGGTGCCCGGGGAATGCTGCCCACTGTGTGCAGGTGCGAGGGCGGGCGCGGCTCTGCCAGGCCCACACAGGGACGGGGAGGGGGCACAGGGGCTCAGAGGTGGACAGCTGCTGCAGAAGAGGGCACAGAGGCTGGAGCCGTGGGGTCGTAGAGTCAAAGGCTGGACAGGACTGTCTGACACCCCCTTCCCCCCCCCGCCTGGCACAGGCCAGAGAGCTGTCCTTGTTACCCCCATATCGAGCCCAGAGACCTGCGGCCAAAGCGCCTCTGTGACAATGCGGTTCTGGCGGAACCCAACTGAGAGTGCCAACTCAGGACAAATTGCTCAAACAGGGCAGTTACAGCCCAAGGCCGGGGTTTTCCACCTCTAAGGCAAACCAAACCAGCCAGACGAAGGGGACTTCGGTCTCACCCCACTGGCTAACCGCAAGTCTCACAAGCAATTCCCTTAGACACTCCAGTTTTCCAGGATCACCACCAGTGCCACTCGTTATGGGGATGAATGGTTATGAAAACCAATACCCCAGTAAAAGAAAAAAAGGTTCTGATCCCAAAGGACCAAGCCCCAGACCCAGGTCAATATACAGATCAGATCTTACCCACAAATCACGCTGTTGCCAATCCTTTAGAATCTAAAATCTAAAGGTTTATTCATAAAAGGAAAAAGATAGAGATGAGAGTTAGAATTGGTTAAATGGAATCAATTCCATACAGTAATGGCAAAGTTCTTGGTTCAGGCTTGCAGCAGCGATGGAATAAACTGCAGGTTCAAATCAAGTCTCTGGAATACATCCCCAGCTGGGATGGGTCCTCAGTCCTTTGTTCAGAACTTCAGTTTGTAGCAAAGTCCCTCCAGAGGTAAGAAACAGGATTGAAGACAAGATGGAGATGAGGCATCAGCCTTATATAGTCTTTTCCAGGTGTAAGAACATCTTTGTTCTTACTGTGGAAAATTACAGCAAAATGGAGTCTGGAGTCACATGGGCCAGTCCCTGCAAACTTTGCTGAGTCTGAAAGCATATTTGCCTTCTCTCAATGGGTCCATTGTATAGCTGATGGTCCTTAATGGGCCAGCAAGCAGGCTAGGCAGAGCTAACACCCGTTTGTCTGGGATGTCACCCAGAAGCATAGCATAAATTTGCCATACAGACAGTATAGAGCCAATATTCATAACTTCAACTACGAAAGTGATACACACATATAGACAACATAATCATAACCAGTAAACCATAACCTGGTCTTAGACACCCCATTTGACCCCCTTTATACAAGATTTGGGTGCCACTACAGGACCTTGTTTGCAACAATGATCTATATGGTCCCAGATTATATCAATAACGTCACAGCCTCCCAGACAGGCCCCAGGGGGCGGAGCTCTGCTGGGAGTGTCCGGCTGTGCACACGTTCGTGCCCCAGGGACGTCCTCATGCCCGGTGGCCCTGTGTGTGCGCCCGAGAATCACAGCCTGCCGCTGGGCGTGTGGAATTGCTTATCGACGTGAGCCCTGGATCCCGCCCAGCGTCTCCGCTCTGCGGGGTACAGGCCCCGCTCTGTGCGGCCTGCGCCCCTCGGTCCTGCACGGGGAACTTTGCATTTGGCTGCATTGACCCATTTTGTTTGAATGGGCCAGGCGAGGCAGATGGCACCATGGTATGGCCCCTCCTCAGCATTATTAACCTCCCCGCCCCCCAGCCGCAGGTGTTATCAACAGTGATTCCACATTTACTGTTTCTTTGACTAGTGGCTGATCTGGGAGCCAGGACTCCTGGGTTCTGTCCCTGGCTCTGGGAGAGGATGGGGTCTGGTGGTTAGTGGGGCAGGGCTGGGAGCCAGGACTCCTGGGTTCTGTCCCTGGCTCTGGGAGGGGAGTGGGATTTAGTGGTTAGAGTGGGGCAGGGCTGGGAGCCAGGACTCCTGGGTTCTGTCCCCAGCTCTGGGAGGGGAGTGGGATTTAGTGGTTAGAGTGGGGCAGGGCTGGGAGCCAGGACTCCTGGGTTCTGTCCCCGGCTGTGGGAGAGGAATGGGGACTCCCCCCACTGCGCTGAGCGGGTTCTCTCCCCAGACTGCGTGTTCGAGGGCCGGCCATACAGCCCCGGGGAGAGCTTCCAGCCGTCGCTGGACCCCTGCGAGATCTGCACCTGTGAGGTAAGGGAGCAGGGGGCAAACTGTTCTGTCCCCTCCTCCCAGGCTGGGGCTCCCCCAGGCCTCCCACACTGTACACTCGCCCTGGGGGTGCCGCGGCTTTGGGGGGCTGCTCTCCCGTCTGGAGGCTTTTGGGGGGGTTATTCCGACTGGGCTGGCAGGGTCTGTGCTGGGGGTGGTGGGGGGCAGGACAGTAACCAGCCTGACCTCTGCCTTTCGTTCCAGCTGCTGGCGGCCGGGGGGCTGCACGTACGCTGCTACCACAGACAGTGCCCCAGCCTGGTGGGCTGCCCCAGGAGCCAGATCCAGCCGCCCGGGCCGCACCACTGCTGCCCCACCTGTGCCCGTGAGTACCCTGCGGGCACGCGCCAGGGCTGCTCAGCCAGGGCATGGCACAGGGCGGGCATTGCTCTGGAACGCCCCGTGCCTACCCCCCGCACCCCACAGCGCCCCCTGCTGGGCGAGGCCGGGCTGGAGTCTCCAGGAACTCCCCCCACAGCCAGTGCCCCCACTGTGCTCCCCACAGCGCCCCCTGCTGGGCTAGGCCAGGCTGCAGACATCAGGAGTGCCCCCACAGCCAGTGCCCCCACTGTGCTCCCCACAGCCCCCCTGCTGGGCGAGGCCGGGCTGGAGTCTCCAGGAACTCCCCCCACAGCCAGTGCCCCCACTGTGCTCCCCACAGCCCCCCTGCTGGGCGAGGCCGGGCTGGAGTCTCCAGGAACTCCCCCCACAGTCAGTGCCCCCACTGTGCTCCCCACAGCCCCCCTGCTGGGCGAGGCCGGGCTGCAGGCATCAGGAGTGCCCCCACAGCCAGCGCTCCTACCCCGCTCCCCACAGCCCCCCTGCTGGGCTAGGCCAGGCTGCAGGCATCAGGAGTGCCCCCACAGCCAGCGCTCCTACCCCGCTCCCCACAGCGCCCCCTGCTGGGCGAGGCCGGGCTGGAGTCTCCAGGAACTCCCCCCACAGCCAGTGCCCCCACTGTGCTCCCCACAGCCCCCCTACTGGGCTAGGCCAGGCTGCAGGCATCAGGAGTGCCCCCACAGCCAGTGCCCCCACGGTGCTCCCCACAGCCCCCCTGCTGGGCTAGGCCAGGCTGCAGGCATCAGGAGTGCCCCCACAGCCAGCGCTCCTACCCCGCTCCCCACAGCGCCCCCTGCTGAGCGAGGCCGGGGCTGAAATCACTGGGAGTGCCCCCACAGCCAGTGCCCCCACGGTGCTCCCCACAGCGCCCCCTGCTGGGCGAGGCCCATGGCCAGTGCCCCACGGTGCTCCCCACAGCGCCCCCTGCTGGGCTAGGCCAGGCTGCAGGCATCAGGAGTGCCCCCACAGCCAGCGCTCCTACCCCGCTCCCCACAGCCCCCCCTGCTGGGCTAGGCCAGGCTGCAGGCATCAGGAGTGCCCCCACAGCCAGCGCTCCTACCCCGCTCCCCACAGCGCCCCCTGCTGGGCGAGGCCGGGCTGGAGTCTCCAGGAACTCCCCCCACAGCCAGTGCCCCCACTGTGCTCCCCACAGCCCCCCTACTGGGCTAGGCCAGGCTGCAGGCATCAGGAGTGCCCCCACAGCCAGTGCCCCCATGGTGCTCCCCACAGCCCCCCTGCTGGGCTAGGCCAGGCTGCAGGCATCAGGAGTGCCTCCACAGCCAGTGCCCCCACTGTGCTCCCCACAGCCCCCCTGCTGGGCGAGGCCGGGCTGGAGTCTCCAGGAACTCCCCCCACAGCCAGTGCCCCCACTGTGCTCCCCACAGCCCCCCTGCTGGGCTAGGCCAGGCTGCAGGCATCAGGAGTGCCCCCACAGCCAGCGCTCCTACCCCGCTCCCCACAGCGCCCCCTGCTGAGCGAGGCCGGGGCTGAAATCACTGGGAGTGCCCCCACAGCCAGTGCCCCCACGATGCTCCCCACAGCGCCCCCTGCTGGGCGAGGCCCACAGCCAGTGCCCCCCACTGTGCTCCCCACAGCCCCCCTACTGGGCTAGGCCAGGCTGCAGGCATCAGGAGTGCCCCCACAGCCAGTGCCCCCACTGTGCTCCCCACAGCCCCCCTACTGGGCTAGGCCAGGCTGCAGGCATCAGGAGTGCCCCCACAGCCAGTGCCCCCACGGTGCTCCCCACAGCCCCCCTGCTGGGCTAGGCCAGGCTGCAGGCATCAGGAGTGCCCCCACAGCCAGCGCTCCTACCCCGCTCCCCACAGCGCCCCCTGCTGAGCGAGGCCGGGGCTGAAATCACTGGGAGTGCCCCCACAGCCAGTGCCCCCACGGTGCTCCCCACAGCGCCCCCTGCTGGGCGAGGCCCACGGCCAGTGCCCCACGGTGCTCCCCACAGCGCCCCCTGCTGGGCTAGGCCAGGCTGCAGGCATCAGGAGTGCCCCCACAGCCAGCGCTCCTACCCCCGCTCCCCACAGCCCCCCTGCTGGGCTAGGCCAGGCTGCAGGCATCAGGAGTGCCCCCACAGCCAGCGCTCCTACCCCGCTCCCCACAGCGCCCCCTGCTGGGCGAGGCCGGGCTGGAGTCTCCAGGAACTCCCCCCACAGCCAGTGCCCCCACTGTGCTCCCCACAGCCCCCCTACTGGGCTAGGCCAGGCTGCAGGCATCAGGAGTGCCCCCACAGCCAGTGCCCCCACGGTGCTCCCCACAGCCCCCCTGCTGGGCTAGGCCAGGCTGCAGGCATCAGGAGTGCCTCCACAGCCAGTGCCCCCACTGTGCTCCCCACAGCCCCCCTGCTGGGCGAGGCCGGGCTGGAGTCTCCAGGAACTCCCCCCACAGCCAGTGCCCCCACGGTGCTCCCCACAGCCCCCCTGCTGGGCTAGGCCAGGCTGCAGGCATCAGGAGTGCCCCCACAGCCAGCGCTCCTACCCCGCTCCCCACAGCCCCCCTGCTGGGCTAGGCCAGGCTGCAGGCATCAGGAGTGCCCCCACAGCCAGCGCTCCTACCCCCGCTCCCCACAGCGCCCCCTGCTGAGCGAGGCCGGGGCTGAAATCACTGGGAGTGCCCCCACAGCCAGTGCCCCCACGATGCTCCCCACAGCGCCCCCTGCTGGGCGAGGCCCACAGCCAGTGCCCCCACTGTGCTCCCCACAGCCCCCCTACTGGGCTAGGCCAGGCTGCAGGCATCAGGAGTGCCCCCACAGCCAGTGCCCCCACGGTGCTCCCCACAGCCCCCCTGCTGGGCTAGGCCAGGCTGCAGGCATCAGGAGTGCCCCCACAGCCAGCGCTCCTACCCCGCTCCCCACAGCGCCCCCTGCTGGGCGAGGCCGGGCTGGAGTCTCCAGGAACTCCCCCCACAGCCAGTGCCCCCACTGTGCTCCCCACAGCCCCCCTGCTGGGCTAGGCCAGGCTGCAGGCATCAGGAGTGCCCCCACAGCCAGCGCTCCTACCCCGCTCCCCACAGCGCCCCCTGCTGAGCGAGGCCGGGGCTGAAATCACTGGGAGTGCCCCCACAGCCAGTGCCCCCACGGTGCTCCCCACAGCGCCCCCTGCTGGGCGAGGCCGGGGCTGAGGTCACTGGGAGTGCCCCCACAGCCAGTGCCCCCACAGTGCTCCCCACAGCGCCCCCTGTTGGGCCAAACCGGGGCTGGAGTCACCAGGAGCTCCGCCCACGGCCAGAGCCCCTCCCCACAGCACCCCCTGCTGGGTGAGGCTGGGCTGGGCTGTTTCCCGTCACACCGGTGTCTGGCCCTGGCTCCCTCCAGCAGGGCAGGGCAGGGTGGGGCTGGCTCTGGTGCCCCAGCCCCTCGCCCGGTCCCTCACTCAACTGCCTTTGTGGCTTGCAGAGGCCTTGAGTAACTGCACTGCCGAGCTGGCCGGGAACGAGCTCCAGGTGGCCGACGACCCCTGTTACACCTGCCAGTGCAAGGTACGTGGCCCGGGGGCGGCTCTGTCCCTCTGCCGGGCACGGCTGCCTTGGCGCCTGGCTCAGCTGAGCGTGGCCCTGCTGTGTGATCAGACCCCCAGGCCGGCGCCTGCCCTCAGCCCTTCACGTCTCAAGATTGCTCCACTGGGCTCTCCGTGCAGCCACTTCTGCACTTCTGTGTGTGTGTGTGCAGGGGGTGCCGTGGCCCCGTCCCATGCGTGTGTGTGTGTGTGTGTGTGTGCAGGGGGTGCCGTGGCCCCGTCCCATGCGTGTGTGTGTGTGTGTGTGTGTGTGTGTGTGTGCGTGCAGGGGGTGCCCCGTCCCCGTTCCGTGTGTGTGTGTGTGTGTGTGTGTGCAGGGGGTGCCGTGGCCCCATCCCATGCGTGTGTGTGTGTGTGCAGGGGGTGCCGTGGCCCCGTCCCATGCGTGTGTGTGTGTGTGTGTGTGCAGGGGGTGCCGTGGCCCCGTCCCATGCGTGTGTGTGTGTGCAGGGGGTGCCCCGTCCCTGTTCCGTGTGTGTGTGTGTGTGTGTGTGTGTGTGTGCAGGGGGTGCCGTGGCCCCATCCCATGCATGTGTGTGTGTGCAGGGGGTGCCCCGTCCCTGTCACGTGTGTGTGTGTGTGTGTGTGTGTGTGCAGGGGGTGCCCCGTCCCCGTCCCGGGTGTGTGTGTGTGTGTGTGTGTGTGTGTGTTGTGGCCCCGTCCAGGGTGTGTGTGCCCATGCCGCGGCCCCGTCCCGTGTGTGTGTGTGCAGGGGGTGCCGTGGCCCCATCCCGTGTGTGTGTGTGTGTGTGCGTGTGTGTGTGTCCATGCCGCGGCCCCGTCACGGGTTGGCACTTGTGCCATGGCTGAATCCCGGCCCCCGCTCTTCTCATTGCAGGATCTCACGTGGGTGTGTGTGCGCCAGGGCTGTCCGCAGCTCAGCTGCCCCCTTGCCGAGCAGTTCACCCCCCAGGGCACCTGCTGCCCCGTCTGCGACGGTGACGTATGGCCAGCGCCCGCTCCCGCCCAGAGGCCTTGCCGATGGGCACCTCGGTGCACATTTCGTTGTGGGGGGGGAGGGGGAGCGGCATGGCAGCAAGAAGTGGGGGGCTGGGATCTGGGGATCCCTGCGTTCCAGGCATCAACTCCCCCCCTTCCCAGCTGGGCACGGAGCCCTGTGGCTGGGGTGCCTGGAGCTGGCCACAAGGCAGCTACCCCTAACGGGACAGCAGAAGCCAAGCGGGCAAGGGAGACCCCGAGGCAGTGACGCTGGGTTAGCCTCCCCCAGGTCTGTCTGTCCAGGCACCTGTCCCTGCAGACAGACAGCGCAGCACTAGCTCTGAGCCCCGCCCAGCCCAGGGCTGATAACTCTGAAGCCTAGTGATGGCTATGTACCAGTCAGCACAGGACTGACTGTGTGAGAATCCCGCCCCCATCCCATCATGTGACCCCCCCGGGAACCGTCCTGCTCTGTCATTGGGCGACTGCCCACGCAGTTCCCAGTGCCCGTCCCCGTGGGTCTGGGGGCAGCGGCTGACCCCTCTCCCCCCCTTGCAGAGTGCGTGGTAGAGACTGGAGGGCGCCGGGTGTCGGACGGTGAGAGCTGGACGGACAGCGAGGGCGACTGCGTCAGCTGCACCTGTAATGTAAGACAGCATGGCCCAGCGGGGGCAGCCCCCACCCCACCCGGTGCGTCTGTGCCCGGGGGCATCCCCTCCCCCCCACCCGGTGCGTCTGTGCCCTGGGGCATCCCCTCCCCCAGCCCGGTGCGTCTGTGCCCGGGGGCATCCCCTCCCCCCCACCCGGTGCGTCTGTGCCCGGGGGCATCCCCTCCCCCACCCGGTGCGTCTGTGCCCGGGGGCATCCCCTCCCCCCCACCCGGTGCGTCTGTGCCCGGGGGCATCCCCTCCCCCCCACCCGGTGCGTCTGTGCCCTGGGGCATCCCCTCCCCCCGACCCGGTGCGTCTGTGCCCGGGGGCATCCCCTCCCCCCCACCCGGCGCGTCTGTGCCCGGGGGCATCCCCTCCCCCCGACCCAGTGTGTCTGTGCCCTAGGGCATCCCCTCCCCCCCCCACCCAGTGCGTCTGTGCCCGGGGGCATCCCCTCCCCCACCCGGTGCGTCTATGCCCGGGGGCATCCCCTCCCCCCCACCCGGTGCGTCTGTGCCCGGGGGCATCCCCTCCCCCCCACCCGGTGCGTCTGTGCCCTGGGGCATCCCCTCCCCCCCACCCGGTGCGTCTGTGCCCGGGGGCATCCCCTCCCCCCCACCCGGCGCGTCTGTGCCCTGGGGCATCCCCTCCCCCAGCCCAGTGCGTCTGTGCCCTGGGGCATCCCCTCCCCCAGCCCAGTGCGTCTGTGCCCGGGGGCATCCCCTCCCCCCCACCCGGCGCGTCTGTGCCCGGGGGCATCCCCTCCCCCACCCGGCGCGTCTGTGCCCGGGGGCATCCCCTCCCCCAGCCCAGTGCGTCTGTGCCCGGGGGCAGCCCCCACCCCAGCCCAGTGCGTCTGTGCCCGGGGGCATCCCCTCCCCCCCACCCAGTGCGTCTGTGCCCGGGGGCATCCCCTCCCCCCCACCCAGTACGTCTGTGCCCGGGGGCATCCCCTCCCCCAGCCCAGTACGTCTGTGCCCGGGGGCATCCCCCCCGCACCCGGTACGTCTGTGCCCTGGGGCATCCCCTCCCCCAGCCCAGTACGTCTGTGCCCTGGGGCATCCCTCCCCCCCGACCCGGTACGTCTGTGCCCTGGGGCATCCCCTCCCCCCGACCCGGTACGTCTGTGCCCGGGGGCATCCCCTCCCCCCGACCCAGTGCGTCTGTGCCCTAGGGCATCCCCTCCCCCCCCCCACCCAGTGCGTCTGTGCCCGGGGGCATCCCCTCCCCCACCCGGTGCGTCTGTGCCCGGGGGCATCCCCTCCCCCCACCCGGTGCGTCTGTGCCCGGGGGCATCCCCTCCCCCCCACCCGGCGCGTCTGTGCCCTGGGGCATCCCCTCCCCCAGCCCAGTGCGTCTGTGCCCTGGGGCATCCCCTCCCCCAGCCCAGTGCGTCTGTGCCCGGGGGCATCCCCTCCCCCCCACCCGGCGCGTCTGTGCCCGGGGGCATCCCCTCCCCCACCCGGCGCGTCTGTGCCCGGGGGCATCCCCTCCACCAGCCCAGTGCGTCTGTGCCCGGGGGCAGCCCCCACCCCAGCCCAGTGCGTCTGTGCCCGGGGGCATCCCCTCCCCCCCACCCGGTGCGTCTGTGCCCGGGGGCATCCCCTCCCCCCCACCCAGTACGTCTGTGCCCGGGGGCATCCCCTCCCCCAGCCCAGTACGTCTGTGCCCGGGGGCATCCCCCCCGCACCCGGTACGTCTGTGCCCTGGGGCATCCCCTCCCCCAGCCCAGTACGTCTGTGCCCGGGGGCATCCCCCCCGCACCCGGTACGTCTGTGCCCTGGGGCATCCCCCCCCACCCGGCGCGTCTGTGCCCGGGGGCATCCCCTCCCCCAGCCCAGTGCGTCTGTGCCCGGGGGCAGCCCCCACCCCAGCCCAGTGCGTCTGTGCCCGGGGGCATCCCCTCCCCCCCACCCGGTGCGTCTGTGCCCGGGGGCATCCCCTCCCCCCCACCCAGTACGTCTGTGCCCGGGGGCATCCCCTCCCCCAGCCCAGTACGTCTGTGCCCGGGGGCATCCCCCCCGCACCCGGTACGTCTGTGCCCTGGGGCATCCCCTCCCCCAGCCCAGTACGTCTGTGCCCGGGGGCATCCCCCCCGCACCCGGTACGTCTGTGCCCTGGGGCATCCCCCCCACCCGGTACGTCTGTGCCCTGAGGCATCCCCTCCCCCCCCACCCGGTACGTCTGTGCCCTGGGGCATCCCCCCCCACCCGGTGCGTCTGTGCCCTAGGGCATCCCCTCCCCCCCACCCGGTGCGTCTGTGCCCGGGGGCATCCCCTCCCCCCGACCCGGTGCGTCTGTGCCCGGGGGCATCCCCTCCCCCCGACCCGGTACGTCTGTGCCCTGGGGCATCCCCTCCCCCCGACCCGGTGCGTCTGTGCCCGGGGGCATCCTCTCCCCCCCACCCGGTGCGTCTGTGCCCGGGGGCATCCCCTCCCCCCCACCCGGTGCGTCTGTGCCCTGGGGCATCCCCCCCGCACCCGGTACGTCTGTGCCCTAGGGCATCCCCTCCCCCCGACCCGGTACGTCTGTGCCCTGGGGCATCCCCTCCCCCCCACCCGGCGCGTCTGTGCCCTGGGGCATCCCCCCCCACCCGGCGCATCTGTGCCCTGGGGCATCCCCTCCCCCCGACCCGGTACGTCTGTGCCCTGGGGCATCCCTCCCCCCCGACCCGGTACGTCTGTGCCCTGGGGCATCCCTCCCCCCGCACCCGGCGCGTCTGTGCCCTGAGGCATCCCCTCCCCCCGACCCGGTACGTCTGTGCCCTGGGGCATCCCCCCCCACCCGGTGCGTCTGTGCCCTGAGGCATCCCCTCCCACCCGGTACGTCTGTGCCCTAGGGCATCCCCTCCCCCCCCCCAAGCCCAGTGCATCTGTGCCCTAGGGCATCCCCTCCCCCCCCACCCAGTACGTCTGTGCCCTGAGGCATCCCCCCCAACCCGGCGCGTCTGTGCCCTAGGGCATCCCCCCCCACCCGGTGCGTCTGTGCCCTGAGGCATCCCCCCCCACCCGGCGCGTCTGTGCCCTGAGGCATCCCCCCCAACCCGGCGCGTCTGTGCCCTGGGGCATCCCCCCCCACCCGGTGCGTCTGTGCCCGGGGGCATCCCCTCCCCCCGACCCGGTACGTCTGTGCCCTGGGTTATCCCCTCCCCACCCGGTGCGTCTGTGCCCTGGGGCATCCCCTCCCCACCCGGTGCGTCTGTGCCCTGGGGCATCCCTCCCCCCCGACCCGGTACGTCTGTGCCCTGGGGCATCCCTCCCCCCCACCCGGTGCGTCTGTGCCCTGGGGCATCCCTCCCCCATTCGGTACGTCTGTGCCCTGAGGCATCCCCTCCCCCCACCCAGTACGTCTGTGCCCTGGGGCATCCCTCCCCCCCACCCGGTGCGTCTGTGCCCTGGGGCATCCCCTCCCCACCCGGTGCGTCTGTGCCCTGGGGCATCCCCCCCCCACCAGTATGTCTGTGCCCTGAGGCATCCCCCCCCACCCGGTGTGTCTGTGCCCTGAGGCATCCCCTCCCCCCCCCACCCGGTGCGTCTGTGCCCTGAGGCATCCCCTCCCCCCCCACCCGGTACGTCTGTGCCCCGGGGGCATCCCCTCCCCCCGACCCGGTACGTCTGTGCCCTAGGGCATCCCTCCCCCCCACCAGGTGCGTCTGTGCCCTGGGGCATCCCCTCCCCACCCGGCGCGTCTGTGCCCTGGGGCATCCCCCCCCACCGGTATGTCTGTGCCCTGGGGCATCCCCCCCCCCCCGGTACGTCTGTGCCCTAGGGCATCCCCCCACCCCCACCCAAGCCCAGTGCGTCTGTGCCCTGGGGCATCCCCTCCCCCCCACCCCGTGCGTCTGTGCCCTAGGGGCTCCCTTCCCGCCCCCAGCCTGGTGTATCTGTGTCCCTACCCCTCTCCCTCCAGCCAGCGATTCCCTAGGCGCCAAGCAGGGAGGGGCTTCGCCTGGGTCCCGCGGCAAGGCCTGGAGGGGAACCCAGGAGTCCTGGCTCTGTGGCAGGGATTCCCGGACAGGCCATGTGGCACCTTGCTTGGGCTGCCCCCTCCCAGCCAGCAGGGGCGGGGTACTGAACTGGTGGGGGGCGTGCCCATCTGTGTGCCTGCGAGGCCAAGGGGTGTGTTTGGGGGGCAGAGGGCAGGGCTCTCAGTGTGGAAAGGATGGAGCAGCCCCCCCCACAGCAGGCGTGCCCTCTGCAGACTGGCTACCGTGCCCTCTGCGCCTTGGGAGTGCCTGGCCGGGGTGGAGAGGGGCAGAGGGCTGCCGGGTGCCCTGCCCCAGGGCCCGGGTGCCCACTCCTCTCTGGTGTCTCTGCCGTGCAGCGGGGCCACGTGGAGTGCCACATCGCAGAGTGCGAGCCCGTGGAGTGCCAGGGCGGCCTGCGGAAGGTGCAGATGCCCGGCTCCTGCTGCTACGAGTGCCAAGGTAGGAGGCACTGGTGGGCTAGCCAGGTGCAGGGCCCACACCCCAGGAGAGGAGGGGTGCCAGGCCAGTGACTCCACAATGCCAGGCTCCCTAGGGGCGGGGGGGTGCCCAGTATGGTGCCAGCCCCTCGCTGGCAGATCCCGGAGGGCAGCACGGAAGAGGTTAGAGGGGCTGTGCACAGATGGCGCCTTCAGCTGTGTTGGTGCCAGTCTGAGCAGGGTTAACGTCATAGCCTCTTAGGGTGACCAGATGTCCCGATTTTACAGGGACAGTCCCAATTTTTGGGTCTTTTTCTTATATAGGCTCCTATTATCCCCCACCCCGTCCCGATTTTTCACACTTGCTGCCTGGTCACCCTACAGCCTCTGTGGTGCGGCTGACCAGTGTCAGCCCTACACCCCAGATGGGGAAACTGAGGCACAGAGCAGGGGAAGGGGCCAGTGCTGGGAGTAGGACCAGGAGTCCTGGCTCCCATGATGTGCCCTGCTCGAATCACCAGCCACGCTGCCTTCTGCGTTCACACACCGGCCCCTCACTGGGCGGGCCAGACCTGGTGCCCCTGCCTGCGCCATGCCAGTGCTGCCACCTTGTCAGGACCCGGCGCTGCCCCCAGGCCGCTGTCTTCTGGACCTGGGGGGGCCCCACAACGCTGGCTCCATGCTCTGCCCCCAGACCCGGACGGCTCCTGCTCCTACCAGGGCCAGCAATACCAGGCCAGCGAGCACTGGCAGGTGGACACCTGCACCGCCTGCACCTGCGTCTCTGGGGAGGTGCACTGCCGGAGCCAGCGCTGCCCCCCGCCCGCCTGCGCCGCGGTGAGTGGGGCGCTCAGGCCGGGGCCCGGCTAGACCCTCCCCTCCCTCTCCCCGCTGGTCGAGCTCCTTGGCTGGCCTTCCCCTCCAGCCCATGGGGGGCGCGTCAGGGGCCCCAGTGAGGACTTGCCTTGGCCACTGGGGTGTGAGTGGTGTCCCATTGCCCACCCCATTACCCCGTGAGGGTCCCATAGCCGTGCCGGGGGGTGGCAGCCAGGGTGGGAGGTGGTGGGAAGGGTGGAAGCCAGCGGCAGGCGTCACGGGGCCGGGAGGGGGATGGGAGAGTGGCAGCCAGCCGTGGGCATTACAGGGACAGGAGGGGGCAGAGGCTGGCACCCGCATCCCCGTAACGGCCCCTGTGCGCCCAGGATGAGACGCCCGCGCTAACGCCAGGCATGTGCTGCCCTCACTGCCTGCCCCGCCCCGCCACCTGCCTGGCCTTCGGCGACCCGCACTACCGCACCTTCGACGGGCGGCTGCTGCACTTCCAGGGCACCTGCACCTACGTCCTGGCCCAGGACTGCCAGGGGGGGGACTTCAGGTGAGAGGGGGCGTGGCTGACCCGGGCAACAGCCCCGGGCCAGGTGCCTGGGGGGAAGGGAAAGGCTGCCTAGTGGTGAGAGCTGGGGGCCAGGGCCAGGACTCCTGGGTTCTGTCCCAGCTCTGGGAGGGGAGTGGGGGCTAGTGGTTAGAGCAGGAGGCTGGGCGCCAGGACTCCTGGGTTTTATTGGGGAGTGGGGGTTAGTGGGTTAGAGCAGGGGGCTGGGGGCCAGGGCTCCTGGGTTCCATCCCCAGCCCTGGGAGGGGAGTGGTCCTAGTGGTTAGAACAGGGGGCTGGGGGCCAGGACTCCTGGGTCCTATCCCCAGCTCTGGGAGGGGAGTGGGGTCTAGTGGTTGGAGGTTTGGAGCCTGGACTCCTGGATTCTGTTCCCAGCTCTGACCCTAGCCGACCGAGGAAAGCCCCCTCACTCACACCCCGGCCTACTGACCCTGGGCCCGTCTCCTGCCCGCAGCATCCACGTGACCAATGACGACAGGGGTCGCCCGGGCGTGGCCTGGACCAAGGAGGTGACAGTGCGAGTCGGGGACGTCGTGGTGCAGCTGATGCAGGACTGGCTGGTCAGGGTGAGATGGGCAATGCTGCCAGGCCAGACACCCACTGCACCCCAAACCTCTGCCCACCGCTGCCTGGGGTGGAGCCGGGCCTGGAGCCTGTGCTGGGCAGGGCGGGGCCCTGGTGCGGTTACGGGGAGGTCGCCTGGAGCCCGTGCTGGGCTGGGCGGGGCCCTGGTGCGGTTACGGGGAGGTCGCCGGGAGCCCGTGCTGGGCGGGGCGGGGCCCTGGTGCGGTTACGGGGAGGTTGCCGGGAGCCCGTGCTGGGCGGGGCGGGGCCCTGGTGCAGTTACGGGGAGGTCGCCGGGAGCCCGTGCTGGGCGGGGCGGGGCCCTGGTGCGGTTACAGGGAGGTCACCTAGAGGCAGGAGGGAGTCAGGCTGCACAGGTGGGACCCTGGTGTCCTGTGGTGCCCGCTGAGGCCCTGCTCACCCCTCCCAGGTGGACGGCCAGGTGGTGACCCTGCCCTTCCTCAAGGAGCCCCACCTCTACGTCGAGCGCCAAACCAACACCGTCCTGCTCAACACCAACATCGGGGTGAAGGTAACGGCCAGGCGTGGGGGTCCCCTACCTGCTGCTGCCCGCTGGGGTGCCGTCGCTGGGCCCCCAATCCAGGCTGCGCCAGCGGGAGGGCACTGCCACATGGGTATTGCAGACCCTTCCTGGCAGTGCCCGATCCAGCCCTGGGCCTGGCAGGCGAAGTGGCACGTGACCAGCAGCTGGCTGGGCTCTGTGCCCCGCATGGCGGGGTGCTGCCCATCTCCCCTCTCCCCCCAGGTCCTGTGGAGCGGGCGCTCGCAACTGGAGGTCAGCGTGCCCGGCACCTACAAGGGGCACATGTGTGGCCTGTGCGGCGACTTCAACGGCCACCCGCAGGACGACGCCCGCCTGCGCTCGGGGCAGCTGGCCCGCGCCGAGGCCGCCTTCGGCAACAGCTGGAGGGTGAGTGGGGCCAGGCGGGGCCACCCCAGAAGCAGAGACAGGTCCTGCGGCCGCCCACGGCCCAGCTCCCTTCCCCCCATTGCCCCCCGGCCCTGCTCCCTTCCCCCCATAACCCCCACCAGCCTGGCTCTCTTCCCCCCCAACGTCCCCCCGGCCTGGCTCCCTTCCCCCCATTGCCCCCCCCAGCCCTGCTCCCTTCCCCCCATAATCCCTCCCCCAGCCCGGCTCTCTTCCCCCCCCAACATCCCCCCGACCTGGCTCCCTTCCCCCCATTGCCCCCCCCAGCCCTGCTCCCTTCCCCCCATAACCCCCACCAGCCCGGCTCTTTTCCCCCCCCAACGTCCCTGGCCTGGCTCCCTTCCCCCCATTGCCCCCTGGCCCTGCTCCCTTCCCCCCATAATCCCTCCCCCAGCCCGGCTCTCTTCCCCCCCCAACGTCCCCCCGGCCTGGCTCCCTTCCCCCCCATTGCCCCCCCCAGCCCTGCTCCCTTCCCCCCATAACCCCCACCAGCCTGGCTCTCATAGACTCATAGACTTCAAGGTCAGAAGGGACCATTATGATCATCTAGTCTGACCTCCGGCATGCTGCAGGCCACAAAGCCGTCCCCACCCTTTCCCTTGACTCTGCTGTTGAAGTCCCCAAATCCTGTGGTTTGGAGACTTCAAGTAGGAGAGAATCCTCCAGCTAGCGACCCCTGCCCCATGCTGCGGAGGAACGCTCTCTAACCCCCCATTGCCCCCCCAGCCCGGCTCCCTTTCCCGCCATCGTCCCCCCGCGGCCTGGCTCCCTTCCCCCCATCACCCCCCAGCCCGGCTCCCTTCCCCGCCATCATCCCCCCCCGGCCCTGCTCCCTTCCCCCCATAACCTTCCCAGCCCTGCTTCCTAACCCCCCATTGCCCCCCTACCCCGGCCTGGATCCCTTCCCCCCATCAACCCCCAGCCCGGCTCCCTTCCCCCCTATCGCCCCCCCGGCCTGGATCCCTTCCCCCCATAACATCCCCAGCCCAGCTCCCTTCCCCCCCATCGCCCCCCCAGCCCTGCTACCTAACTCCCCATTGTCCCCCCACCCCTGCCTGGCTCCCTTCCCCTATCACCCCCCCGGCCCAGCTCCGTAACCCCCCATCGCCCCCTGTCCCAGCTCCCTTCCCCCCCATTGCCCCCCCCGGCCCGGCTCCCTTCTCTCTATAACCCCCCCCAGCCCGGCTCTTTTCCCCCCCATTGCCCCCACTGGCCCAGCTCCCTTCCCCCCATAACCCCTCCCAGTCCAGCTCCCTGCCCCCCCATGACCTCCCCGGCTTGGTTCCCTTCCCCCCATAACACCCCCCAGCCCGGCTCCCTTCCCCCCATAATCCCCCCCAGCCTGGCTTCCTTCCCTCCCATTGCCCCCCAGCCCAGCTCCCTTTCCCCCCCACATTGCCAGCCAGGACCGGGCCAGCGGAGGAAGCTCTTAGCATCCCTCTGGGGTGCCCGTCATGACCCCCAGGTGCTCTGGAGTGAGGGCTGCGCCCCCGACTAGGGCGGATTCGAGGCAGAAGGGAGGAGGCAGCCAGGACACGGATTAACAGCCCCGCTTGCCATGCTCCCTGCAGCGCCCCCCAGTGCCACACCAGGGCATTGGAGCCAGCACTGACTGCCAGGGGAGAGCGCCCCCTCCCGAGCCCCCCACCCCCGCAGGACTGCGCCCCCTAGCGCCACATAGGGGCATTGGAACCAGCACTGACTGCCAGGGGAGAGCGCCCCCTGCTGAGCCCCCTCCCTGCAGCCCCTGGGCTCTGCTGGGTCCCCCAGAGAGCCATGCGGCTGCCAGACCCAGGCTGGGAGGGTGCTGGGGGCGCTGCCCCCTGCCGGCGCTGACGTCGTCTCTGGGGCAGGTGCAGAACGGGAACGGCACAGGCGGGCCGTGTGCCGACGGGCAGGATGTGGATCCCTGCAAGGAGGCCGGCTACCGTGCCCGCAAGGAGGCCAACGCCCGCTGCAAGGTGCTGAAGTCGGGGGCATTCGAGCCCTGCCACCCCCTGGTGCCCCCGGAGCCCTTCTTCGCCGCCTGCGTCTACGACCTGTGCGCCTGCGGGGCCGGCGCCGACCAGTGCCTGTGCGACGCGCTGGAGGCCTACGCCGCCCTGTGCCGCCGGGCCGGGCTGGCTCTGCGCTGGCGCTCGCCCACGCTCTGCGGTGAGGGGGGTCAGCGCTTCCCAATCCTCCCCCCAAACCCTCGCAGCCCCTGCCCGGCACTGACCCCCACAGGTCGGGGGGCAGGACCCATGCTGGCTCAGAGCGGGGGGAGCCCCTGGGGGGCAGGCCCTGGGCTGGTTCAGATTGGGGGCCAGGCCCTGGGCTGGCTCAGATCGGGGGGGGGGAGGAGGGAGCCCTGTGGGGGGCAGGCCCTGGCCTGGCTCAGATCGGGGGGGGGGGGAAGCCCTGCGGGGAGCAGGCCCTGGCCTGGCTCACATTGGGGGACAGGCCCTTGGCAGGCTCAGATCGGGGGGGGGAGCCCTGTGGGGGGTAGGCAACTGGGCTGGCTCACATTGGGGGGGACAGGACCTGGGGGGGCAGGCCCTGTGCTAGCCCAGATGTGGGCACAGAAACTGCCCCCACCCCCCTGAGGAAATTCAGGCTGGCCTCATGGCAGCGGGGGCAGTTCTGGCTTCTCACCCTCAGGGCTGAGCCTGGGGTGAGGGGATAGGCAGGTCCCAGCACTGCCTCCCTCCGCCCCGAGCCCTGGCACTGACCCCCCCGTCTCCCCGCAGCCGTCGGCTGCCCCCAGGACCGGGGCTACGTGTTTGACGAGTGCGGCCCGCCCTGCCCCAAGACGTGTTACAACAAGGACGCACCGCTGGGGGCCATCGAGTCGCGCTGCTTCACGCCCTGCGTGCCCGGGTGCCAGTGCCCCGCCGGGCGGGTGGAGCACGAGTCCCACTGCATCCTGCCCGAGGCCTGTCCCCAGGTCGTCTACGGCAACCTCTGAGCCCCCGGAGCCCCTGCCCCCGGGACGCCCGCGCCATCCGCCATGGCCCCAGGCCCGGCCACCCTCCCTCTCTCTGCCCCTGTGACCCCGACGCCCTCCTCCATGGCCCCAGGCCCGACCACCCTCCCTGCCACAGCCCCCAGGACCCCCACACCCTCCGCCATGGCCCCAGGCCCGGCCACCCTCCCTGCCACAGCCCCCGGGACGCCCGTGCCATCCGCCATGGCCCCGGGCCCGGCCACCCTCCCTCTCTCTGCCCCTGGAACCCCGACGCCCTCCGCCATGGCCCCGGGCCCGGCCACCCTCCCTGCCACAGCCCCCGGGACCCCCACACACTTCGCCATGGACCCGGGACCGGTCACCCTCCCTGCCACAGCCCCCGGGACCCCCACGCCCTCCACCATGTCCCCAGGCCCGGCCACCCTCCCTGCCACAGCCCCCGGGACCCCCACGCCCTCCACCATGTCCCCAGGCCCGGCCACCCTCCCTGCCACAGCCCCCGGGACCCCCACGCCCTCCGCCATGGCCCCAGGCCCGGCCACCCTCCCTGCCACAGCCCCCGGGACCCCCACACCCTCCGCCATGGCCCCAGGCCCGGCCACCCTCCCTCCGACAGCCAGAGGGACCCCCGCGCCCTCCCCCATGGCCCCGGACCCGGCCACCCTCCCTCGCTCCGCCCCTGTGACCCCCCACGCCCTCCACCATGGCCCCAGGCCCAGCCACATTCCCAGTTGGTGCCCTAGATGTGACCCCTGCAGTACCCGTGTGGGGCCCGCAGCGAGCCCCGCACCTCCAATAAACCCCCCCACCCACAGGGAGGAGGCAAGGGCCTGCCACCCCCTTGTCCCCCCATTTTCCCCTGGGATTCCACCCCAGGCTGCCCCAGCCAGGCTCAGAGACGCCTTGAGGGGCAGGAAATGCCAGGCGCTGCTGCCCCCCCAGTGGCTCTGTGTGGGGCAGGTCTGGCACCCCCTCCCCGTCTTCGTACCCAGGCCGTGCTCTGTGCCCATGGAGGTGGCTGTAGTACGGGAGGGGCAGGGTGCCAGGCTGGGAGGGCACTGCACCCACACGTCCACTGCAATGGCTTCCGGGCCCTCTCCTCAACCCAGCGGCACAGAGTGGGGAGCCCGGTCTCCTGGGTTCTATCTCCGACGCCCCCTGGGGTAACAGTGCCCTGGCACTATTGTTGCTGGGCACGCAGGCTGGCATGGAGTCCCCCCATCTGGATCCACCCTGCCCAGCACCCAATGGCTGAGCTGTGTGCCGGGGGGCAACGTGGGTGCCATGAGCCAGTCACACGGGTGCTGAGTCCTGGCACAGATGGGCTGGCCGTCCCTCTGGCCTTGGGGCAAGGCACCAGGGGCGGTGCCCCCTTTGGCTGGACGCGGGCAGGTGTATTTATTAGTGTGGTGGGGGCTGAGCCAGGCCTCACCCGCCCCCGTGCCCACGGCAATAAAAGTGGTAACCACGGGCAAGCGTCTGGTCCTTGGGCAGCGGCTTCTTGCCAGTGGGGGCCTGTGGCCCATGACCCAGCGTGGGCAGCTAGCTCGTGGCAGTGTGTGGCCCCGGCCGGGCGCCTGCCAGGGGTGCATTGGCAGCCGTGGCTCCCTGCTGCCCGCCTGGCCCCCAAGGGTTGCGGTGCAGCTCCCTGGCCAGGTGCCAGCCATGTCCATCCATATCGCAGTGGGTGCTCTGCTGTGGGCAGAGATTCCCACCCCCCGCAGTGCTCTGGGCACCAGGGGCCACGTTCTGGTTATGCCCCTTCCCAGGTGTCCTCCAGATCCTCACCAGGTGCCAGCGGGTCATCTCCCAGGGCACTGCGCCCTGCCCCGCCCATGCCCCTGGGCCCTGCTGCTGTGAAATCACTAGTGGTGCCTGCCTGGCACCCTGCGGAGCTCCCTCTCCCCAGATGGCAGCTTGTCACTGGCTCTATAACTTCCCCCCATTTCTCTCCATCCCCCTGGGGTTCCAGTGATGCTCCGAGGGGAGGCTTCCTGCAGCTGGCACAGAGCCCCAGCGCCAGCCCCTCGGAACGACGCTGCCATCAGCCAGTGCCCCACTCCGGCAAAGGAGAGTCCAGCTCAGAGGGAGATCCGCAGAGAATGGGACTTGATCTCCCACAGTGTGGGCCGCCGGAGCCAGGACTCCTGGGTTCTCTGCCCGGCTCTGGGACGGAAGAGGGGCCATGGGGGGGGGGGTCACAGAGTCCCCGGGCGATGCTCTGGAACTGCTCCCCATAAAGCCAGGCAGGACTTGGGGGAGTCTCCTCTCTCGGAGCAGACTGGCTCCACAGCTTCGCCCTTCCTGGGTCTGACCTCGGAGCATTCAGCATCCTCTGCCCCTCCGTGCACTTCCCACAGCGAGTCCGCCCGGGCGGGGTCCTGGGGCAGCCAGAGGTCCTGCCCCCCAACTCCGCAGTCAGACGGGACTCTTAGCCAGCCAGTAAAACAGGAGGTTTATTAGACGACAGGAACACGGTCTAAAACAGAGCTTGTAGGTACAGAGAACAGGACCCCTCAGCTGGGTCCATTTTGGGGGGCAGTGAGCCAGACACCCCCCATCTGCCCTCGCTCCTAGTCCCCAGCCAACTCCAAACTGAAACCCCCTCCAGCCCCTCCTCTCTGGTCTTTGTCTCTTTCCGGGGCCAGGAAGTCACCTGATCTCTTTGTTCTCCAACACCTTTAGCTATCCCCTTGAAGGGGGGAAGGGCCCGGGCCTGGGCCATTAGTTGCCAGGAGACAGAGTGTCGGCCATTTATGTGCACTGGCCTTTATCCCACCACCTAGAGACTTAAGAAATGCACAAGGGAAACTGAGGCACCCACACAGTATTAAATTAATTTTTTTTTAATTAATGGAGATATCCCATCTCCTAGAACTGGAAGGGACCCTAAAAGGTCACTGAGTCCAGCCCCCTGCCTTCACTAGGCAGGACCAAGTACTGATTTTGCCCCAGATCCCTAAGAGGCCCCCTCAAGGACTGAACTCACAACCCTGGGTTTAACAGGCCAATGCTCAAACCCCTGAGCTATCCCTCCCCTCAACATTAAGAGGGAACATTAAGAACAGCCCCACTTCATCACAGTGGGGCTGGGTGCCAGGACTCCTGGGTTCTCTGCCCAGCTCTGGGAGGGGAGAGCGGCGGTTAGAGGGGGGTGGGGCTGGGCACCAGGACTCCTGGGTTCTCTGCCCAGCTCTGGGAGGTCACTGGGGCTGGCTGCTGCTATAGAAATCCTGTGTTATTTCTCCCTGAAGGGTCCTTGACGAAATGCCCTGATGGGTGGGGGAGGGGCGGGTTCCCTTCATCCCCTCCCCAGCCATATGGGCCATTCTGCCCTGATGCCAGGAGCTCAGCCAGGGACCCTCGGCAAAAGGCCTGGCGCCAGGGGCAGCAGGCCATGCGCCGGGGGAGGAGCGGCAGAGCTGTGCCAAGCTGCACCCGTCACGCTGGGTCAGTCAGGCCGTTGCAGCGCCCAGCCCCAGAGACGCTCACCAGGCAGCTGGGGCTGGCACCCCCCAGCACCACAGGCTGCCCACTGCGGTGGGGCACCTGGCAGAGCCCTGGGCACGGGAGGGAGCTGCCCCCCCCAGCCCAACCCCCCCAGCAGCTCAGATGTCCCGAACCCGACACCTGCTGCCCATGTATAATTGAGGAGCTGCCAGCAGCCAGGGAGCCGGGCGCTCGACACAGCCACCACCAGGTACGATCCCCCCGGGCACCAGCTGCCCCCAGGCATGGCCCAGAGGCTGGCGTGATGGGCGCAGGGCAGCATGACAGGCACCTGCATCTGCTCAGGGCTGAAGCCTCTCGGCCGCCCCTCGTGAGCATCTGCGGGGCATCACTGCAGGCTGGGGGCACAGGCACTGCCCGCTCAGGGGGCGTCAGCCCACTGCCAGCCCGGGCCAGGCTCCCAGCACCTGCACCCTGCGGGGCCCTCCCTGGGTTGGTCCGGCCTCCCCCCAAGCTACCCGTCTGTGGGCCCGGTGTGGGCTGCCCAGCTACCGCCAGGCTTTGAGCCCCCGGGGGCCACGGTGCCAGGGGGACCCCATCACTGGGATCAAACCAGCAGCGCCAGACATGGGGGGGAGTCCTGGGGCCCGATGCCAGGGAGCTGTGGGGGTGCCCTGCGGCAGGTGCCATGGGGGGGGGGCAGGGTCCTGGCTGATCACCACCTCCCCCGCAGGCCGGCTGACCACCAGCTGCCCGAGATGGACCCAGTGCCCCAGGGGGCCCCAAGCCTACAGGAGCTGCGTGGCCTCCACCCGCGGGGGGCCCAGAGGCCAGGGGCCACACGCCAGGTGAGACCGGCCCCGCACAGCTGCTCCGTCTCTCAGCGCCCATCACTGCCACATCTGGGCAGCTGCCACATGGGGGCTGGTCTCCCCCTCGCCCCCATGGGCCGGACTGGCTCCCGGAGCTGGGCCCCGCAGCCCCATTGCCAGCCCCCTGCCCCAGCTCTGCCAGTGCCCTTCACTCCTGACCCACAGCCCTCTGCGAGCCCAGCCCTGGGCTTCCCTCCCCGAGCTCTGCCAGTGCCCCTCACTCCCGACCTGCAGCCCCCTGCGAGCCCAGCCCTGGGCTCCCCACCCCCAGCTCTGCCAGTGCCCCTCACTCCCGACCTGCAGCCCCCTGCGAGCCCAGCCCTGGGCTTCCCTCCCCCAGCTCTGCCAGTGCCCCTCACTCCCGACCTGCAGCCCCCTGCTACCCCAGCCCTGGGTTCCCCACTCAGTCCCCCTGGGGCTGACCTTGCCTGCCAGTGCCCAGTTTGCATGTTGCCGTGATGCCCCCTCCCGGGGCCCCCGCTGTGCTCTCCTGCAGCAGATGCTGGGGAGCAGACGGCTGCTGCTGGCACAGTCCCCACCCCTCTGAGTCCTTCTCCCCCCAGGGCTGTGGGGCTGGGCCCCAGGGCAGCTTCTGCACTGAGATGCTGCTGGAGACGCTGGTGGTGGCAGGATGGCGGCATCACTTACGGGCACAGGTGAGCTGGGCCGGGGTGGGGCTGGGGCAGACCCTGTGGAGTGGGGCAGGGATCTAGGCAGGGCTGTGACCCATGGAGCAGCCAGACCCCAGGGAAGGGGGCAGCCCCTGGCTCTCTAGTGTCCCCCTGTGGCAGCGCCTGTCACCACGTGGCCTGTCCAGGTCCTAGCCAGCGCCCGCCCCACCAGTGGCTGGGAGGAAATGCCCCCATCACAGGGCCCGCCCTGTGTGGCAGAGGGGCTGAGCGCTGGGCTCCCGTGGCTCTGGGGGTCCAGCCACGTTCGCCCCCTGGCTGCCGCCCTGCGCTCGCTCGGTGGCGCTCAGAGTTGAGCTGTAGCATCTCTTCCCCCCACCCCCGCCTCATCTACATCCTGCCCCCTACCATCTGCCCCCTATGCTCCCCCCTCCGGCTTGGCTCCCCGGCTCCGCAGCGTCTCCCCACCCATCTGCCCTCTGCAGACACCCCACGGGCATCTGCAGCTGATGGGGGCCTTGGATCCAGGCTGACATGACCCCTTGGCCTCATCTCCCCAGGGGCCCCACATCTCCCCCACCCACGACAGCCCGACTCGGCACAGGGGCAAGGGGGAACTACCGTTGATGTGACCCAGGGCAGAGCCCGTTGCCCACCATGCTGGGATAACAGCCCACTACTGTGCCAGCGAGCCAGAGGGAGGGGGGCCTTTGACTTCAGCCTTGTCCCTTATGGCCCCCCCCAGCTTTACTGGGACTTCCAGCTGCTGGACTCCGATGGCGACGGCCGCCTGCCCGCCCGCGACGCGGAGCTGCTGCTCCGGGAGGTGCCAGGAACGAGCGCCAGCGGGCAGGCCTGGCACAGCTTCCTGCGGGAACACAGGCAAGGCCTGGCCTGGCAAGACATAGAGGTACCCAGGGCTGTGGGGAAGGGGGGACTAGTGGGCAGAGCACGGAGGTGGGGGGGCTGGGAGCCAGGACTCCTGGGTTCTATTCTCTGCTCCGCTGCTAGCAGTGAGTCTGCCAGTGCCCCCGCCTGGCCAGGCGTTGAACTGCAATCTGGGGAGGGGCGGCCAAGGGCAGCAATGGAGCCGGGGGGCTGGACTGAGTGCAGGAGCAGGCTGAGGGGGCAGTGGACATAGGGCTGGGTGGGGGCCTGGCACTGACCCCCCCGTCTGTCTCCTCTCCCCAAGGCCTGGCTCTCTGCAGCCCCTCAGCCACACCCAGAGCTGGCCTGGGCCTCCGGGCAGAGACGCCGAGTGGAGCCGGAGACAGGCTGCCCCGGCGGGACGGTAAGGAGCGGGCGCTGCCAGGGGGCCAAGGGAGAGTGCATCGCCAGCGGGTGCCCAGGGCTTCCCCTGGGGCAGTCAGGACCCCCCGCCCCCAAACTGGCATTCAGCCTCACTGGCTGGGCCACTGGGTCATGGGGCCTCATCCCACGGCTGCCAGCCCCTCCACAGCCCTGCGTGGGCTGCCAGCTGCTCTAAGGCAGGGTAGCTGTGGCTCCGGGACCCGTTCACCCTGAGAATGATGCCCAGGGGATACCGGGGATGCCTGGCCTCCAGGCTGAGACCCCATGAACTCACCGCATGCCTGGTCTGCATGAGAGCCAGGACCCAGAGCCAGCTGTGCCATGGGGGGGTTCATCCCTGGAGAGCCCCCTCTGTGCCCCCTCTGTGCCCCCTGCCAGACACTCACCAGTCACCTTCTCTCCCTGCAGGGCGCGGGCACTGAGGACAGCAGCCTTCTGTGGCCCTGGGCAATGCGCCGGCACTGGCAGGTCCTGGATGGGTACGTCTGACCCCTGGCCCCGGCACTGCGGCCCTCCCCTCACCCATGTCTACCAGCACGGTGCCCCCCAGGCCCTGAGCCAGGTACAGCCAGGGGGGCAGCCCAGGGTGGGGGGGAGGGGCATCGCCGACCTGCCCCTGCCCCATGGTAACCCGGGATGTGCCATGGTGGGACATGTCGGGGGGTCCGGGGTGAAGCCCCACCCCCAGCTCCCCATCCCCAGGCACACGAGACGGCCCTGCGCTGCCTGCAGGAAGCCGGGCCCCCGGACACCAGCACCTTCTCGGCCCCGGAGCCCCTGGCACCAAGCCAGGGCCCAGGGGAACCCACAATGGCGTGGGAGCCAGGCCAGACGGGCACGATCCAGGCCAGGGGGGAGGAAGCCAGGCTGGATAGGCCCGATCCAGGGCAGGGGGCGGGACACGGGGCCAGATGGGCCCGTGGGCCTGACCCCGGGCAGGGCGTCTGTGGGGCACTGGCCCCACAGGAGGCCACGCTCTGCTCTGGGGGTGCCCCGGTGCCCTGGTCGACTGTGGGTCTGTTCTTTCAGTAGCAACCTAGAGGCTTCTCTGCGTCTTCTCCAGCCCCATGGCCGGGCGGGGTGGGTCCAGTCCCACGCCTCCTTCCAGGCAGCAGTCACAGTGCTGGGGGGCACCCCCACAGGGAGGGGGAAGCAGTCGTGCAGAGCTCCAGAGCTGCCTTTCACTGGGGGAGACTCCTGGCCCTGCTGTATCGCCCCCTCTTCTCCGGCTGGCGCTCTCACTGCCCCCCAGGCCCCATGGCACTGCTGCACCCCAGCGCTCCCTGCGGGACCAGGCCGGGCGGGACAGAGCACCTCACCTGGCCCCTCCTTGGACAGGATCTGGGACTCGGAGCCCGTCCCGGTGGCGTTGTGGCAGGAGGCGCTGGCCGGGCCCAGGCTGGTGGCGGGGCAGCGAGCAGTGCCCAGCTGGACGGGCGCGGCAGAGGCTCTGTGGAGTGGAGCTGCACAGGTAGGAGCCGGGCGGGGGTCCAGCCACAGCCTGAAGATCTGCCCCCCCCACCCCCCTGTGACTGCCCTGGGCCCTGTCTTGCTGTCAGAGGCTCTCCTGGGTCCAGGTGGGGCCCCCCTTGCTGCTCTGCCTGGCACCGTGATCTGGGCAGGGCAGCCCCACTGGGCCCGCTCTACCCCCTCTTGTCTTCCCATGGCAGGCACGCCTGGCTGGCCTGCAGCCACCTGCAGCCCAAGCCTGTCCGCGCCAGCCCCTGCTCTGCTGTGCCCTGGAGGAGGTGGCCGCTGCGGGGGGGCCCCTGGGCGAGGCGGCCAGGCAGGCAGCAGGTACGTCGGGGAGGGGGCTGTGCTGGTCTCAGCGCCGGGAGCGGCTCATCGACTCAGGCTCTGCCCGGCACCCTCTGCTGGCCGGGAGCTGTGCGGGTAAAAGCTCTACTACTGCCGGTGCCGCGAGGGATCCCCGGAGCTGGGGCGGAAGGGTGTGCCCAGGACCATCCTTAGGCATACGGCTACCTAGGGCACCTGAAAATTTGGGACACCCCTGGGTCTTAGTGTCCACCCGCCGCCTCTTCCTATCCCTGTTCTGACCCTTCCTGCAGCTCCCACAGCTGCAGCCTGGGGATGTTCCTCCGGAGGGATCTAGTAACTGAAAAGTGCAAAAGCCTCCGGCCACCAGAACTGTTAACGAGCCGGTCAAGGGGTAATGGAGCCGTTTCACAGGCATCTGCCAACCCCCAGGGATCCACTGTCAGTTTCTGAACTGACTGACAAAACCAGTTGTGCGTCACTGTCACATTTCCTCCGAACATGTCAGTCTACAGGACCTTCGTGTAAAATTTGCTCTAAAAATATTTCAATCGTGAGTTGGTGAAGGTGATAAAACCACGTCTCTAAAAAATCCTTGAAGAGAGAGAGCCCTTAATGGGACAACACCCCTTTCCTGCCAGACGAGTCTCCCTTTCTGTACTTCTGACTAGCCGATGAACTAGTTTTAAGCGAACCCTCCAGCACAATCAGTACCTGGTAGGATAGCAAATCCTCAGTTACGCCTACAATCTTTGGAAACATCTTTTTGAAAGTTGGTGAAATGTCATAAACATGTCTCTTGTTATGGAGATCACACAGTAAATTAGTGTTCACTTTTTCTAAAGGCAATGAACATTGTGCTGAACGCACGAAACCTCTGTGACTGGTTGATTTAAAAGAATGTCTTTGGTTCCGTGAGTTAAATATGCAGTAATCTGGCCGGATTACTGTCTGAAGGCCTATGCGCACGTTTCAAATATAAAATCGGCTCAGAAATACTGATTGAGAAAATGTAAAACAGAGAAGAGCTGCATCAGGTATTCCAGAATAGTTAATGTTGTATTCAGGACAGCTGACTCGCCCTTAACACAAAGTTTTTGCAGATAAATCTCTGACAAACTTCAGGGCAGATGAAAAAACCCAGGACTGACATTTTTTATTCCCAAGTTTAGTGCTTTTAATTCGCTACTTTCCGCATGTCCAGTCTTCACCTTCTGGCATGCAGTGGAAAACAGGCCCCATTTTCTTTAGAAAGAAATTGCAAAAGAGTGGGGGTTTTCAAATGTCATTTGCTTCATTTGGGTTCAGGGATTTGGCTGGAAGGGGGTGAGCAGGGTGGAGGAGGGAGACAGTGGGGAGAGGGCGTGGCCTGGGTGGAGTAGGGGCGGGGCCTGGGTGGATTATGGGCGGGGCCACAGGCAGAAGAGGTGAGCTGGGGCGCTGGCCTCCCCAAGTGGCAGCTTCACCCCCTACCCATGACCGCGGGTCAGAGCGGGTCGGCTCCCACACACCCAGCACGCACTGCAGTGTCCTTAGGCAGGATGCGCCGGCGCGGTGCATTGTGCGTGAGGCAGAGGGTCCAGGGGGCTCTGTGGGGAATGGTGACTCTGGGCTGCGAGCCAGGGCTGCTGTGGGGCACAGGGGCACCAGTCTAATAATCCAGCGTAGGGCCCCCTAAAGCCTAAGGAAAGGTCCTGGGTGTGCCCAGGACTGTGAGCAGCCCTGTGCCAGCAAGTGTGTGCGAACGCCGCAGCAGGTGCCAGGCCAGTGCCCCGGGGATGGGCCGTGGCAGACCCAGAAGAGGCCGGGATGTCCCTGTCCGGTCAGCGCAGCCCCCGGAGGCGACAATGCGTGTGGGTCGTCCTGAGCCAGTGCAGCCGGTGGGTACAGGCAGGAACGCAGCAGCATGGCACCGTCCTTCCGGGCCACTGGCTGCAGCCCGTTCAGTTTCCCGCCCCTGCCGGGGGCTTCGAACTACGCTCCCAACCCACTTCCAGTTCCAGCCCCTGGAGCCCCAACACGCCAGCCCCCCCGTGTGTTCTCCTAGCTCCGGTTCGCGCCCAGGCCCGGCTCTCGCCCTCTCCTCTGCAGGTGACTCTGCTCTTCCCCTGCAGGAGGCTTTGGGGCCCTTCCTGCCCCCCCGCGGGAAACCGGCCCCCGCAGATGGCGGCTGGAGGCGAGCGGGCAGGCGGAGGCCACGTGGCAGGACAGCGCTGGTGCCAGCCTGTGGGAGTTAAAGCACACACAGGAGGCTGAGCTGAGTGACGCCATCGAGGGGCTGATGGGCACGGTGAGCGGGCGCGGCCGAGGGAGGGGCTGGGGGCACGGCTGGGGCTGGGGGGGCACAGGGAGCGGGCACACTGGTGTGGGGCACGGCCCAGGGAGGTGGTGGCCCCAGGGAAGTAGCGATGTCTGGTGCCAGGGTGGCTGCAGGCCTGTGACCCGGGTTGCACCAGCGCCTCCTGGTTCTTGCTCCATCCTCAGGTGTGAGCCCGGCCCAGCTCCCTGGGCCGGCCTGGCACTGAGGAACTGCCTTGGTGCCAGGCTCTGCCACTTGAGCCGCTGGGCCGTTGGTCTGGCTGCGCGGCTGGATGTGGTGTGGCCCGTGGGGGGCAGGACCAGCACCTTGCACGGCCACGGGGCTCCGGGCAGTGTGTGCTGGGCACCTCACAGCCACGTGCTGTGCCAGGGGGTCCTGGGCACAGTGCGGTGCCATGCGGGGGGGCTGGGCACAGTGCGGTGCCATGGGGCAGGCTGGGCACAGTGCCATGCCATGGGGGGGCTGGGATGGTCGCAGAGCCACGGGGTGGGGGGTGGGAGCTGCTGTGGGGAAGATCCAGTGGCCGTGCCAGGCAGGGGGCGTTGGGCCATGCCTGGCCTGCGGAGCCGCTGGTGGATCACGCTGCCCCTGTGCCATGGCCCCGCATGCCCAGAGAAGGGGGACAGATCTGGTGGCGCCAGGCGCCGGCTGGTAGTGACAGAGGGATCCCCGTGGGGCCGGCGTGCTCTGGGACTTCCTTCCCCGGAGCCAGGGCTGGGGCATGGGCTGGTTCACTGGCCCCCCCACTTGGCTGTCCCCTAGCCCCACGAGTAGAGCCCCTCAGCAGCTAATGGGGGGCAGCGAGGCCATGGGGGGGGGGAATGCCCAGATGAACCTGCACAGTTATACCCGCTGTGGGCACCGTGCCCTCTCGGGTCGGCAGCCTGGCAGTGCTGGCAATGGGCAGCCCAGGTGTGGACCCTGCCTCATTCGGGGGGGGTGCGAGCCCCCAGAGAGCAGCCCCCCGTCGGCTCAGGGGGACAAGACACCCCCCCCCCGATCACCTGACTGTTCGGTCCCAAGAGCCTCGGCAATGAGGGTCCATCACTCCGGGGGCAATCGGGGGGTAGGGGGGGACATGCTGCCAAGGGAGACGAGGTGGGGGTTGGGTTTTACAGCACGGATGAAGCTGGGGCTAGAAGGGCCCAGGCCCCCAGCTCACCCACCCCCCACTGTCCAGCTCCGTTAGTGGGACCCAGCCATCGGCTCTCAGCTGGGACTCCCCCCAGCCCCTGTCTCCAAGCATCGGGTCCCTCAGGGCTGGAGGGGGCGATGGAGCCCTTGCCTCCCCGAGCAGCTCGGTGTCTAATGACTGTCCCTGCCCCTCCTGCCGGTCCATACAGCAGCGATATGGCCCCCGTGACCGGCTCCCTCACTACCCATTTCCTTTCATCACAGGCTGCGTCCTCCATCCCGATAGGCCCCGAACCAGCGGCGTCGCGGCCCAGCTCCCGCTGGACTCAAGGCGTGAGCCACGAGGGGCACCCCTGGCACTCAGCGGGCAAAGGGGTGGCAGGCCGGGGTGGCGCCGGAGCCAGCTGTGTGCAGGTGAATGGGACGCGTTCCAGCCTCATTCCCAGGGTGCCGTGGGGCGGGCGGGGGGGGGTCGCCCGCAGCAGAGCCAGCGGCCATGTCCCGGCCTGGCATGATGCCCACGCAGGGTGACCCAGCTGGTTTCGGGCAGGCGGCTCGGGACAGCACCCGTGTGACCAGGGCAACACGCCAGCCCAGGGAGCAGAACTCAGGCTCCTGTCGGCCCCGACCACCGGCTCCGCCCTGGGACACAGGACCCAGCGCCTGCCTGGCTCCCATCCAGCTCGCATGGGCGCCCCTGCTCCGGCCTGCACCCCGTGTCCTGGCTAGGTACCATCAGGGCAGGCACTAGGGGGCGCTGTGTCCAGCCTAGCCCCCACCCACCGGCTGCCCTCCCGTTCCTGAACCTCCCCCACATGCTGCTCTGGGGCAGGGCTCCCCATGGCTCTGGGGAGACCCCCCAAGAGACCCCCCCCCAGGCAGGGCAGTGGGTTTATCACCGGGCCTTGGGGGGGGTCTCCTGGGGTTCAGGGTCCATACAGGGTCTATAATGCCCGGCTGTGTCTCATCTAAGCCCCAGGAGACGCCGTGCAGCGAGCCGGGGGCCCTTCCCGCCTGGGAGCTGCCGCAGAGGGAAACGGGGGCCCTGCAGCCCCATGAGCGGAGTCGGCTGGAGGCCCCGGGACCCCCCCAGAGGGGACAGCGGCTCATCCCGGCCCAGAACGAGCTGCACACGCTTCAGCCGCAGGAAGCGCCACAGACGGCGCCAGGGGCCCAGGAACGGGGAGAGCCGGAAACACGGCAGCTGCGGGGGTCTCCGCCGACGGCCCTGCGGGGGCTACAGAGGGAGCCCGAGGCCCTCGAGTCCCAGGACCAGGGGCCCCAGGGGCACCCACACGGGGAGCAGGGGCCCCGTCAGGCCCAGGGGACCCCACAAGGGGACCCAGCAGCTCTTGAGCCCCCCGAACAAAGGGAGCCACTGGTCTTTCAGCCCAGGCAGCTGGTGGGGCTGGACCCCCCTGAGTCCCCACACAGGCAGCTGGAGACCCGGCAGGCCCCAGGGAGGCTGCAAAGGGAGCTGGAGGCTCCTGAGTCCCTGGGGGTCCCTCAGCCCCAGGGGGTTCTGCTGAGGGAGCCTCAAGGACAGCAGGTGCCGCGGGCCCGTCGGCTCCGGGGGGCTCCGCAGTCAGAACTTAGCGCTCCACAGGGATGGAGGGAGGCGCAGGCCAGTCAGCTCCACCGGGAGCCCCAGGCCCCTGCACCCCAAGAAGTGAGGGGCCCCCCAGATCCCCTTCAGCCTCAGGGATCTCTGCAGAGGGAGCAAGGAAGGGCCCAGGAAGGGAGGGAGACAGCGGGCCCCGTGCACCAGGGCCTGAGGGTGGCAGAGCCCCTTCTACCCTGGGACACTCCCCAGAGCGAGCCAGAGCCGTGGGGGACCCAGGGGGTTCAGCTGATGGAGCCCTCAGGAGCCCCTCGGCCCCTGGGAGCTGTGCTAAGGGACCCCCCCGGGGATCATACCCAGGGACCGAGGGAGCTGAAACCAGCCCCGCTGCTGGGGCCAGGGAGCGTCCAGACCCTGGGGACGCTGCACAGGGAGGAGCTGCCGGCCCCTCAACTCCAGCCAACGCTGCCGGGGGAGGCCCCCCAGCTCAAGCTGGGGCCACTCCAGCCTCAGGGGCGCCTGCAGGGGGACCCCGAAGTGATCCGGCCCCGGGAGCTGGGCAGGCCACAGGTCCCACAGCTCCATGAAACGCCACTGGGGCCACTCCAGCCCCGGGAAAGTCGACTGCTCCAGGAGCTGAAGGGACAAGAGGCTCCCCAGGTCCCTGAGCTCAAGGGATGGGGACCAGGGGCCTGTCAGCCCCGGGGAGCGCTGCTGACAGAGACTCTTGGGCCCCGGGAACTTGGCGGTCCCCAGGTTCCTCTGCCCCAGGCACTGATAGGACCAGAGGCAGCCCAGCCTTGGGGAGCTCCGCTGGATCCCCGGGAGCCAGAGACTGAGGAGCCCCGGGGGTCCCCACAGGGGGAGCCGGAGTGTGAGGAGCCCCGCGTGTCCCGGCAGCGGGAGCCAGAGTGTGAGGGGCCCCGGGTGTCCCCACAGCGGGAGCCGGAGCGTGAGGAGCCCCGGGGGTCCCCGCAGGGGGAGCCGGAGTGTGAGGGGCCCCGGGTGTCCCGGCAGCGGGAGCCGGAGTGTGAGGGGCCCCGGGGGTCCCCGCAGGGGGAGCCGGAGTGTGAGGGGCCCCGGGTGTCCCCACAGCGGGAGCTGGAGCGTGAGGAGCCCCGGGGGTCCCCGCAGGGGGAGCCAGAGCGTGAGGAGCCCCAGATGTCCCCGCAGGGGGAGCCGGAGTGTGAGGAGCCCTGGGGGTCCCCGCAGGGGGAGCCGGAGTGTGAGGGGACCCGGGGGTCCCTGCAGGGGGAGCCGGAGACCGAGGAGCCCCGGATGTCCCCACAGCGGGAGCCGGAGACCGAGGAGCCCCGGGTGTCCCTGCAGCGGGAGCCAGAGTGTGAGGAGCCCCGGGTGTCCCCGCAGTGGGAGCCAGAGGGTGAGGAGCCCCACGTGTCCCCGCAGCGGGAGCCGGAGACCAAGGAGCCCCGGGGGTCCCTGCAGCAGGAGCCGGAGTGTGAGGAGCCCCGGGGGTCCCCGCAGCGGGAGCCGGAGACCAAGGAGCCCCGGGTATCCCTGCAGCGGGAGCCGGAGTGTGAGGAGCCCCAGGTGTCCCTGCAGTGGGAGCCGGAGACCAAGGAGCCCCGGGGGTCCCTGCAGCAGGAACTGGAGTGTGAGGAGCCCCGGGTGTCCCTGCAGCGGAAGCTGGACCATGAGGGGCCGCAGGGGGCCCCGCAGCAGGAGCCAGAGACCGAGGGGCCCCGGGGGTCCCAGCAGCGGGAGCCAGAGACTGAGGGGCCCCGGGGGTCCCCGCAGCGGGAGTCGGAGACTGAGGGGCCCTGGGGGTCCCTGCAGCAGAAGTCGGAGACTGAGGGGCCCCGGAGGTCCCCGCAGCGGGAGCCAGAGACCGAGGGGCCCCGGGGGTCCCAGCAGCGGGAGCCAGAGACTGAGGGGCCCCGGGGGTCCCAGCAGCAGGAGCCGGAGGGTGAGGAGCCCCGGGGGTCCCGGCAGCGGGTGCTGGAGCCCCTGGAACGAAGGGAGCTGGCGGCCCAGGGGGCGAGAGGGCCAGTGACGCTCCAGCTCAGGGACACCCCGCGGAGGGCTCCAGCAGCCCTGCTGCCCTGTGGGGTGCTGCCGAGGGATCCGGGAGCCGCGGAGCCCGTGGAGATGAAGGAGCCGGAGGTTGCTGAGCCGCTGGAGGAACTGGAGGCAGCGGAGCCCCAGGGCCCTGCCCCGATGGCGCTGGAGCCCTGGCGGGGCCAGGGGACGCTGCAGAGGGAGCCTGCGGATTGTGGGCCCCAGGAGCTGCAGGCCCAGCGAGCCCGGCACGGGAACCAGGGGGTGTTTCAGCCGCAGGAACCTGTGCAGTGGGGCGGGGAGGCGCTGCCAGCCCAGGGTGCTGCCCAGCGGGGGCCACAGGCCCGTCAGCTCCTGGAGCCAGCGGAAGCCACTGGGCCTTCCCCACCCAGCCCCGGGCGTCCTGGCCAGAGCCCCAGGGATACCCCAGCGTGGGACCAGGCAGCCCTCGGCGCTGGAGGCTGTGGGGCGAGCCCCGGCTGGGGGGTCCAGCACGGCGAGTGTGGAGGAGAAGCCATGGGGCATTGCTGGGTAAGGAGGGGTAGCAGGGAGGGCAGCCCGGGGGCAGGGGATGGAGGCGGGGCCCATGGTGGGGAGGGGGTGTGGCCTTTGCCATGGGCTGGGGGGCCCCCATGCCAGGCAGGAGAGGGGGTTGGTGGCTGGGGTGGGAAACCTGCTCAGGGATCTGGTGATCCCCACAGCGCCGCAGCCCTGCCCCCCATGCCTGGAGCCCCCCGACCTGAGGGGAGCAGACTGGGGCACCGAGTGCCGGGAGCCTGCCCTGGAGACAAGAGGGGTATGCAGCTGCCCCCCACCAGAGCGGGCACTGCCAGTTGGGGAGCGAACAGTGCTGCTTCTCACCCCTGGGAGCGGGGGTGTCCCAGCTCAGAGCGGACAGGGCCCAGGTGCCACCCCCCAGATGACCCTGGCATGGGCCTGTCCTATGCCCACTAACCGCATCCCAGCCCCGTAGAGTCACAGCTGGACCATGGCTTGGTGCCAGCCAGAATGCCCATCTTCCCTGGCCCGGGCACTGTGGGGTTAGTGTGGTGCCTGTCACGGTGCCGGCTGCACAGACTCATGGGCAGGATGGGGCCCTGGGGGGGGTGCGGCCTGGGAAGCCCTGGGGATTGGGGGTTGGGCCGCGCTCAGGGGTCACCCGTGGGGGGAGAGGCACATGGTGGGGGTGTCTCGCACAGCTGGCCAGGCCCCCTGCCTCCCTAACACCTCCGGTGCCATTGCAGCCCAGCCTGCCCGCCCCGTGGGGCCAGCTGCGGGGCAGCCCCCTGCGCCGGGAGAAGGCCTTTATCCGCCCCTCCAGGAGGGAGCAGCAGGAGGCCGTGTGCAGGCTGGCGGAGCTGCAGCTGGAGGGGGGGCGCAGGCACCGGCGCGACAAGGAGCGGCAGCTGCTGCGGGTGAGGTGGGGGGGCTGGGCCCTGCTGGTGGGGGGCAGGGGGTGTCCTGCCCAGGGTACCCCCTGGGGGTGAGGCTGGGGTGTATCACTCCATTCTGGGCCCGGCCCCTGCGGCGTGGGGGTCAGAGAGCCCAGCTGCCCCCTGGCACTGCCCTGGGGGTGGGACGGGATCCTCGAGGCACAGACTGGGCCAGGCAGGGGTGTGACTCTGCGGCAGGCTGGCACCCCACCCGGCGCTGCGCCCTCTGCCCTGGCCTGTCCAGAGCTGGGGGACGGCTGGGTCCCACCCTGGCCTCTGGGCATTCTCCAGCCCCATGGTGGCTCCGGTCCCCTGCCAGGCCCCAGGAGCGCCCCAGGCTGCGCTGTGCGCCTGGAGAAGGGGACACACCTCACCCAGCAGGGTGGGCCCTCACCACGTGCCCCCAGCGCAGCCCCTCTCCGGTCTCTCTCGGGCTCGGGTTCAAGCCGCCTCCCCCTTCTCCCCCCAGTTCCAGGAGCGACTGTCCATCACCAGGCACCGGTCAGTGGAGACTCTTCCGGGGAGACCCCAGCCCCCTGTGGAGCCTCAGCTGCAGGCAAGGGCCCGTCTGCTGCCCAAGGGGGGTCCCGCCCGGCATGGGGCCGGGGGGAGGTGCTCAGCAGGGGGTGGGCGGAGGGATCCAACCCAGCATGGGGGGCAGGGGAAGGCAGTTGCCCAAGGGGATGATGGGGGGTGGGAGCAGTAGGAGGCTGTTGCCCCTGGGGTGGGATCCAGCCCGGCATGGGGGGCAGGGGACAGGGCACAGATGCACCAGCAGAGTTGGCACCTCCCTAGGTGGGGCAGGGGCTGCTGGGACGGGGCAGGGCGCTGCCTGGGGCTCACGGAGGTGGCCTGCCCCCCTGCCCCGCACTCTCTGGGGCTCTGCTCCCCCACGCTTGAGGCCCTTGGCCGGCCGGAGAAGTGCCCCCACAGGCGGCTGGCGGTGCCTGGGGGGCAGGCTGGGCGGGGCAGGAGCCCGGGGCCAGCCCGGGCAGCGTTGGCTCAGCATGGCCGGTTCCCCTGGCAGGAGGCCCGGGCGCAGCAGAGGGAGGCGCTGAAGCACCACCTGGAGCAGGTGAAGCGGGAGCGGACGCACGGCCTGCAGGCCAGGCGCCACAGGCAGGTGTCCGTGGGGAGCGGCGCGGCTGGGGGGGCCGGCCGGGGGGGGCCAGAGGAGCAGTCCTGCAGCGCAGGGCCGGGGAGCCAGCTGCCGGGGGTGCCCTGGTGTCTTGGCTCTCGCTCCAGCCCACTGGCTGCTCCGAGGCAGGGCTGGGGGTCCCTGCCCCGCCCCGGCATCTCAGCCTGGGGGTAGGGGGAGCATGGGGAGGGGGTCGGGACCCCCAGCTCTGGCCTGGGCCATCCCACTCCCGTGCTGGCCGTCCTGCCCGCTTCCCCCCAGGCTCATTCTGGCCCCAGGGTGGCCCAGACTGTCCGACCACAACCCCCCATTAAACTGCTCCCCCAGGGCTGGCTGCCCCTCCCCCATGCTGGCCCAAGCTCGGGCCAGGCTCTCCGGCCCCACACTGACCCACGCTGGTCTCTCTGCAGGAACACGCTGAGTTTCCAGGAGCTCTTGGAGCCGCTGGTGGCGCCGGGTGAGGACAGCAGCGACCTGAGCCGGGCTGGGCAGGCCTGAGCGGGGGTGGGCACCCGGAAACAGGCAGCCCCCTCCCCTCACTCCCAGCCGGGCATTGGCCAGGGGGCCACCAGCGCGCAGCCTGGGATGAAGTGGGGGATTTGCATAGTGTGTTGTATGAATAGTGTGTGCCTCAGTTTCCCCAGTGTGCGGCACCATTACCGAGGTGGTGGGACTCAGGACAGAAATTCTGTAACTTAGCAGCTGACAGCTGGGGCAAGAAGCCAGCTGGCCCAGCGGTGCCCAGGTGACTGGTTTTGCCGGAAAGACAACAGAGGACGGAGGAGGGGAAACTGGGCATGACTGGGGCGGGGGGCAGACTGTTGGCTGCAGGACACTCCGGGTTTGGGACTCGGGGAGAGCCCAGGCCTCTGGTCCTCCCCAAGATGGACTTTGCTGTAACTTCCTGCTTTCTGTGCTAACAAGCTCTGTTCTACGCTGTGTTCCCAACCACTAATAAACCTCCTGTGTCCCACGCTGGCTGGGCGTCAGTGCTGGCTGTGGAGGGGGGGTGCAGGGCCCCGTTGGGGGCGGGTGAGGCTGCCCCAGGAGTCCTCACTGTGGGGAGCATGGACGGGGGGCTGAATGCTCCGAGGTCAGACCCAGGAAGCACTGTAGCCAAGGGGGCTTGCCCTGGTGAGCGCGCGCCCTGAGGGGTGTCACACTGCCCCAGGGTCCCGTCGGGGCCCCCCGAGAGCAGTGCCAGAGCTCCGAGCCTGGGGAGTCCAGGGAGCCAGAAACACCCCCCAGCGCCCGCTGCAGGCCCCAGGGCCAAGCCCCACAGCTGCTGCCCAGCCCCTCCGGGTGTTGACTGAGGTGGGGCAGACCACACGGCCGGGTGTGTGCAGGGCTGGCCCATCCTTCCCTAGTAACCCCCCGGCTTGGTGCTGTGGGGCTGGCGAGCCCGGACCATGGGGGGCGCTGTGGGGCTGGGGCACAGGGAAGGGGCCATTCCCAGGGGCTGGAGAGAGGGCTCAGGGGTGCTGTGGGGCTCAGGCCCCCTTCCCTCCATGTTCGCTCTCGGAAGGGTCCCCACCAAGAGGGCGAGGGGCTGCAGGTGAGGACAGTGGGCAGAGCCCCAGTGGATGGTGGCACTGGCTGGGCAGTGGAGCCCCCCGGCACTGCGGGGGGCCCTGGAGAGGACCCCGCAGGGCTATGCAATGGCTCTGCCCACGTGCAGCCCAGCCTGGCACGGCCTACAATAAAGTCACCCACTGTCCACCTGCCCCCAGCCCTGGGGCTGTTACCATGAAGGACGCACTGGGCCCTGCTGGCCACCTGTGCCCACCCTGGTGCCCAGCCTGCCCCTCGCCAGGTGCCACTCCCAGAGCCCCGACCCTGCTCCGAGGGGGCCTGTCAGGCTGGGCAATGGCCAGGCGGGCTTGGGCCCTGCCAGAACCCGGAGCCGGGCCCAGCTGCCTCGGCGTGCAAGCGGTGAAAGGGAGGCCCCGGGCCCTACGTTTGCTTAGTGCCCGGCCAGGTGGCTGAAGGATGCGCAGAGCCAGTGGGGTCAGCACCAGGCGGTCGTGTTAGGAGAGCCCAGCACCCCAAGCAGCCGGCGTGGTCCAGGGGTGGGGGGGACTGGCCCGGTCCCAGGCCCAGAGCCCCGTGGCGGGGAGCCCGGGCTCTCACATGGCCACGTCGCGTGGATCCAGCAGCGAGAAGGCCCCGTTCTTGCGGAAGAAGCTCTCGATGCGGCACTTGGGTGACGGGGGCACGTAGACAGTGGTGGCTTTCCCTGGGCAGAGACACAAGGGGGGGGCGATGAGCTGTGGGGGGCCTATTAGAAACCCAGACCCCCGCCCCAGAGCTGACTCATTGCCAACCTTCCCCCCTGGCAGCACTGGGCTCCCAATATCTCGCTCCGGGGAGGGGGTCCCCTGACACCCCAGAGCGGTGATGCTGCCCTGCCCAGGTCTCAGCATCCCCACTGCATGCCCAGCGAGCCAGGAGGGGACCCCGGCTTCAACCCCAAGCCCTGGCGCCCTCCTGGGCAGAGCCGCTCGCTGGGCTATCAGCTGGCAGCTGGTGCATGCCAGGCCCCCTCAGCACTAGAGCCTCCTGGCCAAGAACTACGGCCCTGCCTCTTGAGCCAGAGGGGAATCTCCATCACATCCCAGCACTATAGGGCCTATGACACACAGCGGAAGAGATCTCACCCCATCCAGCAGAGGGCAGTGCTTCTCCCCCCCCCCCAGGTGATTGCACTATTAGCACAAACCCACCCTGTGCCAGCCAGGTGCCCCCGCCTGGCGGGGGGAGCTGGGGAACCACTGACAAACAGAGCCAACTGCTGCCACAAACGATTTGCAGTATGCAAATGAGCACAGGCCGGTTATGCTGATTGGCCCAGCCTGCTGCGAGGTCACAGCCGGCATCATGGAGCCGTTCCGGAGGCACTGCCCTGAGGGGAGAGCGCCACCTAGTGGAACCCCCGACCTCTGCACCCCCCACGCCAGCGTGGCCCCGGGCTATGGGGCGAGCTGGTCCTGTGGGCACAGACTTCAGCCGCGGGCAGAGCTCTGCCCCCCGGTGCCCGCTGCCCCGGCTCACCCATCTGCCAGCCATAGACGAAGTTGGTGGTGACGGGGGTGTAGTACTTCTCCTCAGGCGCGTGGGCCGTGCGGAGGGTCAGGTAGCGCCGCCGGCCCTCGCCGTCCTGGGAGATGCCCTGGTACAGCAGCTGCCGCACCTCCGGCGCCACGGGCATCATCTCCCCCTCCTGGATGCCTCCAGCGGCCCTGGTGGGCTCCTCGGGCGGCTGCTCGGCCTGGGGCATGGGCGTCGGAGACTGGAGGGCGGGCAGCTTGAGCGGCTGCCCGGTGGCCTGCCGCCGCTGGCGCAGCTGCTCCTGCCTGGCCTTGACGGATGCCCCGTAGCGCTGGTGCCAGCGGAAGCGGAGCATCAGCTCCTTGAGGTATTCCTCCTTCCAGAAGTCCTGCTGCAGCGTGTCCATGTTCAGCTGGCGTGCCATGGTGGCACCTGCCGGCCGCCCCTGGGTTCGCTGCGCTCAGACGCCCCCGCGGCTACCCCCGTCTTCTGCCACGGGCCAGAGTGCTGCGGGGTGCCCCCCTGTGGCAAGGCTGAGCTGCGCCCCAAGGGCCTCCTGCACCAGGGAACCTGTGGGCACAAGTCTGGGGCTCGGGTCCCGTCCCTGCTGCCTTTTCCCCGCCCCCAGCCCGGGGCAGCTGGTACCATTGTCAGCTGTGTTGCCATGGCAGCTGCATCACAGAGGCCGGGGGCAAGGGGCTGCCTGGCGCTGACCCGGCTGCCCTGCTCCGGGGCCCCAGCAATGGCTCCAGGGCAGGGATGTCTGAATCTCACCCAGAGCAGCCCCCCAGCGGTGCCCTCCATCCCCACAGCTGCCCGCGGCCCCTGCTAGCCAGCCCAGGGGTCACTGAGGCTGGGCATCGCTGCTTACATGCTGCCTGTCCCTGTGGCACCTCTGCCCCCTCGGTGAGTGGGGGGGACCAGCTGCCCCCAGGATCGGATGGGCCAGGGCTGTACTGGTGCTGATGGGAAAGGGGGGGTTGCTCTGGGAGTCACTCCCCCATGATGTTATGAGTGTAGTTGTCACGGACTCACAGATCGTGCCCACTCTTGGCCCCGTGTGGTCCATGGGGGGAGCCCCCTTCAGTGCGACAGCCCTTCTCAGGGGTCCGCTCTCTCCCGGGGTCAGGCCCCTCCACCTCCTGGAGCCACATCTCTCTGCACCTTAGCACGTCTGTCTCTGCCGTGGGCCCCCTCAGGGAGTCCCCTCGCTCTGTAACCCTGGGGCCTCCACCCCCAAAGGGGTTGATACAACCCTGTTCTCTAGCCCGGAGTGACTCTCAGCCAGCGTAAAACAGGAGGGTTTATTGAGTGTTGAACCCAGCACAGGAAACTCTCCGGCCCTCAGGCCTGGCCTCCCTCAGCCCAGCACATCCCAGTCTCTCTGCATCCAGGTGGGCTCTGCCTGCTCCCCCTCTCCCACCCAGAGCCCCCCTGCTACTTCCTCACAGTAATATAATATCTCATTGAAAAGTGACACAGGGCCAGGAAGAGTTCATTAACTTGATTGTCACTACAAAGGGTTTTTTTTCTCCTGCTGATAATAGCTCATCTTAATTAATTAGCCTCTTAGAGTTGGTTGGGCAACTCCCACCTGTTCATGTTCTCTGTATGTGTATATATATCTCCTCACTATATGTTCCATTCGATGCATCCGAAGAAGTGGGCTGTAGCCCACGAAAGCTTATGCTCTAATAAATTGGTTAGTCTCTAAGGTGTCACAAGGACTCCTGTTCTTTTTGCAGATACAGACTAACACAGCTGCTAATTATCTCCCAGACTGAGGTGACCCATGGCCGAACTTTAGAGACTGGTTAGGAAGATCTGTAAATGAACAGAGCTTTGAAATGCAGCCGGCATTGTTAGAGATCTCAAGGGTAGGTGTTTGCTCAGGGCTTGTGATGTCAGCAAACAAGTCTTGTCTATTGCTATAGCTTTGATTCAAAGATCAAAAAAGGAATATTAACATTTAGGAAGACACTTGAGTGAAATAGTATTATTGTCTATGTGTCTCTTTGAAGGTTGTGGTAACCTGGATCTGAACTGTTAATGGATAAATTACCCTGTGCTAATTGCCAGGATGTTTGGGAGAAGGAGAGTTAAAGCCTATTGTTTTCTCAGGCCAAGAAGCTACTGGAAATGTATAAGAACCCTGGGACACGATCCTGCTGCATCTCAGATCTGCTTTGGGTTTCAAGAGGGGGAAACCTTAAGCCACAAGGATTGAGATCCCCAGTCACTGACTGGAGTCACCCTGAATATGGACATTGGACTATAACCTAGGGACTATTTCTAAAAGGACTTTTGGCAACTACAAACCATGTATCTGGACCTCAAGAATTGAATTCAAGTCTGTCTGTATATTGATCTTTTAACCAACACGCTCTCTCTTTTCTTTTTTAATAAATTTTAGTTTAGTTAGTAAGAATTGGCTCTAAGGGTGTATTTTGGGTAAGATCTAAGTTATCATTTGACCTGGGTCTGGGGCTTGGTCCTTTGGGATCAGGAGAACCTTTTTTTCTTTTACTGGGGTATTGGTTTTCATAACCATTCCTCCCCATAACAAGAGGCCCTGGTGTTGATACTGGGAAACTGGAGTGTCTGAGGGAATTGCTTGTGTGACTTGTGGTTAGCCAGTGGAGTGAAACCCAAGTCCTCCTAGTCTGGCTGGTTTGGTGCCTTAGAGGTGGAGAACCACTAGCCTGGGGCTGTGACTGCCCTGTTCTAAGCAATTTGTCATGAATTGATACTCTCAGTTGTGTCCCACCAAAGACAGCATCGTTACATCCCCCCCTCCAGCATGGCCTGGTGCAAAGCCCAGCCCCTTCCTAGGAGAGGGCTCAGAGGCGGGAGGGGTCTACAAGCCCCAATGGATTAAACCTGGGCCTGTACTTGTGGCTGCTAGAATACTGCCCCCCTCCCCCCGAAGGACTTGCAGAGGGACCCAGGGCAAATGGCACTGGCCAGCAGATGCCAGCCCGAGGGGGCAGGTGCTGTGCCTGGGGTGGGCGCTAGCAGCCAGGACTCCTGGGTTCCCAGCTCTGCCACAGACTGACCTTGGGCAGGTTACTGCCTGGCTGGAGAGTGGGTGGGTCAGTGCCTGGCTGCAGGTATTTGGGGCCGGGATCCAAGGCTCTGCTGGGGGCAGCTTGAAGCTGTGCGGAGGGCAGGGGGTCGCTCAAAGGCTCTGCCAGCTGGACAGGGGCAGAGCAGGGACACGTAGGAAGCTTAGGCCAACCCTCAGGGGGAGCAGCGCGGTGGGTGGTGCAGTCAGAAATCAGGGTGACAGCAGCTGGCTGGGGGGGCTTTTGCCCCACAGGGAGGGGGTCCCCACAGCCCCAGGGAGGGGAGCGACTAACCCACAGTCACCCACCTGGGCTGCCCTCCAGGCTCAGACTGGGCAAAGCCCCCAGCCTGCATGCCTCACCCAATGGGCAGTGAACCACGGGGGGGGGCTGGGGGCCAGAGCACAGACAGGCCCCCCAGGGCTCACGGGAGGGGAGCAGCACATGCCGCATGCCCCAGGCTGGCACCTAGGGGCTGGGGAAGGCTGTGCTGACAAACTGTGGGAGGGGGCTGCCGGCACCAGGCTGTGGGACCTAGAGCCTGGCTGGTAGGCAATGCGCCAGGGCAGAGCATGCCCCCTAGAGAGCACCTGGGCTTCTCCGGCCTGCCCAGGGAGCAGGGGGGCCCTAGAGGGGGCAGGCTGCCAGGCTCCCCTAGCAACACCCGCCTGAGGGCAGACCCAGAGACCCCCTGTGATCAGCTCGCCTGAGCCCCGCTCCCAGCCCCGCCCCACGTGTGTTCCTAGGGCAGCCCAGCTCGCTGTATAAGCCATGCCTCCCCCTGCACTGTGCCAATGGTTAATTCATCGGCACTGAGCCGCTCCCCGGCCACACTGGCCCCAGCTCAGGGGCCTGCTGGCTCATCTGCCCAGGTCGCTCTAGCTCCTGCCTGCCACGCAGCACCACGTAATACAGCTTGTGGAAGCTCCTGGCCGGCTCGCAGCACCACGGGCACCGTGGGCTGGCTAACAAGCCCCAGGACCTCCCCCACTCGCCCTGCGCTCCACAGCAGCAGACAGCCGGCCCACGTGGCTCAGCACATCCACCGCCCCAGCCCTGCCGGCAGCAGCAGGGGCCCACTGGGTCTGTCCCGCTCTGTGCTGGGGCCAGAGCCAGAGCTGCCAACAGGCAGGAGGGCAGGCTCAGACCCAGGCTGGGACTGGCCCTGGCTGGCTGGAGCTGTCCCAGGGGGGCAGGGAGCTGGCACAGGGCGGCTCCTCCACTCAGGGCTCTGCCCAGCATTGCAGCCAGCTGGGACACGGCAAAACTGAACCCGGGAGGCAGGAAGCAGCCAGCGCAGGGAGTGGAGCAGCCAGCAGCTTCCCTGGGCCCGAGGGAGAGCCGAGGAAGGAGATAGTAGCACCCATATTCAGTCCCCCTCGCCGTGTTTAGGAGCAGGAGATTCACCAGCCACTGGAGCTCCCCAGCCAGCACCTGCCTTCCTGGACTCAGCGCTGGCAGCCTGGACGGGCAGAGGGCACCACACGCTGGTCAGCTACCAGCACCGAGCCCGTTTCTCTGGGGCATGGCAGCCTCAGCAGGGGAGCGCCACGCGCAGCAGGCACCGAGCGCGCCCGCTGTCAGCAGGGGGCAGGTCGCTGCACATCCCTCCGGCGGCCTAGGTCAGGGCCACGAGCCAGGCTGGCCTGGATGCCGCCGGCCTAGGTCAGGGCCACCAGGCCTGGGGCTGGTCCTGAGGACGAGACAGCTGCGGGCTCCTCAGAGCCGCCTGCGGATGAGTCAGAGGCACTTCCCCTTTTGGGATCACGGGACGGGCTCAGAAGCAGCCCCCCTGGCCAGGGCCAAGCCAGGGCCTGCCCGGAGAGGAGCTTTGCTGGCAGAGAGTCACTGGGAGTAAAGGCTGGTGCCTGTTGAGAGCCGGCAGCCTCATCGCCACCCCGGCCAAGGGCAGGTGCACACAGAAGAAGGGGCAGGTGGGTGGGTGGGAGAAGAGAAGGGCAGGATTGCACCCCCCCCCCCCATTGCTGAGTGACAGGCGTGACCAGTGAGCTCCCAGCAGGCAGGAGAGCACCAGTGCAGGGCCAGGGCGCTGGGCTGGGACCGGCCCCGGCTGGCTGGAGCTGGAGCTGGCCCGGACAGGCAGGGAGCCCAGCACACGGCAGCTCCTCTGCCTGGCTTGGTTTTAACTCCTCGCTCTCCAGCCGCGCCCCCTCCCTGCTGGCTCTCTGCCCACATGGGGGCTTTGGGGCACAGCACACCTCGGGAGGGTGTCTGCCCCCAGCACAGAGCACAGGAATCGGGCGGGGGGGTGGGACTACTCTGATTTAATGTAACAGCTCAACCGTCACAGGAACATAGACGAGGTGGATCCGGCAGCACATGGAGGGCAGGGGGAGCCGGGGCCCTGGGAAACAAGAGGGGTGCGGCCGAGCAAGGGGCATGGGCCAGCTCTGGCACCCTCCTTACCACTGCACCCCCCCTATGCCAACTGGCAAGCAGCCCCTGCCCCCCAGCACACAGGGGTTTGGGGGCAGCCAGTGGGAGGCCCTTGCAGCCCCAGAGGGGGGTCAGAGGGGCAGGGTGGGGAGGAGGAGGAGCGCCACATAGACCCAACACGAGCCCCCGGGGAGCCAGTCTGGGCCCGGACGCCCCGGCACAGGGGGCTGCCGCAGTTCACCCCGGGGGGTGGGTGGAAGATGCTTTTCATCGCCCCGAGGGACTGCAGGAGCAGCCGCGCCGAGGGAGGGAGGGAGCCGGCATGGGCGGTGCCAGGCAGCGCGGCCCCTAGCGCAGATCCTCGGCGGTGAACATGCCCCGGGCGCGGCGCAGGATGGAGTCCTTGGTGGCGTCGTAGGGGTGCTCCTTGGAGGGGATCTCCAGCACGGCGGGCAGCGAGCGGGTGTGCCCGTCCAGCACGTGCCGGATCAGCTCCGCGATGAACTGGTTGATCAGGATGATGCCGATGTCCTCGCGGGCCAGGAAGCTCCTGCGGGGGGAGGCAGGGATGGGCAGGGGGGGCCTGCACTGGGGGAACGGACACCCCTGAGCCAGCACCTGCCCCCCCCCATCCTCCCAGAGCCAGCACCTGCCCCCCCCATCCTCCCAGAGCCAGCACCTGCCCCCCCCCCATCCTCCCAGAGCCAGCACCTGCCCCCCCCCCATCCTCCCAGAGCCAGCACCTGCCCCCCCCCCATCCTCCCAGAGCCAGCACCTGCCCCCCCCCCCCATCCTCCCAGAGCCAGCACCTGCCCCCCCCCCATCCTCCCAGAGCCAGCACCTGCCCCCCCCCCATCCTCCCAGAGCCAGCACCTGCCCCCCCCCATCCTCCCAGAGCCAGCACCTGCCCCCCCCCATCCTCCCAGAGCCAGCACCTGCCCCCCCCCCATCCTCCCAGAGCCAGCACCTGCCCCCCCCATCCTCCCAGAGCCAGCACCTGCCGCCCCCCCCATCCTCCCAGAGCCAGCACCTGCCGCCCCCCCCATCCTCCCAGAGCCAGCACCTGCCGCCCCCCCCATCCTCCCAGAGCCAGCACCTGCCGCCCCCCCCATCCTCCCAGAGCCAGCACCTGCCCCCCCCCCATCCTCCCAGAGCCAGCACCTGCCCCCCCCATCCTCCCAGAGCCAGCACCTGCCCCCCCCCCATCCTCCCAGAGCCAGCACCTGCCGCCCCCCCCCCAATCCTCCCGGAGCCAGCACCTGCCCCCCCACTGGATAGGCAGAGCCAGACTCCGAGGTCCCCCGCAGCTCCAGGCTCAGCTCTCTCCCCCCCCCCCCCGGCGCGCCCCAGTGGTCTCGCCCGGCTGCCCGCCCGGTGGTCTCGCCCGGCTGCCCCCCGCGCGCCCCGGTGGTCTCGCCCGGCTGCCCGCCCCCCCCCCCCGGTGGTCTCGCCCGGCTGCCCGCCCCCCCCCCCCCGGTGGTCTCGCCCGGCTGCCCCGGTGGTCTCGCCCGGCTGCCCGCCCCCCCCCCCCCCGGTGGTCTCGCCCGGCTGCCCCGGTGGTCTCGCCCGGCTGCCCCGGTGGTCTCGCCCGGCTGCCCGCCCCCCCCCCCCCCGGTGGTCTCGCCCGGCTGCCCGCCCCCCCCCGGTGGTCTCGCCCGGCTGCCCCCCGCGCGCCCCGGTGGTCTCGCCCGCGCACCGGAAGGTCTCCTCGATCTCGGTCAGGCTCGTGTCCTTCTCCACCACCAGGAAGTTGGGCTTGCGGTGCTTGTTGAGCTCGCCCACCCCGCCCAGCAGGAAGCCCGTCACCGTGTCCTCGTCCCCCAGCACCGCGATCAGCTTCCCCCGCCCGGCCATGGCTCCAGTCCGCTGCCGTCTGCCGTCCGCCGCTTATACCCTCGGCGCATGCGCGGCCTGCCCCTGCAGCACCCGTCTGCGCGTGCGCTGCTGGCTTCCCTCCCCGACCATTCTGAGCATGCGCATCTCGCACCGACCGCTCGGAGCCCGGCGGAGCGCTTCTACGCATGCGCCGTGGTGCTGATGGCTCGCTGGCCCCTGTGTCTATGCTCTGTGCCCCCCCCCCCCGAGAAGAACCCAGGAGTCCTGCCCCCCCATCATCCCCCAGACCCTGTAACGAAGTGGGGATTGTTTGTAGTATTTCTTATGAAGCCTGCCCGTGCCTCAGTTTCCCTGGGTGCTGCGTTGTTCCCAGCGGGGGAAGGGTCAGAATGACACCCCAGGGTGGCCCCAGCTGGCTGGGTGCTGTGCCCTGGACATGGCCTCCAGGCATTTAGTGCCCCACGGAGCTCAACCCCCTGCCTGGCCGCAGGGCCAGAGCTGCAGGAACACAGGACTCGGGGGGGAGGAGGGGGGATTCGGACCATGGAGGTCAGACGGACGGACAGACGGAGCCTGAGCCCAGGGCTCCCTGCGGCCTGGCTGGGCTCTGAGCTGCCATGAGGCCTCCTAGGCCGGGCGCCAGCTACCGACTAAACCCGCCTCTGCTGCCAGCCGGGGCAGCGGCACCGCAGATGCTGGGCGCAATGCGTGATCCCCAGAGGCGCACGGCTCCCGCGTGGTGGGACTCACGGAGCAGACCCAGCCTCCGGGCGCAATGAGACCGCGGGGATTAGCCTGGAGGCCGAGCGAACCCCCTTGGGGGTCTGCCCCACTGAAGGGCCCCTCTCAGAGACTGAGCCAAAACTGGGGACATAGCACTGACCATGTGGGTCCACGACAGACCCCACTCCCCTTCCAGAGCCAGGACTAGAACCCAGGAGTCATAGAATCATAGAATATCAGGGTTGGACGGGACCTCAGGAGGTCATCTAGTCCAACCCCCTGCTCAAAGCAGGCCCAACCCAACTAAATCATCCCAGCCAGGGCTTTGTCAAACCGGGCCTTAAAAACCTCTAAGGATGGAGATTCCACCACCTTCCTAGGTAACGCATTCCAGTGCTTCACCACCCTCCTGGTGAAATAGTGTTTCCTAATATCCAACTGTCACGGAGTGTGGGGGGACACCAGGCCCTGCACCCCCGGCTTCCTGCAATTCACCATGACTCTCAGCCAGCCAGTAAAGCAGAAGGTTTATTTAGACGACAGGAGCACAGTCCAAGATAGGTCTTGCAGGCACAGACAGCAGGACACCCCCCCCCAAATAGGTGCATCTTGGGGTCCCAGGGCACCATAGCCCCCTTGGGAAGTCAGAGTCCTGTCTGCCTCCCAGCCATTCCACCAGCCAGCTCTGCCACTCGCTCTCCCTTTGTTCAGTTTCCCGGGCAAAGGTGTCACCTGGCCTCTAACCCCTTCCTGGGTTCTCATGTTACATGCTCAGGTATTCTCCCTCACGGCCAGTCTCCCATCCCCCCATGCAGACCATCCTAGCCACACTCCCCTGCCTTCCCAGCCAACACTCCCCACTCAAAGACCACATTAAGAACAGTCCCAGTTTGTCACACCAACCTAGACCTCCCCCACTGCAACTTGAGAACATTACTCCTTGTTCTGTCATCTGCCACCACTGAGAACAGCCGAGCTCCATCCTCTTTGGAACCCCCCTTCAGGTAGTTGAAAGCAGCTATCAAATCCCCCCTCACTCTTCTCTTCTGCAGACTAAACAAGCCCAGTTCCCTCAGCCTCTCCTCATAAGCCATGTGCTCCAGCCCCCTAATCATTTTCGTTGCCCTCCATTGGACTCTCTCCAATTTGTCCACATCCTTTCTGTAGTGGGGCCCCCAAACTGGACGCAATACTCCAGGTGTGGCCTCACCAATGCCGAATAGAGGGGAATGATCATGTCCCTCGATCTGCTGGCAATGCCCCTACTTATACAGCCCAAAATGCCGTTAGCCTTCTTGGCAACAAGGGCACACTGTTGACTCATATTCAGCTTCTCGACCACTGTGACCCCTAGGTCCTTTTCTGCAGAACTGCTACCTAGCCATTCGGTCCCCAGCCTGTAGCAGTGCATGGGATTCTTCTGTCCTAAGTGCACGACTCTGCATTTGTCCTTGCTGAATCTCATCAGATTTCTTTTGGCCCAATCCTCCAATTTGTCTAGATCACTCTGGCCCCTATCCCTACCCTCCAGCATATCTACCTATCTCCCATCTTAGTGTCATCTGCAAACTTGCTGAGGGTGCAATCTATCCCATCATCCAGATCATTAATGAAGATGTTGAACAAAACCGGCCCCAGGGCACTCCGCTTGATACCGGCTGCCAACTAGACGTGGAGCCGTTGATCACTACCCGTTGAGCCCAACAATCTAGCCAGCTTTCTATCCACCTTATAGTCCATTCATCCAGCCCATACTTCTTTAACTTGCTGGCAAGAATACTGTGGGAGACCGTATCAAAAGCTTTGCTAAAGTTAAGATAAATCACATCCACCACTTTCTCCATATCCACAGAGCCAGTTATCTCATCATAGAAGGCAATCAGGTTAGTCAGGCATGACTTGCCCTTGGTGAATCCATGTTGACTGTTCCTGATCACCTTCCTCTCCTCTAAGTGCTTCAGAATTGATTCCTTGAGGACCTGCTCCATGATTTTTCCAGGGACTGAGGTGAGGCTGACTGGCCTGTAGTTCCCCGGATCCTCCTTTTTCTCTTTTTTAAAAAGGGGAACTATATTTGCCAATCCTGGCAAACGTCCTGGGAGTCCTGGCTCCCAACCCCACCCCACCCCACACGCTCTAACCACTAGACCCCACTCCCCTTCCAGAGCCAGGGATAGAACCCAGGAGTCCTGGCTCCCAGCCCCCTGCTCTAACCCCTCCCCTCCCAGAACTTGGCTAGGGCCAGGCCCACCTGTGCCATGGGGCGTGGGGTGTTGATGTGTTGGTGCTCAGCTGCCCTGGGAGACGTTTGCAGCGCCTCCTTTGTTCAGTGCCGAGCCCGGGCCTGGTTCTGGGCCCCGCAGCGGCATTCTGTTCTGGGCGACCTGGCTGGCAAACCCCCGGGGAGAGCGCTGCCCGGGAGCCTGGCGCACCCGCTCTGCTCGGGGTGGCAGCGACACCTGGCAGCACGTGGAGTGGGAGGCGGAAACGCTGGGCCCCACCCTGGCAGACGGGGAAACGCAGTGATGCCATCACGCTACAGAGCCACCTGCCAGCAGGCCAGGGCTGGCTCAGGGAGCCCAGCTCAACCCCCAGCCGCTGTGTGACCCCAGCCGGGGGGGGGGGGGGGGGGGTCAGAGGTGCCTGGCTCTGACCAGCTGGACCACACTGTACCAAACTGTGCCCCCCACGAGGCAACCAGCCTGGGTGTTCCCCAGCTCTGGCTCCATCGGGCAGGGACCCAGCTAATCCAGAGTAGTCCAGCCCATTATTTGGGTTCTGGCGAGCCTGGTCCTGTGTTTAGGGCCCACAGCCAGCCCCCACAGTAGGGGGCACCATGGGGGTCAGCTGCTGGCCCCTCTAGGGGGATCCACCCCCAGGAGCAGGGCACCACTTTTCTCAACCAGCTCTAACTGGGATCCCCAGGCAAGGCCTGGCTGGCTGCCCCATCCTTGGGGGGCGCAGTGCAGCTGGCAGCGGGTGGCCAGGCCAGCCCCACTCATGGAGAATCGAGGGGGGGACGGCAGGGAAGAGAGGAGCTGCACCAGCCGAAGGCTAACGTTACACAGGAGGGGGCCAGCCGCTCCACCTGCCCCTCAGCTCCCTGAACTCAGTGGGTGCCAGAGTATTGGGGGGCCCTGCTGGGTGGGGCCAGGAATACCTGGCACTGGGGAGCAACATCCCCAGACCACAGAGGCTGGAGAGCGGCCGGGGCAGGGGCCTTTCCCGTCGCCCCATCGCGGCGCAGGAGACACAGACAGCAGCCCGGGGCATCTTAGCAAGTCACTTTATTTCCCTGGCAGGGTGGCCGGCCACGGCGCTCGGCAGAGAACGGGCCGGGAGTGCCAGGGGCTCCCCTCGCCCGTACAGACCCGGGGACACCCGCAGACCGCACACCAGGGGCCGGGCACCTGGGGGAGGGGGGTTTTTAGGGGGTGTGTTTTTCAAAAAGCATCAGGAGTCAGACACTGAGCAGGTCAGGGAGGCAGTGGGCAGCGCCGGAGGCCAAGGAGGGGCAGAAGGGCACAGTGGGCATTGGCCAAGGGCAGGGGATGAGCAGACACCTACCAGGCCCCCAGCACCCTTGGGAGCTCCCCGCTTCCCTAGGGCTTGGCTCTCTGGGCTGTGTGTGTGTGTGGGGGCAGTGGGCTCCGGCCCGGGGGGTAGCGGGCATCACAGCCCACTTGGTTTTCCCCTCCCTGGCGCTGGCTCCACAGCTCACCGAGCAGCCCCCAGACCCTTCCTGTGGGGCAGGGGCCCCTCACCTGGGCTGAGCTGGTATGTCCTGTGGTGGCACCCCCCTGTCCAGCCCCTCCCAGGCCCCTCCCTCGGTCCTCAGGGCTGGGCTACTCGCTCAGAGCGGGGAGAGAAGCCCTGAGGTGCACGCCGACACCCCCCCCCCCCCCAACGGCAGCAGCTCGCCCCTCGCCTGCCTACAACCAGGGGCCCCAACCTGGGAAAGCGGCTTCCTGCCCCTGCCATGTCCCCCAGGGGGCGACACACAGGGGCCCCTTTCCTGCTTATACCTAGCCCGTCTCCAACCTCATTTGCCCTCTGTCATGCACTTCGCCCTGGGCCATGCCCTCTGCCAGTCTGTGCCCAACCATCCCTCCACCCATCTACATCCCCAGCTATGCCCTCTGCCAGTCTGTGCCCAACCATCCCTCCACCCATCTACATCCCCAGCTATGCCCTCTGCCAGTCTGTGCCCAACCATGCCCTGTGCCCCATGTGCCCGGTCTGCACCCCAGCCATGCCCTCCACCCCTTTTGCACCCTAGCCAAGCCCACCTGCGCCTGGTGTGCATGCTGGCCATGCCCTCTGCCCCTCCAGCTAGGCTAGTACTGGAGGAAAGCGAGAGAGGAAGTGATGAAAAACTGCTATAAAAAGTTCCTCTCTTCCTTTCACCCAGCCCAGTGCCCCCATCACGGTCCTGCAGAGGAGCATTGTGGGTAGCTGGCGGGCACCGTTTGGCAAGAACAGTCCTTGGTGCAGGGCAAGACAGTGGAGTCCGTGGCTGATAGCTCTTCACCCGCGGGTGGGACGGAGTTCGGGGGGCACGGGCCTGGGGGTGGAAGCGCGCACGCATATGTGTGTGTGTGAGGAGGGGAAGGGGGTGGGCGCCTCACTGTGCCCGGGGGAGGCGCCGCAGCTTTGGGCACTGGCTCCTGGCTATGGCACGGTGACCTGGTAGGGGCTGCCTGGCACGCCCTCGTCGCCCCATTTGAGGATGAGGACGTAGTCCCCCTTCTCCTTGACAGTGTAGGTGACGTTGTAGATTCGGTTGCCCACGTGCTTGACGTACACCTCCTCGCAGGGTGTCTTGGGGCCGTGCACGCCCACCATCAGCATGTTGGTGCCTGCGGGGGGCAGAGAACGCGGCGGGGGGTGAGGAGGAGACAGCGTCCCGGGGGGGCCCAGGGGTGCAGCTTGGGCCAGGTCCCTGCAGGGCACAGTGCCCCCAGCACCAGAAACCCCATGGAAACTGGGGAACCGGTGCTCCCCCGCTATGCCCTCCGCCCCGCTCTCAGGGGCTCACCCTGACCCCCAGCAGTGCTGAAGGAGACCTGGTTCTGAGTTAACTCCTGTGCCCCACGTTAGCGCCCCGCCCCCAACCACGTGACCCACCAATCCCGTCCCCTGCTGGACAGGCTCTTCCCATCCCCGTTAAGCCCCACCCCTCCCCATCAGGTCCACCCCTTGTGGCCGGAACCCGCCCTTCCCACTAGACCCCGCCCCTTGAGGTCAGGCCCCGCCCTTCCCATACCAGCCTTGCTGCAATCCACGGTAAAGGTGTTCTTCTGGCCCACGAAGGCCTTGGTGAGCCCGGGCCCCCGGGCCACCACCTTGCTGGCGTCGGAGGAGAACTTGGGCATGGAGCTGAAGCTGCTGCCCACGGAGGACGAGGACTTGGTGACTGTCTCCACCAGGACGGTGGAGGTCTCATGGAGGCTGTGGCCGCCGGAGAGACGTGGCCCTGGAGAGGGGCAGGGGGACATGTAATCAACCACCCCCGCACACACGGTGACCCCCTTCTGGCCCGTAGCCTCCAGCCAGCCAGCCCCTGGTGCCTGAATCCCACACCCGCTTCTCACAAGAGGCCTTGAGGGGCTGCCCCCAGCCTGGACAGGATCCTCCCCTGCCCCCCAGCCACTGGCATGGCTGGGACCCTGCCCCCGCACCATGCTTGGCCGAGCTCTGCCCCTCTCCCCGTGCGTGGCCAGGCTCCGCCCCTCCCATGTGGCCGTACCTGTGACCTTGGCTTTGAAGGGGCTGCCCACGATGTGCTGGGGGCCGCCATACTTGATGGAGATGAGGTAGTTGCCGGGCGCCATGGGCGTGTAGGTGACCCTGTGGCCCTCGGGGCACTCTTGGCAGTCCAGCTTCACCTTGGAGGGGCCGTCGATGGTGACAGCCAGAGCGCCCGAGCCAGCGTTCACCGTGTTGACGAAGAACTCCGAGGACACGCCTGGGGCGGGACGGGGGTTAGCGGGCAGCAAGGGCAGGGCCTGCCAGACCCAGCCCCTGGACCCCAGGAGTAGGGACCCTCCACAACGGGCACCAGGGGGCTGCAGCGCCAGAGGCTAAGCAGAGCCGGGGATAGCGAGGGCCATGGGACCACGGGTACCCACAAGGGGGAGAGGCCAACCTCCGAGGGTTACACCTCTGGGTGTCGGGAGAGAGACGGGCACAGCCCGCCAAGTGCCACCGCATGGGGGGCGGCCCAGAGCCAAGCGTCCCCTTCCCCGATCCACTGGATCTCCTTGGTGGACTCCCATCCAAGTGCTGGCGCTGCCCGGCTCGGGGACCAGCTCTGGCGCCTGGATCTCCTCCCACGTCCCAGGACATGGCACAAGGGCACCAGCCAGGGCCGCGCCCTGCCCCCCTGCAGAGAGCAGCCAGGCATGGGCTTGGGAGGGGGCCATGCGCCCCTACCTGTGATGCCGCCCTCCAGGCCCGGGCCGTACGCCGAGACGAGGCCCGGGTCCCCAGCCTGGCTCTGCTCCCCCACGCGGATCTTGAAGGGGCTGCCCGGGATGTGACGCCCGTTGAACTTGACGTCGATGGAGTGCACGCCGTTCTCGCGCGGGATGAACCGGATGGTGGATTTATCTGCGGGGAGAGCAGGGCTTAGAGAGCTCGGCCTGGCCCCTTGCCGGCGCCCGCCCAGCCCACCCGAGGCTCAGGGGCTCTGAGGAACCCGCCCGGCCTGGCACAGGCCGCCAAGGCTGCTCGCTCTGACCCTGAAGGCGCCACCCTCAGGCCAGTTACCGGCTCTGCATCTCCTGAGTCTCCAGGCCCCGTGGGGCAAAACCACTCCCGGGCTGGAGCCTGGGTGCAATCACCCATCCGGCCAGCCCCGGGCACCTCCTCCTGCCCATGGCCAGACCCTCGCGCCTGCTCTGAGCCCGGGCGCCCTCACCGCTGTCCAGCTCCGAGATGTAGCACTCCTCCACCATGCCCGAGGGCGTGTGCACCTTGGCGTCGATCACACCCCGCGCCCCGTTGAGCTGCACCGCGAAGGACGCTGGCTGGTTGACCTTTAACCCCGTCTCCTGCGATGGCAAAGCGGGGTGAAGCCAAGGCCCGGGCGGCGCTGGGAGCAGCAGGGGCCGGTTCCCGGGGGGAGGCCAGTGGAGCCTTGGGTTAACCCAGGTTGGGACCATCACCCCCCAGCACAGAGGGGGGCAGAGGGAGACCCGCAGCAATGGGCACGTCAAAGCCCTGCACCCTGCTAGATCCGCCCCCCCAGACCAGACGGGCACATGGTCGCGGTTCTGGGGTCTTCCCAGGCTGCAGGGACCACGGCCCCACTGCAATCGCCCCATCTGCTGGGGGACACGCAGGGGACTATGGGTTGGGACTGAGGGTCAGGGTTGAGGGGTACCGGCAGAGCTGGGAGGGGGACTCTAGGGCTGGGCTATCAGGGGGCTGCGGGTCAGGGTTGAGGGACGCTGGCGGGATTGTGGTTCGCGTCCCTCTGGTGCCAGCACCGCGTGCGCTGGCCCCTGGCACCGAACACTGTCCCTCCCCCCCGCCAGGCTGGCCACGTGGTACCTGGAGGCTGGTCACCGTCAGCCTGCGGGCGTCGTCGGAGAGCGAGGCCACCGGCACCACGAAAGGGCTGTCAGGGACGTGCTCCTCATTGAACTTGATGGACACCTCGTAGTCCCCTGGGGAGCAGAGCCAGCAGTTCGGGTCAGGCTCCGGCCCGGCAGCCCGGGGCACCGGCGCAGCTCCAAAGGCCAGGCTGCCGAGCTGGGCTGGGTGCCATGGGCCCAGGGCTGGCACCACGACGGGAGCAGGGATTGGGGGGATGGCTCCAGGGCCACTGAGTCCCTGGGGGCTGAGTCCTGCAGCTCCCAGGCCAGAAGCCCCCGCCCTGGGGGACCCGCAGAGCTGGCCAGGTCAGGTTCAAGGGGCTCCGCAGGCAGAGGGGGGCTGGGGGTCGAAAGGGGCAGGCTGATCTGTTGGGGGGAGGGCTCCTTTGCCCCTCAAAGCTGCCAGGAGATTGGGAGCAGGAGGCTGGGGGCGTGGGGCAGCTGTGAGGATGTGCAGGGCCCTCCATGGCCGTGGGGGGATGCTTGGGAACGACGTGCAGGGGACGGAGCCCGGCGACTGGCTGGGGATCGGCTGCCTTTGCACTGCCGGCCCTGCACCCCCAGCCACCCCACAACGGGACACGAGGGGTCTGAGCCATGGGCGGCACCAGCCCAGGCTGCGGAGGACAGCCAGGCAGATGGGGGGCTGGCGGGGCAGCGAGGAGCCAGGGTCCCGCCTCGCGAACCCACCTGGCTCCTGCACGATGTAGGAGACGCCGCAGGAACCGTCCTTCCGGTCCTCAAAGGCGATCTCGGCCTTGCTGGGCCCCTCGATGGCGATGGAGAGGCCCCCGGCGCCTGCCTCCCGCGTCCAGATGCTGAACTCGGCTGGGGGCAGAGAGCGCTGTCAGGGGCGGGCCCTGGGCCCAGAGCGCCCCACACTCCAGCGCCCCAGACCCCCTGGCGCCCCAGCCGTCCCCAATGCCCCATCCCTGAGCGCCACACCCAAATGCCCCAGCCGGCGCCTTCCCTGAGCCGCCACCAAACACCCCAGCCGTCCCCAATGCGCCTTCCCTGAGCCGCCACTGAATACCCCAGCCGCCCGCAAATGCCCAAGCCATCCCCATCCCTGAGCCACCCCCCAATGCCCCAGCCACCCCCAAATGTCCGAGCCACCCCATCCCTGAGCCAACTCCATTCCAATGCCCAAGCTCCCCAATCTCTCCCCCCTGCCCCCCAATGCCCCATTCTCCCCTCCAGCCATGTGGGCTCTGGTGCCCACCGGGCGCAGGCCACACTACCTGGCACTCCAGCGACGCCCCTCTCGAGGCCGGTGCCCCCAGCCCGCACCTTGTGGGCGCCCCCCTCGCCCATGGGCCCCACGGTGAACTGGAAGGGGCTGCCCGGCACGTGCTGCCCGCGGTACTTGACGTGGACGGTGTGGGCGCCCATCTCCTGGGGCACGAAGCGCACGCTATAGGCGCTGTCCTCGCCCTCGATGATCTCTGCGTCGGCCGTCTGCCCCGACGGGCTGGTCACCTGGGCTGTCATGGTTGGGGCGCCCGCCTCGCCTGATCAACGAGAGACGGGCGGGGCCGTCAGCCAATCACAGCCCTGCGGCCCTCCCACTGCCGCCAGCACTGTCATGCAGCCACCTCTGGGGCGGGGCACCGCCTGCCTGACACCCCCACACTATGCTACGGGATGGAGCTGCAGCCCCGACCACCCACACGGCACCAGCGGGCACAGGCTCTCCCCGCCACGCTCGGGGGGCGCGGCCCCTGCCCCCAATTTGGGACAGGCAGCGAAGGAGGGTCTTGTGCTGAATGGGCACTGAGTGGGCATGGAGTCACCTGCCCTGGGATCTGGGCAGGGTACCAGGGCTAACGCCCCTGTGAGGCAAAGAGCCAGGAGGTGACAATGGCCAGAGATGGGGCCAGCAGCGCAGCGCCCCCTAGTGCCATCCTGGGGCATTGGGGCCAGCACTGATTGTGAAGGGATAGAGTCCCCTGCAGCACAGTGCCCCCTAGTGCCTCGTGGGTCGCACACCCGGGCACGTTTGAGTCACACGCGTGTGCAAACCCGATGTGCCTGTGAGACCCCCTGCGCCGCCCGCAAGACACCCTCCCCCACACACACAGCCAGGCTGCTGCCCACGGACAAGGCACACACATTCCCCCACCCCCCACGGCTCCACACTTTGAGACACTTTCCCCCCGTGCCGGGCACGCACCCTCCGGGGTGCGGGCGATGCTGCCGAAGGAGCCGAGGCTCTCGCGGCCCAGGAAGTCGCTGAAGACGTTGTGGAAGGGGGCCCCGCCGACCTGCGTGGACTCCTCCACCCGCACCTCCCGCGTGGTCTCGCCGCCCCGCGTCTTGCTGATCTCGGTGCGCTCAGTGCGCGTGTACGTGTGGCTGCTGCGCGTGAAGGTCCGCGTGAGCCGCTCCTGTGCCGACACCATCTGGAACCAGTTCCCTGTGCCGCACGGGGTGGGTGGGGAAATCAGAGAGGGGGCGCTGGGCCCCTGCCCCCAGCCCCTCTGCCCCGCATGGGCCTGGACCCCCCACCCGCCCCCCAGTGCCTGCTCCTCCCCAGAGCCAGCAGCGTCCCACTGCCGGGGAAGGGCCCTCCCACTCCTTTCCACCCCCCAGCCCTGAGCCCCCCGAGGGCTGCAAATGGCTCCCAGTCCTGGCTCCCCATCCACAGGGCTCAGCCTGCCTGCTGGAGGTCCAGGCGGGGCAGGCAGCGCCCCCCCCCCCGCCAATCAGTGTTCAGTCCCGCCCGGGTGCATGGGGCTGGGCGTGTCCCCCAGACTCGGAGCAGAGCCCCCCCCCCAGGCTGTACCTGGGATCTTGAGATTGAGGTCGCAGGTGCTGCCGATGCTGGCGATGGAGGGCGCCTGGCGCCGGCGTGTGATGCTCTCCTTCATGCGCCCCTCACCCGTCACCTTCACCGTGAAGGGGCTCCCTGCACATGGACACGGCAGTCAGCCGCGCCCCTTGCCCCGCCCTACCCACGGCTCCCACCCCTGCCCCGCCCATGGCACCCACCCCGTCCCCCCCGCGGGGACGGCACGACGCCTCAGGGGAGCATGACACAATGCAGCCCCCCGCACTTCCAAACAACTTCACCCTGGGGCTTGGTGCCAGCACCCCCTGGGCTAAGGGGAAACAGCGGCACCAAAGCTGCTCCCCTAATGCCCAGGAGCCACCTGTGCTGTTTCTCTGCCTTCAGCCCCCCTGCTCTAACCACTAGGCCCCACTCCCAGAGCTGGGGAAAGAACCCTCGAGTCCTGGCTCCCAGCCCTTCCCCCCGCTCTAGCTGCTCCACTGAGCGACACTCCCCTTGGCAGGCTGCTGTCCCCAGGGGCCAGTCTCAGCCAGTCTGGCTGTGCCCTGGCCATGCCCCCCGCACCTGGCACGTGCTTGTCGGCGAACTTGATGTTGATGATGTAGTTGCCGGGCTCGGTGGGGCAGTAGGTCACCTTGCACGTGCCGTCCTCCACGTCCTCACAGTTAATGTCCACCTTGCTGGGCCCCTCGATGGACAGGCCCAGCCCGCCGTAGCCTGGGGGCGAATGAGCATGAGCGTTGTGGGACCGCGCCAGCTGGAGCCCCCCACCGGGCACGCTGCCCGCCAGCACGGGGCCTGGGACCCCCCAGCGCCAGCCGGAGCCCCCCACCGGGCACGCTGCCCGCCAGCACGGCGCCTGGGACCCCCCAGCGCCAGCCGGAGCCCCCCACCGGGCACGCTGCCCACCAGCACGGCGCCTGGGACCCCCCCAGCGCCAGCCAGAGCCCCCCACTGGGCACGCTGCCCGCCAGCACGGTGCCTGGGACCCCCCGCCAGAGCCAGCCGGAACCCCCCCAGTGGGCATGCGGAAGTCGGCCCCACACTTTGTTCCCCAGGGCTCAGACCTGGCTAGACCCTAACTGCCGGAGCCGCCCCTTGTCGGGGGCAACGGGGTCCTCGGTCCTTCCTCTGGGAGTGATTCCCGACCGGATCCACACCCCTCTCCGGTCAGGACGTCCCCCAGAACCCAGCCCTGCTGGGAGCCCCCTGGCCGCCCCCCGGCTCCGTGACACTAGCCTCACCTGCGGTGCGAGTGTCCACGATGAACTCGGACACCTCGAAGGTGCGTCCCTCCACCAGGCCCTGGCCCCACACCTTCACCTTGCTGGCGTCGCCGATCTCCGACTGCCCCACCAGGATCTTGAAGGGGCTGTTGGAGACGTGCTTCCCGCTCTTCCGCACGCTCACCACGTGCTCCCCCACCTCCTTGGGGGTGAACGAGATGCCTGGGGGAGACGGGACAGTCAATGCCCGCGGGCGATGGGAACCGCCAGCCAGAGCCATGGGCCCAGGCAGCCTGTTGCCCTTCCCCCCACCCAGAGCCACGGGCCCACCCAGCCCGGTGCCACCCCCCCCACCCAGAGCCACGGGCCCAGCCGGCCCTGCCCCGGCGCGTACCGATGTGGCGGTTAGGCAGTCTCTTGAGCAGGCAGGGCTCCTCGTGGCCGGAGGGCGCCCGGATGGAGGCCGTCAGCAGGCTCAGGTCGCTCTCGCTGATCTTCAGGGACACGTCGGTGGAGGTGCCCACGTTGAGCTGGGATGTCCGCATGGAGTCGTCCCCTGCGGGGCGGGGGGGCTGTCACTGGGCAGCACGGCCAGGGGGGAAGGGATGGGGGGGTGCAGCTGGGCCACAGAGAGGGGCTCCTTGCAGGGGGCAGATGGTGGTCCTGGGGGCTGGGTGGGGGACAGCTGGGGGTCTGTCAGGGTAGGTGGGGGCCCTGGGGGCTGGGTGGGTGCAGGTGGTTGTCTGTTGGGGGTGGCAGGAGCCCCAGGGGCGGGTGGGGGACAGCTGGGGGTCTGTCAGGGGTAGGTGGGGGCTCCAGGGGCTGGGAGGGAGTCCATCAAAGTGGCAGGGGCCCTGGGGGCTGGCTGGGGGCAGGTGGGGGTCCATTGGCGTGGCGGAGGTCCCAGGGGCTGGCTGGGGGCAGGTGGGGCTCCATCGGGGTGGCGGGGGCTCCAGGAACAGGCGGGGGCCCCAGGGACTGGCTGGGGGCAGGTGGGGGCTCCAAGAACAGGCAGGGACCCTGGGGGCTGGCCGGGGGCAGGTGGGGGTATGGCGGGGGCCCGGCGGGAGGCTCACCGGTGATCTTGGCGGTGAAGGGACTCCCCGGGACGTGCTGATCGTCGAAGCGGACGATGACGCTGTAGTCGCCGGGCGCGGTGGGCAGGTAGGACACGGTGCAGGTCCCGTCCTTGTTGTCTTTGCAGGTGATCTCGGCCTTGGACGGGCCCTCGACAGCCAGCGACAGTCCCCCTGGGGAGCCGGCCGTCAGGGGCGCCATGACCACGGCCCCCGGCCCTTTTCCCCCAGCCTGCCCTGCCCTTCCCCCCCCCCCCAGCCTCCCACCCCGCCTCTGCCTGCCCCCCTCCCTTCCCCGCTCTTCCCTCCCAGCCCCCCACCAATCTTCCCCTGCCTGCCCCCCCACCCTTCCACCCCAGCCTGCCCTGCACTTCCCCCCACCAGCCCCCCAACCCCCCCACCCCGCCATCCCACCAACCTTCCGCTGCCTGCCCCCTCCCTTCCCCCCAGCCTGCCCTTACCCGCACCATCCCCCCACCCCTGCACCCTTCCCCTGCCCCACCCCTCCTTTCCCTGTCCCCAGCCACCCCCGGTACCTTCGCCGGCGCCTTTGGTGACGATGGTGAAGGTGGCCGGCCTGTTGACCATGCCGTGGCTGAGGCCGGGCCCATAGGCGCTGACGTGGCGGGTGTGGATGGCGTCCACGTAGAACTGCAGGGGGCTCCCTGGGGAGGGGGAGGCAGGGGCACCGTGACTGGGGGCTGGTCGGGTGTGTGTGGGGGTCCTGGGGGGCAGAGGCTCATGGGACACTGGGGGTGCTGTGGGGCAGGGAGGAGGCGGGGGGACTGGGAGTGGGGGCTTGGGCCCAGCCCAGCAGGAGAGGCTGGCTCTGAGCCCTGGGGACCCCAGGCTGGGCAGCTCCAGGGGCGCGGTGGGCGCTCGGCCTCAGACTCGGGGGGGGGGGGGGGGACTGTGTGACGAAGTGGGACTGTTCTTAATGTTTCCTCTGAATACTGTAGGGATGCCTCAGTTTACCCTATGCATTTCTTAAGTCTCTAGGTGGTGGGATAAAGGCCAGTGCACATAAATGGCCGACACTCTGTCTCCTGGCAACTAATGGCCCGGGCCCAGGCCCTTCCCCCCTGCAAGGGGATAGCTAAAGGTGTTGGAGAACAAAGAGATCAGGTGACTTCCTGGCCCCGGAAAGAGACAAAGACCAGAGAGGAGGGGCTGGAGGGGGTTTCAGTTTGGAGCTGGCTGGGGACTAGGAGCGAGGGCAGACGGGGGTGTCTGGCTCACTGCCCCCCAAAATGGACCCGGCGGAGGGGTCCTGTTCTCTGTACCTACAAGCTCTGTTTTAGACCCTGTTCCTGTCGTCTAATAAACCTCCTGTTTTACTGGCTGGCTGAGAGTCCCGTCTGACTGCGGAGTTGGGGGGCAGGACCTCTGGTTCCCCAGGACCCCGCCCGGGCGGACTCGCTGGGGGAAGCACACGGAGGGGCAGAGGATGCTGAATGCTCAGAGGTCAGACCCAGGAAGGTGGAAGCTGTGGAGCCAGTCTGCTCCGAGAGAGGAGACTCCCCGGAGTCCTGCCTGGCTTTGTGGGGAGCAGTTCCAGAGCATCACCTGGGGACTCCCTGACAGGCTGATCTCCAGCCACCCCCCACACCAGGCCTGGGCTCTCAGCCCCCTAGGGGGCCGGCTCCTCCGAACCAGGCTGGCGCTACAGGGTGCTGGCTCCGGGGAGGGGGCAGAGCCGGGGGGTGGGGCCTGGCCCCCGCTCTGGCCATATCAGGCAGGGGAGGAAGGGGCCATGGGGGACATGGCACCAAGGAGGGGGGGGATCATCTGGGGGCTGAGGGGGGGCCCCAGGGCTCTCTGGGGCCTTCTCCCCATGGGACCCCCTGCCCCTGGGGCCTGGCGCACAGGGCAAGGCCCTGTCGGGAGAAGCCAGTCCCAGCAACAAGGAGAAGGGACGGGGGCGGGACGCTCCCATCACCCCGCGTTGGGAGCTGTGGCTGGGCCGGTCCCGGGTGTTCCCCCAACCGCCCCAGGAGCCGAGGCCAGGCCAGTCCTGGGCATCCCCCCATCCCGCCCCAGGAGCTATGGCCGGGCGGGTCCCGGGGTCCCCCAGCTGTGGGCGGCCAGTCGCTCACCGGGGATGTGGTTGCCATCATATTTGATGTCCATCTCGTGCAGCCCCTTCTCCACAGGTGCGAACCGCACTGTCACCGTCCCGTCCTTGTTATCCGTGATGCTGGGCCGGGCCGTCTTCCCCGAGGGCATGCGCACCTCACCTGGGGGAGGGGGCGGCACCGTCAGCGGACACCTCCACCTGCCCTGGGACTGCCCCAGGCCTCCCACCCCCCTAGCTCTCCCACCCCTACCCGCTCCACCCCCCGAGCTCTCCTCCCGCTACTACCCCCCTGAACTCTTCCACCCCTACCCCCTCCCTCCAGCCCCCCGCAGGTCTCCCACCCCACCTGGTCTCCCCCCTCAACACCTGCTCCGCCCCCGAGCTCTCCTACCCCTTCCCGCTCCACCCCCGCTACTACCCCCTCAACTCTCCCACTCCTACCCTCACCCACCAACCCCCCAAGCTCTTCCACCCCTCCGCTCTAACCCACCCCAACCCCCGCAAGCTTTCTACCCCCACCCCTTCAATCCTCCTAAACTCTCCCACCCCCAAACTCCTCTCCCACCCACCCACTCCAACCCCGCGATCTCTCCCCCCACAGTGGCGTCCCGCCCTGCCCAGGCTGGTGCCCCGTTGCCAGGTTCCCCCCGCCCGTACCGGTGATCTCCCCTTTCTGCACGGTGAGGGGGATGACGAGGTTGAAGGGCCGCAGCATGGTGTCCAGGCTCTCGGCGGGCGCGACGGGCTGGTCCGTGGCCTGGCGGGGTGGAGGGAGGGGGCAGAGAGAGAGAGAGCATTGGCATGGGAGGCAGGGTGCCCGAGGCAGAGCAGGAGAGGAGCAGAGAGCGACAGGCCCAGGGCCCCTCACGGGCCCATGGGAGACAGAGCTGCAAGAGAAGGGGGGCATGAGGGCGCGGGCACCTGGTACAGGTACCCGAGCTGGGTGGAGCTCATTGGCAGGGGGGAAATCACTGCACCCAGAGCTTTGGGGGGGACCCTCATCCCGTGGCCCCGAAACCCCCTCTTAAGGGTGTGGGACAGACATTGGTGCCAGCTCTGCATGGCCATGGTGCACCAGGCACCCGGGAGATTCGCCCATGGGCAGATGCACGGGCACCTATGAGGGAGGGGCTGGTGGAGGCTGGTGCGTGCCCTGCTGAGGGCAAGGGGGGCCCAAGTGAGCCCAGGGCAGAGATGGGGAGAGGCAGCAGGATAGGGCAGAGAGAGGCAGCAAGGCCGAAGGGAGCTCCTGGTACCCAGCGTGCTGGGGAGCCGCCAGCCTGGTGCGGCGAGAAGGGCTGGTGCAACTGGAGCGAGTCGCACGGCTCCTCGACGTGGGGGATGGTCTCGCACGCCTGGCGGGAGGCAAGGAACAGGTTAACGCGGGTGGCCATGCTGGCTCCACGGCTCATAGCCACGCTGCTGGGGGATGCCCAAAAGGATCCCACAGCCCAGGCGCAGGGGTCGCTCGCCCGGCACCAAAATGCAGCCACCTCTGGGGTGGGATGCGGCAGCTGGCTAACAGCCCTGCAGCAACAGCGTCCAGCGAGGAAGGGGTCCCGCAGCCAAGGCAGGGCTCCCCTGCAGTGCCCCGGCCGGGAGACCTGTAACACCCAGGGTCCCCCCATGCTGAACGATGGCAGCTTGGGCAGCAAAGTGTCCCCTAGTGCCACCCTGCGGCACTGACAAGGGGCATACGCCCCCTCCTGAGCCCCCTCTCCCTGCAGCACAGCGCCCTCTAGTGTCGCACTGGGGCCAGCGCTGACCCAGACAGTCCCAGCGGGACCCCCAGCCCCCAGGTTTCCCTGCAGGTCTCCCCGCTTGCCGCCAGACCCACCAGCACATGGAAGGGGCTGTTGGGGATGAGCTCGCCCCCAAAGCGGATGGTGATGACGTATTTGCCTGGCTCGGGCGCCGTGTAGTAGATGTCGAAGGTGCCGTCGTGGTTTTCCACCACGTCCACGTCCAGCTCGGCCCCGTCCGGCGTGGACACCTTGCACGTCACCTTCCCCTTGCCCGCCGCCTTGGCGTCCACGGTGATCACCGTCTCCTCCCCAATCTGGATGGTGGGGCCCAGGCAGGCGCCTGCGGGGCGGAGGGGTATGGTCAGTGAGAAGGGGGCGGGTGCCAGGGGCCCCGCCAGCACCAGCCCCACAGCCCAGCCCAAGGGAGCTGAGCCTGGCTGGGGGTGTTGTAGGGGCCGGCCACCAGAGGGAGCCGTGATCCCTGCCCTCAGCCAGGGGTTCAAATCCCACCCCAGACAGCCCATGCCCTAGGAGTCGGCTCAGAGCAGCCCGCAGAGGCCCAGGCATCCGGCCGCATTGCCCTGCTTAGCCTGGCTGTGCAGGAATTGGGGGCGGGGTGTCAGTCCCAGGTCCCCCCCACAGCTCACAATGGCCAGAGCCGCCCACAGCAGCACAGAGCAGGACTTACCCAGTCCATGGCCCCCAATGGACACTGCAAAAAGAGGGAGGGAAAACCTGTGAGAACGCGGCCGGCCATGGGGCAGGGGCTGAGGTTCGGGAGTGAGGGGCAGAGGCCAGAGGCCATGTGGGGTGGGGGTCGGGGGGGCAGAAGCACAGAGGCCACATGGTGGTGCTGGAGGCCGCATGGGGCGGAGGTCATGTAGGGCGGGGGTCAGAGGCCGCATGGGACGGGGGATCGGGATGCCACATGGGGCAGAGTCTGGGAGCCTGGGGGGGGCAGGAGGCTGCTTGGGGTGGAGTCCGGGGGCTGCGTGGGGCAGGGGCTGGAGGGCACATGGGGCAGAGTCCGGGGCCTGCATGGGGAGGGGGGCCAGAGGGTGCATGAGGCAGGGGCCAGGGGCCACTTTGGGGGGGGGGGGGGACAGAGAGTGCATGGGACAGAGGCCGGGGGCCATGTGGGGCGGAGTCCGGTGGCACGGAGACCGTAGGGCGCATGGGGCGTGGGTCGGAGGGCACGTGGGGGGGGGGGCTGCGTGGGGTAGGAGCTGGGAGCCGCATGGGGCAGGGGCCGGGGCCGGGAGCTGCGTGGAGCAGGACCCACCTGTGACCAGGCACTTGCTGGCGTCGCCGCTGGGCTGGGCCAGGGTGCGGAAGGGCGAGAAGGGGATCTCGTCGCCACCGTACTTGATGGTGATGGTGTAGCGCCCCGTCAGGTCGGGCACATAGGACACCGTGTAGGTGCCGTCCCCGTTGTCCCGGATGTTGGCCTTCTTGGGCTTGCCCTCGGGATCCTGACCGGGCACAGACGGGTCACAGCCACTCAGCTCCCCAGCCCAGGGCAGTGGGCAGAGCCTGGCCTGGGCGCCCTCCCTGCCACCCCCAAGGGAGCTAGTGCTCAGGGACGTACCCCCATCACTGCCATGACCCCCCCAGCCCGGTACCCCCCCCAACAGAGCCATGGGCCCCCCTAGCCCGGTATCCCTCCAACAGAGCCATGGGCCCCCCAGCCCAGCATCCCCCCATCAGAGCTGTGATCTCCCCAGCCTGGTACCCCACCCCCATCAAAGCTGTGACCTCCCCAGCCTGGTACCCCCCCATCAGAGCCTTGGGCCCCAGCCCCCAGTTGCAGAGCACCCCAGAGCCGTGCCAGCACTCACCAGGATCTGCACGGTGAGTAGCCCCTCACCAGCGTCGCGCGCGTCAATGGTGAACTCCACGGGCAGGCTGGCGGGGATGCCCGCGGCACTGAGGCCTGGCCCGCTGGCCCGCACCTTGCTGGCATCGTGAGCCGGCAGCGCCTTGATCTTAAACGGGCTGGAAGTGGACAGGCCAAAGTCAGAGCTGGGCCGGGCCAGCACCGATCCGAGGGGGAACCCACCCCCCAAGCCTGGACCTGCTCCATGCACTGGCACTCGATGGCCCTGCCCCGAGCCCCAGGGGCGCGGGCAGGATCTGGGCCCTGCTGCTGCGCTGGTACCGGGAGCCCACTGCCCCCAGGCTGGGCCTCTGGGTCTGGAGGGGCCCCTCACTCACCTCCGCTGGCCTGCCCAGGGAGGTGCTAGGCCCCCAGGTCCCAGGGGGCTGGTTCTAGCAGCCCAGTTGGTAGCCCTGAGCCAGGGGCAACGTCCCAGCCCGAGCCGGAGGCCACTGCTGCCGGGGTGGGGGAGGGCCAGGTCTACACGGAGTCCTCAGCGAGTGTCGGGCCAGGACTGGCCGGGGCACGGCTCTCATACGTCTGCCCCCGGGAGCACCCAGCAGGACGGCCGGGTTGAGGGATGGGCACAACTGGGCTGGAGGGGCTGCCTGGCAGGGCTGCTAGTGTGACAAAGTGGGAATGTTCTTAATGTTTTCTCTGAAGACTGTGTGCCTCCGTTTCCCCACGTGTTACTGGAGTGTCTAGGTGGTGGGATAAGTGTGTGTGATCGGTGCAGAGACCCCTAGAGGGCAGGTGTGATGCCGACTGGCTGCCTGGGCACAGAGAATGGCCGATACTGTGTCCTGGTAACGGATATAAACCTCATGTGCCCTAGGCTGGCTGGGCGTCAGTGCTGGCTGCGGAGTGGGGGTGCAGGGCCCCTGTGGGGCGGGTGAGGCTGCCCCAGGCGTCCCAGCCCGGTGGACTCACTGCGGGGAGCTCACGGGGTGAGCGGGGGGCTGAATGCTCCGAGGTCAGACCCAGGAAGCACTGAAGCGGAGGAGGCTCCTTGCCCTGCGGGGAGTGACCCTACGGGGAGACCCGGCGCCAGAGTCCTGCCTGGCTCCGATCCCAGCAGGGCCAGAGCCCCGAGCCTGGCACTCCGGGCCAGTTAGGACTCAATCTGACCTTCTCCGGAGCCTGCCCCAGCCCCCTGCATCCGGCCAGCTGTCCGGCCAGCCAGGCCCCAGCGGCCATTGTACTTTGCCCTTGTGCCCCCTCCCACACTAGCCCCCTCACCCCACACTAGCCCACCTGCCCGGCTCACCTGCGCGGCACCTCCTGGTCGGCGTATTTCACGGCCACGGTGTAGGGCCCGTCGCTGGCCGGGGTGTAGTTCACCTTGTGGGTGCCATCCCCGTTGTCCCGCACATCCACTGGCTCGGCCAGGCCTGCGGCAGAGGGCCCGGCGGGCTCAGTGTGGGCGCCAGGGGAGCCCTCCTCCCCGGGTACCGCCACGGGGGGGCATGGGGAGGGGACCTCTGGGTAGGAGGGGCTGCCCCAAGCCCCCTCTCCCCATGAGCCATCCCATCCCCTCACACCAGCCCTACGAGCCATGCCATCCCCCCCACCTCAGAGCCAACCCATCCCCCACGAGCCATCCCCAGGGGGTTTGATGCCCCATTCCCACCCTGCGCCCAGCCCTGGCATGCCCGGCCTGGCACTGCCCAGCCGTGGTGGGGACAGCCCAGGGCTCTGCTCCGGGTACCTGAGGGCCCGAGGACCGTCACCTCCAGGGGCGCCAGCCCGGCCTTGCTGCAGTCGACGGTGAAGGTCTGGGGGACGCGGGCCCGGACGCCAGCCCCCAGCCCAGGGCCTGAGCACTTCACCTTGCTGGGATCCACCACGTCCTTCACGGGCACTCGGAAGGGGCTCCCTGTGGGGAGAGGGGCGGTTACCAACTGGGGGGCAGCCGGACCCCAACTCCCAGAGAGGGGCAGGGAGCCTGGCCTACACTAACTTCGGGGGGACGTCACCCCTGATCGGGAACGAACCCCACACCCCAGGGGCTGCCAGCCCAGCCAGGAACCACCACAGCAACCAGCACAGAACCTTCCACCCCGGACCAGAGCCGGGGGCCCAGCCAGCCCGGTGCCCCCCACCCCGGACCAGAGCCGGGGGCCCAGCCAGCCCGGTGCCCCCCGCCCCGGACCAGAGCCGGGGGCCCAGCCAGCCCGGTGCCCCCCGCCAGCTCCTGCACCGCATCCAGTCCATCCAGACACACCCCTAGCCAGCTCCTGCCAAGCCACCCTGCTGCACTCCGACGAGGCCCCAGCCCCTCAGCCCAGCTGCAACCCCAGCTCCCCCACGCAGTGACCCTATCCCCTGTCCCCCGGCCCAACCTGGCTGTGACTGTGACAAAGCGGGGATTTCCCCTTGTTAGGTTGTATGGGAGTCTTACTGTTTTGCATGAATGCAGTGTGTGCCTCAGTTTCCCTGTGTACTGCACCAATGTCTAGGTGGTGGGAATAGGGGTGGGTGAGCTTTGTGGGGGTTGCTGTAGCTGCCTGCAGGGATGCTATGGCCGCCCCTCGGAACCTGAGGCCCAGGAGGGGGATGCGACCAGGTGACTCTTGGCCCGGGAAGCGAGACAAAGGCCGGAGGAGGAGCAACGGGCAGGGCAGGGGCCAGGCAGCTGGAAGCGAGTCAGTCTCAGCTGGCTTGGGGCTCAGGGGGAGGACCAGAGCCCTGGCTCTGGGCTCCCCGCCCCCCAAGATGGAGGGATAGCTCAGTGGTTTGAGCATTGGCCTGCTAAACCCAGGGTTGGGAGTTCAATCCTTGAGGGGGCTGTTTAGGAATCTGGGGCAAAAATCTGTCAGGGACAGTACTTGGTCCTGCTGTGAAGGCAGGGGACTGGACTCAATGACCTTTCCAGCTCTAGGAGATAGGTATATCGCCATATAATAATAAAAAAAAGTCGCTCTGGGCGGACTCGCTGGGGGAAGCACAGTGGGGCAGAGGATGCTGAATGCTCCCAGGCCAGACCCAGGAGGTGAAGCCGTGTGAGCTTCTTGCCCTGGAGCCAGTCTGCTCCGAGAGAGGAGACTCCCCGGAGTCCTGCCTGGCTTCGTAGGGAGCAGCATCGCCCGGGGACTCTGTGACAGTGACCCCATCCCCCGGCCCAGCCTGGCCGCAGCCCCTACCTGGGATGGGGCGCCCCCCGAAGGTGATGTTGACGTCGTAGTCGCCGGCCGTGAAGGGGATGTACTCCACACTGCAGCTGCCGTCCTTGTTGTCCTTGCAGGACATCTTGGCCTCCGAGGGCCCCTCGATGGCCAGGCCCAGTCCGCCGGTGCCAGCGCCCCTGCCAGGAGAGCCCAGGGCCGGTCAGAGCCCCCGCCAACCACCCGGGAAATCCAGCTCCGCCTCGGCCATGGGAGGATGGGAGGAGGGGAACTGGGGCCTGGTCCCCCAGTGCAGAGCTCCTAGGTCAGGGGGCTGAAGGGGGGCTCTGACCAGGAGCAGCTGATGCCAAAGGCGGCATAAGGGGTGATCTGCCCTGGGGAGCCCCCTCCCCGCTGCCAGTCCTCAGTTATCTCCGGTGTGGCTGCTCTGAGCCGGGAGGGGCCCATTAGTCCCAGGCATGGCACGGGCTTGCTAGAATTCTGCTCAGCTCTTGGCTTCTTGTGGCAGGGAGTTCCACAGGCTGATCAGGGCGGAAGCATTTAGTAAGCGTCTGTCCTGGCCCTATGCTGTTACCCAGATTCCCCAGCCGGATCCTCCGGGGCCAGGCCACGGGCCGGCCAGCAGTGCCAAGACGGGGTCTTCCTTCCCGCAGGGCCATGCCCGTCCCCTCTGGGGGCTTTCACACCACAGGAGCTGCCCACCTCACGGGGCAGGGAGCAGTGTGGGAACAGGACCTGGGGAGCGATCCCCTGGCCTGGGCCGTGACCGCGGCGGCTCCCTGGTCTCCCCTCTCCCCGGCGGGACGGTACCTGGTCTCCACGGTGAAGCGGTTGGACTTGTTCACCAGCCCCCCCTCCAGGCCGGGGCCGTAGGCGCGCACACGGCCGGGCTCGCAGCCCTCGGCGACGGCCACGCGGAACGGGCTCTTGGGGACTGGCACCTCGTCATACGTCACCTCCACCCGGTGCAGGCCTGGTGCGCCAGACAGGGCGGGGATAGATCAGGAACTGCTCCTGCCCCCACCCCATCCCCCCCAGCTCCATACAGGGGTCAGGAAGCCCCCCCCCCCAATGCCTCAATGCCAACTAGGGGGCAGGGAGCCATGACAGCCCTCTGTCCCCAAGGGGTGCTGTTCCCCCAGACCCCACTGGGATTTTGGAGATGGGGGGACCCTGGTCTCTGCTCCCCATCATGAGAAACCCAGCCAGGTTTGACATGGGGTCCTTCCCCTCCAGCCCAGGCATCCCCATGGGGTATAGAGGCCCCGGGACACCCCCTCCCCCCACAGCTGTGCTGGGACCTGCCCCACCCCCACCCCAGTGAAATCCTCCTTCAGGAACCCCCAAAATCCACCACAGCCACCCCCCGCCAGGGTCGGGCCATGGACCCAGCTCCCAGGCGACAGGTGCACCCAGGGCCCCGCCCGGGCCAGAGCTCGCCTGGCAGCTCTAACAATAGTCACAGCCTCAGGGCAGCTGGCAGGGCCTGGGGCACCAGAACGCCTGCCCGGCCCAGGGCACCTGCTCCCTACGTCCCAGCAATAAATCATTCCCCGTCTCGGCCACGGCGTCCCAGCCTTCCCAGCTCTGACACTGATTCATAGCAGGACCTGAGGCCGGTTGCTGCACCCGCAGGTGTGCCTCAGTTTCCCCCTCTACACTGGGGATAATTACCCTGACCCTGGGCCTATATAGTGCGGTCTGAAAGTGCAGGGCTACCACCCGCCTGGCCCAGAGCTGGAGCTGTGGGGGGCCCGTCGGTGGGCAGGGCTCCTTACCCTCCTCGTAGGCCGTGTAGTGGACACGGTAGGTCCCGTCGCCGTTGTCAGTGAGGTAGGTTTCGGTCTTTGCACCAGAGGGGTTAATGACACGCGCCTTGATGTGGCTGCCGCCTGTCTTGGTGAGTGAGCGGGCGTCCACGGTGAACTCAGTGGTGACCTCGCGCAGGACGCCTGGCAGAGCGAGTGGGCGGTGAGTGCCAGCCCGGGGCCGCTGCTGCCCCCCAGAGAGAGCCGCACCAGCCTATGGGAGCGCTGGAGCCCAGGCTGTGCCAATCAGCTGCCAGCATCCTGGCCAAGGTGTCACCCGCCAGGGCATTCGGTGGAACCCCCTTCCCTGGCAATGGGCCCCAGGGGCCCCCATCCCACCCCGGAGCCCAGCAGAGCTGCACTGGCCGCGGGGTCTGGGAAAGGACCCCAGGCAGCCCCCCGCAGGAGGGAGCAGGTTGGCCTGGCCACACCCGGAGGGTGGGTACGGGGACATACGGGAGGGGGTATGGGGACAGAGAGGGGGAGAGGTGTGCGTGTGTGGGGACAGATAGAGGGGCTTGTGGGGCAGACAGAGAGAGAGAGGTGAATACAGGGATGGATAGAGAGATAGAAAGAGAGAGAGGAGATGTACAGGGATAGATAGATAGACAGACAGACAGACAGGTAGATGGGGTGTCTGGGGACAGACAGGTAAATGAGGGTGACTGGGGACAGACAGACAGACAGGACCCTCACCTCGCGGCTCCACGCCGGGCCCAAAGACCTTGACGGCGCTGGTGTCGACGGCGGGCTGGACGTTGACGCGGGCGGGGAACTTGGGCACGGCGTGCCCGCCGTACTTGATGGTGATGGTGTAGGTGCCGGGGAAGGCGGGGCTGTAGGTGATGGTATAGGTGCCGTCGCGGTTGTTCTGGATCACCACCTCGGCCTTGACCCCTGCCTCGGAGACGATCTCGATGGTGAGCGCGGCCTCGCCCGCCTTGGAGCAGTCCACCAGGAAGGTGGCGGTCTCGCCCGCCGTGCCGCGCTCCAGCCCCGGCCCACTGGCTGTCACCTTGCTGGGGTCGAAGAGCGGCTGGATGTTGGCCTTGAAGGGCGAGCCGGGGATGTGGGCCTCGGCGAAGAGGATGTTGATAGAGTACTCGCCCGGCTCCGTCGGCAGGTAGGACACGGAGCACGACCCGTCCCCGTTGTCCTGGCACTCGATCTTGGCCTCGCACGGGCCTTCCACGGTCAGGCCCAGCCCGCCAGTGCCCGCGCCCTTGGTGTCGATGGCAAAGGGGGCCGGCTTGCCCACGAAGCCGCCCTCCAGGCCCGGCCCGTAGGCACACACCTAAAATGGGAGCGGACGCACGTCAGCTGGGCGGGAACGGCTCCGGGGCAGCTGCCAGCAATGTCTTCTCTCCCTGCATGGTACAGGGGGTACCCCAGCCTGGCTGGGCAGGGGCAGACCCTGCCCCTCAAAATGATCCCGGATCCTGCCCCAGGGACCAGGCTGGGAAGGACCCCATCAGGCCCAGCTCTCCGCCCCGGCCTCTGAGCCTGGGACACTGCCTGGCATCTCCTTAGCCAGGCAGCGTCCTCCTGTGTCCTGCAATGCCCGCTTTCTGCCTGGCACCAGAGCACGGGGGTCAATTCCTCACTGCCGTGCGCGGGACTGTGTAAGAGCCGGGAGCACAGCCCCCTGGAGTGGAGAGGGAAGCTGGGGGGCACCGTGAACACACCCCAGCCCCAGAGCAGACCCGGCGGGCGGGGGAGCCGGGGTGATCCCGAGCAGCTGGGCATGGAGCAGCTCCACCCGTGGCTTGCTACCCCCTCTGGGGGTCACAGGGCGACAGGAGATGGTGCCCGGCCCACAGGCAGCCCCCACCACTCACCTTGGACGGGTCCGGAGGCATCACCCCCTCAACAGAGAAGGGGCTGCCTGGCACAGGGTGCCCGTCGTAGGCCACGTCCACCTTGTAGGGCCCCTCCTCGGGGGGCATGTACTTGACGGTGTGGATGTCGTTGGTGGTGCCCGTCTCCACCTTGCAGGGGATGGGCCGGCGAGAGGGCGAGGTGATCTTCACGTCCACCTGTCCCTGCCCCCCGGCACCGCGGGTGTTCACTGCGAACTCCTGGTCCCGGCCCACGTCCACCTCTGCAGGGCGAGAGCGTCAGGGCAACAGAGCCGCGCCACGGTGCCAGCCCCTCGCCCGCCACGCCACACAGTGCCAGCCCCTCGCCCGCCGCGCCACGGTGCCAGCCCCTTGCCCGCCACACCCCACCCTGCCCCTGCCTCGCCTCACAGCGCCACGCCCTCGCCAGCCAAACCCCAACTGGGCCACCCCCTCGCCCACACCGCCAGCCCCTCGCCCGCCACACCCCACCGCCTCGCCCACCATGCCCACAGTGCCACGCCCTCACCCGCCACGCCCCATGGTGCCACACCCTCACCCGCCACGCCCCACCATGCCCCTGCCTCGCCCCACGGTGCCAAGTCCTCGCCCGCTGCACCCCAACTGTGCCACCCCCTTGCCCGCCACACCCCATGGTGCCAGTCCCTCACCCATGCCCCACCACCACCGCCTCGCCCCACTGTGCCACACCCTCACCCAGTGTGCCCCACGGAGCCACCCCCTCGCCTGCCACGCCCCACGGTGCCACCCCCTCATTCGCCGCACCCCATGGGTGCCACCCCCTTGCCTGCCATGCCCTCACTCACCACACCCTGTGGGGCCACCCCCTCACCCGGCGCACCCCACCATGCCACTGCCCCACCCTATGGTGCCACCCCCTTGCCCACCATGCCCACAGTGCCAGCCCCTTGCCCACCACGCACCACTGTGCCACTCAGCCCACTCACCTGCCACACTTCATGGTGCCCCGTCCATCTGTGCCCACTCCTCCCGCACCCCGTTCAACCGTCACCCTGGCATTTTCCAGCCCCTCCAACCCATCCCCCGCTCCCCTGCCCCCACTCACTGTTGTTCAGTCCCTGCACTTTGACCTTGCTGAGGTCCAGGGGAGGGGCCACGCTGACGGTGAAGGGGCTCTTGGGCACGGGGTCCCCCCCGTACGTCACCGTCACGGCCAGATTGCCCTGCGCGGAGAGAGCAACCGAGTCAGGGAAAGGACTGCGGGCGGTGCCCGGCAGGGAGCCAAAAAGCTCGGCTGTGAGTGTGCAGGGAACCATGCCCAGCTGGCGCGTGTGCTTGGGGGGAGGGGGGGGGCGGAGATGCCCAGCCCTGAAGGGGGGCGATGCCCAGCTGGGGCATATGCAGGGGGGTGTGATGCCCAGCCCTAGAAGGGGGCGGTGCCCGGCTAGCGCATGTGTGGGGGGGAAATGCCCAGCCCTAGACAGGGCCAGTGCCCGGCTGGTGCGTGTGCGTGGGGGCAATGCCAAGACCTGGAGGGGGGTGGTGCCCGGCTGGCGCGTGTGTGGGGAGGCGATGCCCAGCCCTGGAAGGGGACGGTGCCCAGCTGACACGCGTCCCGGCCCCTCACCTGCTGCACGGCGGTGTACTTGACGGTGTAGGAGTAGTCGTGGTTATCGATGATCTCGAAGTCCCGCACGGCTGGGCCCTTGGCCGCCCCAGCGAACTGCACGTCCAGCTTGGCCTTGCCAGCGCCCTTGGTGAAGACGGTGAAGTGGGTGGGTTTGCCGACCTCCACTCCTGGCGGGAAGGGGAGCGAGGGGCCGGGTCAGCGTCCTGCCAGCCCAACTTCCCCTGGCGCCCTGGACCCACCCACCCACCACACAGTGCCCCCCACCGAGCCCCTGCCCCCTGCCCCTCTCCCCCTGGACGGCGCCCCCCCCGCCGAGCCCCCACCCACTGCCCCCCCAGCACAGCGCCCCCCGCAAAGCCCCCACCCCGCTCCCCCGAGCCCGGTGCCCCCCGCCAAGCCCCCCATACCTGTTCTGCTGAGCCCGGGCCCCTCAGCCTTCACCTTGCTGGCGTCGTGGGACGGGTCCACCTTGATGCGGAAGGGGCTGGTGGGGATTTCCTGGGGGGCACAGGAGAGAGAGAGGGGTGAGAGCCTGGCTGGAACCCGGAGTTGGGGGGCCAGGGAAGGAGAGACCCTCCCGCCTCTCCTCCTGGAGCCCCCCGCCTGCCCGGCAATCGCCCACCGGCTGCAACATGCTGCCCCCCTCTGGGGTGGGATGCGGCAGCCGGGCAGGATCCGCCAGTGGGGACGTGAATTCGCAGCCGTGGGTCCCAGAGATGCCCTGGCCAGGCCCCTCCGGCCGCACAGACGCCCCCGGTCATGGGCTCTGTGCTGGCCCCAGGGCTCCCATCCCTCTCCCCCCGAGGGCTCAGGGAACAGCCAATGGCAGGTCCCTCCCAGGATCCCCAGTGCCGGGGTGAGAGGTCACAGGGAGCCCCCTACACAGCCCCTTGAGCTGCTCCCTTGTGTGGCACCTGGGGATAACGGTGGCTTTGGGACGCTGGTCTGAGCCCCCCTGAGAGGAGATGGCCCCATGCGCCATTCCGCTGCCCTGGGCCCAGCACCAGCCCGTACCTGGTTGGCGAAGAGCACCATGATGGTGTACCGCCCGGCGCCTGGCGGCGTGTACTTCACTGTGAATGTGTCGTTGTCATTCTTGATGATGTCGAATTCGATGTCGGCCTCCAGCGGCCCCACCACGCCTGGGGCGCACTTGATCCCAATGCTCACGTCCCCTGCAACACAGCCGGGGCAGCCCCGTCACAGGGGAGCCAGACCAGCCGCAGGGGGGGCTGACATGCAGGGTGCTGGTCGTGGGGAGAATGGCCAGCTGAGCCCCAGGGCAGGGGGACTGGCACGCAGTGGGGGCTGGGTAACAGAGGGGGACTTGCTCTCTAGCCCTGGAGGAGGTCGAGGAGGCTGGAGGACACAAGCAGCCCCCATTGCCCCCTAGGCCTGCCCAGGGCCGGTGTAACCACTAGGGGAACTAGGCGGCCATCTAGGGCGCCAAGATTTGGGGGCGCCAAAAAGCAGTGCCCCCAATTTTTTGTTTACACTACAGTGGAGTCACATCTTACGCGGGGGTTAGGTTCTAAGGTCAGCGCGTAAGAGGAAAACCACAGATAGTGAAAATTACTATAAAGTACAGTACACACAGTCTACACTAGAACAGGGGTCCTCAACCTACAGCACGTGTGCCAAAGGTGGCACGCGAGATTATTTTTTTTTAAACGGCAGGCTGCGGGTCCCGGCCGCCGCAGAGCCCGCTGCCAGTCTGGGGTTCTGGCCGCCGGCTCCTGCCAGCCGGGGTCCTGGCTGCCGGCCCCGCTCGGCCCGCTGCCGGCCCCGCTCGGCCCGCTGCCGGCCCCGCTCGGCCCGCTGCCGGCTGAGTGAACGGAACCCCAGGCCGGCAGCGGGCTCAGTGGCGCCAGGACCCGCAGTCTGCCATTAAAAAAAATAAGAAATCCGCTCGCGTGCCAAAGGTGGGGTGCCGTAGGTTGAGGACCCCTGTTCTAGTGTAGACTGTGTCTACTGTACTTTATGGTGATTTTCACTATACGTGATTTTCCTCTTACGCGCTGACCTTAGAACCTAACCCCCGCGTAAGATGCGACTCCGCTGTATTCATTTTTGAAAGTTTATAATAAGCAATGCTCCAGGGGAAAGAGAGGGGGGAGAGGGGTGCAAGGAGGAAGTTTTGCCTAGGGCGCAAAATATCCTTGCACCGGCCCTGGGCCTGCCCCCAGAGACCCTACGTGGGCAAGGGGCAGCTCGCACTCTGTGCCCCATGTAGCCCGCGGTCCCTCGACCAAGCTGCCCAGTCCAGGCCCCACAGACACGGTGGCGTTTGCGCTAGGGGTGTGCCCATCCGGCCAGAGACCGAGCTGAGACCCGTCACACTCACTACACACGTGGGCCCCCGAAAGCTGTGGTGCCCTGAGCAAAGCTAGTGACCCAAGGGAGGAGCAGGGACACCCCATGGCCCCTCGGCCGGCCCTACCTTGCCCGGCCTCGCTGCAGTCCACAGTGAAGTAGGTGGGTTCGTTGGCTTTGAGCCCCGTCTTCTCCACGCCAGGGCCGTACACCTTCACCTTGTCCGGGTGGCTGCCCTCGCCCACGGTCACCTGCCGAGAGCAACGTGCCATGTCCATGGGCTTTGGCTGGCCGGGGGGGCCCCAGCCCCCAACCCCACACCCAGAGGGGTCCGCTCCATCCTTGGCAGGCTGGGCCAGCTCCTTTGGGACACTGCCAGGAAGGGGGGGATCTCCAAGCCACGTGGGGGCTGGGATCCCCCCTGAATCCAGAGCCCCCTCAGCGCTCTGCCATTGCCTCGGTGCTCCTCTAGGAGCTTGGCTGGGCGCCGCTCAGTCCCCCAGCGGAGGGCCAGCGAGAGGCGGGGTCACTCACCCGGAAGGGGCTCTTGGGGATATTGACCCCGCCCCAGGAGATGATGATGGTGTGTTTGATGGGCTTGGTGGGCACGTAGACGCAGTGGAAGGTGTTGTCACCGTTGTCTTTGATCTTGATGTCGATGGGGAAGCCCTCGGCGTCCTGCGGGCACAAATGGGAGCTCAGCCACACGGTGGGCACCAGACGGCAAAGGTCACCCCCGCCCCAGGCTGTGCGCCCACCCTGCGGGCCAGAGAGAGCCACCCCTCCTGCTCCCCGGAGGAACCTCTGCTTCTCCCTGTGCACCTGGTACCACACAGGACGGGGCTCTGGCTGGCAACCTGCTAGTGCCATGTGCTCTGGGGGATTCCTCACATTGGATTGGATTTATGGCCGGTCTAACTCAGATCAGATCATGGGCCCGTCTGGCCTGGCATCCCGCCCGCCCGCCACTTCCCACCATGGGCCCGGCATCCCGCCCACCCGCCGTTTCCCACCATGGGCCCGTCTGGCCCGACATCCCGCCTGCCCGCCCACCGCTTCCCACCGTGGGCCCATCCGGCCCGGCATCCCGCCTGCCTGCCTGCTGCTTCACTCCATGGGCCCAACTGATTTTCCAGTAAAGATTTTATCATTTCATAGTAAAAAATCGCAAATGAATCAAACTGTCCCATAGACTGTCTGGATAGACATTCCAGCCTGGAATAATCGGAGTATAGCTGTGGGGATGTGCTACTGACCGCCTGACCAGGGTGGCGACAGTGACTGTGAAATGCTCAGGGAGATTAGAGAAGGTATAAAAATAGAAATCTCAGTAATAATGGGGGATTTCAACTCTCCCCGTATTGACTGGGTACATGTCACCTCGGGACGGGATTCAGAGATAAAGTTTCTTGACACCTTAAATGGCTGCTTCTTGGAGCAGCTGGTCCTGGAACCCACCCGAGGAGAGGCAATGCTTGATTTAGTCTTAAGTGGAGCCCAGGATCTGACCCAAGAGGTGAATAGAGCTGGACCACTTGGTAGTAGCGACCATAGTGTGATGAATTGTAACATCCCTGTGGGGGCTGGGGGGTAACACGAAAGAAGCCCACCCAGCCTTTAATTTCAGATCGGGAAGCTACACAAAAATGAGGAAGCAAGTTCAGTGGAAATGAAAAGGTAACCGCCCCCAAAGGGAAATGCCTGCAAGCTGCATGGAAGCTATTCAAAAACACCCTAATAGTCACTCCCATGAAACGTAAACCCCAGATTAAAAAAAACACAGTAAGAGAATCAAAAAAGTGTCACTGTGGCTAAACAGCAGAGTAAAGGTGGCAGAGGCAAAAAGCATCCTTCACAAATTGGCAGTTAAATCCTAGTGAGGAAAATAGAAAGGAGCCGAAACTCTAGCAAGTCAAGCGGCAGAGTATAATTCTGAAGGCCAAAAAAGAATTTGAAGAGCAACTAGCCAAAGACTCATAAACTAACAGCAAAACATTTGTTAAGTAAATCAGAAGCAGGGAGCCTGTTAAACAACCAGTGGGGCCCCTGGACGATCGAGGTGCTAAACGAGCACTCGAGGCCATTGCGGAGAAACTAAATGAATTCTTTGCATCGGTCTTCACTGCAGAGGATGTGAGGGAGAATCCCAAACCCGAGCCATGCTTTTTAGGTGACAAATCTGAGGAACTGTCCCAGACTGAGGTGTCAACAGAGGAGGTTTTGGAACAAATTGATGAACTAAACAGCAATAAGTCACCAGCACCAGATGGTATCACCCAAGAGTTCTAAAACATGAAATTGCAGAACTACTAACTGCAGTCTGTAACCTATCATTTAAACCAGCTTCTGTACCAGATGACTGGAGGATAGCGAATGTGACGCCAATTTTTAAAAAGGGCTTCAGAGCTGATCCCGGCTATTACAGGCCAGTAAGCCTGACTTCAGTACTGGGCAGGCTGGAGAGTTAAGGGGGCACAGTGGTCCCACAGTTCCAGGCTGCACCCCGGAGATCCCGTCACATGGGCGGCAAACTAGCAGATGAAATACAATGTTGATAGATGCAAGTACTGCACATTGGAAAACATGATCCCGACTACACAGACAAAATGATGGGGTCTAAATGAGCTGTTACCACTCAAGAAAGAGATCTTGGAGTCATGGTGGAGAGTTCTCTGCAAACAGCCACTCAACGTGCAGCCGTCAGAACAGTGAACAGAATGTTGGGAATCATCACGAAAGGGATAAATAATAAGACAGAAAATATCATATTGCCTCTATGTAAATCCATGTTACGCCCACACCTTGAATACTGTGTGCAGATGTGGTTCCCCCATCTCAAAAAAGATATATTAGAAATGAAAAAGTTACAGAAAATGGCAACAAAAATGATTAGGGGTCTGGAACGGCTTCCATATGAGGAGAGATTAATAAAACTGGGACTTTTCAGCTTGGAAAAGAGACGACTAAGGGGGGAATATGATTGAGGTCTATAAAATGATGACTGGTGTGGAGAAAGTAAAGAAGGAAGTGTTATTTAATCCTTCTCATAAGAGAAGAACTAGGGGTCACCAAATTAAATTAATAGGCAGCAGGTTTAAAACAAGCAAAAGGAAGTATTCCTTAGAATCATAGAATCATAGAATATCAGAGTTGGAAGGGACCTCAAGAGGTCATCTAGTCCAACCCCCTGCTCAAAGCAGGACCAATTCCCAGCTAAATCATCCCAGCCAGGGCTTTGTCAAGCCGGGCCTTAAAAACCTCCAAGGAAGGAGACTCCACCACCTCCCTAGGTAACGCATTCCAGTGTTTCACCACCCTCCTAGTGAAATAGTTTTTCCTGATATCCAACCTGGACCTCCCCCACTGCAACTTGAGACCATTGCTCCTTGTTCTGTCATCTGCCACCACTGAGAACAGCCGAGCTCCATCCTCTTTGGAACCCCCCTTCAGGTAGTTGAAGGCTGCTATCAAATCCCCCCTCATTCTTCTCTTCTGGAGACTAAACAATCCCAGTTCTCTCAGCCTCTCCTCATAAGTCATGTGCTCCAGACCCCTAATCATTTTTGTTGCCCTCCGCTGGACTCTTTCCAATTTTTCCACATCCTTCTTGTAGTGTGGGGACCAAAACTGGACACAGTATTCCAGATGAGGCCTCACCAATGTCGAATAAAGGGGAACGATCACGTTCCTCAATCTGCTGGCAATGCCCCTACTTATACAGCCCAAAATACCGTTAGCCTTCTTGGCAACAAGAGCACACTGTTGACTCATATCCAGCTTCTCGTCCACTGTGACCCCTAGGTCCTTTTCAGCAGAACTGCTACCTAGCCATTCAGTCCCTAGTCTGTAGCAGTGCATGGGATTCTTCCGTCCTAAGTGCAGGACTCTGCACTTGTCCTTGTTGAACCTCATCAGGTTTTTTTCTGCCCAATCCTCTAATTTGTCTAGGTCCCTCTGTATCCGATCCCTACCCTCTAGTGTATCTACCACGCCTCCTAGTTTAGTGTCATCTGCAAACTTGCTGAGAGTGCAGTCCACACCATCCTCCAGATCATTAATAAAGATATTAAACAAAACCGGCCCCAGGACCGACCCTTGGGGCACTCCACTTGAAACCGGCTGCCAACTAGACATGGAGCCATTGATCACTACCCGTTGAGCCCGATGATCTAGCCAGCTTTCTATCCACCTTACAGTCCATTCATCCAGCCCATACTTCTTTAACTTGGTGGCAAGAATACTGTGGGAGACAGTATCAAAAGCTTTGCTAAAGTCAAGGAATAACACATCCACTGCTTTCCCCTCATCCACAGAGCCAGTTATCTCATCATAGAAGGCAATTAGGTTAGTCAGGCACGACTTCCCCTTCGTGAACCCATGCTGACTGTTCCTGATCACTTTCCTCTCCTCTAAATGTTTCATAATTGATTCCTTGAGGACCTGCTCCATGATTTTTCCAGGGACTGAGGTGAGGCTGACTGGCCTGTAGTTCCCCGGATCCTCCTTCTTCCCTTTTTTAAAGATGGGCACTACATTAGCCTTTTTCCAGTCATCTGGGACCTCCCCCGATCGCCATGAGTTTTCAAAAATAATGGCTAATGGCTCTGCAATCTCACCCGCCAACTCCTTTAGCACCCTCGGATGCAGCGCATCCGGCCCCATGGACTTGTGCACGTCCAGTTTTTCTAAATAGTCCCGAACCACTTCTTTCTCCACAGAGGGTTGGCCACCTTCTCCCCATACTGTACTGCCCAGTGCAGCAATCTGGGAGCTGACCTTGTGCGTGAAGACAGAGGCAAAAAAATCATTGAGTACATTAGCTTTTTCCACATCCTCGGTCACTAGGTTGCCTCCCTCATTCAGTAAGGGGCCCACACTTTCCTTGATTTTCTTCTTGTTGCTAACATACCTGAAGAAACCCTTCTTGTTACTCTTAACATCTCTTGCTAACTGCAACTCCAAGTGTGATTTGGCCTTCCTGATTTCACTCCTGCACGCCTGAGCAATATTTTTATACTCCTCCCTGGTCATTTGTCCAATCTTCCACTCCTTATAAGCCTCTTTTTTGCGTTTAAGATCAGCAAGGATTACACTGTTTAGCCAAGCTGGTCGCCTGCCATATTTACTATTCTTTCTACACATCGGGATGGTTTGTTCCTGCAACCTCAATAAGGATTCTTTAAAATACAGCCAGCTCTCCTGGACCCCTTTGCCCTTCATGTTATTCTCCCAGGGGATCCTGCCCATCTGTTCCCTGAGGGAGTCAAAGTCTGCTTTTCTGAAGTCCAGGGTCCGTATTCTGCTGCTCTCCTTTCTTCCTTGTGTCAGGATCCTGAACTCGACCATCTCATGGTCACTGCCTCCCAGGTTCCCATCCACTTTTGCTTCCCCTACTAGTTCTTCCCTGTTTGTGAGCAGCAGGTCAAGAAAAGCTTTGCCCCTAGTTGGTTCCTCCAGCACTTGCACCAGGAAATTGTCCCCTACACTTTCCAAAAATTTCCTGGATTGCCTGTGCACCGCTGTATTGCTCTCCCAGCAGATATCAGGGTGATTAAAGTCTCCCATGAGAACCAGGGCCTGTGATCTAGCAACTTCTGCTAGTTGCCAGAAGAAAGCCTCGTCCACCTCGTTCTTCACACAACGCACAGTCAACCTGTGGAACTCTTCGCCAGAGGATGTTGTGAAGGCCAAGACTATATAACAGTGTTCAAAAAAGAACTAGATAAATTCATGGAGGATAGGTCCATCAACGGTTATTAGCCAGGAGGGGCAGGGATGGTGTCCTTAGCCTGTGTTTGCCAGAAGCTGGGAATGGGCGACAGGGGATGGATCACTTGATGATTCCCTGTTCTGTTCATTCCCTCTGGGGCACCTGGCATTGGCCACTGTCAGCGGACAGGATACGGGGCTGGATCGTTCTTACGTTCATCTAACCCAGTCTCCCAGCCCCCAGCTGCATCAGACCTGACCTTGGGCCCATCTAGCCCGGTCTCCAGCAGTGGCCGATGCCGGCAGTGAAATTCCCACAGTGCGCCCCACGGTGCAGCGCAGCCCACAACGCTTTGGTCCTCAGCAGGGACTGGCCCTTGGGCACTGCCCCAGATGCCCTGCCAGGGCTGGTCCCAACGAGGTGCCCCGCGCTGAGACCCCCGCCGGGGCCCCTCCTACCTGGGCGTAGATCTTGAGCTCGGCTTTCCCTGCTCCCCGTGCGTCGATGGTGAACTCCGCCGGCTTGTCCACGATGCAGCCGGTGGGCTCCAGGCCAGGCCCGAAGGCTTTCACCTGCCACGGGAGAGCGGGAGAACTCAGTCTGGCCAAAGTTTTTTAAAATTCCTTCTGTCCCTGTCTCCTGAGACCCCCCCCTGAGCCGGGTTCCTGGGGGAGGGGACCCCAACACCTGGAATAGCAGGGGGAGAGGGGACAAGCCGGAGTGGGGGAGCAGACAGGCATCAGAAAGGTCCAGCTGCAGATGACGTGTCATAGGCCCCGTACTGCACAGAGCTAATGGAGAGTCTCCTTCAGCTCAAGTGGCAGGGGCAGGGGCTGGGGAGGCCAGGCAGGGCTGGGGAGGCTCTACCTTCTCTGGGAAGTACTCGTTGGTGGCCGGCTTGATGTGTGCGATGAAGGGGCTGTCCTTGATGTCCTCGTCGTCACAGATGACGTGCACGGCGTATTCACCGGGCTCCGTGGGCCAGTAGCGCACGTCGCACGACCCGTCCCCCTTGTCGTCGCACTCGATCTTCGCCTGCGACGGGCCCTCGATGGAGAAGCCTGCGAGGGAGCCGCAGGCCAGCGTCAGCGGCAGGGCCAGGGCTCCCCCCCATGCTGCAGCTGCCCCCCGCAGCCCACGAGTTACTGGGACAATGGCGAACGCTGCCAGGTCCTATCACTTGCTCCCCCGGATCCCTTGCCCCCACTGGGCCCCGCCGCCCGCTCTCCCGAATCCCTCCCTCACCCGGGCCCCGCCGCCCACTCCCCATAGATCCCTCCCTCCCCCCGGGGCCCCGCCGTCCACACCCTTCAGATCCCTCCCTGCCCTGAGCCGCTCGCTCCCCATAGATCCCTCCCTCAGATCCCTCCCTCCCCCCAGGCCCCCTGCCTGCTCTCTTACCCAGTGTCCCCACTTCGGTGCCAATTGCCTCCACCACGAAGTCGGCTGATTTGCCCACCATGCCAGTCTCCAGGCCCGGGCCCCAGGCCCTGACTTTCTGGGTGCCAGGCTCCGGCGCCACCTGCACTTCGAAGGGACTGCGAAGGAGACAGGGGGTCAGAGCCAGGGGACCCCGGGCGGCCAGGCTGCTGCTCTGTGACCGTGACACCACTAGTGTAACGAGCGTGCCAGGGCTCAGGCCACTCCCTGGCTCCAGAGCACAGAACGACCCTGGGCAGGTGGTGCCACCAGGGCGCTCCGAGCTCCTCCTCCCGCTTCACACGCGCGTGCAAGACTCCGGCACTAGTGCAGACAGGGCTCCAGTCTTGGCCCCAGCCCCAAGCGCCAGGCCGACAAGGGGCGTGGGCCGGTCCCTTACCTGCGGGGGATGCTGTAGCCACCCCAGGAGATGGCCACCACGTATTTGCCAGGCACCACGGGGTAGTAGTCACATTCGTACACCCCCTCGCCAACCTCCCGCACCTTCACCGGCTCCTCCGTGCCTTCTGCAGAGAGAGGGGCAAGGTGGTGAGAGCCGAGCCAGGCCGGGGAGCTCCCTGCCCTACCTGGGTAGCACTTGCAGCAGTACTCCTGCCCGTTGCCAGCCGCCTGCATGGCAGAACCCGGCGCCTTCCGCTCCAGAGTGACATGCTCTGTCCAGCAGGGGGCAGCAGTGACACCCACACACCACCACCACCTCGCTCTCCCTACTGGGCCCGTGACTCAGTTTCCCCAGTGCGCTGGCCCGGGTACTGCTCTGCTTCAGCCGAGGACAGGCTGACAGAGAGAGATGGGTCTTTCCCGTGACACTCCAGGGCACTGGCCCTCTCCTCCCGCCTCCCGGCTGGGCCCCACACAGCTCCCCCTCCTGCCCGGCACTCACTCGGCCCCTTGACCACGACCTTCAGCTTCCCACTGCCCGCGCCCTTGGTGTAGACCTTGAAATCGGCCACCTCCTTGACCCGCACGCCCTTGGGCTGGAGGCCCCGGCCCGTGGCCCGGCAGGCGTTGGGGCTGCAGGCTGTGGGGACAGAGAAGAGAGCGCTTAGTGGGGAGGTGCCCCTGGCTGCCACCCTCCTGCCCCTCACCCAGGCCGCCCGGCTGGCTTGCTGGCCTGGGACTGCGCGGCGTGTGCGGTGGGCCAGCACCCGGCCGTGTCACCCGGGAGCTCTCACAGCCTGGGCGGCCTAGACCCCACGCAGCCAGGGCACCCGGGGGTCTGTGCGCAGGCCGGGCAGCCCATGGGCCCAGAGCAGGGGCTGGAGGAGGATTAAAGTGACCCTCCCTCCAGCCTGCAAAAGGAGAAGGGGCTGTCTCACTGGGGGGCAGATGGACCCAGACCGGCCCAGCCTGGGGGGAATAGGGGCACCAAGCTGGGGGAAGGAATGGGGGGGCAGGGCTAGCCGCAATGAGGGGCACTGAGCAATGGGAGAGGTGGCTGCTCCCAGCAGGCAGCAAGGGCGTCCTAACCCCGGCTTGCCCTGTGCCTCAGTTTACCCATCTGACAAATGGAGCCCCCCACCCCACCCCCGGCAGGCTAAGGAATATCTGGGGCTGTTATATGTAGAGCACTGGGGACAGGGGGGCGCAGCGCAGGGCCCGGGCTAGGGGGATCTAGTGGGCCCGCCCCGCTTACCCCAGCCTGGCAGCGCCGTTCCCCCTGCTCCTGCCAGTGTCCCAGAGACCCCCCCAGCTTCCTGCCCTCCTCCTGGGGAGGCGCTGGGCCCCACAACCCCTGCTGCGCGGGCATCCGACCAGCCACGAGCTGTTGGACCCTCCTGGCCCACGGGGCTGGAGCTGGGCTGCCCAGGACCTGGGGGGCACCATCGGGGGCCTGACTCCCCACCCCCCCGGGCAGGGTGGAGTGTGAATGGGGCGGGGGAAGCTGTGTCAGGGCGGCCGGGCAGCTGGAGGAAGCCGCGGTGAGTCAGGGATTCCTGTTTGCGCCGTGGGGCTGGGGCTGGCGGGATGGGGAGGTCGCTCGGGGCTTCCGGGTCACAGAGCAGCCCTGGGCGCTGCGGAGGAGGGACAGGTGCCTCCTGCCGGCCGGGGGGGTCAGCACTGCCACGGGGTGGGGGGGGGTGGGGGGAGGGAGGTGAAGAGCCCCCCTCCCCCGAGGCTGCAGCACAGGGGGCAGAGGCTGTGCGGAGCACCCAGCAGGGGCAGAGGCTGCCCTACCACCCCGCTCTCTGAGCGGGATCCCCTCCGTGCCCCGGCCCCAGCCCCACCGGCTGGTCGGGGAGGGGTCAGCCAGCGCCCCCCGGCAGGCTGTAGGGTTGGCACGGAGGGCGGGCACCAGCCAGGGGGGTGTGGGATGGGCTGGGGGCTGGCATGGAGGCCAGCACTGGCCAGGTGTCATGGGGGGGCTGCAGGGCTGGCACAAAGGGTGGGCACTGTGGGAGGGGGTATGGGGCTGGCACAGAGGGTGGGCACCAGCCAGGGGGCGTGGGGTGGGCTGCTGGGCTTGCACAGAGAGTGGGCGCCAACCAGGGGCACAGGGTGGGCTCTCACCTTCGGAGACGTTGACGGCAAAGGGGCTCCGGGGGATCTGGGTGCCAGCGAAGGTGACGCAGATGGTGTGGGGTCCCTCCAGCACAGGCCGGTAGGTACAGCGGAAGGTGCTGTCGCCTTTGTCCTCCAGCACCACCTCCACGGTGTCACGCCGGCCCTGCGGGTCCACGATGACCACGCCCACGTCGCCCGTGCCCGCGCCTGGCACAGACAGGCAGTGTGAGCGCCAGCCCCCAGCAGGGCTCCCCTGCCCCGCCCAGGCCCTGTCCTCCGCCCCGCGCCCCTACCTGCGGTGTAGATGTCGAAGTAGGTGGGCTTGTTGGCCACGTTGCCCACGGGCTCCAGGCCGGGCCCCCGCGCCGTCACTTTGTTGGCATCACCCAGCGCCATGCCCACGTGGACGTCGAAGGGGCTCTTGTCGATGTTCTGCCCGGCAAACAGCACCGTGACCTGGGCCGAGAGAGCGCTGGGTGAATTCCCGCCCGGGCCCTGGGGAGCGGGCGAGGGCCGGCCGTGGCCAGGGGGGCACTGGGGCGGGGGCACAGCCCCCTGACCAGGAGGGGGCTGGGCTGCTGTTTGCATAGGGCCTGTGATCCTGCCAGAGCACTTCTGAATGCAGCCACCTCGGGGAGGGGGGGGGGAAAACACAGCAGCGAGGGCAGAACCCCCCCATCAAGCAACCGAACAGCCCCCTGTGACATTATTGACATAACCTGTGACCGTGTAGATCATTGTTGCAACCACTGTTATGTATCTGCAGCAAATATTGTACCAAGGTTGTCGTGTGAGGTGTCTATGGAAAGGTTATGATTTGCTGGCTATGATTACGCGGTCTGTATGTGTGTATTGTTTTTGTGGTTGAATTGGCTAGGTACTTGTATCTCAATGCCATTTGATTCTAAGCAGCTCCGAGCTCTGGTCAAGTGAAAACATTCTCTAAGCATTTGGTCAGCTCCTTGAGAAAGGAATTTGCAAGTTAAGTGCCCTATCAAGAAACACTTAACTGACAATGGCCCTTGGGAGATGCCAATCCACATCGGAGCTTTCCTGGGAACGTTCAAACTAAGGTCAGGCTTGACAAAGCCCTGGCTGGGATGATTTAGTTGGGGATTGGTCCTGCTCTGAGCAGGGGGTTGGACTAGATACCTCCTGAGGTCCCTTCCCACCCTGATATTCTATGAACATGTCAACAATGGCGAGGCCTGTAAAGAACTGAGTCATGCATGGACATGTGACTTGCCCATGTGACTCCAAGCTCCATCTTGCTGCTGTGAATTCTACAGGAAGGAAAAGCGGGGTCCTTCCACCTGGAAGAGACTATAAAAGGCTGATGCCTCATCTCCTTTGGTCTTCAATCCTGCTGCTTGCCTCTGGAGGGATTGTGCTACAAACTGAAGCTCTGAACAAAGGACTGAGGACCCATCCCAGCTGGGGATGTTCCAGAGACTTGATTTGAACCTGCAGTTTATTCCATCACTGCTACAAGCCTGAACCAAGAACTTTGCCATTACTGGATGGAATTGATTCCATTTAACCAGTTCTAGCTCTCATCTCTATCTTTTTCCTTTTATGAATAAACCTTTAGATTTTACATTCTAAAGGATTGGCAACAGTGTGATTTGTGGGTAAAATCTGACTTGTATATTGACTAGGGTTACCATATCTAATAAATAAAAAAAGAGGACCCTCCACGGGCCCTGGCCCCGCCCATTTCCCCACCCCTAGCCCCGCCCCAACTCCGCCCCTTCCCCACCCTAACTCCGTCCCCTCCTCCCTCCCACTCCCAGCCACGGGGAAAGGGCTGCCCCAGCCCTACCGGCTTCACGGTTTGCCGGGCAGCCCCCAGACCCTGCGCCCCCGGCTGGCGCTTCCCCAGCGCAGCTGGAGCCCGGGAGGGGAAGCGCCCAGCCGGGGGCGCAGGGTCTGGAGGCTGCCCGGCAAACCGTGAAGCTGGTAGCGCTTGGGCTTTGGGCAGCCCCCTTGCCTCCGGACCCTGCGCCCCCAGCCGGGCACTTCCCCGCCCGGGCTCCGGCGGCGCAGGGTCCGGAGGCAAGGGGCCTGCCCGAAGCCGGTAGTGCTCGGGCAGCCCGGCTCTTAAACAGAGCCGAAGAGTCAGGGGAGGAGCAGAGCCGCCATTTTCCCGGACATGTTCGGCTTTTTGGCAATTTCCCCCGGACGGGGGTTTGACTGCCGAAAAGCCGGACATGTCCGGGAAAAAGAGGACGTATGGTAACCCTAATATTGACCTGAGTCAGGGCCTTGGTCCTTTGGGATCAGGAGAACCTTTTTTCTTTTACTGGGATGTTGGTTTTCATAACCATTTGTCCCCATAAGGAGCGGTGCCGGTGGTGATCCTGGGAAACTGCAGTGTCTGAGGGAATTGTTTGTGTGACTTGTGGTTAGCCAGTGGGGTGAGACCGAAGTCCTCGATGTTTGGCTGGTTTGGTGTGCAAAGGACCCCGAGCCTGGGGCTGTGACTGTCCTGAGCAATTTGTCCTGAATTGATACTCTCAGTGGTGTCTCGCCAGAGGCAGCATCGTTACACCCCCCGGAACATGGGGAGCCCCCCAACCCTCACACAGCAGCTGTGTGGCCCTGAGCAGAGGGGCCAACTGGGCCCAGCCAGCGGTACCAGCCCTCCATCCTCCCCCAGCACCCCCAGGGGGCTCTGGCCGGGCGGGCAGCTCACCTTGTGCAGCCCGGCCACCTTGGGCACATAGGTCACCGAGTACGTCCGCTTCTTGTCGTTGTTGGCGACCACCTTGGCCTGCGGAGGAAGGCCCCGGAGGTGAGGCTGGGGCAGAGGCTGCGCCGGGGGCCGCAAGGGCACCTGGGGACTGTACCCCAGCGCCCCACCCACTGGGGGGGCCCCGGCCGTGCCCAGCTCCGCCCTGGGGCAATGCACTCACATGGCGCCCACCAGAGAGATGAGGAGATGGAAGCAGCGAGGTACAGGGCGTCGTTGAGAGTCATACGGGGAATCAGGGTCAGAGCCGGGGATAGAACCCAGGAGTCCTGGCTCCCAGCCCCCTGCTCTACCCACAAGGCCCCACTCCCCTCCCAGAGCCGGGGATAGAACCCAGGAGTCCTGGCTCCCAGCCCCCTGCTCTATCCACTAGACCCTGCTGCTCAGAGCTCCTGCTCTCTGTGCCCTGGCCCCACCAGAGGGCAGGGGGATCCCTGGGCAGGGGGTGCAGGAGCGGCAGGCCGACCCCCAGGAGCCCCTACCTCCTCGGTGTGTCCCTCGGGGTCCTCGATGTAGACCAGCACCTCGCCCAGCCCCGCCTCCAGGGTCTCCACCGTGAACTGGGCCGGCTTCAGCACCGTGTTCCCCTGGGGCTCGATCCCTGCGGCACCGGGACAGGGGGCTCAAGGGGGGCACCAGCTGGGGCTGCTCCCCCATAGCCCTGCCCTGAGTGCTTCTACCCCCTCCCCCCGTGTCCCCCATTCCTGCCCCTTCCCCTCCCCCGTTCCTGTCCCCTCCCCTCCCTGCAGCCCTGGCTCCCAGGAGCCCCTCCCACGTGGGGCAGGGTGTGGAGGCAGAGACCCCTGCCTCAGGTCCCCCCCAGGCTGGTCCCTGCGGCAGGTGGGGGTGGGGCCCTACCGGGGCCGTAGGCGATGGCCTTCTTGGGGTTCAGCTGCTTGGAGCGCAGGGGGGCCCCAGGCTTCAGCTTGGCTTTGGGGAACTGGGACAGGTAGGTCATGACTGAGTGTTCGTCCACGTCGGGGTCCACAATCTCCTCCGGGGCGATCACCTGGGGGGAGGGAGCGGGGCCTGTGCTCAGGGCATGCCTCTGAGAGCCCCCCAGCCCCACCAAGAGTGCCCTGCCCCCGAGAGCCAGCCCCCCGCCCCACCAAAAGCGCCCCGCCCCCGAGAGCCAACCCCCAGCACCACTGAGAGCCCCCCACTCTGACGCAGCCCTGCCCCGAGAGCTGACCCCCAGAGCCCCCCAGCCCCACCGAGAGCCCCCTGCCCGACGCGCCCCCGAGAGCCGACCCCCAGAGCCCCCAGCCCCACTGAGAGTCCCCCACCCTGACGCGCCTCACCAAGAGCGCTCCGTCCCCGAGAGCCGACCCCCAGCCCCACCGAGAAGTCCCCCACCCTGACGCAGCCCTGACCCCGAGAGCCGACCCCCACAGCCCCCAGCCCCACCGAGAGCCCCCAACCCTGACGCAGCCCTGACCCCCAGAGCCCCCCAGCCCCACCGACACCCCCCCCATCCTGACGCAGCCCTGCCCCGACAGCTGACCCCCAGCCTCCTAAGAGCCCCCAGCCCCAATGTGCTGCTCCCCAGGGCTTCCCTGACCCCAGCCCTGACTTGGGGGGGGCCGAGGGGGCAGAACTGGGTTCCGAGCAGCTGACCGGCATGCTGAGTGGGAGCTGCCAACCCCTTCACCCCGAGGTGCCAGTGCAACTCCCACCCCCCAGCTGCATTCCCCAGCGCCGGGGACAGGCCCTGTCTGTGCCCCAAACAAGGCTGGGGTGACACCCAGAACCGCCCAGCCCCAGGGGCAGCTCTCCCATGTGTACCCCGAGACTGGTTCCCGGGGTGCTGGCTTGGGGAGCTGTGCCCATGCCTGGTTTCCCCGCCGGCCCCCAGCCCAGAGAACAGCCCTGGAGTGCCCAGGGGTGCCCCCCTGTCTGGCCCCCACATGAGGAGTGTGCCCCAGCCCAGAGAATGACCCAGGGGTGCCCCCCTGTCTGGCCCCCGCACAGGGCGGGGGGTGCCCCAACCCACAGAATGACCCAGGGGTGCCCCCCTGTCTGGCCCCCGCACAGGGCGGGGGGTGCCCCAACCCACAGAATGACCCTGGGGTGCCCCCCTGTCTGGCCCCCGCATGGCAGGGGGTCCCGTACCTGGGGTACGCCCAGCCAGTCGTCCGCCTGCTGCATGGCTTCCCGGGCATTCTCCACGGGCTGGTTGGGGTCCCAGGTCTCCCAGTCGGGACACAGGCCTGTGGGGACGGAGCGGGGGGGACGGCGTCAGACCGGTGGGCGGGGCGGGCATGGCCTTGGCAGAGAGAGACGTCTCTCCAGGAGCCCTGCTGATAATGGGGCATTGTGGGCTTCCCTGGCACTGAGCCAGCTCCGGGCTGGGGGCTCCTGGATCCTCGCTGGGGTCCCCACGGGCATGGGAGCCCCCACTCTTGGGGTGGGGGGAGAGACAAACCAGAGCCAGATTCCTGTGGCCCCCCAACTGCACTTAGGACGGCTCCTTCCTCGCTCCTGTTCAGCCTAGAGCTGCCCATGGAGTGAGCCTAGTGGGTAGAGCCAGGCCTGGCCCTGGGTGTGCCTCAGTTTCCCCATCTGCGCCATACAGCAGCGGTGGGGGCGGGTGTATTGGCCCAGCCAGGCTGGGAACCTGTCAGGCAGCGAGAGCTGGCGAAGGGCAGAGAACCGGCCCGGTCCAAATAGGCTCAGAGCCACGTGCCTCTCTGAGAGCCGCCTTCCATGTGGTGCTGCGCTCCCCCCCAGCCCGCCCAGCGGCCCCCGACGTGCCTGGCTAAGCCCAGCCGCTGCCGGGCACCACGCCCCCAGCGCTGAAATGCAGCCCCCTCTGGGGTGGGACACAGCAGCTGTCTGCCAGCGCAGGGCAGCCGGGCAGGATGTAAAGGGAAGATAGGGGGCCCACAAGCCATGTGCGCGGGGGGACGGGGAGCCAGGAGACCCCCTGGCTGTGGGGAAGGAAGGGGAGCTGGGGGCCCCCAAGCTGTGTGTGTGTGTGGGGGGGGTGACAGAAGCTGGGGGACCTCCAAGCCATGTGCATGAGAGGGATGGGGAGATAGGGGTCCCCAAGTCACATGCGTGTGGGGGATGGGGAGCTGGGGACCCCCCCCAAGGCGTGTGCACGGGGGGGAGGGGATCTGGGGGAACCCCAAGGTGCATGCGTGGGGGGATGGGGAGCTGGGGGACCCCCAAAGCGTGTGCGGACAGGCAGTGGAGCCAGGCGGCAGGATGAGGGGCTTTTAGGCATCCCGGGGCGCAGCAGGGGGTGACGCTGGGGGATCCGGCCGGGCACAGCCCAGGGCTCTGCGCCGGGACACCGGCTTCCCGGGGGAAGCTGAGAGGGGGGCGGGGATGGGGGGGGGGGCGGCCGGAAGGGCACTATCACTCCTTTGCAGCTGTCTGGGTCTGACGGCCCCATTGTGTGTGGGGGGGGGCGGGGGGGCAGGTGTTTAGGGTGTGTGGATATGGGAGCTGGGTGTCTGTCAGGGAGGAGGGGGGGATGAACAGGGGCTGTACAGGGGGTGGCTGTAGGGGTCTTTGTATAGGTGTGTGTGTGTAGGGGAGTGTACAGCGTGTGGGTATAGAGGGAGGGTGTCTGGGGGTGCACAGAGCAGGTGTGTGTACAGGGCTACAGGGGGTGTTTGGGGGGGCACAGGGAGGTAAAGGGGCATACAAGGGGTGTGCAGGGAGTACAGGGGATATGGAGCATACAAGGCAGATACAGGGATGTACGGGAGGCATGCAGGGGGTGTGTGGGGAGTATAGGAGGGTTATGGGGGTACTGGGCAGGTACAGGGGATACGGGGGGTACAGGACAGGTCTGGGGATATGGGGGGTATGGGGCAGGTATGAGGCAGGTACGGGGGAGTATGGGGGGTGTACGGGAGTACAGGGCAGGTATGGGGGGGTACAGCGCATGTCCAGGGGTTCCAGGGGTGTATGGATGGATATAGGGGGGTCCGGGGCAGGTCTGGGGGTATATGGGTGGATACGGGGGGTCCAGGGCAGGTCTGGGGGGTCCAGGGCAGGTCCGGGGGGTGTATGGGTGGATATAGGGGGGTCCGGGGCAGGTCTGGGGGGTCCAGGGGGTGTATGGGGGTACAGGGCAGATATGGGGGTACAGCACATGTCCAGGGGTTCCAGGGATGTATGGGTGGCTATAGGGGGGTCTGGGGCAGGTCTGGGGGGTCCAGGGGGTGTTTGGGGGTCCAGGGGGTGTATGGGGGTCCAGTGCACGTCCAGGGATGGATACAGGGGGGTCTGGGGCAGGTCCAGGGATCCACTCACCCGGGGCGCAGTTGTCCACCAGGGCGCCCAGGGCTTTGCCGTCCTGCCAGTCCCGGTGGAAGTTGGTGATGGGCAGCTGGGGCACCTTGTTCTGGATCCAGCCCAGCAACCGCTGCTTCGGCGTCTGCTTCTTGGCGTCCTCCTCGTCCTCGTCCTCCCACATGGGCATGGAGATGGAGTAGTGCAGGATCAGTGTCCAGATCAACCCCAGGATTAGCTTCAGGTTCCCGTCCACGATGGCTTTACTGTCTGTGGGGACAGGGGGGGGTCAGGCGGGGGCGCCGGCTGCCCCTTTTGGGGGGTCTCACGGGTATCAGCTGCCCCCCGTGGGCACTGGGCTGGGAGCGCCAGGGGCACGGCTGGCAGGTGCAAAGCAGCCCCCCCGGTGCCCCTCACTCCCGACCCCCAGCCCCCTGCTGTCCCATCCTGCCCCCCCTCCTGGGGGAGAGCCAGAGGCAACTTGCTCAGGGCGGGGGCAGGAGGAAAGACCCCCATAGCCAGTACCCCCCCCACCCCAACCGGATCCTCAAACTGGGCAGCTGGGCCCCCCCACCCCCAGCCCATGACTCTCCAGAGGGGGTGCATGGGGTGCTGTGTGCCCCTCCCCCCACCCCGTGCTCTGGCAGCGTGCCAGGCCTGGGCCCAGGGAACAATGCGCCCGCCCGCCCCTTCCTGCTCCTCACTCTTTCCATAAACACTGGCCGGGCGGAGCCGCAGGGGCCAGGCCGAGAGCAGAGCTGGGGGGGGGGGGGGGGGGGGGCTAACAATGGACCCCCCCAGGCTTTAGACTCAGCAGGGACAGGGGGTGCCCCGGGGCAGGGGGGCGCAGTGCAGGATGAGCACTGAATGCCTCCAATCCAGCCTGCTCCCCTCCCTCACCCCACTGCAGCTCCTCTCCCCTCCCTCTGCGCCTCTGGTCTCTGCCCTGGGCCGCCCCCCCTGCCAGGCATCCTGCTAAGCCCACGCTGCGGGAGACTCCCCGCCAGCGCGGAGCGCTACGGAGCTTCTGACACAAGGCCGCCCGGTCCCGCTCCCAGCCAGCAGGGGGCAGCGCTCCTCCGGGCAGCACTGCCTCACTGCCTGTGGGGATGGGAACGCCGGCGCGGCTTGCTTCACACACCCAGCAGGCCCTGCGCTTCTGCCCGGCTGAGGGGGCACCTGGGCCCCGGGGGAGATGCCAATGCTGGAGGAAGCGGCATTTCTTGGTGGGCCCATTCCTGGGCGCTGCGCAGGTTGGGTCTGTGCCAGCCCCGTGCCCCAGCTGGGCTGCACTGCGAGTGCTCTGGTGGGTGGGCCATATCCACGCGGGTGCCCCCGCTCAGTGCCACTGCCAAGCGGCTGGTTGTGAACCCTGCCCTCCAGGCACTTGTTGGCTCTGCCGGCCATGTTCTGCCCTCCCACGGGGCAGAGAGGGACAGTCTCGGACCCAGCATTACTGGGAGCGTTACACATCAGCTGCATCTCACCCCAGAGGTGGCTGCATTTCAGAGGTGGAGACCCAAAACACGTGTGAGTCTGAGATGTCCATGGGGCAGCTCCACTACGGGCATCCCAGGCCTGGCCCCATGGATCCCCCCATGCCAGGGACGCTAGTCGGGGGCTGCCGGGCTCGGGGGCTCTGCAAATCATTAGTGGCCTGCCAGCGGAGCAGAGCCTGGGCTCCCGGGGGCATCACTACACAAACCTTCCTCGCCCAGACGAACAATGGTCCCCCGCCAGCACCGGCCTGTGCTGTGCAACCATGCTGGGAGGGGGGAAACTGAGGCAGGGCGACTGACTCCCCCAAGACAAATCAGCGATTCAGTGGAAAAGCCACGAACAGAACCCAGGAGTCCTGGCTCCCCCCCACCTCCCCAACCATTAAACTCCACTTGGAATGGAACCCAGGAGGTGGGGGAGGGGAGCCAGGATGCTAGGTGGGGGGGGGAAGCCAGGACACTAGGTGAGGGGGGTAAGTTGGGGAGGGGAGGCGGGACGCTAGGCGAGGGGGGGAGGGGAGGTGGGACGCTAGGTGAGGGGGGCGAGTGGGGAGGGGAGGCGGGACGCTAGGTGAGGTGGGGAAGGGAGCCGGGAGGCTCGGTGGAGGTGCTCTGCGCTGCGGCCTCTGGCGGGTGGGGAGGGAGCCGGGATGCTAGGTGAGGGGGGGAAGGGAGCCGGGACGCTCGGCGGGGGGCTCTGTGCTGCGGCCCCCGGCAGGTGGGGGAGGGGAGCCAGGATGCTAGGTGAGGGGGGGAAGGGAGCCGGGACGCTCGGCGGGTGTGGGGGGCTCTGTGCTGCGGCCCCCGGCAGGTGGGGGAGGGGAGCCAGGACGCTAGGTGAGGTGGGGTGAGGGGAGCTGGGGAGCTCGGCAGGGGCGGGGGGCTCTGCGCTGCGGCCCCCGTCGGGTGGGGGAGGGGCGGTGGACATGGAAAAAGCAATTGGATTTGGCCCAGGGAGGAAATGGGCTGCAGATGTTCCCAGCCAGGCTCCATCGATCCCGGGGGGGGGGGGGGGGGGGGGGGGGAGGAGGGGAGGGGAGTGCGGGGGAGGCCGCTGAGCGGGCGCAGAGGGGCCGGGTCCCTGGCGCGGGCCGGGCGTCCTGCCCAGCCAGCCTCTGACCTTGAGGAAACCTGGGGGGGGCTGGTCCCTCTCCGGCAACTGGGGGCCAGGTCTGGGAGATTAGGGAGCACCCCCGCGGTCAGGCCAGGATGGGGCAACTGTGGGGGGGGGGCGGGGGACAAGAGACTGGCCCAGAGCGGCCCAGCCCTGCCAGCCGCAGTGCCAGGGCTCCAATCCTGATTTGTTCTGGCTCGGAGAGGGGCTGGGCGGGGGGGAAACAGCTGCTGTTCCCAAGGCCCCCCCCCGCCTTTGTCCACCAAAGGGAGCCGCTCAGCTGTTGGCTCCAGGAGGGGCAGCAGCTGGGGGGTGGGGGGACGCTGAGAAACTGGCTCCTTTGTTCCATGTTGCCAGGGGTCTGAGCAGAGCGGCATGGGCCCGATCCTGCACCCAGCCCGCCGAGCCCCCGCCCCAGGGGATGCACCCCACAGCTGGGGCGTTAGGCACCCGGGTTTGGAAATGACCTGTGCATCCCCACACACACCCCCGGTGGTTATTGCTTAGAGCCTTGCAGAGAGGGGGTCAGTGTCCCAGGGATTTAAACCCAGGGGCACCAGGTTTAAATCCCTGGAGGGGGGAACAGCCCCCCTTGAGCTACACCTGCTCTGGTCAGACCCTCCCCCCCATGTCTAGGCCCTTGGGACTGGGGCAGGCCACACTCAGATCCCCCTTTTCCGTCCCCGCACTAGGAGGATCCCCCCAACCTCCCCCAGAAGCACCCTGGTCCTGCAGGGGATTGGAGGGTGGGGGGGTCGGCTCTGCGGCGGGATCGGAGGGGCCGGTGCGCAGGACGGCACGTCCACGGGGCCCCAAAACACGCCCCAGGACAGGGCGGTGGCTGGAGACAGCGAACATCTGCGCCCAGCTGTGGGGTCCCCTGCCCGCCCGGCTCCCCCCGCCCCGCCCTGCTGCTGCCTTTCTGACGGCTGATCCCATCCCAGCACGTCACCCGCTTGGCAGGTGCTCACGCCAGCACCACAAGATCTGCCCCCTGCCCAGCCCCCCAGAGGAGGGGAGAGACCCGAGGCTGCACAGGGGCCCCCCTATGGGGCATAACCCTCCCAGCTCCCCCCAGGTTCTGGACACGCCAGCTCCATGCGTGTAACGAGTTTACAAGGCTCAGTTACACCAGGCAGGGGGGCAATCAGGCAGGTGGCTGGGGGGACCCTGCCACCCTTCCCCCAGAGGGCTTTGCGGCACCGCTGGGTCCCCGGGCTGAGGGGCAGGGAAGACAGCCCCAGCAGGAAGCTCGGTTTCCCAGCCCCGCGGCTCCGGCCACCCCCCCGCTCTCATTGCTGACGCCTGAGCTCAGCGCGGAGCAGCCCAGCCCGCCGTCTCCGGAGGGATGAGCTCACCACGGCGCTGGAGGGAGCCAGCGGGCGGCTGGGAGCGCAGCCGGGGGCGGAGGGGGCCTGATGTGCAGCGTGAGGCCTCCCGCAGGGCTCCCTGCCCGGCACCGGCCCCGGCAGGGAGCCGTGCCGGCCGCCCCAGGCCTGGACCACGGGGTTCACTGGGGGACACGCAGCTGCCCGGCCCTGCCACCTCCCGGGGGGGCCGCCCTGCCGGCGGTCACTGCCTGCTGTGCCCCGTGGGTCTGCCACAGCCGCCCTGCCCATGCACTGCACCACGGCCCGGCTGGCTGGCACAGCCGGTCGGGAGGCAGAGCCGTGGCGGCAGGGAGGGTGGATGGGGATGAACAGCAGGGGTGGGGTCACTGGGGAAGGGGCTGGATGGACGGACAGACGGACGGAGCCGCGGTGGGAGCGGGCGGGCGGCTGGATGGAGGGACTGACGGAGCTAGGGTGGGAGCGGGCAGCTGGACAGAGCTGGGGTGGGAGCGGGCGGCTGGACGGACGGACGGACAGACAGAGCCGTGTGGGAGCGGGCGGGCGGCTGGACGGACAGACAGAGCCGGGGTGGGAGTGGGCGGGCGGCTGGACAGACAGACAGACGGAGCTGGGGTGGGAGCGGGCGGGCAGCTGTACGGACAGACGGAGCCGGGGTGGGAGCGGGCGGGCGGCTGGACGGACAGACAGACAGACGGAGCCGGGGTGGGAGCGGGCGGGCGGCTGGACGGACAGACAGACAGACGGAGCCGGGGTGGGAGCGGGCGGGCGGCTGGACGGACAGACAGACGGAGCCGGGGTGGGAGCGGGCGGGCGGCTGGACGGACAGGTGGACGGAGCCGGGGGGGTATTTCCATGTCGGGAGGCGTCAGCCCTGGCGTGTGGGACGGGCCCCTTACCGGGAAGAGGGGCTGCATGATTCACCCGTCCCCAGACCCCACACTGGGCACCAGAACCTGCGAACTCTCGACCGCACCCCCACTGCTTGAGAACCAACCCGAGGGCAGAATGTCAATGAGCTACCAGTCAACAGTGTGCTGATTGGCCGTTTCCTCTGACATCACAAGCCCGCCCCAATGGGTTGTGCCCAAAATTGTCCCTCTGTTTGACCCACTGATGTAAACCCACCTGTTCCCTGACCCGTGACCCCGTCCCAGCAGCCAGTCCCAGCCACCCCCCAGTGACCCTGCCCCCTTCCCCAGTGACCCCGCCCCTGCTGTTCATCCCTGCCCCCAGTGACCCCGCCTCTTCCCCAGTGACCCCGCCCCTGCTGTCCCTGACCTGTCCCCAGGGACCACACCCCCACAGTTGTTCCCCCCTCCAGCCCCATTGGCACCCACTCTGCCCATTGCCTCATCCCCCCACCACACCCCAGCATCCCCCCAAACAGCCCCCCCGCCGGCAGCTCCCAGGCTGCGCGGGGGGAGCTGCCAGGCCTGGAGGGATCGGGGATGGGGGAAGGGGATGGGGGGGGGGAAGGGGGGACTGGGTTTGGGGCAGATGAACCGAGCTCAGCTGCTCATGGCAGCTGCCCCGAGCGAGCAGGGGCTGGGCCCGGCAATGGGAGCAGGCAGCGGGATTAGCCGGAGAATGTTCCCCCGGCCCCCCCAGCCCCTGCCAGCTGCTGCCCGGCCCCACGCTGGGGCCCCGCCCCAGCCAGGCACCGGCTGTCCTGGGGAGGGGGTTGGCTCCACCCCCCGCCAGCCCCAGGGGCCATCGTGCTGAGGACTGGCCCTGAGCGTCCCCCAGACACGCTTGAGAGCCCCCCACCTCCTCCCCCCCGCGCTGCCCACCCAGCCTCCCCGGGACACGCCTGAGAGCCCCAACTGCCTGGCGCCCCCGACAAGACCCCGGGGCCGAGGCCGGGCAGCCAGGCCGTGCTCCCGCGGCCACCCCCTAGCCTCCTGCCCCCCCGGGCACAGCCCACCCCCAGGTTCAAACCCCACAACCAGTCACCCTCCCCAGCCCCCTGCCCCCCCAGGCACAGCCCAGCTCCAGGTTCAAACCCCACAACCAGTCACCCCCCAGGCACAGCTCACCCCAGGTACAAACCCCACAACTAGTCACTCCCCCCAGGCCCCTGCCCCCCGAGGAACAGCCCAGCCCCAGGTACAAACCCCACAACCAGTCACTCCCCCCAGCCCCCAGTGCCCCTGGACGCAGCCCCCCCTGGGTACAAAGTTCATCCCCACCCCCTGCTTGTACGCTGGGCACAGCCCACCCCCCCACACCTTATACATCCCACAACCATTCACCCACCATCACCTGCCCACCGTCTCAGCCCCCAGTAACCTCCAGTGCCAGCGGCCTGCAGACACCCCCCAGCCCAGCCCCTCCCGTAGCCCAGCCAGCCTGTCCCCCCCCGCAGCTAGCCAGAGGGAGCGAACCCCACGCCAGGGCGGGGGGGAGGGGGCATGTCAGGCAGCACCAGTTCCCTGGGGTGTCCCCAGCCGCTCTCAGCCCCACCCTGCAGGCAGCCCTCCCGGGCCCAGACCCCATCCTGGCTGCTCTCACTCGCTCCCATCCCAGCTGCCCAGAGCTCGCAACATCTGCCCTGGCCCAGCAACCCCGGAGCTCCCAGGGAGGGAACCCGTTTTGGATGCCAAAGGGTTAACTCCGCAGGCTGAGCCCGGCTGGGGGGGGGGGGGGGGGGAGAACAGGGCCAGGCCATCAGCTCTCAGCAAGGCCCGGCCTGGGCTGGGACCTGTGCGGGGGCCCAGGCCAGGCTGCAGCCACCCCCTTGGACTTTCCAGAGTGAGAGGGAAGCCGGGCGGGGCAGGGCGGCGTGGGTCCGGCCTGGGCGAGGGGCCAAAGCTCTGTCCTGGCTCAGGCAGGGATGAAATCACAAATGGACAGTCGGAGGGGGGGGGGGGGGTGGGCGCGGCTCCGTGGCGCTTCGCAAACGGCCACTCCGACCCTCAGTGGCCTGCTGCCTCCGCAAGCGGCTCTGGGCCCAGGGGAATCGCTCGCCCCGCGCCGGAATGCAGCTGCCTCTGGGGTGGGACGTGGCAGCTGTTTAACCGCCGCACGGCAACGCCACATGTTTGAGGGCTGAGCCCCCTATGGAACCAGCGCTGGGCAAACAACAAGGGCCAGAGCTGGGGCTGGATCTGCCCCACGCTTCGAGAGGTCCCCTCTCTGCTCAGGAGGCCAGGGCTAGCCCCATGCGCAGCTGTACAGCCCCATGGGTCAGATCTGTGAGCCCTGCCCTTCCCTTCGCTCTGTGAGCCAGACAGGGAGCTCAAAGACGCTGGGGAACAAGTGTGCGGGGGGAGGGGGGGGGCAGGCTGCTCCAAACACTCCCTCCCTCCCCTCCTATGAAGGCTGACCAAATCAAAGCCCCAGACCGCCCAGAAAGCTCCCTTTGCTGCCCCCTCTCGCTTTGCCCCCATGCCCCCTGCCCCACAGCGGCAGCCTGGCAATGCCCCCCAGTGGATAGGGCAGGCACAGGTCTCCCCTCACCCCCCCAGGCCTGTATCCCAGCTGGGTGCCGCCTGTCACAGGGGAGACCCTCGCCCCTTGCCAGGTGGGGTGGAGCTAGCCGGGGGGGGGGGGGGGGGAAGATCAGAGGACAGGAGCCCCCTGCACAGAGATGGGGGCCTGGTTCTGATCTCGCCCCGGGCAGCTTTCCCCCAGGGGCCCGGCGGGTTCCCAGCGGGGGCCGTGAGAGCCAGGACCCTCAGAATCGTTTGTTTTTCCTTCCTGCCCGTGTGGCTCCAGCCGGCTAATCCCCTTCATTCCCTGGGCCAGCTCCCACACAGCAACGGGCAGCAAGCGCCAGGCCCCCACGCTGGCCTCCTGCTGCCTGCATCTGCCTCGCTGCCCAGCCTGCTGGGGCAAACTCTTGGCTGTGGGGGCAGGCTGGTATGGGGGGCAGGCTGGTATGGGGAGCCCCCCCCCCAGTGTCACTGTCCCACCAAAACACACACAAGCAAAACCAGGACACCGGAATTGACCTCTCCGAGCCAGGGCACTTGGCTGGCCTGCTAGTGAACTGCATAACAGGGAGATGCAGCAGCTGTGTGTGTGTGCGTGTGCGTGTGTGTGTGAGAGAGAGAGAGACCTGGGGGGTGTACGTGTGAGATCAGCGTGGGGGGCGAGAGCTGGGGGTCAGGGCGCAGTGTGTGTCTAGGGGAGAGAAAGCGAGTGTGTAAGGGGGCCATCAGCTTCAGTGTGTCTGTGTCCAATCAACTCAGCGCCATGTGAAGGGATCGGGGGGGGGGGGGGGGGAGAATCGGTATGTGTGTCAGGGCTCCAGAGATCAGTGGGTGTGTCAGTGACAGAGCACAGTATGCGAGAGAGATCTCTGTGTGTGTAAGGGGAACAAGGGCATTTGTGACACACATAGATCAGTGTGTGTGTTAGTGACATGCAGGGACCAGCGGGTGTGGGGTATGAATGTATCAGTGTCACACACAGATCAGGATGAGTGAGTGTGTCGGGGGCACACAGATCCCTGTGTGTGAGCAGGTGTGTCAGGGACACCCACAGATCAGTGGATGTGAGCGACAACACGTTGTGAGAGAAAGTAGCAGGTGTGAGTAGGTGTGTCAGTGTCACATACATATCAGTTTAAGTCAGTGATTCTCAAACTTCTGTACTGGTGACGCCTGTCACACAGCAAGTCTCTGAGTACGACCCCCCCCCCATAAATTAAAAACACTTGTTTATATATTTAACACCATTATAAATGCTGGAGGCAAGCAGGGTTTGGGGTGGAGGCTGACAGCTCGCGACACCCCACATAATAACCTCACGACCCCCTGAGGGGTCCTGACCCCCAGTTTGAGACCCCCTGGTGTAAGTGAGTGTGTAAGGGGCACACTGATCACTGTGTGTGAGCAGGTGTGTCAGGGTCACAGGCAGATCAGTGGGTGTGAGGGTGTGTGTCAGAAAGAGCAGTGTGTGGGTGAGTGGGTTGAGTGTGTCTGACACGCAGATCGGGGGGGGGAATGTCAGTGGAACCACATCAATCAGTGCGTGTGAGGGGGTGTGTCAGTGGCACACTCAGATCAGGGTTTGTGCAGGGGTGTCAGAGACAGAACACAGTGCGTGACAGATCAGTGTGTGGGTGAGTGTGTCTGACACACAGATCAGAGTGCGTGAGGGAGAGGTCAGGGGCACACACAGATCAGTATGTGAGTGTGTCAGGGGCACATGCAGATTGGTGGCTGTGAGTGGGTGTGTCAGCGGCATGTGCAGATCAGTGAGTGCGAGGGGTGTGTCAATGGCACATGCTGCCCGTGGCACACTCAGATCAGTGGGTGTGAGTGAGTGTGTCAGGGAACATGCAGATCAGTGGGTGTGAGCGGGCATGTCAGGGGCACACTTAGCGCTGTGAGTTTGAGTGGGTGCATCAGGGGCACACTCCACACTGGGTGTGAGCAGGCATGTCAGGGGCACACTCGGCAGAGTGGGCATGTCAGGGGCACACTCGGCGCTGTGAGCATGAGTGGGGGTGTAGGCGCAGTGGGCCAGGGGCACACTCGGCGACGCGAGCGTGAGCAGGCGTGCCGGGGGCACACCGTGCACTGCGGGTGTGAGGGGCGTGTCGGGGGCACACTCGGCGCCGTGGGCGTGTCCCTGCGCCCGGACTCACCGATGGACACCAGCTTGATGTGCTCCCGCTCCAGGAACTCCAGCGCCACCGACACGTTCTCCAGCTTCATCTGGCGGAAGTTGGGGCGCGCGTGGTACTTGCGGTACATGCGCTTCTGGCTCAGCACCTCCAGCAGCGCGATGAGCCGCAGCCCGTCGCCCAGGTCGCGCTGCAGGTCGCCCAGGCGCTTGTGCACGCACTTGAGGTGCTCGTTGCACCAGCGGGTGAACGTGTTCTGCTGGATCTTCTTCCAGGGCGCGTCCTCCGCCAGGTCCTTCTCCGTGGCCGGCATCTCCTCCGCCTCCTCGCCGGCCGCCGGCGCCTCGGGGCAGCTGTGGCTGTTCATCTCCGCCGCGCGGGGGGCTCGCCGGCCCGGGAAGGAGGAGGGGGGAACCGAGCAGCCCCCGCGGCGAGCTCCTGCCCCACGCGTGGGCTCTCCCCGTGCGCGGCGGTCGCGAGTGGGGCTGTGCCGGCGGCTCCCGGGTGCGCCCCAGTGAAGCGGCGGCCCCGCGCCGGGGGGTTTTAAGGGGCCGCCGCCCGCCCGCCCCCCCGGGCCCCGCGTCAGGACGCAGGACTCCCAGGAATGCCGGGGCCTGACCATATACAAGTAAGAGCCGAGCAGGAACTTTCTCTTCCTCCCCGCGGAGATAACGCCCGGGCCGGCGATTGGGCGCTAAGGATAGCGGGGGGTTGGGATTGGCTCGGCCCCCGCCCCCCCGGGCTGACGCCGGGGACATCTGGCTGCTATTTTTAACCTGCCCCCAAACCGGGGGGAGGGGAGGATCCTCGCTCCTTGTAGACAATGGGAGGAGGGCCCCTGCACCCCCCCCCCCCCCAAACCGCCGAAGGACCCCGGTCGCCGGGAGGCACCATAGGAAGAAGTGGGGCCGGGCATGTGGGCCTGGAGGGGGGACCAAAGATGAGCACCTGGAGTTCTGGCCCCGGCTGGCTGCACACCCCAGGGCTTTGCTCTGTGTCACTCCGTGCCTCAGTTTCCCCATCTGTCACTCGGAGGGGGGGATCCCAGACCCACGTGGGTGGGCGGGCCGGACTTCATTCATTCGGGTGAGCGCCCCGCGCTTGGGGATCCCGGTGGAAGGTGCTAGAGTGCGGCCGTGTGTGCTCAGCGCTCAGAAAAAGCCCTCTCATGGAAAGCCCTGGCGAGCCGCGGGGGAGGGGACGGGCCCGGAGCGCAGGAGGGGGCAGGGAGCCCGGAGGTTCATATTTCTCTCATGATGCACCGCTCAGAATAACCCATGAGCTGTGTGGTCACAGTGAGCCCGCAGCTCGATGCGTGACGTGACGCGGAGCCTGGCCGGCTGGCTGAGCAATGGGACGGCTCAGGTCCGACTGCGTGGCCCGGGCCTCACCCGGTAAACGGCTCCCACGCCTGGTAAACAGCTACAGGGCCCGATAAACGGCTCCCACGCCTGGTAAACGGCTCCCACACCCAGTAAACAGCTACGGGGCCCGATAAACGGCTCCTACGCCCGGTAAACGGCTCCCGCACGGGGTAAATAGCTCCCACATCTGGTAAACAGCTCCCACTCCCGCCCCGGTAAACAGCTCCCACTCCTGCCCCTTGTGAACAGATCCCACACCTGATAAACAGCTATGGGGCCTGGTAAACAGCTCCCGCGTGGGGGTAAACAGCTGTGGGGCCTGGTAAATGGCTCCCACACCTGGTGAGCAGCTCCCATGCCTGGTAAACAGCTCTTGCACCCGGTAAACAGCTTCCACACTCCCTCCCTTGGTAAACGGCTCCCACGCCCAGTAAACGGCTACGGGACCTGGTAAACGGCTCCCACGCCCAGTAAACGGCTCCCACGCCCAGTAAACGGCTACGGGACCTGATAAATGGCTCCCACGCCCAGTAAACGGCTCCCACACGGGGTAAACAGCTCCCACTCCCACCCTGGTAAACAGCTCCCGTGCCCGGTAAACAGCTCCCATGCCCGGTAAATAGCTTCCACACTCCCGCCCCTGCTAAACGGCTCCCGCCCCTGGTAAACAGCCCCCACTCTTGCCCAAGGGTAAACGGCTCCCACCCGAGGGTAAACAATTTCCGCGCGGGGGTAAACAGCTCCCACTCCCAGTAAACAGCTGTGGGGTCTGGTAAACGGCCCCCGCCCCTGGTGAGCGGCTCCCACGCCGGGTAAACAGCTCTCGCGTCACTGGCACAGGGTGGGCAGCCCAGCACAGGGGACCGGACCCCGTGCGGCTACTCTCTTTCCCGGGGCGGGGGGAGGGGAAAGCCACCGGAGCTGGTGGCCAACCCCTAAGGTTGCAGGGGGCATCTGGACATCTCCTAGACCCCTGGCAACGTCTCCAATAACACCAGCGCCGCTCCTGGGACATGGGGAACCCGAGGCTTTTGGGTTCTTGATGGGCACATGGGCCTGGCGCCTCTCTCGGGGCCCCACGTGGGGCGTCAGGGCCACTCCCGCCTGCTAGCGGGCCTTGCCGGGGTCATGGGTCCGGAAGTCCGGCTGCCAGGGAGGAGCAGGAGTCGTTAACCAGCGACTTTGCCAGGCAGGAATGGCCCCGGCCCACCAAGGATCCTCCCGCCACAGTTCACCAGTTTTTCTGCCTGTTCCCTGTGCTCTGGGGCTGGCCATGGGATCCCGGGCGCTGGGGGGGTTCCCATGTCATGTGGTGGGGCTCCCCCCGCCCCCAGGTGAATGCTGGCAGGATGTCAGTGGCACACCCACTCCCCACCCCCACCCGGCATTCCAGCGTGTCCTCTAAACCTGCTCCCCACGCCCCTGGGTGCCCCCTATGTCTGCTCCCCGCCAGCCGCTGAGGGCTGGATCCCAGCAGCTCGGCTGCTCAGGGGCCGCGAACTCCCCCAAAGTGCTGCCAGGTTGTGATTGCCCCCTGCTGCCCGGTTCCCCCAGCTCCCCTGCTGAGTTTGGCCCAGGTTTCTCCCCTTTCAGCCCTGCCCTTTTCCCGTCTCTTCCCGCGTGCTAGTTTGAGCCCAGTGGGAGCCACCCCCCACGTGCCGCGGTGGGGTCCGTCCCTGGCGGACGGGACACTGGCGTGTGGCGGGCGTTCCGCTCGGCCCGCCCCGGCTTGGTTGGTAGCACAACCCCCGAGGCAGCAGATTGCATTCGACCCAGTTCTCCCGGCTAGAAATAACCCGCCTGGTCACCCAGGCCTGAATCAGAGCGGATAGAATATCAGGCTGTTTCCTCAAGGGACAAAGCACACGGAGTGTCTGAATGCCCCCCCACCCCATGTCATCCCATCTCCTCCCCATGGCCCCGCTGAGCTCCTAGGGGCAGGGATGCCCTGGGAACCGTTCGTTCCTGCTCCGGCTCGTTCCTTACCACGTCTGCGCTCTAGAGACTGCGTAAAGCTGGCCACTGGGGTGATGGGTGTGTGAGAGAGACGCCACAGCTCTGCCGCACAGACCCAGAGCCTCCTCACTGCGCATCCCCGGGGCCCTGCCCGTGGGGGGCCAGGACAGCTCCTCCCGTGGGGTGGCCAGAGCCGGCACGTGGCCAGCATTGGTGGCTGCCGACGGGCCAAACCCCTGGAAGATCTGAAAGGGGATGAAACTCAAGGGGAGGGCGTGCAAGGGACACCCTTGAATTACAGGGGTTTCTGCTCTGGGCTGGGGGCTCCTTAGGTGAGAGAGACCTGGTGTGCGTCGCTCACAGGCTGACGGGCAGCCCCTCGGGGGCACCGGGGAGGCATTTCCAGCCGAGGTGGGGCCGGGTTCGTGCCGTCAGATGAGGCACCGGCCAGATGTCCTGCATGCAGTGCGGCTCAGCCGCGTTCGGGGGAGCTGGCTGCGTGGGGGCAGACAAGGGCTGGGAGGGGGCCTGGCTCACGAAAGGAGAGTGGGCATGCCTGGGAGGGGGGGACCAGGGGTAAACAGCAGGGACGGGGAGAGCCGGTAAAGCTAAAGGACGGAGGCGGCTCAGGACCAAATAACTGGCCAGGAGGGAGCTGAAACTGGCAACAAGAGGTGGGTTCTCACCCCCGTGGATCAGCCTTCCGTGGGGCCAAGCCGAGGAATGAACCAGCCTGCAGCTGGAGGCGGGGAGATGTGGGAAGGGGATCGCGCAACGGGGCTGGAGTGACCCAGGAGTCTTGTCCGGTCCTGTGTTCCCTTCCTCCCCCAGCCCAGCTCCCGGCCGCCAGTGTGTGCCCATGAGCGCGTCAGCCCACCCGCACCCACCGCTGCACCCCCTGGCATCGCAGCCCTGCCCTCCCTCGCCACCTGGCCCTGGCCTCGCCGCCCACCCAGCCTCAGCCCTGCACCATGCTTCTGGCCCCAGGGCCCACTCCTGCTCCTCAGCTCCCGCTGCCCAGCCCTGCCTCCCTCTGACCTCGGCTGTGCATGTCTCTGCCCAGCCCACCATCACCTCGCGTGTTTGCTTGTGTAACTGCCCCAAGTTTGCGATGCTCCCTGCCCGGAACAGCTTCCCCTGGGCTGCAAAGAGAGGGGGTCCAGGGACAGGGGTCTAGCGAGGGAAACGTCCAGGCTGGAGTTTGGAGAGGAAATGAAGAGGAGGGGGCATTGGCAGGGCGCAAACGACGCCCTTGTTTACACAAGGCAGAGTTGGCCTGTGGAACTCCTTGCCACAAGATGGAATGCAGGCCAAGAGCTGAGCGGGGGGGCCGGACAGGCCTGGCCATTAGTAGGGATAACAAACATCCCCAGGGCAAGGGTGGGGGGCATCGGCTCACAGCCAGCGGGAGCCAGGTGTCCCCGTCAGTTCCGGTTTCTCACTCAGACAGCAGCTCGGGTTTATAGCGGCTCCTGTGACCAGGCCATGAATCATCACCTGGCCCTGCCTCGTTACCCAGCCCCTCCGATCTCCCGGCTCCCCGCCAGCCCCTGGAACCTTCCAGCCCATGGAGAGCCAGCGTGCGCCCGGCTACAGCAAAGGGCAGCGGGCCTCCCAGTGCCATGGCCGCAGGGGCCTGGGGCTGCTCTGCCACCCCCCCAGAGCTGGCAGGTGGTGGCTACAGTCACCCCCAGGGGATGGCTAGGAGGAATGGGGCAGGATGGAATTAGGAAACTATCCAGGTGCTGTACAGTACATGGGGGCAGGAGGCAGCGAAGTGTAGTGGTTAGAGCTGGCTTGTGGAGGGGAGTGGGGTCTGGTGGTTAGAGCAGGGGGGTCAGGACACCTGGGTTCTATCCCTGGCTTGTGGAGGGGAGTGGGGTCTGGTGGTTAGAGCAGGGGGGTCAGGACACCTGGGTTCTATCCCTGGCTTGTGGAGGGGAGTGGGGTCTGGTGGTTAGAGCAGGAGGGTGGTGGGAGTCAGGATGCCTGGGTTCTCCCGCTCTGGGGGAGTCCTCCGCACACTCTGCCTTGGTTTCCCCAGCTGCGATACAGGGACCCATCCCGCTGGCCGCCCTTGCTGGGGGAACGGATTGCTTGCCAAGGGCGCTGAGCGCCTTGGTGGCAGATGCTGGAGCCAGGGATGGGCCTGTCGGTATTTCAGAGCCAAGGTGACCCCCCGGCTGGTGCTCCATCGACCCAGCCGAGCAAAGAACCGGAACAAATGAGCAGCCGGCCGAGCGCCTGACAGCCCAGCCGATCCCCTTGCCATGAGGCCGCAGCTCCCCCAGCTCAGGGGTGGATGGATGGACAGACAGCAGGGCACCCCCAGCTCCCAGGCCCTGCACTCAGTCCGCAGGGGATCAGCCAGCCCCAGGTCCGAGCTGCCTGGGTGGCCCCCAGGGGCTGGGAGATGAGCCCCCCTGGGCGGGCAAGGATCAGACACAGTGGCCAAGCAGGTGCTGGAGGATCTGGGCACCGTCTGCCCAATGCCATGGAGCAAACACCACCCTGCCCTGTGTGAGAGATGCTGCCTCCCAGGTAGGCCCGGGGCTGGGTCTCCAGGCCACACCAGCCCCACGTCTCCCACCCTGTGGCACTGAAGCAGGCCATCAACCCACGGAGACTTGAGGGGGGGCCTAGTCCTGGCCAGCGTGGTACAGAGTGAGGAGAGCCCTGCAGCGATCAGCCTGAGCTTTGACCTTATCCTAGGCTGCCCAGCTCTGAATGCTATCCAGCAGCAGCATCCCCTGCAGCAAGGAGTTCCCCAGATCAGCTCCACGCAAGAGATGGCGCCTTGTGCTTGCTCTGCGCCCGCTGCCCCAGGCGTGTCCTCTCCATGGGGTGGGGATGAGGAGCCGGGGCCCAATGGGAGCCAGACCAGAGAGAGGGGGGCTGCCCGGCAGTATCCCCAAGCGTGCCATCATGTGAGGACCCAAAGCCAGGGAGCTCTCCCGAGATGGCGAATCCTGCAGTGCCCGGTTTCTGATTTGAATTGGTCCAGCTCCAGCGCCCGGCTGGGGCTCTCGTGCCATCTTTCCCCACCAGCTCAGAGTTTCTCCCCATGGACGGCCTCTGGCCCGGTCATCCAATCACCGCCCGCTCTCCTTTGGGTGTGCTGGACCCACCGAGGTCCCTTCAGCCGCTGACTGACACCGATTTTCTCCAGCCTTGACTCACTTCCACGACTCTGCTCTGCACCCTCTGCAATCGTCCCACAGCCTTTCACCACCTGGCCCCCAGAACGGGGCGCAGTGTTCTCCCAGCAGCAGGTGGCCGGCCCACCAGGGTGGAGGCTAGTGAGAGAGGCCGCACGGGCTAGTGGACTAAGCAGGGGATCCGTGGCCAGGGCTCCTGGGTTCTATTCCTGGTTTGCTGGGTGACCTCTGGTCAATCACCTCCCCTGCACCGTGCCTCAGTTTCCCCTCTGTACAGTGGCGAGCTTGGCCTGACTGCCCCCCTCCAGGGCTGGCTAGTGGGGTGGGGTGGGGTGGGGGACCGTGTTGGGGAGGGGCCTGGGCAGGGAGGTCCCAGGAGGCTGGAATGGGCCCAGTGGATTCAAGCCCCAGCTAACCCCCCCCCCCCAACCATTATCTCCAGGCTGCAGTCCCAGCATTGGGTTCATCAAGGAGAGTCCAGAGCAGGGCCCTGGGGGAGGGGAGCTCCATGCTCAGTGGGGGATGGGTGAGCGTCTCTGCAGCCGCCCGCCTGGGATGCCTGAATGACCGGGAGCAGCGGGAACCCGAGCCGGGGCCGCTATTAATAAAGGGCCGAGTCAGAGTGGGTCGGCATCAGCAGCCAGAAATACTCCGCGCCCTTTGCACACTCACGCCAGGCGCTGGGGACAGTCCCAAGGCAGCCAGTGCAGTGTTAACGCAGCACTACGAGGGGGTGTGCACAGAGAGATGGCGATAGATAGATAGATTAGATAGATGTGGTATACCTTGACTTTAGAAAGGCTTTTGATGCTGTCTCTGTGACCTCCTAAACAAACTAGGGAAATACTATCTAGCTGGAGCGGCTATAAAGTGGGTGCAGAACTGTTTGAAAACCGTTCCCAGCGAGTAGTTATCCGTGGTTCACAGTCACCTGGAAGGACAAATCGAGTGGGGTCCCGCAGGGATCAGTTCTGGGTCCGGTTCTGTTTAATATCTTCATTGATGATTAGATAATAGCATAGAGTACACTTACAGAGTTGGTAAAGAGCGACAAAGAGTCCTGTGGCACCGTATAGACTAACAGATGTATTGGAAGGGTTGCAAGTGCTTTGGAGGACAGGATTAAAATTCAAAATGATCTGGCCAAACTGGAGAAATGATCTGAAGTAAAGAGGATGAAATTCAATAAGGACAAATGCCAAGTACTCCACATGGGAAGGAACAATCCGTTGCACACACACAAACTGGGCAATGACTGCCTAGGAGGGAGAACTGCGGGAAGGGATCTCGGGGTCAGTGTAACACTTGCAAAAGAAGCAAACCTCATTCTGGGATGAATTAACAGGAGAGCTGTAAGCAAGACACGAGAAGTCATTCTTCCGCTCTACTCTGTGCTGATACAACCTCAGCTGGAGTATTGTGTCCAGTTCTGGGAGCCACATTTCAGGAAGGATGTGGACAAATTGGAGAAAGTCCAGAGAAGAGCAACAAAAATGATTAAAGGCCCAGGAAACATGACCTAGGAGGGAAGATTGAAAAAATTGGGTTTGTTTAGTTTGGAGAAGAGAAGACTGAGAGGGGACATGATAGCAGTTTTCAGGTATCTAAAAGGTTGTTACAAGGAGCAGGGAGAAGAATTGTTCTCGTTAACCTCTGAGGATAGGACAAGAAGCAATGGGCTTAAATTGCAGCAAGGATGGTTTAGGTTGGACATGAGGAAAAACTTCCTGTCAGGCTGGTTAAGCACTGGAATAAATTGCCCAGGGAGGTTGTGGAATCTCCATCTCTGGAGATTTTTAAGAGCAGGTTGGACAAACACCTGTCAGGGACGGTCTAGAAAATACTTGATCCTCCAGCTCCATCCTTCCCATGTCACCTCCCTGGCCAGCCCAGGAGCGCCCTGCCGGCCCCACTGCTGGCGACACTCAGGCCCTTCGAGGTCCAGGGGCCCAATCCTGACCGGCAGCTCTCGGCCCCACGGCACTGAGGATGAGGTGTGGGAAGTGGGGAAGAAGGCTGCAGGTGCCAGGGGCGGTTGTATAGGATGGTAAGGGGGGGGGCACGGTTGTTTGAAAGTGGAGAGAGATGTAGAGGGGGTGTGTGTGCTGTGTGTGTGTGTGTGTGCATGTGCCCTCAGCCTTCCCCCTGGCTCCGCCCCACAAGACTGACACCCCCCCCCCGCCCCACTCAGGACGTGGCTCTTCCTGCCGTTGGGCCCTGGCTGGTCCAACCGCTGGACTCCTCTGGGGGCCGCCTGGGGTCCAACTCCACCAGGGCCAACGCTACCCCCTTGCCTGAGTCACCCAGGTGCTTCCAGCGCTTGGCCTGCTCCAGCCCCTGGCTACTGGGGGGGGGGGGGGGCTCTAGCATTGGCCCCTCTCTTCATGCAGCCCCCTCCCGGAGCCAATCCCTTCAGCCCACCAGCCCGGGCGGGCTCCCGGCTGCTCCCCCCAGCCTGGGGCCTAGCCGGAGAGGCTCAGGTGGGACCTTCTGCTCCAGCATGAGCTCCAGGCACCACCTGCAGACGGCCAACCCGTCCTGTCCCCCGGGGAGCTGTTCCCAGGTAGCACTGTGGGGCCAGCATCTGCCTCGCCTCGACACCCAGTCACCGGCTCTCACTTGGCCTCCATCAGCTGGGTCACAGAGCCCCCCTGCTCTCCGAAATCCCGCCCCCCAGGGGCCTGCAGATGGGATCCGGCCACCACACCCCGCTCTTGGTCAAGCTGGCACACGGGACTCCGCTGGCGTGATGTGATTCCCACCACACGGGGCGGCAGGAGGCTGGGAGGGGAACCCCGGGGCAGAGGGGGCGCTGAGTGGGTTCTGGCAGCGGGGCGGAGGCTACGCCAGGATGATTTAGGGGCCGGCTGAGAACCTAGAGCCTTGCTGGGCACCTCCAGCCGGGGCCGCCTGCCGAGCGCTGGGGTTGGCCAGGGAGGGCAGCGCGGCCTGGACCCTCCAGTTCCAGGGGCCCCCTGGAGCAGACAGCTCCGCTGGGGGCGATCTGCCATGCAAGGCCCGCCCTCGAACACACTCAGCCCCCCGGGCCGCTGAATCGGGGGGGGGAACAGCCCCCATCAGACAGTCACACACTGTGCCTGACCCGTGCAGCTCAATATAGCAGCTGAGCACTGCCCGAAGCACCTGGCTGGCGCGGCCGGGGGGAGTGAGCCGCTCCCTGCCAGCCGGCAGAGAACACTGTGTGCTCGGCACGGGTGCCAGGCCAGAGAGGGGCGTGCGGGTCAGAGCTCAGGGGAGGGGGGTTCGGCCTCGCAAGGGGCATTTCACCAGCCAGCCAGCCCCTGCGTCGGCAGCCGCAGCGGGGTCCCACCGAGCAGCCTCCAGCCGTGGGGGGGGGGGGTAGTCAGAGACCCTAGACTCATGCCAGCACTTCACAGCCCAGCTGACCTGGCCCGGCCCAGATAGCCCCGATCCCCGGCCCCCGGCCCAGGGCAAGGGGGAGTGTCCTGGCTTGGGGGGGCCGTGCTCAAGGCTCTTACAGTGCGAGGGGGGTAAACTGGTCCAGGCGGGGCCCTGAGCCTGCTCAGGGGGGCTTGGACAAGGACAGGCTGGGCCAGAAACCTGGAGCTGAGGAGAACAGCTGGGGGCGCTCTGGGTCCTGCCTGAGCTGGCTCCGGGGAGGAGCCGGAGCCCCATTATTCCAGCCTGGCGTTCTCTCCACCGCCACTGGCCAGCCCCCGAGGAGAGCACCCCATGCATTCCCCGCAGCCCTCAGCCAGGAGCTCCTTCGTGGGCTCGGCTTCACGCTGCCTTGGAGGGGGCCCATCCCCACGGCATCTGGGCCATTCTAGCCGGGGCCCACGCTTGCAGTCGGGGGGACGTTTCCCATCCACTTCCCCAGAGCAGGATCCCGGCCCAGGGCTTCAGCTCCCCTGAGGGCTGTCTCCAGCCCCCTTGGGGGTCCCCGAGCTGGGTTCTCACTGTACCCCGGGCGCAGCCCCCGCCCAACACGAGGTGACGCCTAGGACAGACCCAGGCTCCGTGGATTTAGGAAGTTCTTTTACCAAGTTACAACATTCAACAACCACAAAGAGGGGGAGCCCCCGAGCGCGGGAGTCGGGGGGGCAGCCGCGGCTCCAGTCGGAAAGCAGGGACGCAGGGCTGGGCGGGGACAGAGCAGGAGCCGGCCGCAGAGGCCACGGGGCCAGGTCAGCCCCTGTGCAGGCGCTTCAGGAATACATGCCCAGGGAAAGGTGTCACGGCCCGGGTCCCACAGGCCCAAGCCGTTTTGAAGCCCCCCCACCGAGAGCCCCTTTCTTGTCAAGGGCCCCGCCCTGCCCATCTGCGCCGACCGTTCACGAGCCGTCGTGACACCAGTGAGTGTGCAAACGCCAGCCGCCCAGGCCTGGGGCCAGCGCCCACGGCTCACCCATCGAGGGCAGAAGAAAGGGGGGCGCTAACATTGAACTGACGTGACGGGGGAAGGTTTGCAGCCGGGGCCCTCGGGCGAAGGGGTGACAGCGAGAGGCAGGGGAAACCATGGGGGCTCCCCCTTTAAAAAGAATGAAATCTCCCTCCACTGGGCCTTCCCTGCCGAACGGCACCAAGAGCGTCCAACCTTCCCGGGCACGGAGCACGCGTGTAAAGACATGTTCAATGTTGCCAGCTAAACACTCCAGCCCAGGCTTCCCACATGACCGCCTTGGGTTTCAGTTTATTGCAACAGATCACGCCGAGCACCGGGGCGGGCGTGCCGGGCCAGCAGGAGGCAGGGTCTGGCGGGTGGGGCGGGGAGTGGGGAGCATTGGGTCTGGGTCTCCAGCGCAGCCCTCTGGCTGACCAGGAGAGGAGCCGATGTGCTCTGGAGAGGGGAGGAAGAGGTGGGCACGGGTTCAGAACGGCTGGGCTATGGTAGAGGTGCAGGGTGGCGTCTGCCTGGTCCCTGGCTGAAGGGGGGTGGCAGGCTGGTACCCATCCTCCCTACCCCAGCCAAGGCCCATCCTGCCACTCCCAGTCTGTCGGCAGCTCGTCCAAGGTAACAACATTCCACGGCAGGGGCCACAGGGGGGCGCCGAGAGCCAGGCAGTGGGAACCTCCCCAAGGCGGGGCGCCCCGGGCAGCGAGGCTGTTAACCAGACTAGCACCGGCCATGGAGCCAATCAGAAGGGACCGGACCAGAGCCCTGCCTGGGGCTCCCTTGGGATCCCAGCACCCCCATGGTGGGGTGGGGGTGGGATGGAGGGGGGCAGTGTGGGTCAGGGTGGGGGCTGGGATGGAGGGGGGCAGTGTGGGTCAGGGCGGGGGCTGGGATGGAGGGGGGCTGTGTGGGGGCTGGGATGGAGGGGAACAGTGTGGGTCAGGGTGGGGGCTGGGATGGAGGGGGCAGTGTGGGGCAGTGTGGGGGCTGGGATGGAGGGGGGGCAGGGTGGGTCAGGGCAGGGGCCAGGATGGAGGGGGGGCAGTGTGGGTCAGGGCGGGGGCTGGGATGGAGGGGGGCAGTGTGGGGGCTGGGATGGAGGGGGCAGGGTGGGTCAGGGCGGGGGCTGGGATGGAGGGGGCAGGGTGGATCAGGGCGGGGACTGGGATGGAGGGGGGCTGTGTGGGGGCTGGGATGGAGGGGGGGCAGTGTGGGTCAGGGCGGGGCCTGGGATGGAGGGGGGGCAGTGTGGGGGCTGGGATGGAGGGGGGGCAGTGTGGGTCAGGGCGGGGGCTGGGATGGAGGGGGGCAGTGTGGGGGCTGGGATGGAGGGTGGGCGGTGTGGGTCAGGGTGGGGGCTGGGATGGAGGGGGGCAGTGTGGGGACTGGGATGGAGGGGGCAATGTGGGTCAGGGCAGGGGCTGGGATGGAGGGGGGGCGGTGTGGGTCAGGGCGGGGGCTGGGGCTCCACCGGAACAGGTTCCGTTTGGGGAGTCGATGGCAGGGGCCCCTCGTACCCCCCCCACTAGCTGGCGCTATGATCCAATGGGACCGGACCCAGCCCAGAGCCGGGGGCCCCAGGGATGGCTGAGGCTGCTTTCAGGGAGCCCCTCACTCTCCCATGCAGCCTGCAGCCCACCCGCTCCCTATCCCAGCCGCCCCCCACATCCACACACCCCTCCAGTCTCCCTTCCCTGCCCCACAGATCCAGCGTCCCTGACCCTGAGCCCCGAAGGATGGAGAGAGCCAGTAACGTGGGGGCAGATGCTGCCATGGTGTGACTGACCGGGGGTGGGGGCTGGAGCAGGCTGGGGGGGGCGGGGGGCCTGTGTGCGGATCTGGTGTGCGTGCGTGGCATGGCCCGGGCGCGGCGCTCCTCAGGCCGGCACGGTGCTGGCGCAGGACCGCTTCAGGCAGGGGTACAGCAGCAAGACGGCTGCAGCTACTGCAAAGAGGATGACGGGCTTCAGCCCCCCGGCCGGGACCTGTGTGGGGGAGACGGGGAGGAGGGGAGGTCAGTGCTGTGCCCTGCAGCCCTCCCCTGCCTCCAGGGAGCCCGGGCTGCTCAGCGGCTGTGGGGTGGGGGCCAGGCTGGGAGGCACCTGGAGCCTGGGGGGGCGCGTTGTGCTGGGGCCCCCCTTCCCCAAGGCCCAGCTGCAGGAGCTGACCCCGGCCAGCAGGGAGCGGTGGAGTTCACCAGCCGCCCTGCAGAGCTACTGGCTAGCTGCTAACAGCTGAGGGGGGGGAGCAGCCTTCCCCAGGGGAGCACAGAGAGATGGGATCCCTGGCGCTCCCCTTCTCTGGGGGGACCCTGGGATCAGCCCCAGAGGGCCCCCATCTCCCCTGTCTTGTTTCCCACGGCCCCATTGATGGGGCGCCCGCCCCTCCCCTAGCCTAGCCCACTGGTTCCCAACCCTTGGGGCCAAACACTGTCCCACGAGCCTTGGCGGCCACAAAGGATTGTGGGATTTGAGTGCTGGGAAGAAACCATGGGCGGCGGGGGGATGCTGTGAGGGGGTGGGGGGATGGTGAGGGTCTGAGGCATGCGGGGGGCTGGCTGCTTAGCAAGGGGGCTCATGCTGCGCTCCCCTCCCTGCAATGGACACTCAGGGGGCTTTGCCCGGGGATCCCAAAGCCTCTCCCCAGGGCAGGGGCCTGGTGCTGCAGCCCATCTAATCTGCTCTGGCCGACCGGGCAACGCCCCAGTGCTGAGGGCCTCACGCCGCATTACATCACAGTGCCCCCTGCTGGCCACCCAGGGCGCAGGCACTGCCACTGGGCTCGGAGGGGCAGGAAGGGCCTGGAGTGGCAGCAGGGGAAGGGAGTTGGTTGCCCCAGCACCACGCACCCCTACACCGGGGCAGTGCCCGGGGGGGCACCTATTGCCCTCAGCAGTGGGGACGAGGGGCCATGTCTTGAGCGTTATCTGAGCAGCTCCTTCCCCCAGGGCGTGCCCCTCCCCAGCCCTGTCTCCGGCTGGCAGCCCTGGGGCCAAGCGGGCCGGGGCGAGGGACTCTGCCTGGAGCAAGCGCCTGGGGAGATGGAGAGCAGAGGGGGTGGATGAGGGGAGAGGCAAGGGGGCAGGTGCTGGGAGCTGCCTGCCATGCACGGGGAGAGCCAAGCAGGGGCCTGGGCCAGGCCGAGGGAAGGGGAGATACCAGTACCTGATCGGCATTAGGAAGAGGTCTCGGCCCACCAGCACCAGAGCAGAGCCACTATAACAACCAGTCCTATGAGGGGGAGGGAGATCACGGGGGCGTCGGGGGCGGGGCGGCTCTATGGGGGGAGAGCGGGGAATGGAATGGGGCGGCAGCCACAGGCCGGGGTGGGGGGTGGATGGAGATGAGAAGGGAGAGAAAAGAGAGATTAAATCGCAGGCTGCTCGGCCTCTTTTCGGGGTCTCGCTAGTCCTGCCCCAGCGGGCTGTGGGGAGCCAGGCCACTTGGGGCTGAGCCATGGGAGGGGACGTGGGTCAGGCTGGGCCGCGGGCGGGGGCTCCCTGGCGGGGTGTCCTAGGCCCCGTCTGCACCAGGACCTGCCAGCGCGTCTGGACGAGCCCCAGCTCCAGCGGCTACTGACCAGCCCCGGGCTCAAACCGCCGCCGTCTGGGTCCAGGCAGCTCCTGTGCCCGGCTGGTACCTCCCCCAGCACTGGGCACTGCTTCCTGCACGCCGCTGGCTGTGACCCCCATCTCGCCCCGCTCAGGTCCCCCACTGGCTCCCTGGAGCAGCGCCCCCCTCTGCCTCAGCCAAGAACGGGATCTGTGGGCACCCGGGAGGCGGCAGCTTGGCACAGCCGTTGCCCACAAGCCCGATCCCTCGCGGGAGCGTGGCACAGTCAGCACCCATGGGGCACCCCCCACGGCAGCGTGGCACCGTCACTACCCACGCCTGTCGTCGACAACGCCCCTGCCCGTGGCCGTGCGGCACCCCTGGGGCACACCTACCCGCCCGTCAGCGGGCACGATGCCTTTGAGTCTCTGGATTTCCGCCCGGCACAGCTTCAGCTCCTCCTGCAGCTGCTGACGCTCCTGCTGGATGGCCTGGTACTGCCGCTGCAGCTCCCGCAGCTCGGTCTGCGTGTTGTCACACTGCAGGGGCAGGGAGAGGGGCATGAGCGGCTGCCCGGCCAGCCAGGCCAAGGCCTGGGGGAGCCCCTGGGAGACACTCCCCCCTGCCCCGCAGCGCCCCGCCCGGGCAGGGCCAGGATGCGGGGGTACCTTGCTCTGGGCCAGATGCACCTTCTCCTCCTCACTCTGCAGCTGGAAGCGCAGGCTCAGCTCGGAGTCGGACTCCTCGGCCTGGCTCGGGGGGTCCTTCTTGCAGCTGGGGCTGCTGATGGTTCTTATGTTGTCCACCGTCTTGAAGGAGACGCTGCCGCTCAGGCGGGGGCTGGCACGCCGGGGAGAGAGGGTCCGGCGCACCGGGGTAGGGATCACGTCCGACTCCGTCGACTTGCGAGACTCTTCCGACCTGCTCCTGGATCTGCCAAGAGAGCCCGCGGCCCCGGGCACACTGCAGAGCTGCTCCTGGCCTGCCTGGCCCCCATCGGGGGGAGGCGCCTGGCCCAGCCCGGCCCACCCAAGGGCAGAAGGCTCCCGGCCCAGCGCAGCCCCGACCAGCCCAGTTCAGCACTAACCAGTCCAGCCCTGCACAGCCCCGCCTCGCCCAGCCCAGCCAGGGGCCTGTTCACCCGCTCACAGATCCCCTGAGGATTCTGGTTCAAGCCCCAGCTGCCATGGGGAACAGGAGGCAGGTCCTGAGCCCAGCCGCCCATGGGGTCTGAAGCCGGGCCCCCCGGCCTGCCCCGCCCTGTTGCCCCTTCCAGCCCCGTTACCTGTACTTCTGGGCTTCCAGGTTCTCCAGCTGGTGCACCATGATCTTGTTGCTCTCTTGCAGGGTCTGGTACTCCTCCATCAGGTCCCGGTACTGCTCCCGCAGGGCCAGCAGCTCCTCTGGAAACACACAGGCTGCAATGGGACCCAGCCCCCACCTCACAGGAGAACCCTGCTCCCAGGAGACCTTCACCCCCACAGTGCCCCCATTGCCCCCACTTCACAGGAGAACCCCGCCCCCAGGAGACCCACATGCCACAGTGCCCCCAATGACCACGACCTCCACAGCTCCCTGTGGCTGCTTTCCATGCGCCCATTCCATTCCGATGGCACCAGCCCACAGCGTCCGGGGCTGCATCTGGCTCGGCCCTGGGGCTGGGGGTTCCTACCCACCCTGACCCCTGCCGCACAGCGCCCCCTAGTGCTGTGCTGGAGCATTGGGGTCAGCATTGACTGTGAGGGCAGAGCGCCCCCTGGTGAAGCCCTGCCCAGTGCCCTACAGCACAGTGCCCTGGGACAGAGTGGGAATGTTCTTAATGTTTTGTATGAAAATAGCGTGCCTCAGTTTCCCCTGTGTGTTGCACAAATATCTAGGGCTAGGTGGTGGGACAAGGGGGTGTGATTGTTGCAGAGACCCCTAGAAGGCAGGTGTGACATGGCCGGGGCCCATCCTCTGCAGGAGCAGCCGGAGGTGTTAGAGAACAGAGAGGTGGAGCCCAGGTGACCTGTTGGCCCGGGAAAGAGACAAAGGAACAAAGGAGGAGCAATGGGGCGTGACTGCGGCTGGGTTGGTGGAAACTGGTCAGTCTCCAGGTTTGGGACTCAGGGAGAGCCCAGGCCTCTGGATCCGCCCCCAAGATGGACTTTGCTGCAGGTTCCTGCTTTCTGTGCTAACAGGCTCTGTTCTACGCTGTGTTCCCGACCACTAATAAACCTCCTGTGTCCCACGCTGGCTGGGCGTCAGTGCTGGCTGCGGGGGGGGGGGGGGGGTGCAGGGCCCCTGTGGGGGCGGGTGAGGCTGCCCCAGGCGTCCCAGCCCGGTGGACTCACTGTGGGCAGTGTGGGACAGGGGGGCTGAATGCTCCGAGGTCAGACCCAGGAGGCGCTGTAGCCAAGGGGGCTTGCCCTGGTGACCGTGCGCCCTGAGGGGTGTCACACTGCCCCAGGGTCCTGTCGGGGCCTCCCGAGAGTAGTGCCAGAGCTCCGAGCCTGGGCACCCATGACAGGCCCCTAGTGCCACGCTAGGGCATTGGGACCAGCACTGACTGCCAGGGGAAAGCGCCCCCTGCTGAGCCCCCCACAACTCCCTGCAGCACAGCGCCCCCTAGTGCCATGCTGGCGCATCAGGACCAGCACTGACTGCCAGGGGAGAGCGCCCCGTGCTGAGCCCACCCCACAGCGAAGCGAGGATCCCAGCAGCGATACCTTGGAGCATAGCCACCTCGTCAGCGCGGCCCTCGGCCCGGGCCTGGCCGCTGCCCTTCATCGTGATCTCGGCGCGCAGGGTGGTGATCTCCGTCTCGTACTCCTCACGGACCTGCTGGACGCGCTGCAGCTCGGCTTGCAGCCGGCACAGCTGCTCCTGCAGGGCGGCGATCTCGTTCTCGTGGATGGCCGCCACCTCCTCCGCCTCCAGCTGCAGGCCGTGGATCTCTTCGTTGGCCTCCTGCAGCTCCCGCTCCACCTGCTCCAGCTCCGACGCCTTCGTCTCCTGCAGGGAGCTGAACTCATCCTTCAGCGTGCGCATCTGAGCTGCACGGGGCGGGGCGGGGAGGGGGGTGAGAGCCTGGCGCCAGAGCACCATTCCTGCCCCTTCACCCTGGCCAGGGGACCGCGGCGAGGGGCGCGTTCCAGAGCCCAAATGATCCCAAAGCACCTGCCAGCCTGCATGCACTAGGATCACTTCACCCACCGCTGAAATGCAGCCACCTCTGGGGTGGGACGTGGCAGTTTGGGACAGGAAGTGAGATATAACCCCATAGCCAATTGAATCTCTGGGCAGTGGATCCAGGGAGGCAGGATGAAAAAAAGGGGAATGACGTGCACATCCCAGGCTCCACAGAACAGCCAGGCCCCCCAAGAGACACCCCTCATCTGAGGGTGCCTGCCTCCACCTGCTTTGCCTCCCAGCCCATCTGCTGGCTGCCATAGGGCCTCCTGCTAACCTGTGCCAGCTCCATCTCCGGGCTAGCTCCTGGTCCAGCCCCAGGAGCCGAATCCCTGGCCAACCCACCTGCCCCCTGCCAGGGCCTGCTCTGACCACCAGGCCAGAAACGGACAAGCAGGGAGGAGTGATGCCTTGGGAGCACACACGGGGGAGGGATTTCACCCAAGCAAAGTGGGTGAAATGAGGAGCACAAGCTGGGGGGGGGGGAACCCCTGGGGACAGTGGGGGTGGGGAGGCAGTGGGGGAGCCCCTGGGGCAGCTGCAGGGGCGGGATGGATATGGGCCAGGCAGGCTGTGGAGGCAAAGTGCTGGGGGTGTGGAGCAAGGGGGACCCATGGCGTGCTAGTGGTGAGGGAACCGTGGGGCACATGTTTGGGAGTGGCGGGAGGGTGTGTGTAGGGGGGAAGAGAGCCGTGGCGGGTGCTGGGGGTGACGGTTTGGGGGGAGGGGGAAGTTGGGAGGGGCGACCCCTGGCAGGTGCAGGGTGGATCCCCTGGGAGCAGGGGTGACTGGGGGAGGTTGGGGTGGGGCTGGGTGGGGGCAGGGAGTACCCCCTGGAAGGTTGACCTTGGGGTTAGGGTCCCCTGAGTGAGTGGTCCCTGGAGGCCTCTGGTGGGTGGGGGGGACCCTGGGTGAGGGTGCCAGGTGGGGGTCCCTGGGCAAGGGTTGTCAGGGAGGGTTCTCTCATAGGGGGATTCCCGGGGCAGGGGTTGCTAGGCGGGAGAGTGCCAGGGAGGTGTTTACTGGGGTGGGAGGGTCCCTGGGAGGGGTGGTTGCTGGATGATTACTGGGCGGGGGGGCTCCCTGGGAGGCAGATCCCCGTGGGTTAGTTGCCAGGCAGTTGCCAGGCAGGGGGTCCCTGGGGGGTAGGTCCTTTGGTTGTTTGAAGGACCGTGTGCTGTGGCTGGCAGTTGGAAGCTGTGAGCTTCAAAGGAAGGTTTGAAAGCTAGAAGCCTCTGGTAAGTGGCTGAGCCTTAATCAGTGGGCGGGGCATTCATACAGGCCAGGGCTTTATAAAGCAGCGCACAAGCGACCAGGGGCTGCTAACAGGGAGTTTCGCAAGGGAGTTAGGAAGGGGGCGAGGGTCCCTTGCCGGTTCCATCTGTTTTCTCTTGATTCCCCTTAATACCTATAAAGCAACTACATTCTAACTGTTTGCTTAAACAACCCTTTCAGCTGACAGGGGGCTGCAGACGGGAGTTTGACAGAGGGAGGCTTACGATGGTTAGGAAGACCCGCAACACCTGTGCCAGCACTGCTGCTGTCTCCTCCACCTGTGCCTGTAGCCAGACAGAGTGCCTAAGCATGGATGCCTCTACCCAGATCCTGGTGTGGTTTTGCAAAGACTGTAACTTGCAATTTCCACTTACTGATATCCAGGCTGGGGGGACCATCCAATGTGAAAGGTGCCTGCTGGTGGAATCTCTCAGGCAGCAGGTGGGAAAGCTACAGGAGGAGGTGGCTAGGTTGAGGAGCATCCGTATCCATGAGCAATTCCTCGACAGTGTCCATGTGGAGACAGCTGAGGTAGCTGTCCCAGTACACAGGACTGCTGATACACCACTGGTGGAGGAGGAGATGGCTCAGGGTGGACGCTGGCAGCTGGTTACTTCTGGCAGCAGGCAGTGCTCCACCCTTGCTCCGAACCCTCCTGCCGTGGTTATAGGTAACCGTTATGCTCTTCTTGATACAGGAAAGAAGGAATCACTCCCTACAGTAAAGGAGGAGAAGCCTCGTACCCCTAAGGCTGGAGAGTCTGCTGCCACCACTGCGAATAGGAAACGTAGGGTAGTGGTGGTCGGAGACTCTCTGCTGAGGGGGACGGAGGCGCCCATCTGTCGCCCTGACATTTCATCTCGGGAGGTATGCTGCCTGCCGGGGGCCCGTATCCGAGACGTTACGGAGGCATTGTCGAGGATTATCCGGCCCTCTGACTACTACCCCATGCTACTCATCCATGTGGGCACAAATGATACTGCGCGGTGTGACACTGAGCGGATCAAGAGTGACTACAGGGCTCTGGGAGCACGGGTGAAGGAGTTTGGAGCACAGGTGGTATTCTCTTCAATTCTTCCTGTTAAAGGTAGGGGCCCGGGCAGAGACAGATGCATCATGGAGGTGAATGCCTGGCTGCGAAGATGGTGTCGCCAGGAGGGCTTTGGCTTCCTAGACCACGGGATGCTATTCGAGGAAGGACTGCTAGGCAGAGATGGCGTTCACCTTTCGAGGAGAGGGAAGACCCTATTCGGACACAGACTGGCTAACCTAGTGAGGAGGGCTTTAAACTAGGTTCGACGGGGACAGGTGAGCAAAGCCCACAGGTAAGTGGGGAACATGGAGACCGGGGAAATGAGTCGGAAACAAGAGGGAGTGTGGGCTATATTGGCAGAGAGAAAGGAGAGTCAGGACAAAACTGGGAGGAAAGATCAAACCAGTATCTTAGATGCCTATATACAAATGCGAGAAGTATGGGGAATAAGCAGGAAGAACTGGAAGTGCTAATAAATAAATACAACTATGACATTGTTGGCATCACTGAAACTTGGTGGGATAATACACATGATTGGAATGTTGGTGTGGATGGGTACAGCTTGCTCAGGAAGGATAGACAGGGGAAAAAGGGAGGAGGTGTTGCCTTATATATTAAAAATGTACACACTTGGACTGAGGTAGAGATGGACATAGGAGACGGAAGTGTTGAGAGTCTCTGGGTTAGGCTTAAAGGGGCAAAAAACAAGGGAGATGTCATGCTAGGCGTCTACTACAGGCCACCTAACCAGGTGGAAGAGGTGGATGAGGCTTTTTTCAAGCAACTAACAAAATCATCCAAAGCCCAAGATTTGGTGGTGATGGGGGACTTCAACTATCCGGATATATGTTGGGAAAATAACACAGCGGGGAACAGACTATCCAACAAATTCTTGGACTGCATTGGAGACAACTTTTTATTTCAGAAGGTTGAAAAAGCTACTAGGGGGGAAGCTGTTCTAGACTTGATTTTAACAAATAGGGAGGAACTCGTTGAGAATGTGAAAGTAGAAGGCAGCCTGGGTGAAAGTGATCATGAAATCATAGACTTTGCAATTCTAAGGAAGGGTAGAAGGGAGAACAGCAAAATAGAGACAATGGATTTCAGGAAGGCAGATTTTGGGAAGCTCAGAGAGCTGATAGGTAAGGTCCCATGGGAATCAAGACTGAGGGGAAAAACAACTGAGGAGAGTTGGCAGTTTTTCAAAGGGACACTATTAAGGGCCCAAAAGCAAGCTATTCCGCTGGTTAGGAAAGATAGAAAATGTGGCAAAAGACCACCTTGGCTTAACCACGAGATCTTGCACGATCTAAAAAATAAAAAGGAGTCATATAAAAAATGGAAACTAGGACAGATTACAAAGGATGAATATAGGCAAACAACACAGGAATGCAGGGGCAAGATTAGAAAGGCAAAGGCACAAAATGAGCTCAAACTAGCTACGGGAATAAAAGGAAACAAGAAGACTTTTTATCAATACATTAGAAGCAAGAGGAAGACCAAAGACAGGGTAGGCCCACTGCTTAGTGAAGAGGGAGAAACAGTAACAGGAAACTTGGAAATGGCAGAGATGCTTAATGACTTCTTTGTTTCGGTCTTCACCGAGAAGTCTGAAGGAATGCCTAACATAGTGAATGCTAATGGGAAGGGGGTAGGTTTAGCGGATAAAATAAAAAAAGAACAAGTTAAACATCACTTAGAAAAGTTAGATGCCTGCAAGTCACCCGGGCCTGATGAAATGCATCCTAGAATATTCAAGGAGCTAATAGAGGAGGTATCTGAGCCTCTAGCTATTATCTTTGGAAAGTCATGGGAGACGGGAGAGATTCCAGAAGACTGGAAAAGGGCAAATATAGTGCCCATCTATAAAAAGGGAAATAAAAACAACCCAGGTAACTACAGACCAGTTAGTTTAACTTCTGTGCCAGGGAAGATAATGGAGCAAGTAATTAAGGAAATCGTCTGCCAACACTTGGAAGGTGGTAAGGTGATAGGGAATAGCCAGCATGGATTTGTGAAGAACAAATCATGTCAAACCAATCTGATAGCTTTCTTTGATAGGATAACGAGCCTTGTGGATAAGGGTGAAGCGGTGGATGTGGTATACCTAGACTTTAGTAAGGCATTTGATACGGTCTCGCATGATATTCTTATCGATAAACTAGGCAAATACAAATTAGATGGGGCTACTATAAGGTGGGTGCATAACTGGCTGGATAATCGTACTCAGAGAGTTGTTATTAATGGTTCCCAATCCTGCTGGAAAGGCGTAACGAGTGGGGTACCGCAGGGGTCTGTTTTGGGACCGGCTCTGTTCAATATCTTCATCAACGACTTAGATATTGGCATAGAAAGTACGCTTATTAAGTTTGCGGATGATACCAAACTGGGAGGGATTGCAACTACTTTGGAGGACAGGGTCATAATTCAAAATGATCTGGACAAATTGGAGAAATGGTCTGAGTTAAACAGGATGAAGTTTAACAAAGACAAATGCAAAGTGCTCCACTTAGGAAGGAAAAATCAATTTCACACATACAGAATGGGAAAAGACTATCTAGGAAGGAGTACGGCAGAAAGGGATCTAGGGGTTATAGTGGACCACAAGCTAAATATGAGTCAACAGTGTGATGCTGTTGCAAAAAAAGCAAACATGATTCTGGGATGCATTAACAGGTGTGTTGTGAGCAAGACACGAGAAGTCATTCTTCCGCTCTACTCTGCTCTGGTTAGGCCTCAGCTGGAGTATTGTGTCCAGTTCTGGGCGCCGCATTTTAAAAAAGATGTGGAGAAACTGGAAAGGGTCCAAAGAAGAGCAACAAGAATGATTAAAGGTCTTGAGAACATGACCTATGAAGGAAGGCTGAAAGAATTGGGTTTGTTTAGTTTGGAAAAGAGAAGACTGAGAGGGGACATGATAGCAGTTTTCAGGTATATAAAAGGGTGTCATAAGGAGGAGGGAGAGAACTTGTTCATCTTAGCCTCTAAGGATAGAACCAGAAACAATGGGTTTAAACTGCAGCAAGGGAGGTCTAGATTGGACATTAGGAAAAAGTTCCTAACTGTCAGGGTGGTTAAACACTGGAACAAATTGCCTAGGGAGGTTGTGGAATCTCCGTCTCTGGAGATATTTAAGAGTAGGTTAGATAAATGTCTATTAGGGATGGTCTAGGCAGTATTTGGTCCTGCCGTGCGGGCAGGGGACTGGACTCGATGACCTCTCGAGGTCCCTTCCAGTCCTAGAATCTATGAATCTAAGGGGGGGCTGGTTGCTGGGTGCGGTGGTCCCCAAGGGGTGGTTGCTGTGCTATTGCCAGGTGGTACTGGGGGGTGGGGGGGCTGTTGCTAGGTGGGGCAGGCCCTGGCGACAGTTGCAGTGTGGTTGCCCAGGAGATCCCTGGAGGGACGGTTATTGGGCAGGGCCCTGGGGGCAGGGGTGATTGCCATGTGGGGTGGGCCCAGGGGTGGTTGCCATGCAGTTGCCAGGTGGGGTCCCCGGGGGCTGTTGCCTGATGGGGAGTTCCCAGATGGTGGTTGCTGGGCAGGGGGCAGTTGCTGAGCGGTGGGTCCCCAGGGCAGTTACCAGGTGGGGACTCTGAGGGGGGTGGATGCTGGGGGGGGTGGTCCCCCAGATGGTGGTTGCCATGCAAGGGGTCTCTGGGGGGCAGTTGCCAGGTGGGGGCTCCGTGGGGGATGGTTGCCAGGCAGAGGGTCCCTGGGGGCAGTTGCCAGGTGGGAAGGACCCGCGGGGATGTTTGCCAGGTGGGGAGGACTCGGGGGGGATTGCTGGTGGGGATCCCCAGGGGGAAGTTGCCAGGGGGGATCCCCAGGGGGCGATTGCCAGGGGGGATCCCCAGGGGGCGATTGCCAGGGGGACCCTGGGGGGTGGTTGCTGGGGGGGGGTCCCCGGGGGCAGTTGCCAGGGGGATCCCCAGGGGGCAGTTGCCTGGAGGATCCCCAGGGGGTTGTTGCTGGGGGAGGTCCCCGGGTCGTTTGCTGGGGGGATCCCCAGGGGGCGGTTGCCAGGGGAACCCTGGGGGGCGGTTGTCGGGGGGGTCCCCGGGGGCAGTTGTCGGGGGGATCCCCAGGGGGCATTTGCCTGGAGGATCCCCAGGGGTGGTTGCTGGGGGGGGATCCCCAGGGGGCGGTTGCCGGGGGGGGTCCCCGGGTCGGTTACTAGGGGATCCCCAGCGGATGGTTGCCAGGGGATTCCTAGGGGGCGGTTGCCGGGGAGTCCCCAGGGGGCGGTTGCTGGGGGTCCCGGGGGGGGTTGCCGGGGGTCCCCGGGGCGGCTGCACTCACTGCCCACGGAGGTGGAGGGCGTGAGCTCCATGGCTGCGTCCCCTGGCTCCAGGCCGGGCTGGCCCCTGCGCGCAGCCCGGGAGACCCCGCGCGGTTCCAGCTGCTCCGGCCCGGCCTGCAGCTCACGCCCTCTGCTGGCGGGGCCAGGCCCGGGGAGCGGCAGGGCCGAGGCCTTCTCCTCTGCCCCACCAGTGCACGCCCTGGCCTGGTGCCCCGGGCCCAGCGCGACACAGCTCCCATGGGCTACAGGCCCCAGTGCGGCATGGCCCCAATGGGCTACAGGCCCCAGTGCGGCATGGCCCCAATGGGCTACAAGCCACAGTGTGGCACTGCCCCCATGGGCTACAAGCCCCAGCGCGGCACGGCCCCCTTGGGCTACAGGCCCCAGCGCGGCACGGCCCCCTTGGGCTACAGGCCCCAGCGCGGCACGGCCCCCTTGGGCTACAGGCCCCAGCGCGGCACGGCCCCCTTGGGCTACAGGCCCCAGCGCGGCACGGCCCCCTTGGGCTACAGGCCCCAGCGCGGCACGGCCCCCTTGGGCTACAGGCCCCAGCGCGGCACGGCCCCCATGGGCTACAGGCCCCAGCGCGGCACGGCCCCCATGGGCTACAGGCCCCAGCGCGGCACGGCCCCCATGGGCTACAGGCCCCAGCGCGGCACGGCCCCCATGGGCTACAGGCCCCAGCGCGGCACGGCCCCCATGGGCTCCAGGCCCTGGCTGGTGCCCCGCGCAGCTTCTCATGGACTCTCAAGCCAGCAGGGACCATCTAGTCAACCCCTCAACCCCCGCTCCTCACTGGGCTCCTCTGGGCTGTCACTGAGCTCCCCAAATCTTCATTCATCGACTTCAAGCTACAGAGAATCCACCATTGACTGTCGTTCACACCAGGCAGTGCCCTGTGCCCCATGCTGCATGGGGCCAGTGGTACGACACACAGAGCCCGCTGGCTGCTGGTGTCACATGGGGCAGGTCTGACCCCTGGAATCCTATAGGGTTTGGTTCCTGGCTCCCCACCCAGGGCAGCAGGGCATTGTCACTGGCAGGACCCCAGGATGGGAGACAGGGGTTTGCTTAGATCATCAGAGCCCAAGTGTGCTCAGGTGAGAAGTTGGGTTGATAAAGACGGGATGCCACGGTCCCCTTGTCTCAGCTGAACAGCGACAAGCTCAGTATTAGAATTGTAAGACCGTGTTGAGTGTTTAACCGTCAGGGCGGGTTGTTAGTTGCTGCCGACATTAATCCCACCTGTAACATCTGGGTCCCATATTGTACAGCAATATTTGAGCAGTTGTGTTGTGAGCCTCGGTGACTGTAAATCAACAGCCGGGAGAGAGACATTAACTCGTGGGAAGGGCTGAGCTCCAGCAGAAGGTGTCACACCCTGCGCAGCAGGAAAGGTCCATCGATACCAGACGGACTGTTCTGGGATGGGAATTTCCCTACACACCATCAACAAGAGGACAAAAGTCTTTTGTTGTTCTGCTCTCCTCCCAGTGGACAGGAGTCAGGCAAGTGGACTCCTCCCATCAGCTGAGTTTGCAGCTCAGAGCACATGGCAGGAAGGGGATAAAAACCCCAAGCCAAAAGGACCTGGTATGTAACTCTATGATGCTTGGACTCTGGAGGGGACAAGGTGTTTGTAGGCATAAGCAAGAGATCCCCAGTGCTTAGCCTGGGTTAACCCTGAAGGACGTACAGAGTTGCTTATGACAGAAACTTCTAGTACTTTGTGAAACTAACACTGGAACTCACTTGTGTATCTATGGTTACCTGCTTTAACCTGATACATAACTCTCTGGTTTCCTTTCCCCATCTTCAGGTAGTTTATTATAAGATTGGCAACAAGTCTTGTCTTTGGTGTGAGATCTAACATGCAACTGACCTGGGGTGATTGACTAGTCCTTTGGGATCGGCAGTAACCTGAATATTGCTCTGATTCTTGGTGCAGAAAGGCAGGCTCCCCTGGGTGGCGAGAGAGATCGGAGCACCCAAAGGGACTGCCTGGGACTCCTTGGTAAGGCTGAGGAGTTTACACTGGATAATTGATGGTGAAATCGAAGTATAGAACTCGCAGCCAGTTTGGGGTTTGTGGGGTTTCTAAGAGTCCGCTCTGAGGTTGCCAAGTATCAGGGGGTAAAAAATAAACACTTGGGGGTTTTTACCCACGAAAGCTTATGCCCCAATAACTCTGTTAGTCTTTAAGGTGCCACCAGACTCCTCATTGGTTTTTTGCCCTGAGGTTGGGACTCACGCTCCTGAGTCACTGCAGGCAGCGTTACAAAAGGGAATCGTGTTGTCACGTCCTTAGACTTCTGTACGGCGTTTGACTTGGTACCCGTGATGAAGTGGGGGTTTATCCGTCTTGCTATGTTGCATGTGAGTCTGTGTGTGCTTTAGTTTCCCTGTGGACTGCACCAATACTTGGGTGTAATAGTGTAATATTTTGCTGAGGCCCTCAGGGCAGGTGAGGCTGCCCAGCTCTTTGCACCTATGTAACCTGAGACCCAGGAGGGGGGTGCGACCAGGTGACACCTTTGGCCTGAGAAGGAGGAGGGGCCTGACGGGGTGTTGGAGGTCAGGTCGGGTGGCTGGAGGTTGGCAGTCTGTGTTGGGGGACTGGAAGAGGGGGAATCCAGGGCGTCTGGCCCAGGATTCCCAAGATGGACTTGGCTGAAAGTCACTGATGTCTGTAATAGCAAGCTCTGGTCTACACGGTGGTCCTGCTGACGAATAAACCTTCTGTTTTACGCTGGCTGAGAGTCACGTCTGACTGCGGAGTTGGGGGGCAGGGCCCTCTGGTTCCCCAGGACCCCGCCCGGGCGGACTCGCTGGGGGAAGCGCACGGAGGGGCAGAGGATGCTGAATGCTTCGAGGTCAGACCCAGGAAGGTGGAAGCTGTGGAGCCAGTCTGCTCCGAGAGAGGAGACTCCCCGGAGTCCTGCCTGGCTTCGTAGGGAGCAGTTCCAGAGCATCGCCCGGGGACTCCATGACAGTACCTCAGGCCATTTTGATTAAGATACAAGAGTGATATAAAATTAACCCAGCACATGTTCAATGGCTTAAAAGCCAGCTCACTGATAGGACTGAAAACATAACTGTAAAAGGGGACTCCTGGTTGAGTGGGTGTGTTTCTAATGGGGTCCCGCAGGGATCAGTTCTGGGCCATTTCGCTTTTTTATCAGTGCCCTGGAAGAAAACCTGAACTCGTCACTGGTACAGTTTGCGGGTGACACAAAGCCGGGGAGAGCAGTACATGAATAAGAGGACAGGTCACAGATTCAGCGCGATCTGGATTGCTTGGTAGGCTGGGCACATAACAATATGTGTTTTAATACGGCTGAATGTAAAGTCACACATCGAGGAACGAACAATACAGGCCAGATTTTCAGGACAGGGGTGGGAGTGGGACCAAATGGGAATTGTCTGTCATAGTTTTATGACCCTTTGTGACAGGTTGTACCAACCCCACACAGGAGAGGCGAGGGTTAACGGACTGCTCTGGGCCCAGGAGGCCATGCCCCTGTGGAGGGAGCATTCAAAAGGGAGCACGAGGCTCACAGGAGGAGAGCAGCCGGGAAGCTCCAAGCCACCAGGTCACGCCTCTGAGCCGTGCCGCAGGAGGCCAGTCAGCCGCAGGAACCAAAGGGGACGACCTGCTGTGGCCAGCGGAGGAGACTCCAGAGACTAATCAGAGGGAACTCGAGAGGGACCCCACATCCCACGCCAAGACGCCACCGGAGGGACTGGAATGAAGGTAGGAAGCGACTCAGGGAACGCGCTTGTGAGTGTTAGGACCTGAATCCTGTGGCAGGATCTACTGTTTCGAAGGGCCCTGGATTGGATCCCTGTGGAGTAGGGTGAGTCCAGATGCTCCTACTTTCCCCCACCACTAGGCGACACTACCCCCTGAACTATAGCCACTAGGCAAAGAGGCCTGTAGACTCTCACCGTGACATGGCACACCCCAGAGTGTTGCCATTAGGCGGCGCTGTCAGCCCAGAGCACTCAACTAACCCCTATGCGTGCCTCAGTTTCCCATCTATGCTGCATGGTTACCCAGTGTGGGGAAAGGGACTATTTGCTCTCAGGGCAGGCTGGATGACCTAGGCGTGCGTGTCGCCCAGCTCTCTGAGCTGGGATGGTCCATTAAAAAGGGCTGGCTGAGGCCACCTCATATCAACAGAGGATCCGAGAAGACAATGGCCCAGACATGGACACCTGGCAGCCAGTGCCCCAGAGGTCCGTCAATCCCTGTGGAGTGGCCAAGTCTCTCCCAGCGGGCTGTCCCTGAGCGGAGCTCCCGGTGTGAAACAGAACGGCTGGAGCCCCACAGCTTGTCTAGGAGGCGGTGAGGCTGCGTGGCCAACGCTGGAGAAAGAGTGAGACCCCCTTGGCGGGCTGGCCCACCGGAAGGGCTCCTCCTAGAGACCGTTCCAAAGCTAGGGGCAAAGCCCTGACCCTGGGGCTCTGTGACAGGGCGATTCTATCCTGGGAAACGGAGACTCTGAAAAAGACTGGAGGGAGGGGCGGGGGGGGGGTGTCGCGGAGTGTGGGGGAGTCAGGGCCCTGCACCCCTCTTCCTGAGATTCACTGTGACTCTCAACCAGCCAGTAAAGCAGAAGGTTTATTTAAGGACAGGAACACAGTCTCAAGCAGAGCGTGTAGGTACGACCAGACCCCCTCAATTAGGTCCCTCTGGGAGGTTCAGGGAGCTTAGACCCCAGCTTGGGGTTCCCTGCGTTGCACCACCCAGCCCAAACTGAAACCAAACCAAAACTCCTCCTGCAGCTCCTCTCTTCCCCCTCCCCCCAGCTCCTCCTCTCCTTTGTTCAGTCTCCCAGGCAGAAGGGGTTAATTCTCCCCACCCCCGTTCCTGGCTCAGGTTACAGCTCAGGTAGCTTCCTTCAAGGGAAGTCCCACATCCCCCCTGCAACATTCCCAGGTCAAATCTGCCCTGCTCCCTGCTCCGTCACAGGGGGTCACGGAGACAATCAGCTGAACACGAGCTCCCACGAGCTGTGGCCCAAAGGGCTAATGCAATGCCTGGCTACGTAAGCAGGGGCCTCTCAAGTAGCAGGCAGGTTCTACGACCTCTGTCTTGGGCACCGGTGCGACCGCTGCTGGGCTTCTGTGTCTGGTTCTGGAGCCCGCAGTTCAAGGAGGATGTTGGTAAACTGGAGAGGGGCCAGAGAAGATCCACCAGAAGGATGAAGCAGGCTTACAATGCCAGCCTCCAGGAGCTCCAGCTATCCAAAGCGAAGGGGTGACGTGGTCACAGCCCGGGAGTACCCACACAGGGGCAGAATCGGATAACAGAGGCTCTTCTGCCAAGCAGACAAAGGTCTAACAAGCTGCAGCGTCTGGAAGTTGACTCTAGCCCAATTCAGGCTGGGAAGAAAGCGTCATTTTGAACAATGAGGGTAATTGACCTTTGGACCAATTCACCAGGGTCGTGGTGGATTCTCCATTGCTGACCGTTTCTATATCCAGATTGCATGTTTTTCCGAAAGATCTTCCTTCTCCCTCTGGCCAGGGTCACACAGGAGATCAGACCAGATCATCACATTGCTCCCTATGTCCTTATGATTTAGTCATGGAGGTTGCGGAAGTCACGGAATCCATGACTTCCAGCGACCTCCGTGAGTTCAGCCTGCGGTGGTCGGGAGCTGCAGGGTCCCCCATCGCCCGCAGGACCAGGGAGCTGCAGGGTACCCCCACCGCCTCTGGTGCCCCCGGAGCTCCAAGCCACTGCGGGTGACAGGGAACCCCCGAGCTCCTGGCCGCCACGGCTGCAGGGGAACCCCCGAGCTCCCCACCACTCCAGGCCCTTGGAGCTGTGGGTGGCGGGGGTACACAACAGAAAATACCGTAATCCACTGTATAAATCCCTGGCACACCCACACCTTGAATACCACCTGGCTGACACGGGAGGTGGGGGCACCCCCAGCTCCCGGCCCCCACAGGCAGCAGGGGGACCCCCGGAGCTGCAAGTGGCAGGGGTACCCCACAGCCCCCAACTGCTGCAGGCGGTGTGGGCTCCTGCAGATCCCCATTTTGTCACAGATATTTTTAGTAAAAGTCACGGACAGGTCACGGCTTGCGTGAATTTTTCTTTTTTGTCTGTGACCTGCCCGTGACTTTTACTAAAAATGTCCATGACAAAATCTTAGCCTTACTTATGATCTACAAATCTCTGCCCCGTAGGGCCCGGGTGAGGTGTCAGAGTGGGGAGGGGGCTATTCTGAGCAGAGAAGATTTTCGGTTAAGGTTGTAACGATTCTACCCCCAGGCAGGGCTTCAGCACACTTGGAAGCAGTGGGGATAACTGCTCCAAAAGCCTCACCTGCGGGGAGCTAAAGAAGAATCCCTGTCAGTTGCTAGCAGTATAGGGCCTATGAAACACACCTGAGCAGTTCTGATTCCACCTGGGGGAGCACAGAGGCTACGTGTGATCTCTACAGTGCTTAGCTCTGGTGGGAAACTAGCACTTCACCAGCAGAGGCGTTGCAGGCCGAGAAGGTTTGAGTTGCTCTGAGGAGGCAGCGCCTGGAGCACTGTTCTCTGGGCTGTGTGGGGTGACCACCCGCCCCTTATTTCATGGGACTGTCCCCAATTAGTTATGTTCAAAGCTGACTCCAAAGACTTCCAAAGGGATCTCATAGAACTGGCAGATAAAATTAACTGCTGATAAATGCAAAGTGATGCACATTGGAAAACATAACCCTGACTACACAGAACAAGAGGGTCTAAATGAGCTGTTACCACTCGAGAGCGAGCTCTTGGAGTCACCGTGGAGAGTTCGGTGAAAACAGCCACTCCATGGGCAGCGGCCGGCAGAACAGCGAACAGAGTGTTAGGAACCATTAGGAAAGGGACAAACAACAGAAAATACCGTAATCCACTGTATAAATCCCTGGCACACCCACACCTTGAATAGCGCGAGCAGCTCTGGGTGCCCCGTCGCCGAAAAGATCCATTAGAATTGGACGGGGTACAGAGAGGGCAACACAAATCATTAGGGGTCTGGAACAACTTCCAGGTGAGGAGAGATTAAGAAGCCTGGGGCTGTCTGGCTTGGGGAAGAGACGACGGAGGGGGGATGTGACAGAGGCCGTGACGGCTGGAAGAGGGCAGTGGAAGGCAGGAGTATTAGCCTGAGAATGATAAAGGCCCTTTTCCCTACAAGCTGAGAAGGGGTCACCTCAGGTCAATTAGGGACCCAGAGACCAATTAAGGACTGCCTGCGACCTTTGCGGCCCCCGCCCCCTCCAAAGGAGAGTAGGAGAGTTATTCCCCTTTGGTTTGTAGTGGAACTTGTTTCTTTTTTTCCTTCAGTTGGCGGAGGAGCACTGCGTGGGCCTGCCTGAAAAATACTGGGAAATACGCCTCCCCTTGTCAAGTGGGAGAGTCAACACCGTCCAGAGAGGGGCTGACTTCCTTCTGGCCCCCCCACCACCCGAGGGGAGAGCGCTGAGCCTGCTGTGGTGGGGGGAGGTGCCTTGCCACAAGGGCTATAAAATCACGACTGGTGTGGAGAAAGTGAGTAGGGAAGTGTTATTTACCCCTTCCCATAACACACAAACCAGGAGTCCCCCAATGAAATTAATAGGCAGCAGGTTTAAAACACACCTAAGGAAGTATTTCTTCACACTATGCACAGTCAACCTGTGGAACTCCTTGCCAGGGGATGTTGTGAAGGCCAAAAGTACAACAGGGTTCAAAAAGAACCAGACAAGTTCCTGTAGGACAGGTACACCAATGGCTACTAGCCAGGATGGGCAGGGATGCAATCCCATGTTCTGGGTGTTCCTAAGCCTCTGTTCACTAGAAGCCGGGACTGGACGACAGGTGGAGGCGTGGATCACTCAATAATTGCCCTGTTCTGTTCATTCCCTCTGGGACACCTGGCATTGGCCACTGTCGGAAGACAGGACACTGGGCTAGGTAGACCATTGGGCTGACCCACCATGGCCGTTCTTATGTTCTTGATTTGTCCCTTAGCGCGACTGTCCCTTATTTTCGGCTGTACTGAAAGGTGTTCAAACGGAACTGAAGGAGCCTTTCAAACATGACATTGAAGCTCCCGAGAACTGTGTGGTCTCTTTGAGGGTGGCAGACACGTACACGCCCTGCTAAGGGAGCTGGTGTTCCCCTGAAACGTCCCTTCCAAGAACGTGCTGTCCCTTGCTTTTCACGTGGCTTTTCCTTTATTTCCGTCCCGCGAAGGGGATCGCCCCAGCCAGCGCTGCGCCCAGCAAGGACAGACAGGGACGAAGCACAGGGGGCTGGGAGACCAGGCGGTCCCACGAGAACAGCTCTGACCACATCTGGCTGGGCTGAGCCATGCCTCGGGGGAGGCAGAGGGAGCAGCGGGGCGGGGGCGAGGGGGTGTGACTCGGAGTGAAGGAAAAGGGAAGTAGAGGGTCAGGAAATCGATCTCTTTCTCTGCACAATGCAGCCGCTGGCGTGGTGCACAAGCGCCCTCCGGAGAACTACTGAGCTGGCCCGGGGTGCTGGGAGCCCCATTGCTGGGAAGACCCAACCGCACACAGCACGAGCAGCAAACACACCGGAGAGAATAATTCTGCACTGGCCGAGGGCTGGGCTGCGGGGACCCACCAGGCCAGGGGAGGCCTGGCTCACCAGGATTTCAAATCAGACGGGCTCTGAACGCCCAGCGCCCTGTGCTCCGCCCGGTCCCGCAACAGTCAGACAATTCCTGACGCTGAAAAGCTACAGCGAGGTTCCCCACCTGCCGGGCAGCAGACACGTGCGAGTGTGAACACGTACGTACCAGCCAGCGCAGGTGCTATTCACAGCTCCACTGTGCACACGCGCACACACACAGCGCTAAGTAACGGAGATGGGGCTAGAAATAACAGCAGAGGGGACCCGGTAAGCTCGTCACACCCCCCTGGCAGGGAAGCTGAGCCTAAATCGATTTTTCCTGCAGCCAGGGGAGCATGGGACCTGTCGGGGGTGGGAGGGTCAAACTGATCAGAATAAAAAGGTGCCAGTGAGTGATCAAGCAGGTCCCCCACATACCACGTCACCAACCGTTTTAGGAGCGTCCTCCACCCTGCCTATTTGTCCTAGTGTGTACCGTAGGAACAGCCAGACTGGACGCGAGCCAACGAACGTCCCTTGAGCCCAGCATCCTGTCGCTGGCAGTGCTTCAGAGGGAGGTGTGAGAACCCCACAGTAGCAGACGTGGAATAATCGGCCTCCCACTTTAGGGGTCTACTAGTCAGAGACCAGTTCAGGCCCTGAACCAGACGCTCTGCTAGCCCGGCCGAAATGTCTGTTGTCATTAATAACGCTGCAGAGTTTTGTTATCCACAGCCCTGGCCAATCCCTTGCTGAAGCTTGGATGAGTTCTTGGCCTCAACAACTTCCTGTGGCAGGGAGTTCCACAGTCCAAACCACAACCAGCTGAGTGCGTGGCCCTGGGGCGATCAGAGCTGTTTTGTGATTGAATTCAAGGGAAACATTCCCCAGAAAGAGAGAAAAAAACAAACCAAAACAAGGTTCATGCTTTTTTTAAAAATGAGCTGGGGAGGAGGGGGAAGGGGAGGAATAAAGCCGAAAATACAATAAATCAAAGGAAGTGGAAGATCCGAAAGGGGAAACGTTCTTCTTATGCAGACAGAGGGTCCCCTGTGCTACCTTTTACAGATGGGAAACTGAGGCACAGGGTAGCTCAAGTGATTTGCCCAAGGTCACACAGGGAATCTGTAGCAGAACTGAGTACAGAACCGAGATCTCTGTGCTGGCCCCACTCCCAGGGCCATCATGGCTCCATCTCGGCTGAATGCGTCGCATTGGGGCTGTGCTCAAAGCAGGGAGCTGTAGAGTAAAGGGTCTTTGTAGCACCTGTTCAATCCTTGAGGGGGCCACTTAGGGATCTGGGGCAAAATCAGTACTTGGTCTTGCTAGTGAAGGCAGGGGGCTGAACTCGATGACCTTTCGGGGTCCCTTCCAGTTCTATGAGATAGGTACCCCGAGCCTAGATTCCTAGATTCCAAGGCCAGACGTGACCATTGTGATCACCTCGTCTGACCGCCCAGGAGCGGCGTCAGGGTTTTTAGCGCCCTAGGAGTGCCCTAGCACTCCCGGTCTTCGGGGCACTTCGATGGTGGGTCCCGTTGCGAGTGAAGGACCTGCCGCAGAATTGCCGCCGAAGACCCGGAGTGCGGAAGGACCCCCTACCGCCGAATTGTGTAGATCAATCTCTGATAATTTTCATATGACTTTACATTGTGCCTCTTCATATAACCTTGTGGTGGGTCTACCCACGTGTGACCTCTGTTTTCATGGAACTTTGTATCAAAGCCTCATTTAAAAACTTTGCATTGCCCTTGGTATAATATTATAGCCCCTAAGGATAGAATAAGATAGAAAAAACATTTCTTTTTGCTAGCAGTAGAACAAGAGCTCTTCCCCCCCCCCACTCTTAATCAATTGCCCTGTTGAATGAATAAGGTGTGGATAAGCAAGGCATGGAAGGCAGCACCTCCAGACAGCCTCAACTGTTGGAGAGGGGCTGGAAGCCAGACCCAAAAACAATAAAACGTGTCAAGTGGGCTCATTAAAGACAAGCAGACATACCCACAGCCTCGGGGGTTAGAAGCAAGCACCTTCTTTTGGAAACACCCTCTTTGCAGCATTGGGACAACACTCAAAAGAAAGCAGCACAAAGGACCAATGGACACAGACACAGAGTCTGAATCTGGTATAGATTTGCATAAGAGGAAAGCTGCTATAAAAAGTGAGGTGTCTTGCAAAGGACCCCGGGTCTCGTCTTGTCAACATGGGAGCATCGATCCGGATCGGCAAAAGCCCGGCTCCACCCCCTCCCCCATCTAACTCACCTGGCCAGTGAAGTTAAGGGGAGCAACTAATTGGTAACAACAAGATGGAGTGTGTGTGTGTGTGTGTGTGTGTGAGTGTAATATATTATATGCATATAATACAGTGTTAATGAATACATGTATTACTAATAAATGTGGCATTTTGTCTTATTCCCCCTGAAAAGATCCTGTGCAGTACTTTAAGTACAACATTTTGGTGGAGAATGCGAAAGGGGGAGCAAGCATAGAACCCATGTTAATGAATACATGTATTACTAATAAATGTGGCATTTTGTCTTATTCCCCCTGAAAAGATCCTGTGCAGTACTTTAAGTACAACATTTTGGTGGAGAATGCGAAAGGGGGAGCAAGCATAGAACCCACAGTTATTATAAAACTGGTGTGCACACCGCCAGCTTTAGCAAGCCTGGCACTAGAGGAAAAAGAGTGTAAACTTTCAGTTAATTAACCAAACTCTGAAGGATATAGGAGTTTAGGTTTGAATTGTGTTTCTCACTGTGATCCGGGGAAGGATCTAACCAAACTCTGAAGGATATAGGAGTTTAGGTTTGAATTGTGTTATAGAGGTACATACACCCTCAGCCATAGAAAGCCTGAGCTAAAAAGAAAAACTTAGTGTTTCTCACTCTGATCCGGGGAAGGATCTAATCCGGGGAAGGATTTGTATAATTGGTGTATAAACCACAGAGGAAAGCTTAGCGTCTCTCCCTCTGGCCCAGAGTGGGTTAAAATCATAAGATGCAGATCTTGTTCTGTTAAACCAAACTCTGAAGGATATAGGAGTTTGGGCAGTGTAGTGTGGTTTATGTTTGTTTGTTTTGTTTTGGTAAGTAATATTGTGGTAATTTCACAATTTTAAAAAAAATGTTTAAAAAACGGAACCAGGAAGGGTGGGGGCTAGTTAAAAAGCCCACCCTCCTTGCTAAATTGGTAGTGGAACAAGGCTTGTGCCCAGGAAAAGGAACTGTTTATTAAAAAAAGCAGGATCGGGCCCAGGCAAGCAATAAATAAAAAAACTAAAAAACAGGTTGGGTACAAAAAGTTAAAACAGCACTCTCAAATCTTACAGCAGCAGTAACATCAGGAGAAAAAACATTTAAAACCCCAGAAGGGGGCAGACCTTTGGGACCCGCTCTGGAGATTGGGAAGGGGGATATTTGGGTAAATTCCTCCTCCCAGGGCCAAAATGCCATTAAAACAGTTAACAACAGTGCCTGCTTCTGCCTCAGATCTCCAGGCCATGGCAAAATGGCTGGAGATTTTAAAACAATTTTTTTTTTTCTAAATGAAGTGTAAACGCCCTTTTACTAAAAAAAAAAAGGAAAAATTTACACTCACAAGAAATGCACCACTTAATTAGCATTTGTGCAGCCCCAAGTACCAAACACACTGTGGCAGAGACCAAGCAGGTTCTGCCATGGTAAAAGCACTGTGCTAATTTGTTTCCAAGCTTCTATCTTTCAGGCTCTGAACCAAAACATCAGGAGAGCTGGTACCAGCTGAAGAGTTATAAAATACCATGGTTATAGTGTCATGACAAAGTCTGTGTTCAGTGTTGTGTGTTGCATGTTCTGTGTCTGTCTCTAGTGGTGTCCTGTGCTAGCATTGGGTCCAAAAAAAAAAGAAAATACTACACTAGACAGGGCAAATGTCTTTTCCTCTCTCTACTTCCCCCATCTCCATCCAACTTATCAATCACCACTTGTCTCCAAAAAACTTTGGTCCCCAGTGCATCAGGGTTGTTTTGTTTTGTCAGGTTCTCTAATAATCATTTTGTTGTTAATTTTTGTTCTTGATACATTTGTATTGTTAGTTACATTTGCTTGTATTATTATTCATTCCACACTTTCCTCTATGCACTCTGGTTCTATTTCCCCAAGCCCTAAAGGGTAGTTCTTGGGCCCCCATAACCTGTAAAACCTTGGCCCATAATTGTATGGCCCCATCTTTCAGGTCCCCAAAAACCTCTAAAAACAACTGTTAAAAATAAAAAATTCTACAACATTTTAGCAACTAAATGTTAGTTTAAGTCCAAATCAGCTTAACCTTGCATAACAACTGTGGTACTCCTACAAAATCTTATTTGTTGTGTGTGCTTAAGAAAGTCCTGACCTCAGTGACTTTTATTGTTTAATGGCTATTGCAGCATCAAACTTGGGCCTCATTTTGTTTGTCAATGTACCCAATTATTAAAATGGTAATGGTTTTGTTGTATTTCCAATTATTATAATTATAATTGTTTGCATTTGTGTTTATGTTATATCTGGTGTTTAGTCAATTGTAATGGTTTTAGTTATATTCACCTGGTTATAATTGTTTGGTTTGTTTGCAACAAATACAAAAAATGTATATGGTGACCACTCAAGAATTGTTCTTGAGAGGTCAAAAGGGAAACAATGTAAATCAATCTCTAATAATTTTCATATAACTTTACATTGTGCCTCTTCATATAACCTTGTGGTGGGTCTACCCACGTGTGACCTCTGTTTTCATGGAACTTTGTATCAAAGCCTCATTTCGAAACTTTGCATTGCCCTTGGTATAATATTATAGCCCCTAAGAATAAAATAAAATAAAAAAAACATTTCTTTTTGCTAGCAGTAGAACAAGAGCTCTTCCCCCCCCACACTCTTAATCAATTGCCTTGTTGAATGAATGAGGTGTGGATGAGCAAGGCATGGAAGGCAGCACCTCCAAACAGCCTCAACTGTTGGAGAGGGGCTGGGAGCCAGACCCAAAAACAATAAAACGTGTCAAGTGGGCTCATTAAAGACAAGCAGACATACCCACAGCCTCGGGGGTTAGAAGCAAGCACCTTCTTTTGGAAACACCCTCTTTGCAGCATTGAAACAACACTCAAAAAAAAGCAGCACAAAAAACCAATAAACACAAACACAAAGTTTAAATCTGGTCTAGATTTGCATAAAAAAAAAGCTAATATAAAAGTGCGGTGTCTTGCAAAAAACCCCGGGTCTCGTCTTGTCAACATGGGAGCATCGATCCGGATCGGCAAAAGCCCGGCTCCACCCCCTCCCCCATCTAACTCACCTGGCCAGTGAAGTTAAGGGGAGCAACTAATTGGTAACAACAAAACGAAATGGGTTTGTGTGTGTGTGTGTGTAAGTGTAATATATTATATGCATATAATACAGTGTTAATGAATACATGTATTACTAATAAATGTGGCGTTTTGTCTTATTCCCCCTAAAAAAATCCTGTGCAGTACTTTAAGTACAACAATTGCCGCCCCCCCAAATCCTGGTGCCCTAGGCAACCGCCTAGGTCGCTGAAATGGAAGTGCCGGCCCTATGACCGCCCCTATAACAAAGGCCAGAGAACAGCCCTCAAGTAAAGCCTGGAGCAGAGCTTTTCGAAAAACATCCCGTCCTGACTGAAAAATGGTCAGTGAAGGAAAATCCACCACGACCCTTAGTAACCCGGCCCAATGGTTAATTGCAGACACTGGGCGAAATGCCCACGCCTTAGTTCTACTCTGAATTTGTCGAGCTTCACCTTCCAGCCACTGGGTCGCAGGACACATTTCTCTGCAAGGCTGACGAGCCTGCTAGCAGATATCTGTTCCCCGGTAGGTACTTACCGACTGAGATCACTTTGTGGAGCTCCTTGAGTCTGTCACTATCACAGACCAGAAGAAGAGCTCTGGGTAGGGCGACCAGATGGCAAGCGTGAAAAACTGGAGCACTTTTCTTTTGGGGGGGGTCTAGCTGTGTATATAAGACAAAGCCCCTAATATGAGGATGGTCCCAATAACCCCAGGACGTCTGGTCACCCTAGCTCTGTGTGGTACGAAAGCTCGTCTCTTTGGCCAACAGAAGTTGGTCCAATACAAGATAATACCTTGCCCACCTTGTCCCCTCTATCTCCCTAGGGCATGTTTTCTAATCCAGGGGCTCTCAACCCTTCCAGACGACTGGACCCCTTTCAGGAGTCAGACGTGTCTTGTGTACCCCAAGTTTCACCTCCCTTAAAAATGACTTGCTTACAAAATCGGACATAAAACTACAAATGTGACCCAGCACCCCAGTCCTGACAAATTGCCGACTTTCTCATTTCATCTGGGTGAAATTTGAGTTTGTACTGACTTCGCTAGTGCTTTTTACGTAGCCTGTTGTAAAACTAGGCCAATATCTAGATGAGTTGATGTACCCCCGGAAGACCTCTATGTGCCCTCAGGGGTACATAAGAATGGCCCTGTGATGAAGTGGGAATGTTCTTAATGTTTTCTCCAAATACTGTGTGTGCCTCGGTTTCCCCATGCCGTTCTTAAGTATCTAGGTGGTGGGATAAGGGGGTGTGATTGTTGCAGAGCCCTAGGCAGGTGTGATGCTGTCTGCACAGAGAATGAGCCCTGCCTCCTGGCAACTGATGGCCTGGGCCCCTCCCCTGCAAAGGTGCCAACTGAAGGTATTGGAGAACAAAGAGATCAGGTGACCTCCTGGCCCGGGAAAGAGACAAAGGCCAGGCCAGAGGAGGGGCTGGAGGGGGGGTCAGTTGAGATCTGGCTGGGGAAACGGAGGGAGGCCCAGAACCGGGGTCTGGGCTCCCTACCCCCCCCCCCAGATGGACCTAACTGAGGGGTCGTTCTCTGTACCTACAAGCTCTGTTTTAGACTCTGTTCCTGTCGTCTAATAAACCTTCTGTGTTCCCGGCTGGCTGAGAGTCCTGTCTGACTGCGGAGTTGGGGGGCAGGACCTCTGGCTGCCCCAGGACCCCGCCCGGGCAGACTCGCTGGGGGAAGCGCACGGAGGGGCAGAGGATGCTGAATGCTCTGAGGTCAGACCCAGGAAGGTGGAAGCTGTGGAGCCAGTCTGCTCCGAGAGAGGAGACTCCCCGGAGTCCTGCCTGGCTTCGTAGGGAGCAGTTCCAGAGCATCGCCCGGGGACTCTGTGACAGGCCCTACTGGGTCAGACCAAAGGTCCATCTAGCCCAGTATCCTGTCTTCCGACAGGGGCCAATGCCAGGTGCCCCAGAGGGAATGAACAGAACAGGGAATCATCAAGTGATCCATCCCCTGTCGCCCATTCCCAGCTTCTGGCAAACAGTAACCCCAGTTGAGAACCGCTCCTCCGATCCTTTATCGTTCTCCTGCTGCTTCGCTGGCCCCTCTCCAACTTCTCAATATCCTCTTGAATTGTAGACTCCAGAGCAGGACCCAGGATTCCAGCCGCGGCCGCACCAGTGCCAAACACAGACGTAATTTATCCTCCCTGTGCCTACTTCTGCATCCAAGGATCGCATGAGCCCTTCTGGACACAGCCTCACCCCGTACCAGGGCGACTTGCCCCTTACGGGCGGGCGGATCTGGGGCTAGCTGAACTACCGAGGCACCCTTGGGCTGGATCGGGCGATTCCTATGAAGGGCAGTAGCTGGCTGGAGCGCAGGGCAGGAAGAAGATGGGCAGAAGACCCTGACACCGGAGGGTTGGACCCCTAGGCCAGGAATCTGGCTCCAGCCAAAGCAGAAGGGCCTGGGGCAGGGTGAATTGGAGACTGCCGGGCGTGGGCACACTCCAGCCGAAAGGCCTGAGCTCTGGGGTTCCCCTCGTGAGGCCGCAGGCAGGGAAAGCGTGGGAGGACCCGAGGGGAGGCTCACACCAGGGGGGCCGTCCTGGGACTCTGTGGTTCCTTCCGGAGCAAAGGGCTGTGGGGCGTGCGAGGCAGTCCCTGGTGGAGTTTGGAAGGAACTAACAGGGCACTGCAGAGCCACCCCTGGCCATGAGGGGGGGGCTCTGGACGCAGAGGACCCCACTTCGGCTGTATTGAAATGCACTTGTGCCCGATAACCCAGCTTGCTCCGTGTCTCTGGCCTGTCCTCTTCTCCCCCCTGCTCCCCTGTCTCTGGGCCCTCTGCAAGCTGCCAGGGAGGAGTGACTGTTTCCTCCCGGGTCATTAATGAACTGGCACAGGGCCAGGAGCCCACTGGAAACACCCCGTCACTGCTGGCTCCCCGTTTACACCGACAGCGGGCGACCCGAGTCACGGGGGAGGGGGTCATTTGTTTTCTTCCGTTAGTGGCCCAGACAAGCTTCTGTGCTCCCCCGAGCGCCTCCTGAGGTCTGGGGAAGGGAACCAGAGCGTCCCAGCAAAATACTGGGCCAAGCTGGGCCAGGCTGTCCTGGGCGTGAGCCCCGTCTGCCTGATCTGGCCCACCTTGTATCTCGCTCACCTGCTCTGGTTCCCTTCCCCGCCCTAGAGAAGAGCTCGGGGAAGCCCGAAGCTTGTCCACGTCAGCAGGGCTCCGCTAAAAGACATTCCCTTCCCCCGCTTGTCTCTCCAATACCCTGGCACCAAAGTGGCTACCACATGGCGAGCAGGGCGAGCCCTAGCACTTAGCCAGTTTTTAATCCATGAAAGCCACCAGCACAGATCAGAGCAGCCCCAAGGCCTGCCCCAAGTGATAACCAGCAGTCTGGGCCCCCACAAGCCCGAGGAAGGCCCCACAGACCTGCCGTAGGAGGTGGGGTAGAGCTGGATGCATGGGGTATTGCCCTTTGTGCCGAACTAGCCAGTATACAGCCCCCTGAGCTTCCTGGGGCACCGGTCCCCTATCTTACGAGCGCTTTGTTTAGAGCAGCAGCAGATGGCTCAGCCGTGCCTCCCCCAAGGCCTCTGAGCTGACACCCCTAGGGGGCGCTGCGTGTGCCTGGGAGCAGGGGCCATCGGGGAGCCCGGGGCGTGGCCCCAGAGCGGGGAAAGGCCCCGTTTCTCGCACTGGCTCGTGACCGACAGTCTCCAAACACTTTGGAGGCCAGTGGCAGATGCCCGATGGGGAGCCGGCAAGCAGCCCTGCCTGTCCACACTGCCCCTGAAAGAGAACCGCAAAACCAACTGATCACCCAGCCAAGCAGTGATGGGCGGCCACTGCTGGGCCAGGGCCTGGCAGCTGTTCAAAGGCACACAGCAACGCTGCCTAGCCGTTCAGGACAGGAAGCGACGGGGAATCTTGTTTCAAGGGGATGGAAGGAGCGAGAATGGAATTGCCTGAGTTGGAATTTGGCCAAGACATTGGGATTAACTGTCTGTCGAATGAGCCCATCGCCAGCCACGGCACTGTCTAATTTCCAGGCGAGTCAGAACACTATGGAAGGCAAGACATGTGAAAGGCCATTCGCTCAGGGAAGGCCCCGGCCAATACACCAGTGTAAATATCCAGGTTTGGGAACAAGCGCACCCACGGCATGCCAGTAAAGTGACCAGGAAGCAAAGGAAACCGTTTTATCCCCAGCACAGGCAATAATTAACCTGTGGAACTCACTGCTGGGCAAGGGGGTGGTTACCTTGAAGCCTCTGGATCTGTTTGGTGAAGATCTCAGCCTGCCGGGCGCTGGCCAGTCGCTCGTCCTCCAACAAGCCTGCAGCAGAGAGGGCGAGGTCAGCAGAGAGCGCGCGGAGGCCCTGGTCCTGCACCCGCCCTGCCATGCTGATCAGAGGGACGGGGCTGCAGGCCCCCAGGGCCTCAGCTGGGCCACGGTGCACAGGGTGGGACGTCCCTGGGGGACATGAGTCCAGCTGAGCACTCCACAGGGAGAGGGAGAATCACCCTCAGCCGCCCTGCGAGCGAGCGTCTGGAGAGAGGCAGAAGGGACATGGGAAGGACAAGGACAGCTGGATCTCTGGGCCCCTTGCTGGAGGGGCTGGGAGTCCTGCGTGGACCCCAGCCCGCCCAAGGGAATGGGAAAGCACATGGCACTGAGGGGCCGTGCATAGGAACCTGTGCAAGCACAAGCCCCCCGTGCCCCACAGTGCTCACGAGAGATCACAAGACCCCCTGGCGCCCCATGCATGGGGACTTGAGAGAACATGACAGAGACCTGGTGAGGCCACACCTGGAGTATTGCATTCAGTTTTGGGCCCCCCACTACAAGAAGGATGTGGACAAATTGGAGAGAGTCCAGCGGAGGGCAACAAAAATGATTAGGGGGCTGGGGCACATGACTTACGAGGAGAGGCTAAGGGAACTGGGATTGTTTAGTCTGCAGAAGAGAAGAATGAGGGGGGATTTGATAGCAGCCTTCAACTACCTGTAGGGGGTTTCAAAGAGGATGGAGCTCAGCTGTTCTCAGTGGTGGCAGACGACAGAACAAGGAGCAATGGTCTCAAGTTGCAGTGGGGGAGGTCTAGGTTGGATATTAGGAAACACTATTTCACTAGGAGGGCGGTGAAGCACTGGAATGGGCTACCTAGGGCGGTTGTGGAATCTCCATCCTTAGAGGTTTTTAAGGCCCGGCTTGACAAAGCCCTGGCTGGGATGATTTAGTTGGGGTTGGTGCTGCTTTGAGCAGGGGGTTGGACTAGACGACCTCCTGAGGTCTATATGATTCTGTGAACATGCACCGTGCCGCGGCCCGTGCCAGTTCACGAGAGCTGACACCCTGTGCACACAAGTCACCTTCCTGTGCTCTCCTGCTCACACAACTCCGCGTGGCCCCGAGCCAGCACGTGCCGCCCTTACCCTGTAGCTCCAGTGAATCGTCCTCGTGCTTCACTGCCAGCTCCCGCGCCTCCTCCAGCTCCTCCAGGAGCTGCAACAACTGGGCCCTCAGGTCTTCCATCTCCTGGTCCGTCAGGTCCAGCTCTTTCTCGTCCTCTTCCATGGAGCCCAGGTTCCCCACATCCTCCTCCTCTTCTTCCTCCGGGTCCGGGGCATCCACGTCACCTGGCAAGGAACGCTGCATGAGCCACCTGCCGCCGGCCTCCAGCCCCTCGCAATGCACTCGCTGCTCGTCCCCCGGGTCACGGCTTGCACCAGTGCCCTCTGCACCAGGGAGCCAGGCCCCCCCCCGGCCATGCCAGCCTGAGCCCTCGGCAGAGACAAACCTCTGAGTCGTTGCAGTGCGGAGGGGCAAAGGTCACCCTGGCCCGGCTGGAGAAGCAGCTTCCGCCACGCCGCACGTGACCCACTGACTCCACCTGATGGTAGCGGGCGGCACTGGGCCCACAGGCAGCCACAAGGATGAAAAGGGGAGGTGGCTACCTCCTGAGGTCCATCCAGAGCTGACCCCCGTCCTGGGTGCCCCACCCAGCTCTGCCCCCAGGTCCATCCTGCACCCCTCCTACCCGCCATTACTGCAGCTCTGGGCTGAACCAATACCCAGAGCCGGGCTGGGCAGAGCCGGGCAGTGGTAGCAAGGGTCTCACAGACACATGCAGCCCGCTCCCCCAACAGAGCTCACCCTTCGAGATGCCCACCTGGCCTGGCAGCGGGGCCCACCAAGCTCCCCACACCCATGGGCCAGGACACCCCTCTGGGGGCACGAAGCAGGTGTGCCCACACCACGCCCGCTCCACACGTTCAGGCAGCCTCCCCCACACTGTCAATCAGACCCAGCCCGACAGGGGCACCGTGGGGGGGCAGGTCTCCGGGCTGGTTCATTCAGCCTCTCGCCCCCCACTAGCCTATTGGCTATTTTTAACACTGATCTATTTTTTGCACTGGGCCCCCGCTGTCAATTACGCTCCTGTTCCCATGACAACTGAGGGGAACCCAGAGACATCAGCTGCCAGAACCTGCGGGAATTTCACCTTTGCCACCTACTGGCTGGGCCCCTGGGGGCGGCTTGGACCCCCCCCTCCGGAGTGTGCTCGGGGGAGGGGCAGGGGGTTGGGATGCCCAACAAGTCAACATTTCCCCCACCACCACCGTCCAGCTCTGCCAGCACCCCTCACTCCTGACCCGGGCTCCCCCCCAGCTCTACCAATGCACCTCAGTCCTGATCTGCAGCCCCCTCTGCTATGCCACTCTTGGCCAGGCCCTTCAAGGGCTGCACAGACTGCAAACTGCTGCCCTGTGCACGGAAGGGAGAGCGTGGCTGGAGCAGGGGAAGAGACGAGAGTGAATCGAGGGGGGAGCTGACAGTGAAAGTCGCAGAAGGAGGGGAGATGAGGCAGGTGGACGCAGGGCCCAGCCTGGGCGACGAAGTGCCACCTGCCTGTGCCTGCAGACAGCTCGGCGCAATGGGCACCGCCACCAGCCCACCCCAGGGGCACTGACTCTGAAACCTACTGATGGCAGGTACCCAAGCAACCCGCTGACGCGCTCAGGCCCAAGTGGGAGGAGCTTGCATCTTGGGCGGAGCTTGGGAGAGTCCATCCCCTTGTTCTTTTCCAAGCTGACCCTTGGTGCAGAGTTGCTGCCCAGCAAGGGGGAAGTGATGGCAGGAAATCAGCCCGGGTCCGGCCCCGCACAGCCCCTGCCCCAGTGGGAATGGGCAGCCCAGAGAGCCCATGCTGACCCTAGCCAGGACGCTGCACTCAAAGGGCAACTCCCCCCACACCCCCATCCGCTGCTGGGCTGTGACAGCACATCTGGGGTGTGAGCTCAGGGACTGCTCCCTGGCACCCCCAATCTGCCCCCCAACACACACGTGCTCTGGGGTTCTGCCCCCAGCTCTGGGAGGGGAGTGGGGGCTGGTGGGTAGAGCAGGGGGCTGGGAGCCAGGACTCCTGGGTTCCAATCCTGTCACCGATGCTTTTCCCTGAGTTTGCAGGGGCAGGGGATTCTGAGGCTGAATGTCTGTAACGCGCCTTCATGTGCTCAGGTGCCCGGGCAGGACAGAGCACCATGGTGCCATCGCCTCTGCTCACAGACTGGGGGCGTCAGGACTGGGGAGCCGGCCTGTCCCCCCACTCCAGGGGCCAGTGCGGGATCCTCCCCTACAGTCTATTTTCCGGGGCTCTGATCACCTACTGGACAGGGGCCCCTCCATGCCCCACACACGGACCCATTCCAGCATCTCCTCTCCCTCCGCGTAGCCCTGGTCACCCTAGGGAGGGTGGAGGCTGCAGGGCTGGGACATTCGGCCCCCCAGACCCAGAGATAGCGCCTCGTCTGTGACCACAAGTTAATTACATAACTGGGTCATGTGCCATTCCGGGGGGGGGGGGAGGGAACACAGCCAATGTGCATTGAGCTCCCAGGGATGGAGGGGAGTCGCCCGGCACAGAGCCTGGCTGCAGGAGCCCCATCATACCGCCCCGCTGTAGTCAAGGGGCACCAGGCCTCCATTCTAGGGAGTCAGGACTAGAACCTGAGTCCCTTTGCAACAAACAGCTGGGCTGCTCCCACCGGAGCTAAAGGAGCGCTCCCTCGGCAAATGCGAGCAGTGGGCTCTTATCCCCTCGCAGGGTGACATGCACAGATGTGCCCCCAGGGGAGCTGCACAGCCCTCCCCCGACACTGCCAAGCCACGGTGCCCCTAAATGCCCATCACCATGCCGGCAGGGCAGTCCCATCCAGACAGAGCGTTGTGCTAGGCACCCCGGCCCCCAGTGCCAGCCAGGCACCCCCAGGTTATCGCAGCCTGGCCCCCAATCCCAGCCAGGCACCCCCAGGTCACCGCAGCCCAGCCCCCGATCCCAGCCAGACACCCCCCAGGTCACCGCAGCCCGGCCCCCAGTGCCAGCCAGACACCCCCAGGTCACCGCAGCCCGGCCCCCGATCCCAGCCAGACACCCCCCAGGTCACCGCAGCCCGGCCCCCAGTGCCAGCCAGACACCCCCAGGTCACCGCACCCCGGCCCCCAATCCCAGCCAGGCACCCCGAGGTCACCACAGCCCGGCCCCTGGTCCTAGCCAGGCAGCTCACTCCCATCCCATCCCCTCCCTGCACGGTGGGGCACTGTGGGGAGGAGGGTGGAGGGCCCGGCACGGGAGGCATGGGAGGCATCCCAGCAGAAGAGAGATGAAGTGATGGGGGGGGGATGGAGAAATGCGGGGGGGGAGGGGATGGAGAGATGCGGGAGCGGTGGAGAGATGGGGGGGTGAAGGGTCCGGCGGGTGGGGGGGGGCGGAGAGATGCGGGAGAAGTGGAGGGCCAGGCGGGGGGGGGGTAGCCCAGCAGCGGAGGGATGGAGAGATGGGGGGGGGGGTGAAGGGTCCGGCGGGTGGGGGGGGGCGGAGAGATGCGGGAGAAGTGGAGGGCCAGGCTGGGGGGGGAGCCCAGCAGCGGAGGGATGGAGAGATGGGGGGGGGTGAAGGGTCCGGCGGGGGGGGGGGTGTTGAGAGATGCGGGAGAAGGGGAGGGCCAGGCGGGAGGGGGGGTAGCCCAGCAGCGGAGGGATGGAGAGATGGGGGGGAGAAGGTCCGGCGGGGAAGCGGGGGGTGGAGAGATGCGGGAGAAGTGGCGGGGCAGGCGGGGAGGGTCCGGCGGGGGGGCAGCCCAGCAGCGGAGGGATGGAGAGATGGGGGGGAAGAGATGCGGGAGGGGTGGAGGGATGCGGGAGGGGGTCCGGCGGAGGGATGGAGAGATGGGGGGGAAGAGATGCGGGAGGGGTGGAGGGATGCGGGAGGGGGTCCGGCGGAGGGATGGAGAGATGGGGGGTGAAGGGTCCGGCGGGGGGGGGGGGGGGGGAGGTGGAGAGATGCGGGAGAAGTGGAGGGCCAGGCGGGGGGGGGGGGTAGCCCAGCAGCGGAGGGATGGAGATGGGGGGGTGAAGGTCCGGCGGGGGGGGGAATGGAAAGATGGGGGGAGGGGTGAAGGTCCGGCGGCGGGGGGGGTGGAGAGATGGGGGGGGGATGGAAAGATGGAGGGGGGCTGCAGCCCCACTGACCTGCGCGCTCCTGCCTCCGGCCCGGCTGCTGCGCCATGGCCGCTCCCCGAGCCGCTGTGCGGACGCGGAGCCGGGGCGGGGGTGGGGGGAGCCGGGGGCGGAGCAGGGTCCCCCCCCCGCCTGGGGGCGGGGCTCCAGCCGGGCCCCCGCGGAGCCGCTGCAGGACGCTGCGCGCCCCCCCCCCCCCCCCCCTGACCCGCAGCCGGGGCTGAGCCCCCCCGAGCCCAGCCGGGCCGGGCTGCTCCGCTCCAGGTCGGGGGGGGGGAGTCAGCCCCCCCCGGGGGGCTTTAACTCTTCGCCGGCTGGGCCCTGCCCACGCACACAGGCTGGGGCTGGGGGCTTTGGTCTGCAATGACCAGGAATGGGCGGGACGGCGGGTCCCTGCCCCTTAGCTGCTCTGGGGCACTGGGGTCAGACTGGCTGCCAGGGGAGAGCTCCCCCCCCCCCCCGCTGAGCCCCTGCGCTGCCCCCCCCCCCCCCCCCCCGCACAGCGCCCCTAGCGCCACACCGGTGTCAACACGGAATGAGCGGGGAGGCCACATCGGGGTTGCACATCTGTATGGCAGGCCAGGTAGGGAAGTCTGTGCCCCCCCAAACAGCCTGCCCCCCCCCGCCCCCAGCCAACCCCTCCCACTTCCCGCCCCCTGACTGCCCCCCTCAGAACCCCCAACCCATCCAACCCCCCCTTCTCCTTGTCCCTTGACCGCCCCCTATCCAACCCCTCCCACTTCCCGCCCTCTCACTGCCCCCCCCGGGAACCCCACCTCCTATCCAATCCCCCTGCTCCCTGTCCCCTGACTGCCCCTCCCCTATCCACAGCCCCGCCCCCTGACAGCCCCCCTGGGACTCCCACCCCCTATCCAACCGCCCTCTGCTCCTCGTCCCCTGACCGCTGGGCTCCCTGCTGTGGTTTGTTATTGTAGGGTTGCCCCTAGGAGCGCTGGGCTCCGTGCTGTGGTTTGTTATTGTAGGGTTGCCCCTAGGAGCGCTGGGCTCCGTGCTGTGGTTTGTTATTGTACGGTTGCCCCTAGGAGCGCTGGGCTCCGTGCTGTGGTTTGTTATTGTAGGGTTGCCCCCAGGGCTGCTGTTGATTACGATGTCGACAATCAAAGGGGGCATGATCACATGGCGCTTGCTGATGGACCTAAGAAACCCCCCGTGTGGGGAATGGCCGCGAACCACTCAGCAGCCCCCAGCACTGAAAGGTCAGTGCCGGCCTGGAAAAACCAACTCAGCCCGTCAGCAACGGGGACCACCCGGCCCAGCTCTGCGCTGCTTCCCCCGCGCAGCGGGCAGTGCCCGCGAGGCCCCTGGAGCATCAGTGACCCAGCCCCTGCTTTTTGAACCCCTTCGCTTCGCCATAGACCGGGCGCTGCTCCGGAGAGGTGGCTGCCAAAGCCGGGCTCGCAGTAAAGAACCTTTGGAGCTCCCGGCTGCCCAGCCGGGCAAGGGCGAGCCCACGGCCAAGCTCACGGGCCTGGAACTCGCTCCCCACTCTCCGTCCCTGCCAGGACTGGAGGGTGAGGCTCCAGCTCCCCTTGGCAATGCAGGGTGACCCCCCGTGGGCAGGGAATTCAGCACGCTTCGCTGTGGCTGCCCCGAGTGAGGTTGGCATCGGCTTGGGTCCCGGCAGGCTCAAAGACGTGTGCCAAGTCTTAAAACATTGTACCAAACTAGCGTCCTTCTGAAAGCCTGATCGTTTTCCAGGCTGCACGGCCGAGTCACTCCCAGCGAGAGCAGGGTGGGACCTCACAACCCCTGACCCCCCTGGGACAAAGTGAGAATGTTCTTAATGTTTTCTCTGAAGACTGTGTGCCTCAGTTTCCCCATGTGTTACTGAAGTGTCTAGGTGGTGGGATAAGGGTGTGTGATCGGTGCAGAGACGCCTAGAGGGCAGGTATGATGCCGACTGGCTGCCTGGGCACAGAGAATGGCCGATACTCTGTGTCCTGGTAACGGATATAAACTTCATGTGCCCTAGGCTGGCTGGGCGTCAGTGCCGGCTGCGGAGTGGGGGTGCAGGGCCCCTGTGGGGGCGGGTGAGGCTGCCCCAGGCATCCCAGCCCGGTGGACTCACTGCGGGGAGCTCACGGGGTGAGCGGGGGGGTGAATGCTCCGAGGTCAGACCCAGGAAGCGCTGAAGCGGAGGAGGCTCCTTGCCCTGCGGGGAGTGGCCCTGCGGGGAGAACCGGCACCAGAATCCTGCCTGGCTCCGTTCCCAGCGGGGCCAGAGCCCCGAGCCTGGGACTCCGGGGCACCCCCAAACCCGCCGCTTCTGCCCCAGAACTAAAGCAGAATTGCCATTGGTAGGACCCATAGCAGAGAAGTTCCCCTTCTGTCCGGCGGTGGGCAGTCTGCCATGACACTGCTGTTCATGACCGGTTCTAGTCCCCAGTGCCGTAATTAAGGAAGTCTGTGTTGTTAGTTAAGGAGAGTGCACCTTACATTGCTGTGGCATCTTCCAAGCCAAATGACCCCCAAACACCTCACTCACCGATTGCTACCTCTCTAACCCGCTGGCATGCAGCCACCTCTGGGGCGGGACGGTGGCGCTGGTAAACAGTGGCCAGCAATGCTCTACGACAGGAAGTGGAGAAGAAGCCAGTTGAAACTGGAGGAGCCGATTTGTTAGCCCAAGAGAGGAATCACTAAATGGGAACCTGGTCGGGGCATCAGGGTTCACACCCTGCGCCTTGCAAAAATTGCCAGGGGATCTTCCCTGGGCTCAGGACCTTGTTTTTATCTTGGATCGTTTGAACAGTGGCCTATCTAGCCACACAGCGCCCTGCAGCGTCACGCCCACTGGGCACAGGGGTGAGCACCATCTCAGCTGGGGGGCACCTCTACTGAGTCCCCCACTTGCTTCCTCAAGGAACCTCCTAGCACCAGAATGGGGCACAAGGGTCAGCATTGAGGCAGAGGGGTGACTGCTCCCATACTGAGCTCTGCACCCCACTCCTTGCCACACAGTGCCCCCTAGTGCCACACGGGGGTATTGGGGTCTGCACTGGGGGAGCGCCCCCTACTGAGCTCTGAATCCCACTCCCTGAAGCACAACGCCCCCTAGTGCCACACGGGAGTATTAGAGTCTGCATTAGGGAGCGCCCCCTACTGAGCTCTGCACCCCGCTCCCTGAAGCACAGCGCCCCCTAGTGCCACACGGGGGTATTGGGGTCTGCACTGGGGGAGTGCCCCCTACTGAGCTCTGCACCCCGCTCCCTGAAGCACAGCGCCCCCTAGTGCCACACTGGGGTATTAGAGTCTGCATTAGGGAGCGCCCCCTACTGAGCTCTGCACCCCGCTCCCTGAAGCACAGCGCCCCCTAGTGCCACACGGGGGTATTGGGGTCTGCACTGGGGGAGCGCCCCCTACTGAGCTCTGCACCCTGCTCCCTGAAGCACAGCGCCCCCTAGTGCCACACGGGGGTATTGGGGTCTGCACTGGGGGAGTGCCCCCTACTGAGCTCTGCACCCCACTCCTTGCTACACAGCGCCCCCTAGTGCCACACGGGGGTATTGGGGTCTGCACTGGGGGAGCGCCCCCTACTGAGCTCTGCACCCCGCTCCCTGAAGCACAGCGCCCCCTAGTGCCACCCCGAGGTACTGGCTGTGGGAAGAGCGCAATGGAGCTCCTTGCAGCATGCGGATTTTCCCTCTAGGTTCCGCCAGTGCTGCTCAGCTCATGAGATCCGAGTCCCCCATCGGTGCGGGACATACTGCAGCTGCTGAGTTCCCTGGCTCTGCTCACACTTCTCCCCACTAGCCCCCGTGTCTCGAGAGCACTTACCCAGTGGGAGAGATCCCAGCTCCCGCCGCCCGGCTCGCCTGGGGGCCGAGGCCTGGCTCGGGTTGCCATATACCCACGCGCTGCACTCCTCCAGCCTGGCTATGCTACAGCCCCGGGCTGGGACTCGAAGCTGCTCACCGCCCTGCTGGAGAAGAACAGTAAAGCAGGGGCCTGTGCACGCGATAAAACTCCACCTGTGTATTTAGTGCCGCTCACCGCCCCAGGGGGAGACAGGCCCGGTCCGGCTGCAGGGCCTGCCACCCCTCAGCCCACCCCTATGCTGGGGGAGCTCCCCTATGCCGGGGCTGCCGGTCGGCGGGGGGATTGCGGTGGGCACCAGTTCCTGGGAATTGCACCCAAAACCTCCAGCTTCTTTCTGGATTGGCAACCCCTGGCAGCTGGAGGGGGAAAGGTTCGCTCAGGCCCTCTGCCTCTGTAACCGAGTGGCTCCAATAGTCCAGCCCAGCCCCTGGCGCCACCCAGTCCTCTCTCCGGTCGCTGCAGTCAGTGGATGGGCAGGGGCTGGTTCTCGGGGGGTCTTTCCCTAGCAGCCAGGCAGTGCTGTGCGAGCTAAGGAGGCCTCCCCCATCCCACTTCTCACTTCCGCTCATGGGGCTCATGTAGCCCAGGGCGGGCTCTGCCTCTGGGTGAGGGAGTTTGAGCCAAATTTAGGGGGAAGGGGGGAGGGGCGGAATCCATTTCCCCACGATAAAAAAGAAAATCTCGCGGTGTTCTTCTGAACAGCTGTGCCATCCAAACGGCAAGGGGATGGGATGTGAATGGTGAAATGGGGCCAGGAGGCCGCCCTGCCAAAGGCACGGGGTCCTTGCCGGGACCCTCCATATTGCTGGGACTAAGTGATGGCTTGTTCGCCTGCTGCCTTTTTATACCTTTCTAAAAAGGAAACACCCCCCCCCCAGCCCCGAGGCAATTCCACCTTAAAACCCAGGGCTAAGGGAGTATTAGGGGTGCACAGATAAGTGCTCAAAAATCAGGCTGTGACACAGTTAAGTCAGGGGCACCCATTAGGAGGGGCTGGGGGGGGAATACCCCCCCACACACACACACGAATTTTGCACTTGCTCAAAGTTCAGTAGGTTGCCGGGGGGGAGAGGGGGCATGGCTCTATCGCTTTTAAGCCATGGTCCCAAACTAACCCAGTACAGCTGCTGCCGGAGAGCTCTGGACCATCGCTCTCGCTGTGTGGTCCCACTGAAATCTGACCCAGCCACTCCTGTCCCAGACGGAGGGGCGGCCGGGCCAAATGGCGCTGCGACCTGGCGCACGGACACTCTGATCTGGTACAGTCCAGTGTAGGGAACTCTGCCGAGACCTTGACTCCTGGATCACTGTCTCATGCACTGTGGGGGCAAGAGCGAGGGGAGGCTCCCCTGCTGAGGGAGACCCGGATGCAGGGGGGCAGACCAGAATTTTCCCCCTCATCACAAGAAATATCTGAATTGGCACCACTGAGGTTAGGTCATGGGCAACCTTAACTCTGCCCCCTTGCAGGCATCCTTTATGCTATAGCCTGTAGGTACATGATCACATACAATTTCTCAGCTATGACAATGTTTCACTGCAGCCTTAGGTACCTGGGTAGTGTCTTGTAGCGCTGCATCCTACTCTGTATGACGGAGTGCCCAGAAAAGTCATTTATAGTTAAGTACACCGGGTAATGTTCTTATATGACATAGGACAGATTACGTGGAACAACACAGACTTGGCTGGCAGATGTACGCCACCCAAGTTAGCCTCCTGATCCGCTGACTCACACCCCAGAAAGGCCTTGCTGCGGGTGGAGAAAAAAATGCACAGTTCTTATCTGCTAAGGTAATGATTGTGCTACATACCTTGGAGCAAAGATAACCCAGCGCAGACCAAGACAATGACCAGTATGATAATGAAACTAGTGCCAGGATAAAAGAATAGAAAACATGTTATGAGATGCTGAATACACTTATCTATGATATTCTATTTTCTTTTCTGAGTACCCAAAGGTGATCATGAAATTAAAGCCTGCACCATAACAATGCATGTGTGCAAAGGGGGCAGAGTTAAGGTTAAGTGAGCAACCTTAACTTTGGCCTTCCCTAGCATTTGCACCATTATTCTTGCAGCCGTACTAGTCACTTAATGCAGTTATGGATGGGATATGCACATGATGCTATATTAATAGACCGTTGTATCTCATCCCATCACACAGCACTATGCAATGCCAGGGGGCAGCAGCTCCCACACTGATCGATGCCCTCTGCCATTCCAGTCGCTAAGAACCTCTGCCCATGTGCTCTAGAAAACCAGGCAGACAATCCAGAAGGCCAAACTTTTCCGAACAATCAAGAATCTAGGAAAATAGGAGGAGAGACTCTTTAGAGCAACGCTGGTTGATCACACGGAGAGGTGCTCTAGAAAGGCACACAGTCTAGCCAGAGGCTCTCGAAAGACATCCTAGATGGAGAACAATGTTAGAGAAACGCACTTGGCCGATTACTAGCTAGAGATGGGGCTGGATGGGGGTGGGGAGCGAGGCTGTCCTTTCCATTTCCGTCCAGCACAATGCGAGCTCGGGCTACCCTGTAGCATCCTCCGATTCCCTTCTATCCTTCTCTGACCTTGCTAGAGTGCCCATTGCCACGGTAACAAGGTGAGGCAGGAATATCCCATCCCTGAAAGCCAGAGCGAGAGGAAGATGCGCTGAAGGCCCAAGGTGGGCCGGCCACTGGGGCTGAGACGCAGATACACACCGAGGGGAGGGACACGTCAGAGACGAGCCCCGGGAAAGCCGCCGAGCGAGATCTCGGCGCCAGGCAGGGGGAAGAGAGAGGGAAGGGGGGAGCTTATGGAACTGGGATCATTTCTAGGGCTAGGCGGGTTCGGCCGAGTGCGGCTCTTGTGGGTCCGTTTCTGCTCCGGGCTCCGATTAGCCTGCTGGGCTGGAAATGGGAGTTTGGGGTAAGCAGCTCAAGGGAGCCCTTTGTCCTTAATCCTCCTTCGATCCCCCCCCCCAAAGGGGTCAGGGGCTGAGCCAAGCTCCTCTCATTAAGCTGATTTCACCTGCTCATCCTTCCGGGGAGGGGGCCGCTCCGCCTCGCAGCTCCCCACCGCCTGCCTCGTCCCTGCTAGCGCTGAGCCCGATCTTGTCCCTGGGACGGGGCGGGGGAAACGGGGCACCAGGCCAGCTCCAGGGTTCCCCCAGTAACCCAGCCTGGAAGGAGGTCAGCTTTTGCCTGGCCTGGCCAGGCTGGGATCTCCAGGGGCGGGTGCACGTGCCGCCTCCTTCAAGCAGAAAGGAGGGCGAAGCTCGGCTCACCCCATTTCCCGGGCACAGCCTGCGATCTCCACTGTGGGCCAGGGCGGCCGGAGGACGGGGGAGCTTTGCATGAGGGTGACTGGGGTAAGGAAAGCGGCTGCCTCCGGGCAGGCCTGTCACACAACGCTCAAGGTGCTGCATGGCCTCCCCCCTCGCGGCCTCTCCTAGAGCCATCTTCACAGGCCTCGGTGGGCCGGGACTGGCTGCTTCAGCCCTCACCGCCCCCAATGACACGAGCGCTGCGAGCGACCAGGGCAGAGCCCAGGGTCGATGTGGGGCTGCTGGGGGTGGAGGTTTCTAAGATGCCCAGAGATCTGGGTAGCGAGGGACTCTGGTAGCCCAAGGGGCTCAGACTCTCTCCAATTTGTCAATGTCCAGTTGGAAGTGCTCTCTAACGGCCCTGTCAGAAACAACGCGAGCGCGAGCGTGGGGGTGAATGGTCCCACCCCCTCGAACGGCCTGGAAGGATCACGAGGATCTAACATGGAGTTGTGTTTCTAGGGGACGCCAGGTGGACAGCTAGGCCAGTCTGGTAGTTACACTAACAGGCTCGGACGTGACAGAGCTGCAGTGATGGCCCAGCCCTGCCCCAAACACGCCGGCTGAGTCGTTCCATTGCTCTCTCAGCCCCGCCTGTAAGTATGGGGATATTAAGGCTCCCTTCCGTGTACCCTTTGTCTGCTTCGGTGTGGAGGAACAGGGGACAGGAGTGAGCGTGTGTCTGCGCACAGCGGGGTCCTGATCTTGGCTGGGTTCTGTAGGTATGACTGGACTATAATAAAATGGGCCTGTCGGGGATCCCACAGCTTTTAAACAGGCCCTTGGAAGAACCCTTCAGTGGACCTGATCCCCAGCGGGTCCTTCTCATCTTTCAGGGCAGGCCACGCGGCCTCCGAGATGCCAGCCCTCCCGTTTCACACCGCGAGCTCTGCCCAGCGCGTCCAGCTGAGACTTGTCCGATCTGCAGGGACCAGGGCACCTCAGCCAGTATTTGCAGGGGCACCAGGCAGCCTTTCCCTAACAGAGCACGGTTCATTAGTCAACTGGACGCGGCCTTGGGAAGTCCGTAGGTCAGTGCAGAGAGATGAAGGAGAAGGCAGTCCGTGCCGGCCAAGCCCACGCACCACCCGGCCAAGCGGCCAGGGAATCCTTTTCCAGCACTCTCTCCGTGCCCCTTGTCTCTGCCAGCCCCAGGTGCGAGCTCCTGAGTCTCCCCAAAGGCCAGGTCTGAGCCCCGCCATAAGCGGTTATATGGACCCGTGGTGCCCGTGCTCCACCAATATTCAGGAACGTGGGCCCGGTGTAACGATGCTGCCCTTGATGGGACACTTCCGAGAGGGCCAATTCAGGACAAATTGCTTAGAGCAGGGCAGACACAGCCCCAGGCTGGGGTTTCTATGCACACCGAGGCAAACCAAACCAGCCAGATAAAGAGGACTTCGGTCTCACTCCACAGGCTAACCACAAGTCACACAAGCAATTCCCTCAGACATTCCAGTTTCCCAGGATCACCACCAGTGCCACTCGTTATGGGGATGAATGGTTATGAAAACCAATACCCCGTCCCCAGTAAAAGAAAAAAGGTTCTCCGGATCCCAAAGGACCAATCCCCAGACCCAGGTCAATATACAAATCAAATCTTACCCACAAATCACACTGTTGCCAATCCTTTAGAATCTAAAATCTAAAGGTTTATTCATAAAAAGAAAGAAAAACAGATGAGAGCTAGAATCACTTAAATGGAATCAATTCCATACAGTAATGGCAAAGTTCTTGGTTCAGGCTTGTAGCAGTGATGGAATAAACTGCAGGTTCAAATCAAGTCTCTGGAACACCCACAGCTGGGATGGGTCAGTCAGTCCTTTGTTCAGAGTTTCAGTTTGTAGCACAGTCCCTCCAGAGGTAAGAAGCAGGATTGAAGACAAAATGGAGATAAAGCAGGTGCCTTTTATAGTCTCTTCCCGGAGTAAGGACACCTCTTCGTTCTTACTGTGGAAAACTACAGCAAAATGGAGTTTTGGAGTCACATGGGCAAGTCACATGTCCATGCATGACTCAATTCTTTACGCCTGGCAGCCAGTGCCCACATGCTATCTTGAATGTCCCCAGGAAGACTTCTTATGTGGATTGAAGTCTCCCAAGGTCCATTGTCAGTTAAGTGTTTTTTGACTGGGCACTTAACTTGCAAATTCTTTTTTCAAGAAGCTGACCAAATGCTTCATTGAGGCTACTTAGAATCAAAACACATTGAGATACAAGTACCTAGCCAATTCAACCACTACAACGATACACACATACAGACCGCGTAATCATAACCAGCAAATCATAACCTTTCCATAGACAACTCACACGACAACCTTTGTCCAATATTTGCTGCAAATATATAACAGTGGTTGCAACAATGATTTACAAGATCACAGGGCATGTCAGTAACGTCACACCTGGCTCCACCAATGTTTGGGCCTATATTTTCAGAGCCATCCTGTCCATAGAATGGACCAAGGCAACCGCCCCAGGCCCCACGCTTTGGGGGGCCCCGTGCTTCAGGGGGACACAGGGTCAAGAGTGGCAGCAGCGAGCAGCAGCCCCAGCACGGCCCACCCCACCTCTCCCCGCCCCCACTCCACCCCCTTCCCCCAAGCCACTGCCCCCGCCCCTGCCCCGCCTCTTCCCACCTGTGCTCTGCCACCATCCTGCCCCCATTCCACCCCTTCTCCCAAGCTCCCGCCCCTGCCCTCCCACTTTCAGGCTTCCGCCCCCTCCTCCAAGGGAGGCAGCAGGGCAGGGCAGGCTGGGGCCGGGTCACTCGCTGATGCTGGTACCAGGCCCCCCGCTAGCCCACCAGGCCACCCTGGACCCTGTGTTCCCCTGAATCACGGGCCCCCCCAAAGCGCGGGCCCAGGTGGTTGCCTTGGTCCATCCTATGAAGGGGATGGCTCTGCTTAGACCCGTTCTGGGCACCACCAATAATTATACAAACCTGGCACCCTGATCCCAGCCGCCTGTCCCCTCTTGGTCCATTGTCCTGCCCCTGCAGCCCCACGCTGAGCTCACACCTTCCGCCTGCTGGAATTTCCCAGCCTTGGGGTTCCTAGTGCCTTTCCAGACTCTCCCTTGCTCTGGGTCGGTCTCGGCCAGCCCATTAATCCCACCCCAGACAGTTACGTGACACCCCCCGCCCCCTCGGCTCCCAAAGCAGCGATTGAACCCTTTCGCCCCCGTGAAGTGGGGCCGATCGCTGGGCAAGGAGGTCAGTGCCACCATGCGTCTCCTTCACCGACACACGACAGGAAATTCCCACGTTGCCACAGGGGCACATGCGGACCTGCTGCGGCAGCACCCGGCAAAGTGGTGTCTTTCACCGGCAAGATCGGGGGAGAGGATTTTTCCTGAATAAAAATAATAAATTAACTAATGAAGATATCCTATCTCCTAGAACTGGAAGGTCATTGAGTCGAGTCCAGTCCCCTGCCTTCACTAGCAGGACCAAGTACTGATTTTAATCCAGATCCCTAACTGGCCCCCTCAAGGATTGAACTCACAACGCTGGGTTTAGCAGGCCAATGCTCAAACCACTGAGCTATCCCTCCCCCTCAAAGGCCTCTGGCTGGACACAACAATTCAGGCACATGACCACCAGCATCACTGACCTCTGGGGTGTTCTCACAACCCCACCTCGAGCAAAGGGGAAATTCTCTGGGAAACCCTCCCCATACTCAATTGCAAAACAGGGCTCGTCCGGGATTTGAACCCGGGACCTCTCGCACCCAAAGCGAGAATCATACCCCTAGACCAACGAGCCACCCTGGAGCACTTTTTCCAGCTGTTGCTGTAGGTGCCACCTCTGCAAAGCAGCAGCCCGGTGATCAGGTTACACTGAGGTCTTGCTACCCGGCAGCACTCGGGGCTGGCTGCTGCCTCATCCCCCTTCCCGCCTGGGGAGTCTGCAGAGCAGACGGGGACTGCCAGCTGCGGCTGCAGGCCGGACAAACAGCCATTGAGTCGCACTGCACCCGCTGAGCCAGGATTCGCTACAGCTGGCAAGGGAGGCTTTTCGTACCCAGCCCCCGCTTCTCACTTCCTTCCTACTGAGCCTCCGGCACTCGCCTGCGATCGGCCTGCGCCCAGCCAGCCTGCCCGGCAAAGTACTGCGTATCCCCCGCACACGCCACACAGCCCCGGACCCGCAACAGAGCCCTGCGCCCAGCCAGCCTGCCCGGCAAAGTACTGCGTATCCCCCATGGGATGACACGCACACACGACACAGCCCCGGACCCGCAGCAGAGCCCTGCGCCCAGCCAGCCTGCCCGGCAAAGTACTGCGTATCCCCCATGGGATGACACGCACACACGACACAGCCCTGCACCCGCAGCAGAGCCTTGCGCCCAGCCAGCCTGCCCGGCAAAGTACTGTGTATCCCCCATGGGATGACACGCACACGCGACACTGCCCCAGAGCTCTGCAGGGCTCGAAAGCTCGTCTCGCTCACCAATGGAAGTTGGTCCAATAAAAGCTATGACCTCCCCCGCCTTGTCTCTCTAATGTCCCGGGACCGACACAGCTACCACAGCGCTGCAGACGCCCAGTGACTGGGTTCGGATTCTCCCTCTGATCTGTGCAACAAAAGAGTTACGAATAATTGAAACAAACTTACTAAGCCAATGTAAATATTCAACTGTCCCAATGCAATGCTAAGTCCCTCCCAGCACGTCACCGGCTCCGTCTACCTTTCAGCCCGCTGGGCCCCGTCGGTTTTAGCCCCTCTGACCTGGTTTGGGCACCAGCATTCCAGGAGCAGCTGCCAAAATATTTTTTGTCTCCCTGTACAATTACTTCCACTCCCTTTTTATCCGGTGGGGGAGAAGGGCAGGTCGTGGTTATGTCATGCACAGACATGTGCTACTTACATGGTGTGACGGAGCAGGGAGCAGGGCAGATTTGACCTGGGAATGTTGCAGGGGGGGTTGCAGTGGGGATGTGGGACTTCCCTTGAAGGAAGCTACCTGAGCTGTAACCTGAGCCAGGAACCGGGGTGGGGAGAATTAACACCTTCTGCCCGGGAGACTGGACAAAGGAGAGGAGCAGCGGGAGGGGCTGGGAGTTTTAGTTTCGGTTGGGGCTGGGTGGTGCAACGCAGGGAACCCCAAGCTGGGGTCTAAGTTCCCTGAACCTCCCAGAGGGACCTAATTGAGGGGGTCTGGTCGTACCTACACGCTCTGCTTGAGACTGTGTTCCTGTCCTTAAATAAACCTTCTGCTTTACTGGCTGGTTGAGAGTCGCAGTGAATCTCGGGAAGAGGGGTGCAGGGCCCTAACTCCCCCACACTCTGCTACACATGGGGTGTGGAGGCGGGGAATAGGCTGATCTGGGATATACCCAGAGCAAGACTCATACCCCATGCCAGGGGCGGGCAAACTTTTTGGCCTGATGGCCACATCAGGTTTCGTAAATTGTATGGATGGCCGGTTAGGGGAGGGGGTCGTGGCCCGGCTCCCACCTCCTATCTGCCCCCGCGGGACTCCTGCCCCATCCAACCCCCGCTGTTCCCTGATGGCCCCCCCGGGACCCCTGCCCCATCCACACACACCCCGCTCCCATCCCCTGACCACCCCCGGACTCCCACCATCCCATCCAACCCCTCCTCTCATTCCTGATGGCCCCCCCAGGACCCGTGCCCCATCCAACCACCCCTTCTTCCTGTCCCCTGACTGCCCCCTGCCACTCCATCCAACCCCCCCTCCTTCCTGACTGCCCCCCCCGGGACACCTGCCCCCATTCAACCCACTGTTCCCCCCAGACTTCCCCCCCCCGATCCCTGCCCCCTTACCGCGCTGCCTGCAATACCGGTGGCTGGCGGCACTACAGCCACACCGCCACCACCGCGTAGCACAGAGACCGGGTCAGGCTGGACTCTGCAGCTGCGCTATCCCAGGAGCTCACGGCCCAGAGCATTGCACCGGCGCGGGGCGAGCTGAGGCTGCGGTGGAGGGGGGGGCAGCAGGGGAGGGGCCGGGGCCGAGCCTCCTGGACCGTAGTTTGCCCACCTCTGCCCTAAAGCAACACGCCAGCAGAAGCAGGTTGTACCTAGGGGCTTTGTAAGATGTTTTATAAGCAATGTTATTAATCTACATGGGTTTTAATAGTGTGATCACCAGTGTAGTCTGAGCACCTTGCGTCATGCATTTAGCACTGGGACGACACGTGTCACACTTTGGTTCCCTCATCCCCTCCCCAGGCCCAGAGGGAGACGCGTGTGGTCGGGAGTGTCTTGTTTTGGTAGGGTCTCCTGTGTTTTGTTAAACAGACCTATTGCCCTGGGTTTACGGTAGAGAAGGGAAGGTCCGAGAAATGCACCTGGTAGGGAAGGTGGTGAGGTCTGTGATGGGGGACTTCGTTCTGTGGTCTGGGACTTCCCCCAGAGACGGTTCTGTCTGCCCCCCGGGCGAGCGGCTCTCGTATTGTTGAGAGCTCCATTGGGCCATGGTTTTCCTCCAGGAGCCTGAGACGGTCTTTTAGGTATCCTGGGTCCAGGCCATACAGTGCCTTGAAGATAAAGACTGAGGCCTTCAAGTGGGTGTGAAGTTCTCTAGGAAGCCGGTGCAGGGAGCGGAGGGCAGGTGGGACGTGCCCACCATTGCTGAGGAGACGAGCTGCTGTATTCATTTAGAAGGAACAGATGGGCCCAAAGAGTCACAAGGTGTTCGCGTGACCCTGAAACTGTCCCACTCTGAACACTGCGAGACACACTTTGGGGTTTGCTACGCAGAGACCGCAGCTGGCTGGGTGCCCTGGCAGACGCAGTGCGCAGCTCATGCCGCAGGTTGGACATTCATTGCAGTGATGCAAAACAATCAAACCTGGTGTTGGATACCAGGTAGCGTTTCCCCCTCTGCCACAGTCCGTGGTGGGGGAGGACAGGTTAGCTCTGGGAAGGACAGTCACCTTCCTGCTTTCAGTACAACAGCCAGACACGAGGGGGAGAAGAGACGGGCTAGCCAGGGGAGATGGCGCTAGGCTGATGCCCACAGGATACCAGGCAGCTGCTCAGTCACGGACAGGTGTCCTGGGTGGGCGGGTCGGCCATGACAGCTGTTGGACCCCAGCTTGCCTCCTTGGCCAGGGACATCATCTGGTTGGTCTGGCCGAGTCAGTGTCCTTCGCAGGCCGAGCAGAGCTGGGGGACGTCTCACTCGGCCGTGCTGGCGCCAGGCAGTACGGCTGATTTCAGGGTCAGGTGAAAAGCCGAGAGAGAGATCAGCCAGCAGGAAGATAGTGGGGGACGGAAAGGGACACACGAGGGAGGGACTTGGAGCAGGACCTCACACGTATCAGGCTGAGGTTCTCGCTGCTGAAGTGATGCTGGCCAAGCGTCCCCTGTGGAGGACCAAGGCCGGGGCTCACGGCAACAGTCCTGCTGCCCCAGCCGGGGTGATGGTCAAAGTTCCCTCTTTGCCCCCAAAGCCTCTTCTTACCGGCCCCAAAAAGGTGCTGACTGGTCCGTCCTCTCATTATTTTGCCCACCAATTAGGCCTAATTTCCCAAGCCCCAATTGTGGTCCATTGATTTCCGGTGCCCTCCTCCTCTTGTCTACCCGTCACACAGTCCTAACACAGCCCTGGAGTGGTACCGTGAGTGCCTTTCCATTTACATTAATTCCCTCTTAGGTTTATCTCTGACACGGTTTGATACAGCCGGCACCACAGCCGCTCACGCACATCCACCCACTTTCCGCCAGGGAGCCTCACAATGACCATAGACCTGCCACAGCGCGGCGGCTTTCTGGTTGGAGCGTCCGACGTGCTGACGTTTTCGTGCCCGGGGAAATCGCATTGCTGTCGTCCAGCGGAGAGGTGGCGAAGGCAGGAATAACTAAGGCCAGGTCTTCGTCGTCCAGAACGGGATGGAGTCTCCCAGCCAAGTGGAGACAGCAGAAAGCATTACTTGTGGCCATTGCGATGGGAGAGCTCAGCATCAGCGAGGAATCCAAGAGTACTTCTAGACTAGGGACAGAACTGACCCATTGTGGATGGGAACCTTCAGTCGAAGGAGACTTCACCATGGCTGCAAATTCCTCCAAATACTTCCCCTGTCCACCAGCATCACCTCTGTTGTGCTCGGGTTCAGCTTCAGCCGGCTGCTCTTCATCCCAGAGCTGATCTCACCCAAGCACTGGGCCGTCCTGGTGGCAGCGGTGTGGTCGGATGCGGTGAAGGATAGATAGAGCTGTTTGTCATCTGTATATTGCTGGCACTTGAGTCCATGTCGTCTGGCCCGTTCGCCCGGTGGTTGCATGTAGATGTTGGAAAGGGCCGGAGCGAGAAGTGACCCTGGTGGAGCCCCACAAGCGAGGGGCCTGGGGGGGGGGAGGGGCAGTTTCCCATCACTGCTCTTTGGGGGCGTCCCGCCTGGAAGGACTCAACCTGTTTCAGCGCCTTCCCCTGGACCCTGCCACCTCTCGGGGGAGCCAGCGGAAGCTCCTGGCCCGTGGTGTGGAACGCTGCAGAGAGGCCCAGGGGCTGAGCCCGGATGGCTGCCCCTCTCCCCACTGACAGGAGGACTCAGACATCAGGGCCATGAAACCAGCTCCTGTTCCGTGTCCTGGCCTGAAGCCAGCTGGTGCCAGGCAGTGGCAGATTAATAATTTTGCTGCCCCTAGGCCGGGAAATAATTGCCGCCCAGGCCCTGCCCCAGCCCCGCCCCGACTCTGCCCTTTTCCCGCCCCATTCCAACCCCCTCCCCAAAGTCCCCGCCCCAACTCTGCCCCCTCCCTTCCCCTATTGGATCCCTTCCCCAAATCCCCACCCCCGGCCCCGCCTCTTCCACCAGCACGTGGCGTTCCCCCTCCTCCCCCCTCTCTCCCTGCCAGCAAAACAGCTGTTTCGTGGCACAAGCGCTGGGAGGGGGGAGAAACAGGACGCCGCGGCGCGCTTGCAGAGGAGGCGAAGGTGAGCTGGAGCAGGGGGGCAGGGCGCAGAGGGGAGCGTCCGCCCCTGAAAATTTGCCGCCCTAGGCCTAGGCCTTGTCGGCCTAGGCAATAATACGGCTCTGGTGCCGGGTCTCGCCTGCTGGCTGCGGTTAGAGGAGCCTGAAGCTGGCCTTTGGCTGGCTTCTCTCTGAGCGTGCCCAGGAACGGGCGGTCTGACACCGGGCGAGAGCTGGCCAGGCCTGACGTGCCCCGGGTGGGTTTCTCCAGCGTGGGTCGCACCAGTGCACGTGTGAAGGACGGAGGCGGATTCCCCCCCTGAACGAGGAGCTGGCTGGTTCGCTCAGGAGTGGGGCCAGTTGCACACAACTCTTTCGCCAGCCAGGGAGGGCCCGGGTCGGATTCACGGGTCTCGGCTAGGGGCTGAGCACGGCAGGCCCACACTGTTTGAGGAGGTTGATCGTGGTCAGTTCAATGAAGGAGGGTGACGGTTCTTACACTGCTTGGTGCTCAGCTCTGCGACAAGCCCTCAGGCTGGAGGAAGTCATTTACCCCTCTGGAGAGCTCCTGGGGTGGGATTTGGCCGCCTCGGTGGAGGGAGGGAAGAGCCTTTTGGGGGCCAGCGGGTCACCAGGTCCTCAACTCCTTGTCCCATGGGTGGGGTCCAGGTGTCTTTTAGCAGGCTCTGGCATTCGTTGGAGTCCCTGAGTCTTCATGGTTGAATCAAGGTCTTTCTTGATGCCCAGGTCCTAGAAGGTCTCTGAGCACTGCCCTAGTCAGGGGATGGTCTGTGGGTCCACGGGTGATCAGCTGTGTGGCCTGGACCGAAATGCCCTGTGAAAGTCCTAGGAATGGGGCACTCGCTGGGGAGGGCTCTGAGTTACTACAGAGAATTCCTTGCCGGGTGTCTGGCTGGTGGGTCTCGCCCACACACTCAGGGTCTAACTGATCACCAGATTTGGGGTCAGGAAGGAATTTCCCCCCCGGTCAGATTGGCAGCGGGGTCTTTTGCCTTCCTTTTGCAACTCGGGGCACGGGTCACTTGCAGGTTTAAACTAGTGTAAGTGGTGGAGTCTCTGTAACTTGAAGCCTTTAAACCATGATTTGAGGACTTCAGGATCTCCCAGGACGACAAGGCTGGGGTGCCCCTCCACCGCCAGTGAGCTCCTGTGTGTTTTTCTCTGTGCTGGTCTGGAAATCCACCTAAAATCAGTGTGAGCTTTGGTTCTGGTTTCTCCTGTCAGGTGCATGAAGTTGTCTTACCAGAGGCACCTCTCTTGCGTTTGATGTTTGCAGAGAAGATGGATGCGGCGCCACCCGCCTTCTCGGCCTCTCCAGCTCCACGGAGTATCCTGGGGGGGCCAGCTGGGCTAGCACAGGGCTTGCGGGGTTCTCCAGCCAGGTCTCAAAGGGACAGGCTACATCAGGGGCATCCTCCCAGATGAGGCCGTGCATTGTTTGTTAGTGGCAGTTCTTGCACTGATCAGCATCGGCTTTCATTTGCGGTGCGTTCCTAGCCCGTGCCGAGGCGGTGGGCCTGTGCCGTGTGCCGGCGTCAGTCGTGTAGAAACTGGTTTCTTACTTCTGTTTCCTTGGACGGCTCCTCCCAGTCTGAGCGGTGGGAGGCAGTGAAGTGGCTGTGGCCTTGGGATGTGCGGAGGGATGCTTGTCTGGTTCAACGGATGCAGTGGGAAAGGCAGGTCTGTTGGATACCTTTGGGGGCTGTAACCTGGCTGAGTCCTGGCAATGGGCGGAGCTGGGGCGGCGTGTCCCAGCAGCGTGAGTGCCAACCTCAGGAACCGGAGCACAAACCCCACATTGGCTGTGAGGTCTACACTTCGATTTCACCAATTATCACGTCTAAACGCCTCAGGCACTTTATCAGCCTCACCATGGAGTCACAGACAGTCCCCTGGGGTGCTCCGATCTGCCTCGCCGCCCAGAGGAGTCCAAGCACCAATGAGATCCACCTCCTCCTTGTTAGGGGGTTTTATTCCCTTCCCCCCCACACTTCGAGTTGCAAACTCAGCCAATGGGAGGAATTCACTTGCAAGACTCCTCTTCATGGGGCAGGGGGTTAGTAAACAAAAACGTCTTTTGTTCTCTGTAACGTTCCACTCTAGTCCGTCTGGCATCACTGGGCCTCCTCGTGCGGCAGGGCAGAACACCTTCTGCTGGAGACCAGCATTTCACATGGGTTAACGCCTCTCTCCTCTGCTGAGTTACACTGTCACAGAGCGAAACTCTCGAACATTACCTTACAGTACAGGTGTGACGAGTCCCCCGCACCCCCCTGGATCCACCTGGAACTGGGGTACCACTGAGCCGCCCAACCCACCCTCCTGGCTCCCTCTCACACTGCACTGCTGTGACAAGCTGCAAAGCCCTCTCTAGCCTGCACGTTCACCAGCATTCACACAGGTAGAGATACACCCAGCTGCAGTTACATGCAGGCTCGTTGACCAACCCCTGCATGGGAAGGCTACAGTTAAGGCAACTCCCAGCTCTCTAGGCACACACCCCTCTGGAGTATAAACCTAGAATTATACCGTCTTCAGCTGCACAGGGAACTGTACAGCGTAAGCTCATAAAATTCACCCCCTCTCTCAATGTGGAGCGGAATATGCAACAGCCTTCTGCCCCTGGGTTATGGTTCCCACACACTGGTTTAGACACCGGGGGGGGGGAGGGATAGCTCAGTGGTTTGAGGATTGGCCTGTGTGACGAACTGGGACTGTTCTTGCTGGGGTGTGGGAATGCTGACAGGGGAGTGTGACTAGGATGGTCTGCATCGGAGGATGGGAGTCGGCCCGAGGGAACATACCTGAGCTTGTAACATGAGAACCCAGGAGGGGGTTGGAGGTCAGGTGACTCCGGGGCCCGGGAAACTGAACAAAGGCTGTGGGAGGGGTCGCTGAAAGCAGAGTGCTGGAAGCAGGCTGGAGAGATGGCTGGGAGGCAGAGATGGCTCTGACCCCCCCCCCAAAGGGGGGTGGGCTGGCATGCCCTGGGACCCCAAGCTGGACCTAACTGAGGGGGGCCCCGTTGTCTGTGCCTGCAAGACCTGTCTTGGACTGTATTCCTGTCATCCAAATAAACCTTCTGCTTTACTGGCTGGCTGAGAGTCATGGTGAATCGCAGGAAGCCGGGGGTGCAGGGCCCTGAGTCCCCCAATACTCCGTGACAACTGGTGGCAGCGGTGGGATCTACTGCACCCCGTGGACGGCGCTTCCTGCAGTAAGTGACTGGGGAGCAGTAAAACGAAGGGGGATTGACGGGGACCAGGCCTGCTGAAGAGTGGGAGAGAGACGGTTATTACCCCTGGGAGTGTGTGACCAGCGAGAAGGACTTTTGCAGTAACAGGGTCCCCCGGGGGGATCGCAGCGAGTGGTCCCAGGGGTGGAGGAGTCTGCAGCTCGACCCTGGCAGAGAGGCGGTGACCTCGAGAAGGGCTGGCACACTAGGGGTCCCCCTGGGAACTGTGGGGAGCTGTGAGCACACAGGCCGGTGAGTGGCCAGCAGAAAGATGTATGCCAAGCGGCTTAAGAGCGACCTGGTGGAGCTGTGCAAGCAGAGGGGGCTGTGCATTGGGAGGCTCACCAAAGAACAGCTCATTGCCCAGCTGGAGGCGGAAGATCGCGCGAATGAACTGATCCCTGTGTCTCAGGGAAGCAGCCTGGCAAATGCAGCGCAGGCACCAGTGTCTGTCCCAGCTGGGAGTGGTCAGCCGGCTGCTGAGGGCTTCCCGAGACCCCTCCTTCCTATGCCTAGGGGAAGGGTGGGGAGGAGCCCAGCAAATACCGAAGGCGCCGTGACCCCCCCGGCCAGCAGGGGACCCTCCCGGCGAAGCCCGCCGGCCAGCAGAGGATCCTCCCGGCGACGTTTGGCATCCGTGGAGCGGAATTGGCTGGAATGGGAGAAAGAGCTAAAACTGAGAGAGCTGGAGGATCGTGAACGACAGAGACAGCATGAACGGGAGGAGAAAGAGAGACAGCATCAGCGTGAAGAGAGACAGAGACAGCATGAACGGGAGGAGAAAGAGAGACAGAGACAGCATGAAGAGAGACAGAGACAGGAGAATGAGAGACAGCGTCAGCATGACCTGGAACTGGCGAGATTGAAGGGCAGCGAACCCCCGGCTGCGGTGAGTGAGGGGGGACCCAGGACTGCACGGAGCTTTGATAAGTGCATCATGGCCCCATACAAGGAGGGGGAGGACATGGATGACTTCCTGGAGGCCTTTGAGACGGCCTGCGAGCTGCACCGGGTTGATCCCGCGGACAGACTCCGGGTCCTTACCCCCTTACTGGACCCCAAAGCCGTGGCATTGTACCGCCAACTGGGAGAGGCAGAGAAAGGGGACTACGAACTATTCAAAAAGGCCCTGCTACGTGAGTTTGGGCTGACTCCTGAGATGTACCGGGAAAGGTTCCGGAGTCAAGATAAAACCCCTGAGATCTCATATCTGCAACTAGCCGTCCGCATGGAAAGATACGCCAGCAAGTGGGCTGGTGGGGCCCCGACGAAGGAGGACCTGATTAAACTGCTGGTACTGGAGCAACTGTATGAGCGGTGCCCATCCGACCTGAGGCTGTGGTTGGTGGACAGAAAGCCAGAGAACCCGCGACACGCCGGGCAGCTGGCTGATGAGTTTGTAAAGAGCCGGTCAGGGGGTGGCAGGGAGGAGCCCCAAAGGAACAGGCCCGCCGCGATGCAGAGAGAGAGTCACCCTGGGACCTCCCAAAGGGGGAATATGGGGAATCCCCTCCCACGGGGAAGGCCCAGCATCAGGGACAACCGACCGGCTCGAGGGGACCCACGGGACCTGAGCTGCTATTACTGCGGCCAAAGAGGCCACGTTCGGGCCCAGTGCCCCAAGCTCAAGGACAGACTGAGCAGACCGAACCCGCACCGGGTTAACTTGGTAGAGGCCCAGACGGACGAGGGGCAGGCTTCCCACGCAAGAGGGGCTGGCAGCTTATCAACTGCTCAAGAGAGAGAAGGGCCCCCGGCCAGCTTCTCTGGGGGGCCAGATGCTCCGGATTCAAAGTTCTCCCTTTACAGGGTTGGCGCGGGGCTGTCCCTGCGGAGCGAGTGCCTTGTTCCCCTGGAGGTGGATGGGAAGAAAGTTTATGGATACTGGGACACGGGCGCAGAGGTGACACTGGCCCGGCCCGAGGTGGTGGCCCCAGATCGGGTGGTGCCCAACACCTTCCGGACCCTGACCGGGGTGGGCGGGACCCCATTCAAGGTTCCCGTAGCGAGGGTACACCTGAAATGGGGGGCCAAGGAGGGCCCCAAGGACGTGGGAGTGCACCACCATTTGCCCACTGAGGTGTTGATGGGGGGGGACCTAGAGGACTGGCCAAGCAACCCCCAAAAGGCACTGGTTGTGACCCGCAGTCAGAGCCGGCGAGGGGCCCTGCGCCCTGGCCTTGGGGGGGGTGCCTTGCCTGAGGCGCAGGACCCTAACCTGGTGGGGAGGGAACGCCCAAGGACACGGCTCAGGGAGGCTGCAGCTTCAGACCCAGCGGGCGAGAAAGAGCAGGTGGCCATCCCTGTCCCAGCTGCTGAGTTCCAGGCCGAGTTGCAGAGAGATCCCTCCTTGCGGAAGATAAGGGACCTGGCCGACCTCAATGCGGTACAGACCAAGGGACGAGGTGGCCGGAAAAGGTTCCTGTGGGAGAAGGGGTTCCTGTACCAAGAATGGGCTCCCCCAGGGAAAATGGAGTCAGGGGGGATCAGGAGGCAGCTGGTGGTACCCCAGAAGTATCGCCGCCAGCTGCTGTGCCGGGCCCATGACATTCCCCTCTCAGGGCACCAGGGAACCTGGCGTACCCAGCAGAGGCTGCTACGGAGCTTTTACTGGCCTGGGGTCTTTGTTACTGTCCGACAGTACTGTGGATCCTGTGACCCCTGTCAGAGGGGGAGGAAGGCCTGGGACAAGGGGAAAAGAAGCTTTAGGACCCTTGCCCAGCAATAAGGATCCTTTCCAGAGGGTGGCCAAGGTTAAAAGGGCGGCTCTAAACCAAGAGAGCCCAAAGCACAGACCTCCAGACTGGAGCGCTGGGAGAAGACCACAGCCCAGTTGGAACCCCAGAGGTATGGGGGTGGGAAAAGGGCACAGGCCGCATAAACCTTCCCACATGCGAACTGCGAGTGCCATCAAGCACCCCGACCTAAGGGGGGGCATGAAACTGAAGGGGCCTGGTGTAATTCCCACCAAGGAACTGGAGGGATGCGGGGGCATCCATGGGAACGGGGGTAGGTTCGAACTTCCCCAGGTCACTGGCTAGAGTGACCCCGCTCAGTTCGGTCTCGAAGGGGGGAGAGATGTGACGAACTGGGACTGTTCTTGCTGGGGTGTGGGAATGCTGACAGGGGAGTGTGACTAGGATGGTCTGCATCGGAGGATGGGAGTCGGCCCGAGGGAACATACCTGAGCTTGTAACATGAGAACCCAGGTGGGGGTTGGAGGTCAGGTGACTCCGGGGCCTGGGAAACTGAACAAAGGCTGTGGGAGGGGTCGCTGAAAGCAGAGTGCTGGAAGCAGGCTGGAGAGATGGCTGGGAGGCAGAGATGGCTCTGACCCCCCAAGGGGGGTGGGCTGGCATGCCCTGGGACCCCAAGCTGGACCTAACTGAGGGGGGCCCCGTTGTCTGTGCCTGCAAGACCTGTCTTGGACTGTATTCCTGTCATCCAAATAAACCTTCTGCTTTACTGGCTGGCTGAGAGTCATGGTGAATCGCAGGAAGCCGGGGGTGCAGGGCCCTGAGTCCCCCAATACTCCGTGACAGCCTGCTAAACCCAGGGTTGTGAGTTCAATCCTTGAGGGGGCCATTTAGGGATCTGGGACAAAAATCTGTCTGGGGCTTGGTCCTGCTTTGAGGAGGGGGTTGGACTAAATGATCTCCTGAGGTCCCTTCCAACCCTGATAGTCTATGATTCTATGTCCATGATTCAAACCAAAACCAAGTATATTAACTAGAAAAGACAGATTATAAGGGATAGCAAGCAAGCAGATTACCTAGCAAATAAACGAAAAACTCAAACTAAACTTAATATACTAAGTAGATTGGATTTGAATTTAGCAGATTCTCAACCTAAGAGATACCAGCCAGCTGCAGATCCTTAAGGGACAGCTTGGAGTCCCCAGGTGTTCCATTCACAGGCTAAAAATTCCTTTAGCCTGGGTCCAGCACTTCCCCCAGTTCAGTCCTTGTTCCTCAGGTGTTTCCAGGAGTCTCTTTGGGCGGGGAGTGAAGAACCCCAGACGATGTCACTCCCTGCCTTATAGAGCTTTGGCATATGGCGGGAACACTTTGTTCCAAAGCTTGGTTCTCAGACCAGTCTGTGGAAAAACACTGACATCCAAGATGGAGTCTAGAAACATGTGGTCTCATCACATGTCCTTGTAGAGTCCTAGCAGCCATAACTCACAGGCGGTTCGTTGCATTCTCAAGAAGGCTCCCCAAGTAGGAGATAAGCTTCTCCTAAGGCCTACTGTTTTTTCCTAATGGCTCATTGCCCTGAATAAGCCGGTCCCCACCCACAATCTAGACTGACAGCATCTTGTCTAGTGGGTGTTCCCCAGGGGTCACTACATTGGAAATGCAGAGACATAGTCAATATGCATAACTTCAGAGACCAAAATGATACAGGCAGACAAATAGGAGAATCATATTCAGCAAATCACCTTTCCAATGACACCTCCCATGACTTATCTTGCATAAAATACATCATAACGACGCCATAATCATATCCTGCTAATATCACTGTGAAGAATACAGGGTGCGGTATCACACTGGGATACAGCTGTTACAGGTGAGATGAATGCCGGCAGCAACTCACAAGCTTTCAATGACGTCTGAACGCTCCACACATCCTGATCATGCTGATCCCTGTCTGAACAATACCACATCCAGGGGAGCCGACCATGGAGCCGTCAGCGGTCCACTGAGGGATGGGGACCTTGGCATGAGCTGGCACCTGGCCAGGCTGAAAAGTGGGGTGTTGGTGGAGGCTGGAGGAGCAGGGCTGGGATTCAGGGCTCCTTCCCCGGAAAAGGACAGAGCTCTTAGGCAGTCTGTCCCTAGGGGGGTGGGAAAGCAGCTAGGGGAACAGGACCTGGCCCCTTTAAGGGCTCTCTGGATCCCCTGCTCTGGCCCTGCCGGCGCTGGCCCCGTGCAGGGCCCCCTGGAGCTGCCCCCCACTGGAGCTGCAGGCCCAGCTGTCAAACCATCACTTTCTTCAGGACCACCCAGGGTGGGGGAGGGGAGGGACAGTTGGCCCCAGGCCCTATATTTGAGAGGGCCCCAAAACCCAAGCAGAGCACAACGCCCAGAGCAGCGAGCCAGACCAGCCCCACAGGGCCACCCGGGGTGGGGGGGAAAGTGGGGCAATTTGCCCCAGGCTCTAGGCCCCACAGGGGCCCCCACGAAAATATAGTATTCTATAGTATTGCAACTTTTTTTTATGGAAGGAGCCCCCGAAATTGCTTTGCCCCAGGCCCCCTGAATCCTCTGGGCAGCCCTACAGCCCCACAGGACACCAGAGCCACTGCTGTGTGGTGAGGAGGGATAGCTCAGTAGTTTGAGCATTGGCCTGCTAAATCCAGGGTTGTGAGTTCAATTCTTGAGGGGGCCATTTAGGGAACGGGGGTTAAAAAAAAACCTGGGGATTTGTCCTGCTTCGCGCAGGGGGTTGGACTAGATACCTCCTGAGGTCCCTGAGATTCTGTGAGTGTGGGGCAGGCTTCTTCCCCAGCACACACCCTGAGCCCCTCTCAGGGCACTGTTTCAGAAGGGTGGGGGCCTCAGTTTCATATTTTGCCCCAGGCCCCCCAGAACCTCGGTGCAGCGCTGAGCCCCACAGATCAATGGGTTTCTGTAGCTTATCCACTGCCCTGGCACCGGGGTGTCTGGTTCACCACAGTGCACGGGAGCCGGCAGCTCAGCTGCCACTCGGGACTGAGCCCAGAGCTGGGCTCTCCAGGCCAGGACAACAGACCAGCGTGGGAAGACGACATGCCCATGACAAAGCAGCAGTACGGTCTCGTGCTTGGGGGCAGAGCCGGCTACCAAGGGGGGATGCCGGCCTGGGGGGGTCAGTTCGTAAGGCATGTTCCCGGAAGCACCATCCCCATCACCCAGAGGTGAATGCTCTGCAGCAGGGGCACGCCCAGGAATACAAATTTGGCCACTTTTGGAGGGGCACTTCCCGTGCTCAGAGGAGCTGGCTCTCTCCCCCTGGCCCCCACAGCTGGAGGAGCTGCCTCTCCCCTCACAGGGGTTCTGATGGTGGGGGGCAGTGGCTATGCTCCTGCTTACTTCCCCCCCTTGCGCCCACCCCTGCTCTGCAGCAAGCACCTCTGTTAGCCACACAATGGGCACAATCAAGGTAATCCCGAGGGGTGGAGATTTCACTGGTGGCCAGGGAGCCTGCACCCCCCCCCAGCAGGGCAGCAGAGGGGCAGCTTTACAGCTGGGGAGATGAAGTGGCAGAAGCAGGATGAGAACCCAAGTCTCCCCAGTTCTTAGTCCTGTGCCTATTCCACTACACCACAGTGCCAGACTAGCACAGAGCCCTCTGGCACGGCCTTAGTGCACCATGCACTGCAGGGGGGTACAGTGCATAGGGCAACCCCCAGGGACATAGCAGCTGTGGGTTCTAAGCCTGGCTCTGACACTTGGCCAAGTCTCTTCCTGTGCCCCTGCTGGGGATAATGGTGCTGCCCTTGGGCAAAGGCACTGGGGGGGGGGGTGTTGGGAGGCCAGGCGGAGATGGGAGCTGCCTGCCAGCAGTGCATGGGCTGATAACTTGACAGCCCCATGCAGCTCTGCTGGGGTCTGAGTGCTGGCAGGAACAGGGGGGAGTTGTGGCCCAGGAGCTGGGTATACCGGGGGGTGCAGGAAGATTCATGGGATGGGAGGAGAATACAGAGTGACCCCACTGAATGCCTCCTCCAGTGGCAGTGCCCCCTGTAGGCCAGCGAGGGGAGTCCTAAACCTAGTGCCCTGCCTGAGAACTGCTGAGTTCTGTGGGGCTTGGTACAGCTGCTCCACGGGGGATCATAACCAGCCCCTGCAGTGGGCACCCAAAGAGATGGGTGGGGAGCGCACACCTGGTGCTGCTCTCACTGCCTACAGGACAGCAGCGAGATAGGGACCAGCCCAGCCCTTGGAAATGCACCTTCCTCCTCTGGGCCAGCGTGGCCTTTTATCAGCCCTCAGCTTTGGACTAAAGAACGAACGCAAAGGCAGAGAGAAGGAGACAATCGTGACATTTCCCTTCGCATAGACGTCCCCCCCCCCACTCCACAAGTGACCTGCTCTGGAACTGGCCCGGCCTAGAGTCGAGATTTTAGAGGCTGAAGCTGGAGACCTTTCCCCAGTAGCTGCAGTGGCTCAAAGCCGTAGCGTCACCAGTTTTGTGAAGAGGCTAAACTGTAGCCGGGCAAATCACATCTACAACAGAGTTTTCCATCCTGGCAGCTGCAGCGGGGTGAAAATCCCAGTGTAGCAAAGGCCATAAATTGTTCTCTCCAATGTGTCTGGGAGCCGGGGGAGAGTCAAGGGAACCTCCTGCTGCCAGATGTGTGTGGAAAGTCATATGATCCCTGAGTGCCAATGCAGCCAATGGCTCATCTCTAAAAACATCTGGAAGAAAGGCTTTGCTTAGCTGGCTCGTTGGTCTAGGGGTATGATTCTCGCTTAGGGTGCGAGAGGTCCCGGGTTCAAATCCCGGACGAGCCCATTTTCTTAGCACGTAGCAGCACCGTGACGGGCAGTGGGATGGATGAAGATTTTCCGGAACAAACTGACTTTCCCCACATAAATAATGTACAGAAAGTAAGTGAGACTTTTTATCTACAATTCCCCAATGACAGAAAAGTGGTGAAGTTGGATTAAAACATTCGTCTTTTTCCATTGCAACCCCACCCTGCCGCGCTGCCTGCTAGCGGCCCAGGAGAATGGGTATTCCACGCCCTGCCCTGGGCGGGGGCTGAGCGGGAGGGGAAGGGGCGCCTGTAACGCAGCAATAACAAAGTCAGGCCCATGACCAAACACTTGCCGATCAGCTGTAAAACTTTCCACCCAGAAAGCAGCAGGTACCCAGGGTCAGCTTGTTTGTTTCTGATCTAGCCAGGTGTCTCCGTCTATTCGGACAAGCAACAGAGAAGCTTTGGGCCCGATGTTCCAGGATCTGAACACAAGACAGTGTTGGCCCCCGGCAGGATCTCGTTCAGAGGGGCGAGGGGCAGAGCATCGCGCCTACCCAAAGGGAGCGACACGTTGTTTAAACCGGGCAGGAAAGGAAAGCTGTGGGCTCGGGTGGGGTTTGAATCTGGCACCTCCCAAACCTGGACACATACTTCTAGACCAACAAGCTAGCCAGGAAGACAGGGTGCTGGTGGCTTTTCTGAATGTCCCCTAAGCCACACTGAGACGGACGCTATGTATTAATGTGCTTAGCAGAGGCACAGGAGGGTTCCCGTGCATTGGCCTGGAACACAGTCAATATCCTCGCACCAAAGGCGTCATTTACATCAAAAACCTGCAGCCGTGTGGGGAGAGGGAGACTAACTGGCTGTTGAAAGCAACATTTCTCATAGCCTAGTAGATAGTAAAGGCTAAAGAGTAGATCTGAAGTCTCCCTAGCTTGGTAAGCCATAGCCCGGAGCTGGAGAAAGGAGACTTTTGTGCTCTGGCAGACCAGGTACCAGCTCCTGCCGACGTTCTCATGTGAACACTGACACACACATGGCTAGGACCAGTCTGGCTCAATGAGAGATTCATAGACGTTAAGGTTAGAAGGGACCATCATAGTCATCTAGTCGGACCTCCTGCACCTCGCAGACCACAGAACCTCCCCCACCCACTCCTGTAACAGACCCCTCACCTCTGGCTGAGTTCCTGACGTCCTCAAATCATGGTTTAAAGGCTTCAAGTTACAGGGAATCCCCCATTTACACTGGTTTAAACCTGCAGTGACCCGTGCCCCATGCGGCAGAGGTATTAGAGTTATGAGAATGTGCTGAGACGTTATGGCAGGCCTGTGAGTTGCTGCCAGCATTAATCTCACCTGTAACATCTGTCTCCCGTATCGTCAGGTCATCTTTGAGCGTTTGCATTGTGAGCCTCTGTGCCAGCGTAACTCAGCAGAGGAGAGAGGCGTTAACCCATGTGAAATGCTGGTCTCCAGCAGACGGTGTTCTGCCCTGCCCCACGAGGAGACCCAGCGACGCCAGACAGATGATAGTGGAACGTTAAAGAGGACGAAAGATTGTGTTGTTTACTCTGCTCCCTCCCCCCATGAAGAGGAGACGTGTAAGTGAATCCCTCCCCTCAGCTGAGTTTGCAACGCGAAGTAGCATGGGGGGAAGGGAATAAAAACCCCTAACAAGGAGGAACTGGAGCTCATTGCTGCTTGGGCTCCTCTGGAGCTCAGGTTTCTAGGCATAAGCAAGGGATCCCCAGCTGCTTAGGCTGGGTTTGCCCTCAAGGACATACAGAGCTCGCTTATTACAGAAGCTTCTAGTACTCTGTGAAACTTCAGACTGGAACTCATTTGTGTATCTACCTGCTTTAACCTTGTAAATCACTTTCCTGTTTCCTTTCCCTAATTAATAAATCTCAAGACCATTTACTGTAGGATTGGCTACAAGCATTGTCTTTGGTGTGAGATCTGAGGTGCCACTGACCTGGGGCGAGCGACTGGGAGTAACCCAAATATTGCTGTGATCTTTGATGTAAGGGATCATCTATCACAAAAAGAAGCTCACTGGGGTGGCCAGACAGATCAGCATACCCCCAGGGACTGTCTGTGACCCTACGTGAGGGAGTTTACACTTGATAATTGGTGAAACCGAAGTATAGAACTCACCACCAAATTGGGGTTTGTGGGCTGGTTCTTAACAGTCTGCGCTGAGGTTGGGACTCGTGCCCTTGAGCCATTATGGGACATTTTGACAACTTTAATTATAGGCTCCATATACACAGAGAATAATTTGTGCTTTTGGTTTCCAGCGATGTTCAGAGCTTGTTGGTGTAGGGATGTGATTCTTGCTTACGGTGCCAGCAGGCTGCGTCTCTCTCCCTCCTGACCAGGGTTTTTCAGGCTGCAAAGTTCCACACTTACATTGTAATATCCCCAGCAAGCCAGACTGCCTGAAAGGCCGGTGTCTGCACTTTGCTCTCTCCCCAAAGGCTAGTGTATTGGCTGCGGTTATGTTACACCCGACTCTTCGAAGCAGCCCCATTTATTCTTAGGGTGAAAGCGTTACAGAGAAGTCTCATGGAGACAGACCCTGGAGAGACCTGGCCACTCCGCAGGGACCAATGCACCTCCCGAGCCTTCGCAGTGACTCACACGGCATTGTCACACCAGTCGGGGGCGTTAGGCAGCAGGCGCAGGGCACAGGGGCCTTCGGTTGGCATGGTTAGAGCATGGCCCAAGTCCATCTGGCCAGCCCAGAGCCCAGCCAAGCTGCGGTGAACGCCGTGGTCCAGCTCTGTCTGTCTCAGTCTGACCTCCTTGGGCAGGTCCCAGATGAGAGCCCCGTCTCCCTGCAGCCGCTGGCTCTTACCTGGCACCTCACCCCTTCCCAGGCCTTTGCGCTCCAGCTGGGGTCTTTGCTCAGCTCCCTGCTGAGGGGCTGGGAAATCCATCTTCCTTGGGAGCGCTGGCTGCCAGGGGCCAATGTCCTGCTAACTGGATTTGCCAGTGACTTCTCGGATCCTCCACTGATACAGGGTTGGCCTCGGACAGTCCTTTTTAATGAACCATCCCAGCTCAGACAGCTGGGCGACATGCACGCCTAGGCCTCGTAGCCTGCCCTGTGAGCAAACAGTCCTTCTGCCCCCCGCCCCCGTGCTGGGTAGTCAAGCACAATATAGGGGAAACCGAGGCACATATCGGCTTAATAACAATATTACAGTAAATTCCCACTTTGTCCCAACACCCGACCCACTGCCCGAAAACCTCCCATTGCCCCCAGCTGGGACCTGGTTAGTTGTCTAGGGGTCAGCACTGCTGCTGCCCCAGTGATCTTGCCCCGTCCGTGCAGTGAGCACATTGAGACGGATGAGGGAAGGTCACACCTCTTCCTACCCAACGCCGCTCCCTTACCAGCCGCTGCGAACCGAGGGGAACGTGGCAGCTGGGCACAAGCGCCAATATCTCTGAGATCTGGGTGTGTTCTGCTCTCGGGGTGGGCTGACCGGGAGCGGGGCTGCAATCCACCCCTGGGCACCTGGCTTCCCTCCCCCAGCTGTAGAATGGGCTCGTGTGCTGTACCCAGGGCACAATCCAGACCAAGGAGCAGCTGTGTCACCCCTGCCCTGTAACCTGGGGCGCTCTTTACACCGCGTTGCTGCTGTGGCCTCCAGTCCTGCACCGCTCCCGCATGCGAGTCACTCCCAGCGACGTCTGTGTGTGATCTGCAGCCAGTCACAGCCCGGCTCTTCCCAGCCTGGGTTATCCTGCAGGGTGACCCAACACACCCCCAGGCCTCAGATTTCCCCCAGAAATGTACGTCCTGCACTGCCAGCCCACGCCTGGGCAGTACAAGTATCTGAAGCCTATTATTACTGAAAGGGCCAATATCCCAGCTTTTAAATAGATATCCAGACAGTTCAGCGTAACACACTGGATTAGCTACAACAACAAACCAAGTGTATTAGCTACAAAGAGAGCGATTTTCAGTGAGGCCCAGCAAGGAGGGGTAAGAGTCAGACACGGTCGCAAGAAACATAAAGATAAAACAGTTACAGGTGCCCAACTTCACAAACTCTATTAGAGTCAAAGCAAAGTTGTCTGGCCAGGTGCCTCCAGCAGTCTCCCTGACCAACCCCTAGAGGTCAGGACGCCGCCTCCTGCAGAGTCCAGCAACCGCTTCCTTTGTCTTTTCCGGTGCAGAGAATGCGATGGGCGGGGGGAGAGAGAGGGGCGTCTGCCCCTCCTTTTCATAGTCCTGTCCCCCCAGCTCCAGCTGGGAGCCTGACGACAGGCCGCCCGTGAGGACGGGAACCCTACGCCGCTTCTTTCTGAGGGACTGGTCTGACCGCTCCCCAGACTTCTCTGGAAAACCTGCTTTTAGTCCTGATTTCTGCTTGTGTCTATAGCGTCACACGTCAGGCTGCTCCATGTACTTCGCCAGGATTTACTCATCAGCAAATGCTGAGTTTTTAAACGCCTCCCAAGGCATTCCTCAGGGTGTGAGCACAGGGTGTATTCTGTCACAGCTCCCCACTCGCAGCGTGGCCCATGGCAAACACAGCATTGTTCTAAAGGGAGACGCAAGCAACGGGCCCCTTATGCAGCCGGGGACTGGTTTTGTGGGGGCTCTGGTTTGCTTGAAGTGGCTTGACTCAGGGTCTAGGGGATATTGTGTCTGAGCCACCCACGGTGTAAACTGTAAGTGCTGTAAAGTCAGGGCCGAGGAGCCGGGGAAAGAACCGTTCCGCTGCTTGAACCTCAGAGGCCACATGGGCTTGTGGTTTCCAGCACTGCCGAGGTCTCCTCTAAGACAACATCTGGCAGAAACATTTCCCAGCTGGCTTGTTGGTCTAGGGGTATGATTCTCGCTTAGGGTGCGAGAGGTCCCGGGTTCAAATCCCGGACAAGCCCACTTTTGATGGCTGGGGGGATCTGCCAGAACGAAGCGATTTCCCCCAAGAAAGCTTGGTGAAAAGGGGGAAGTTTATTGCCTAAAATCCACGGCAGAGCCCAGCCTGGCTGCCAAGCCACATCCCAGCTGGACGCGTTCGATTAACATTCCCCCGTTGCACTTTCCTGATGCTCAATAGAGCCAAATGTTTTGGGGTCTCCTCCTGCCTGGCCAACCTTAGAGCAAAAGCCACGGGTGGCCCTTGGAGTCTCTCAGGGTCTCCCCCAAGCTCCTTCCCCCATGTTGCTCTGACACCCCACACTGCGGGCAGCTGGTTTCCATCGCCGGCTCCGCTACCGTTTCTATTCGGCTGCCAAAGCCGAGCTGATCTCCTGGGTGGGAATGTTTCAGCTGGTGCCAGTTAACACGCAAAGGAGAGGCGACCCCGTAAGCCGTGATGTGGCCTTGGAAGCCAGGTTTGGGCACTGCTGTGCTATCCCTGGGTATCATAAGGGCCCTGCCGCACCGGGCAGCTGCATGCCCCCGTCACGTCCCTGCCGCGCTGGGCAACCACATGCCCCCGTCACGTCCCTGCCGCGCTGTTCCTCTCCCCACACTCCGTTTTGGTGCCACACACAGTGTGGCCAAGCCTGCAGCGGTCTGGGCACGTGCCGAGCCCGGCGGGACGGGAGCGGAGGGGAAAGACGGCAACGGGAAATGTAGGCTCCAAATCTCTCCTGCCGCGAGACCCCGGCGGTGCCACAGACCCCAAAGGGAAGGGCTGGGACAGGGTCCGAGTGGGAACGCGCTGGGGTGCACGGGGCAGGACGCCCCTGCGGGGCTGCTCCGTCTCCTGGCGGAAAGGAGGGGGGCAGGTGACAGCCGCCCACTGGGATGCCTCTGGATTCACGGCCCCATGACCCACCACCCTGAGGCCCTTCCACCCAGCCCCACTGAACAGGAGCAGGCTGCCAGCCGCCCCCTGCCCTTTCACCCCCCGGAATCCCCTAGAGTCCACACAATCGGCTCTCAGCTGCGCGGCCAACAAGATTACCCTCTCAGGGGGCTTAGGGGACAGGAGGTAAGGGGCTTAGAGCCCCTAATCCCAAACTTTGTCCGTAGGAAGCTCAGGCTTAATGCCTGATCCCCCCATGAGCCCTTAAGTGGCTTGTCCCCCTGGGGATTGTATATTAGAAGGGGGGAGGGAGCCGGGGCAGGCTCCGTGCAGCGCTCCCGGCCGGCAGGATGTCGGGGGAAGAAGACTTTTACCTCTTTGAGAACGTCTCCTCGGTGGGGCCCTGGGACGGGCCCCAGTACCACATCGCCCCACTCTGGGCCTTCTACTTCCAGACGGCCTTCATGGGCTTCGTGTTCTTTGCCGGCGTGCCCCTCAACGTCATCGTCCTCGTGGTCACCATCAAGTACAAGAAGCTGCGGCAGCCGCTCAACTACATCCTGGTCAACATCTGCCTGGGGGGCTTCATCTTCTGTTCCTTCTCCGTCTTCATGGTCTTCATCTCCAGCTCCCAGGGCTACTTCATCTTCGGGCGGCAGGCCTGCGCCCTGGAGGCCTTCCTAGGCTCCGTCGCAGGTAACGCAGGGAGAGGGCCTCGTGGGCGAGCCGGGAGGGGGTCCCAGAAGCTGAGGGCTGTGGGGTGGGCTCAGAGGGGTTGCCGGGGGGGCACTGTGGGGCATCCGTGAAGCCAGAGCCGTTTGCACCAGCTGAGGATCTGCCTCTAGTTTTTATTTGTTTCCCTCCTTCCCCGGCCTGGGCCACAAAGGGGCCACGCTCCGCAGCGGGGGCTGCTCTGGGGACGAGGAAGATCCGAGCAGAGGCAGGAAGCGCTGGGCAGCCCAGGGGTGAAGATTCAAGCACACAGCTGCTCTGGGCTATCGGCACCCGTGATCACAAGCCTCTGACTGCCAGGAGCTGGGAATGGGCGACAGGGGATGGGTCACTTAATGATTCCCTGTTCTGTTCATTCCCTCTGGGGCACCTGGCACTGGCCGCTGTCGGCAGACAGGAGACTGGGCTGGATGGACCTTTGGTCTGACCCAGTCCAGACGTTCTTATGTACCTGTGAGCACAATTAGGTAGCTGATTTCTTTTAACGCTCAGGCCCGAGTAGAACAGAATGGGGGTGGGCCGTCCCCGGGGGAAATCAAGAGCAACAGTGAGGGACGTTGGCGGGAAGTGAGCGGGGATCGGGCCCCCAGGCTTAGAGTGTTGGGCCAACCTTCTGTGGTTCCCCTGGGATGCCCGCATGACCTGCGGCTACGGGTGGAGCTGGGAACTGGGAGCGGGGTAGGAGAAGAGAGCAGGCACCCCCATATTCCCAGGGAAGCCCCAGGGCGGGCAGGCCTCTTCAGCCATCCTGTCGCTGTCCTTTACTGCATCTTCTCTGGTCCCCTGCAGTGCCAGGCATCAGAGCGGGCGCAAGCTCCGGATGCATGGCAGTGTCATAGCTTCCGAAGGGCCCAGCACCCGCGAGGGGCGATTTCCCACTGCCTTCCCCGGCGGCTGGACAGAGCCAGTCCAGGGGGAGCCCTGGGCAGCCAGGCTGCAGCGCTGGGAGGGGCGCTGCGCTAGGCTGCAGAAGACCAGGTGACCGTGGCAGCCTCGCAGATCCAGTTGCAGGATCGGGGCCGGAGATTTTCACCTTCCTTCACAAACTGGTCCCTGGGGTGACCAGGCTGCTGTCACTGCTGGCTTCGCTCCGAAGCCAAACCCGGAGACTTTGCCGCGTTCCCCGGGTCTGGCGGATGCTCCACAATCCAGGGGGATGAGGCGAAGGGGGACAAAATGACTTTCTAGGCAGCCTCTGCTGCGACCCGTCCCCAGACAAACTCACCCGGCTCCCTAGCCCCGCTGAGAGGCGAGAGGAGTTTCCGTCAGCTGTTTCCCCGGGTTGCTCTGCCTGCAACAAATGCATGTGGAGAAAGGGCCGTTCCCCTGCCCCCCACCAGTGTCCAGAAGCGTCTCTGGCGGGGAAGCAGGGGGTCTGGCTAATGGGGAAACAAGAAACATGGGGCAGAGGTTCAACAGGCCAGCTCCACATCGGCTGAGCTGCTCTCAGCATCCCGCCCCAGGAACCCAGGACGCCAGCGAGGTGGGTTCGGGGGTCCCTGGGCGCAGGGCGGGGCTGAGGGCGCACAGGGATGCTGGGCTCTGGGGCTGTATGAGTTAATCTCCCTGTGCCTTCCCCAGGCCTGGTCACCGGGTGGTCCCTGGCCTTCCTGGCCTTTGAGCGCTACATCGTCATCTGCAAACCCTTCGGGAACTTCCGCTTCAGCTCCAAGCACGCCCTGATGGCGGTGGCGGCCACCTGGGTCATCGGCATCGGCGTCTCCATCCCGCCCTACTTCGGGTGGAGCCGGTAGGAGCCGGGGTGGGGGCTGGGGGCCGGGGCGTCCGAGAGGAGAGAGGGAGCTCCCCCCGCCAGCCGCCCCAGTGTGCCCTGGGCCTGCCTCTTTCCAGTCCCTTTGCCCAGCCTCGTGGCATCGCCTGGCAAACGCCCCTGCCAAGAGGGAGCAGATGTTTGGGGGCCTCCCTAGCCCCATGGCAGAGTGCCTGGCAGGCTGACCCACTAGCCAGCTCTGCAGGGAGCTGGTGGTGTGCAAAGCCTCTCGCTCTGAACGGGTTCAGAAGCAGCTTTGCCAACCGCCAGCTTGGCACCCCGATGCCAGCGTGGGGGCTGGGCTATTTGCTCTGATCTCTCGGCTCAAGCTCGGGCTGGGCAGGGCACGCGCCGGCCCCAGAAGCGTTCCTGACCTGAGAGGTCAGGAGCCGCCAGGCCTCAAAATCTCGTCATTCTGAGTCCTCTCTTGCTCGCACATGGCTGGAGTAGCCAGGCTCACGATCGGCCGGGGAGCAAGGAACCCTCTCCCACCTGCCGGTGCAATAGCTGTGCTGCCGAGAGCAGAGGGGCTGCTTTCTGCTGGGGAACGAGCCACGCCAAACGGGGCGGGGGGTGGTTGGCCCTGCCTATAACCCCGGCCCTGGCCAGCGGAGGTGTTGGGCTGTGCCGGCTGCACAAGGCCGAGCGAGCTCTGGGGAAGTGCTGTGCCCTCCGTCTTGCAGGTTCATCCCCGAAGGCCTGCAGTGCTCGTGCGGCCCGGACTGGTACACGGTGGGGACCAAGTACAGGAGCGAATATTACACCTGGTTCCTCTTCATCTTCTGCTTCATCGTGCCCTTCTCGCTCATCTGCTTCTCCTACTCCCAGCTGCTGGGCGCCCTCCGAGCCGTAAGTACCCGCTGCACAGAGACAGGACGTGGAGAGCCAGGTCATGCTGCCAGTTCCCAGGGCACCTGTCTGCTTGCAAGTGTGTGGTGTGCATGAGACTGGAGGGCTGCACACTGGTGAGTGTGCGGTGTGCGTGAGATGGGAGGATTGCACGCTGGTGAGTGTGCGGTGTGAGTGTGAGATGGGAGGGTTCACGCTGACGAGTGTGCAGTATGCATGTGACAGGAGGGTTGCACGCTGGCAAGTGTGCGTGTGAGACAGGAGGGTTGCACGCTGGCGAGTGTGCAGTGTGCGCATGAGATGGAAGGGTTGCATGCTGGCAAGTGTGCAGTGTGTGCGTGAGACGGAGGGGTGCACGCTGGTGAGTGTGCAGTGTGCGCGTGAGACGAGAGGGTTGCACGCTGGTGAGTGTGTGGTGTGCGTGAGACGGGAGGGTTGCACACTGGCGAGTGTGCGGTGTGTGCGTGAGATGGGAGGGTTGCACACTGGCGAGTGTGCGGTGTGTGTGTGTGTGAGACCGGAGGGTGGCACGCTGGTGAGTGTGCGGTGTGTGTGTGAGATGGGAAGGTTGCACGCTGGCGAGTGTGCGGTGTGTGTGAGAGACGGGAGGGTTGCACTCTGATGAGTGTGCGGTGTGTGTGTGTGAGACGGGAGGGTTGCACTCTGGTGAGTGTGCGGTGTGTGTGCGTGAGACGGGAGGGTTGCACGCTGGTGAGTGTGCGGTGTGTGTGTGAGATGGGAAGGTTGCACGCTGGTGAGTGTGCGGTGTGTGTGTGAGACGGGAGGGTTGCACGCTGGTGAGTGTGCGGTGTGTGTGTGAGACGGGAGGGTTGCACGCTGGCGAGTATGCAGTGTGTGTGTGTGAGACCGGAGGGTTGCACGCTGATGTGTGTGATTGCTTGGCAGCTCTGACAGTCTGAATGGGTTGATATTTTGCCTCTAGCTGTCTCTGATGTTAGAAAATGCTGGTCCGTCTAGTGAGGAGCGTGCCAAAGAGGCTCCCAGACAGACGGACGGAAGGGTGTCCTCTACAGAGCCCCCGCCACCGGGCCAGTTCAGAGTTGCTTGTCTAACACCCATGGCTGCAGGGACCGGTCCGTGGGCTTGGTCTGTAACATAGTCAGGGCCTGCTGCCCCCACAGGGAGAGCGGCTCATGCCAGTGGCTGCAAGCAGCCTGCTCTCAGGCTGGGGCTCGAAGGCAGGGCCCCATCCCAAGGACCCGAGGGAGCGTGCCTTTCTGGTAACTAAATCCAGGGTGGACGGGGCGCTGTGACTCCTGGAGGAATCCCCCGGGTACGACTTCTCCCCGTTGGAGTCGGAGCTGGGGCCAGGCGAGCGGCAGGGAGGGAAATCAGACCTGCCACGAGGGGGCGAGGGACCGTCCGGCAGATCCAACCCTGATTCAGCAGCCCCCGCTCTCCAGAGCTACCCCGATGGAGGAGGGGGCTAGGGAAGGGGTGCCTGGGAACCTGCCGCTCATGCCCGGGGCCCCTGGTGGGTTGCCTGCAGGTAGCGGCCCAGCAGCAAGAATCGGCCACCACCCAGAAGGCGGAGCGGGAGGTGTCCCGCATGGTGGTGGTGATGGTGGGCTCCTTCTGCGTCTGTTGGGTGCCCTACGCGGCCATGGCCATGTACATAGTGAACAACCGCAACCACGGCCTCGACTTGCGCCTCGTCACCGTCCCTGCCTTCTTCTCCAAGAGCTCCTGTGTCTATAACCCCATCATCTACTGCTTCATGAACAAACAGGTGAGCGTTCCCTTCCTTGGCGTGCGCCACGGACCAGGCCTGCCCCGGCCCAAGTCCCGTGGGGTCCCTGAGAGCGGGGTCTGGAGCAGCCCAAGTCCCTTCCCAGGCGCAGCCAGGATCGGAGCTGGAGAAGTGGGTGGTTGCCCGGAGAGGTGCATGGAGCCTGCCCTGGCAGTCACTGGGTCATGATATGAACCACGGGCCCGACCTCCGGCCTGGCTGAGAGCACGGGCAGGGCAATGGGGCTGTGCTGACGCCAGGTTCTGCTCGGGTCCCTGCTCTGAGTCCCCAGGAAATGGCTGGGGAGGGCTAGGGGGCAGAGGGCCTGGCCAGCACTGTGCCTGGGCGGAGAGCAGAGGGCAGGCAGAGGGTCTGCACCTAGGAGTCAGAGTTTAAGGCCAAAAGGGCCCGTTAGTTTATCTAGTGTGAGGCCATCACCAGCCCCCAGACGCCCTCCGGGGAGCCAACGACTTCAGTCCTCAGGTGACTCAACTGTCGTGAGCCACGGGCAGAAAACAGGGGAGACTGAGGCCTGGTCTACATGACAAAGTGAGGTCGGCTTAGCCACGTTGCTCAGGGCTGTGAAAAATGCCATGCCTTGTGCGAGGTAACTAAGCCGGTGTCAGCCCTGGTGTAGACAGTGCTAGGCCGCCGGTAGAAATTCCTCCATCAACCTAGCTGCCACCTCTCAGAGAGGTGGATTTACCCAAGCTGATTAGGCGTGAGCTGCCCAGGCGATGCCAGCAGGAGACCCCGCCCCCTGCTGCTGAGGAAGGTGAGCCCCCCCCCCCCCACACACACACAGGTCCCTGCCAATCTGTGGGGAAATTCCTTCCCCATCCCAACTCTGGGGTCAGCTGAGGATTAGCCAGACCCACCGGGCGGGCACTGAGAGAGAGGGTTCTCGGCAGCACGGGCCTACCCTGCCCGGTCTGCTGCTGGCAATGCAAAGACTCCCCAGGGGTCCATGCGTGTGGGCACTTCCTTGTGGAGCCCGCGAGCCGAGGCCAGAGGGCTAGCAGCAGCCGCCTGGCCTGGATGGAGGGCAGCGCAGCAGAACCCAGCCCCCCTTCAGGATGCTCCAACCCACAGCCAGGAGCAAGTGCTCTACAAAACGGCGTCCCTGTGGGGTGGGAGGGGGGAGGAAGGGGCCTGCGAAGTCCTGCTGCGACCCTTTGATGCTGTGACGGTGCTGCCCGTGGGAGCCGGCTGAGGTCACTCAATCAGGGTGAACTGCAAACAAAACAGGGCAGACCAACCCCAAACGCTGGTGGATATTCCAATATTAGATTTACCTGCACAAAACAGCTCCTGTAGTACCTCACTGGTTACTCAGAGTCCAAACAACGCAGTTCCCTTAAAGTGCCCAGCCTCAGGCCTCCGTCCAGACACACGTCAGATATGATGATTATTGAAAATCTTATCTCATCATATAAAAGAAAAGGTTCTTCCAACCCCAAAGGATCAGCCACATACCCAGGTCCAATTATAACTTAGATCTTACCCAAAATACACACTAATAACCAATTCTTATTAACGAAACTAACATTTATTAAAAAAGAAAAGAGAGAGAGAGTTGGTTAAAAGATCAATATACAGACAGACTTGAATTCAATTCTTGAGGTTTAGATACAGCAGAGATGCATTTGTAGTTGTCAAAAATCCTTTTAGAAATAGTCCAGAGGTTATAGTCCAATGTCCACGTTCAGGGTGACTCCAGTCAGTGACTGGGGATCTCAATCCATATTGTTCAGGGTTCCCCCTCTTGAAACCCAAAGCAGATCTGAGATGCAGCAGGATCGTGTCCCAGGGTCTTTATACATTTCCTGCAGCCTCTTGGCCTGAGAAAACAATAGGCTCAACTTTCCGTCTCCCAAACATCCTGGCAATTAGCACAGGGTAATTTATCCACGCATAACGTCACAGGAGCAGGTCTGCTGGGGGGGGGGGGGGGGCAGATGTGATTGGGGGGGCTGGACGGAAGCATCCTGCGGGCAGATGCAGCCCGGGGGGCTCCAGCCGGTCTGACGGTGCAGGGGGGTGGCGCTCTCTCCCCTACAGTTCCGCGCCTGCATCATGGAGACGGTGTGTGGGAAACCCATCACAGATGAGTCCGACGTGTCCAGCTCCGCCCAGAAAACCGAGGTCTCGTCCGTGTCCACCAGCCAGGTCAGCCCCAGCTGAGGAGACTGCGGCATCTCACGGAGCCCTTCCCAAGGGGAGCAGGCACCGGGCTCCAGCGCGGGCTCCGAGAGGAAGCCCTGAGGCCTCACAGCCCAGCCCCATGGCTGCGCCTCCGACACTGAACTATAAATTTCAATTGGTGAGCAGGCCTACGCTCACCGACCCCTGATGGGAGGACGGATCCAACCGGCTGGTGAAAGCAACCCCACGCTGCCCCTGGGGGCGCCATGCAGCCCCCCATTGACCCTCCACAGCTGCTGCCCCCCAGGCTGAGTCTGCCCCTGGCACCGGCAGCACAGGGGCAGGCTGAGTGGTGAGAGGGGGGCAGGGCAGCTTTGCCTTCTCCTATCTTCCCCCCGTCGGGTCTGCTGACCGGCCGTCACCGCTCCTTCGTCCAAGCATGGCCCGGGACTGCTGACCCAAAGGAGACAGCCCCAGCTGGGAACCAGCACCCAGTGCTTGGGAGGGGGAGTGGGGCAGAGGAAGGGTAGAGAGGCAGCGTGTGTCAGTGGTTAGAGCTGGGGTGGGCTGTGCATCAGGACTCCTGGGTTCTATCCCCGGCTCTACAAGGTGAGTGGGGTACACAAGAGGAGTGGGGTTTAGTGGTTAGAGCAGGGGGGGCTGGGAGCCAGGACTCCTGGGTTCTATCCCCAGCTCTGGGAGGGGAGTAGGGTCTAGTGGTTTATGGGGAGGGGAGGTTGGGTGTCAGGACTCCTGGGTTCTATCCCCGGTTCTGCCACTGACTGACTGTGTGAAAGTCCCTTGCACTTTCTGGGGCTCAGCTGAGAAATGGGCGGATGGAGCCGACACCCCTCACATTGGTGAGGTCACCCCCTGGCTGTCAGGTGCTTTGAAATCCCTCGCTGAGCGGTGCTAGCGTTGAGCAAGGCACCAGCGGTGCTGTGAGGGCAGCCGAGAGGGTACCTTGCAGTGGCAATTTCCTGCTCCCCTTCAGGAGCCAAGCCCGTGATTCCAGGGACAGGCAGCATCCTCTGGCCAGCGCTCTAGGGCCCATTCCACCACTGCACCCCCTTTCCCCCCTCTCCCTATGGAAATCAGAGCAATGTGGGGCTGGAAGGGCCCTCGAGAGGTCACCTAGTCCAGCCCCCTGCACGGAGGCAGGACCAGGTAATCCGAGATCGTCCCTGACAGGTGTTTGTCCAACCAGTTCTTAGAAACATCCAGTGACAAGGAACCCACAACCTCCCTTCCAGAGCTGAACTACCTAGGGAGGTGGTGGAATCTCCTTCCTTAGAGGTTTTTAAGGCCCGGCTTGACAAAGCCCTGGCTGGGATGATTTAGTTGGGGTTGGTCCTGCTTTGAGCAGGGGGTTGGACTAGATGATCTCCTGAGGTCCCTTCCAACACGAATCTTCTAGGATTCTATGAACACCCTGAAAGTTAGGAAGTTTCTCCTAATATCTAACCTGAATCTCCCTTGCTGCCGATTAAGCCCATTACATCTTGTCCTGCCATCAGCAGACACAGAGAACAACAATCCCCATCCTCTTTATAACAGCCCTCATAGCTGAAGTCTGTACCAGGTCCCCCATCAGCCATGGGCAATGCTTCCCCAGGCTTCCCCTGCCATGTGGTCCCAGGTCTGCAGAGCCATCCCCTCTGCTCTCCCAAAAACTCAACAGAAAGGGGCTCCAGGAGCAGGGTCCGGGCGCCATGTCCCTCCCGGCCTTCCCCAGCCCTTTGTCAGCATCCTCCCATTCCAATAGAAAAGGCAGATGAGAAAGTGAAAGAAGTAGATCCAACCTCTTGTTCTAGCCCAAAAAGCCCAGAGGCCAAAAGGGTGGGATTGACATAGTCTTCCGCCCCCTCCCCTAGGCGCCTGGGACACCAGCGTGAGCCCCCCCCCGGGCTCCCTTCGACTGAGAATCATCCCCACTTCCTGAGTTGCCCCTGAATTTGTCCTGCTCAGCCTGAGTGCCAGAGAATTGAGGGCCCCGTCTTACCCCACTGAATTCAGCGGGGCTTGCAACAGGCTTGGAGGGCTGGGATCTGCCCCTCAGCCCGGGTTAATTCATTTGCATGCTAAGGAGCCAGAAGACAGGAGTGTAGCAAAAAAACTCATCTGAGCGGAGGTCGGAAGTCCAAGCTGCCACCTCTTTGCTGTGACTGACCCCTTCGAGGTGGCTGTGAAGGTCTGAGCACCCCGCCCCCATTAGTGGATTTCCCCTCACCAACTCCCTGAGAGGTGGGGCGGTCCCTGCACAGGTGGGAACAGCCCCAGAGCGACTCGGCCAAGGTCACGCAGGGCATGGGTAGCAGAGCCGGGTCTCGAACCCAGCTCTGGCATCCCAGCGCAGTGCCTTAACCACAAGCTCCGCCCCCAACACAACCCCCCTCCCAGGTGGCGAGGGGTGTCAGCAGGCGTAAGGGAGTGTCAGGCGCCCAGAGACCACAGTGAGGGGCACAGCATGGGAAAAGAGGCTAGACAGACACAGACCTTCCAGCCGCGCCGAGACTGGCCCCGGAGCTGTGTTCGGGGCAGTATTTATACCCCCTGCTGGGAGGTGGGGAGAGAGGATGGAGGAGGCTACACCCAGGCACGGTCTAGGAGAGAGTGAGACAAGCTAGGCTCGGGAGGGAGCTAACCCTCAGGGGATAGAGAGGGTACCATGGGGCTGGCGGGGAGCCCTGGCTCGCTCTCTCTGTGTCTCTGTTGTACTCCCCGAGGCAGCTCTGGGGCAGGCGGGACTCAGCCCCCCAACACCCCTGGGCAGTGCATCCATTTCAATAGCTCGACCACTGCCCCCAGATCAGTTGCAATCACTAGATCTCCCCACACCCCGGTCCTTCTAACTCACTGGACACAGACATGGGGAGAGGGGTTTTCTAAAAACCCCAGGCCCAAGCCCACCTCCTTCCAGAGGCCCATTGGTCCTGTCTGTTCTCGGGGGACGTTCCGCACCCCCCAGCACTTCTGGGGAGGCGTGTGCCATCCTGAGCTAGGCTCGCAGTGCCTCTCCCTGCAGTCCAGCAGGGCTGGGCGCATGTGGTTTATAAAACACCTGGGGACCCCGGGCAATCAAAAGCCCTGCGTGCACGGGAGGGCAGCTTCTCGGCTCCATTCCCTCCTGCCGTTGGTGGGGTCAACACCAGTAGCTTCCCCACCTGGCCCTCTGCGAGACTCCGCCAAAGCACGAACCTCTCGGCAGTCCCACTCATTACACGGAGGAACATCCATTATCTTACAACGCTGGGGTCTGGGCTCTGAAATCCAAAGTATTTCCTTCTACAACGAGCGATTAACCTCAAGCCCTGGACGCTGCGGGCTTGGGGACAGTCCCAGAGCAGTCCTCCCAACATACGTTTGTATTTAAATGTACAGAGCATGCGCAATCCCTGCAAAAACCTGCATCACAACTTGTACATTTGCCTTGTATTCATCCTTGTAGCGCAGGGTAATACTCCAGCGGCCCGACGTAGGAGTGGTTCTGACAATAAAATAATGCGAATGGGCTGAACGCAACCCGGTGGTGGTGAGCCGTTTTGTACCCGCAGTAACTGGGAGGGCGCTCCCAGGGCTACCTGTTCCCATGCGATGGACCGGTGGTGACTCCCAGACCAGGATTAGGTGGGCCTGGCCCCGTTTCCAATGGCTTCGGTCTGGGCAGCCTGCTCACTTGCAGACCTGCACCTGTGTGTACAGTTAAATCCACGAACTTCTCCATTAACGCACCATCAGGTTAAAAAAGGCAAATGATCCTTCCCCAAGAACGCGTGTGGCTTCAGCACGATCTCGCATTCCTGTGTTCGCAGATCACAGCACACTTAAGGTCTGGCCTGCAGCCGGAGCCAACGGTCAGCCCCAAACAAAATCCAAGCCTGTGATGGCTTCGGTATTTGCCTCGTGCAATCGCTGCTTTCAAGGGCGCTCACCTTAACCAGAGGGCTGCCTGCCCCTCTTGGCAGCCATATGCTTTGCGTTTCCTGGGGGTAACAAACCTTCACACGTTAACAGAGCCCGGGGCAGGGCCTGTTACTTCTTCAACCTCGCTAACGTTGCTACAAATCATCCCAGCAATGCCATTTGGACTACCAGGGTTCCAGGGCCAGCCCTAACCCACGGCTGGGCCGGCTCCCTACGGAAGAATTACAGAAGTTCAAACCCCCTAAGGCCAAACGCTTCCTTTCCCCCAGAGCTGAGCAGAACGTGAAGCCGAGCCCCAGATTTAAAGAGACGGGGAGGTGGAATTATAAAACGCCTGCATTTACCTAGCGTTCTATCTAGGCACTTATAAGCCTTTCTTCACCGTCGTGTCTGACCTCCTCACAAGCGCTAATGGATTTTGTCCTCACCCCCACCCCCTCCCTGAAGTAGGGAGGCATTATCCCCAATTTAAAGATGGGGAACTGAGGCACAGGGTGGGTGAAGTGACTTCTCCAAACTCAGGTTCAGAAGCCAGGAACTGAACTCATCCCAGTGCAGTGCCCTGATCACTAGACCCTCCTTCCTAGCATCAGGCAGGACAAACGCTACCTTTCAAAAGAGCAGGGAAAGGATATGACAGCGCCCAGGGTTCCAGCCAGCTGTGTGAAAGGGCTGCTAACGAGGAGGCATGCAGACCAACTCGTTAACAGCGACTGCGGCTTCCAGTTTAATTGGCTCACACTTCCTCTGTTGGTGGGACATCAGATCAGTGTGGACGTCAGATCCCACTCGGGCCTTTTCGATGAGTTTGGATCCAGTTAGCGACACGGTCGGGTCTAAATCAAGTTTGGGCTCAAAACCCATGCTCAATACTCGGCTAGTAACCATAGCGATTTACCACATCAGCCTTGGTCTTCCTCAGAGACGAGACGCCTCTTCTGAGTGTGGGCTGGGCTCCTTAGCCAGGCTGACCGGGCCTTCCCGCCATGTTCGCTGGGGGCAGGGCATCACGGTTGGCATGTCCTCTGTGCCCTGCCGAGGCCCTGCTTTCCCAGCAGCACCGAATGTCTGGCTGCACAAACGTAGCTGAGGCCTGTTTTCAGCGGTGATGTAAAACACGCCTTGCCCCCAAGCTGAGTTGGTGTAAAGGACTCGGATGAGGGCATCTCAAAGAAGTTACCTTAAGTCCTCAGCCCGGAGGAATCCTATGGAGCTGGGACATATAGACCCTTCCCCCAGGGAAATACGTACATTACACCAGGGCACCATATCGAGAGAACGTCAAGCATTCATACATAACAGCCATACTGGGTCACAGCAATGGTCCATCTAGCCCAGGAACCTCTCACCAGTACCAGGTGCTTCAGAGGGAATTAACAGACCTAGGCAATTGAATGGTCCATCATCCCCTGTTGTCCACTCCCAGCTTCTGGCTGTCAGAGGCTTAGGAACACCCAGAACATGGGGTTGCATCCCTGCCCAGCCTGGCTAATAGCCATTGCTGGACCTGTCCTCCAGCATTCATAATGGCCTTTGCAACATCCCCTAGCAACCAGTTCCAAAGACTGACTGTGTTGTGGAAATAAGTTATTTTGTTTGTTTTAAACCTGCTGCCTATTCATTTCATTTAGTGACCCTTAGTTCTTCTATCAGGAGCAAATAACACTTTCTTATTCACTTTCTCCACACCAGGCAGGATTTTATAGACCTCGATCATATCCCCCCTTAGTCGTCTGTTTTCCAAGCTTAACAGTCAGAGTCTTTTAAATCTCTCCTCCCACGGAAGCTGTTCCAGCCCCCTAAGCATTTTTGTTCCTTTTCCATTTCTAAAATATCTTATCTTTTTGGAGATGGGGCAACCAGAGCTGCACACAGTATTCAAGGTGTAGGCGTACCATGGATTTATATAGTGACATCATGATATTTTCTAATTCTCTCTCCCTTTCCTAATGATTCCTAACAGCGTCAGCTTTTTTGACCGCTGCTGCACATTAAGCGGATGTTTTCAGAGAACTATCCGCACATTTGCAATTTCCGATGGGCCCCGTTCAGGACGTTGCCGGCTGAGGCTAATACTTTGGGGGAAGAAAGGGAAGTCCAGTGGACGCAGGAGGCAGCAGGTAACTGAACGCTTTCCCTCTTCTCTTTGGACACACATGGACGATGGCGCAAGCCCAACCTGCAGGCAGCCTTGCCGACACGAGGGAATTTGGACAAGACTCCTTCCATTCCGCTAATAGCCGTAACACGGGGAACCCTGCTGTTGTAATCCTCTGAGTAGTGTGTATGAATGGAACGGTGGGGAACGCCTGACCTGTAGAGCAGTGGGATGGACAGTCATCCCTCTTGGAACATGCTGGCTCCCTTTCCCTGCCTCCCGTTAAAACTGGCCTGCAGCAGCAGCGTCCGTCAATGAAAGTCCCCAGCATGGAACAGTAGCCAGGTACCGGAGGGCGAGGGCTGAAACGCAGGCATCATAGATCAGGGCCGGGGAGCGAAAGGGGCTGGGGGAGGCAGTTAAGTGCCAAATCACCCTCCATACTGAAATAGGAGAGATTGGTACCTAAGCCAGGAGGTTTCCATCACCGCGATGAGAAGGCACAAACGTCCTAGAGCCTTTGGGTTTCTTTCCCCAGGAGAGGCCGGTGTAGCCATCCTCGGGGACTTTACCTATTTTCCTCCCTCCAGCACATTTTAAAATCCCTGCATTGCAGCCGGGGTGGGGTGCTAAGATCCCTCTGGACCCTCAACCAGAGTGGATGCACAGCAGGTGCTTGTTAAAATAAGGCTAGTTTAATAAGGATCAGTTGCAGCCCCAGCTCTCGTGGTATCACGACCCCTCTGGTCCTCCGGCAAGAACAGGAGAGACAAACGCTGCTATTTGAAGCACAAACACAGGCAGAAAGGACTTTTAACAAGAGTTTCAGGCCTTTACACAGCAGGGGTGGGAAGGGGAGACCTTCTTCCTTTGCAGGTCACCTCAAACAATACGAGTACAGAACAAAGTCAGCAGAGCGGCACAGGGACGTCAGAGGCATAAGTAGTAGAGATCTGAAATGGGATGGGGAGTTGCTGAGGCAGAGACATGGGGAGATGATGCCAGCTGGCAGCGAACGCAGTGGAGGTGTTTGCATCAACAGGAGTCGTTTGTTCTCGAACAGGCACAAAGGTGGCCAGTGGCAACTGAGCACAGAGGGGAAAGGGCGACAAAGGCCCTGGCATAAACTGAAGCAGGTCTCGGGAGCAGTTTTTATAGCCAGGGTCTGACCAAGGAGCAGAGTGTGGAGCTGGACCCCCACACAAAAGCGAAGGTAGCGGAAAGGTTTGAGAATGGGAGCGACGTGCCATGGCTGCTACGGACATGCTAGTCCTAGCCTGGGAATCCTCTTCCTTTCCCAGCACAATGAAACCTCCATTAGTTCAGATCTCTCATCCCCCCCTTGGGTGTGGGCATATTAAGTCCCTAAAGTAGTGGGTGAAATATGGGGACCTATACAGGGGAAATCCTGCAGCCAAACTTAGGGCAGGGATCAGGTCTTTGTCTAGGTCTAAAGCCCTGAACACACCAGCACTTCTGCAGACCACATGCAGGAAACCAAGCCCCAGCACTGTGCACAGGCTCTGTTCTGGAGATGTGGCGAGAGGGAAGGAAGCTGCAAGAGTTCGGACAGGCCATCCAAAGAGAGCAGAAAGATCAGTGTAGCCCAGGCAGACACACACATGCACAATGCTGCAGAAGCAGCAATATGCAGTGTCTAACCACAGGAGATGGAGGAGTGTGTGCTCTGGGTGTCCCTACACCTCCAACTGCTAGAAGCTGGGAGTGGCCGACAGGGGATGGGTCGCTCGATAGTTGCCCTGTTCTGTTCATTCCCGCTGAAGCGCCCGGCAGTGGTCACTGTCAGAGGATGGGAGACTGGGCTCGATGGACCACTGGCCTGAGCCAGTCTGGCCGTTCTCATTGTCTTAGTCCATTCGGGATGCAAGTCCATAGACTGAGCACGGTGCAGTTTTAGGTAAGTGCACGGTTTCTTAGTGATGACAGACCACAGACCATTCCAATACAACCAGTAGATCATTCCGAGTCTGAGTTGCGGAGTGATAACACACCACACGTTTGGAGCCACAGTGAATGTAAACAGTTTTATTGAGACAGATTTACGTCTGACATACGTTATAAAAATCTGTTTACACTCTACAAAAAAACCTAGAGGATTAGCATTCATGGGAACAGACACCTTGGGTGTGCAATCTGTTTTTCACCAGCTTTACATGTGCTTTGACAACATACAGTAGAAGTAGGAACACACTGAGATTAAAAGGACGTGCATCGCAGAGCACTGAATATGGCCAAACCTCTGCTGATGCTGAACATATGAACTAGGTTTTACTTTACTGGTGAAAGAATTGTAGTGTTTATAAAGTGTCTGCACCAGTTGTTAGTGCTGACACCAGCTGTGCAAACTTCCACCACATAGCTCTGTAAATGCATCTCAATTGTGACTTCGAACAGCACTAGCCCATTTCAAAGTCCTGAGCCTCACACGCAAAGACGCCCAACTGTGTCAAGACCACATGGAGCTTTTGTGATGGGACGAATGGAGGTCAGGAGAAAATGGAATTAATTTTAAATGTGAGACCCAAAAGCAACTTGGGTCACCAGAAATGTGAGGGTAAGGCCTTCCTGTAGTGAGCCCTATCTGGCCTTCATCCCCTCCAGATTCCTTTGCTATGCGTAAGTTTTGTTTATTAGAGTAGGATTCTTCCTGGCTTTATCCCAAAACCATAAAGCACATCCAAGGGTCAGAACATCCATACTGCAGGGGTGAACACTAAAGGCACGTATACCATACAAATCTCATATACAATGCTTGATTATGATGTGATTCATAGTCTCAAGTTATATCGAAAGTGTGTTATTTGTAGAAAGTTACATGAAATAATAGGAGTACACATACTTAATGTTTCAAGCCTTTAACGCTTGAAACAAACCAATTTAAAGAAAAAGAGGCCCAAGTTTATTAGTTAAGGGGCCAGAAGAGGCTGGCATTAGTGTTTACAGGACAATAGAGTGAAGGAAATGACCTATGTTTGCAAACACAGTGATTGCTTTAGACTAATTTCAACTCCCCCCACTAGGCCCCACACATGAGAAGTGCAAGTGACCCACTAAGCTGTGCAAATTGGCACTCCAAGGAAGAGTCCCCAGCTAAAGTAGAGAAGTCAGCTCTTGGCAATCACTTATCTCTGGCTCTCTAACAGCAGTTCTCCCTGCTTAAAGAAAAAAGCATAAGGAAATACCTCAGGATACAACAAAGTAAGTGGTTTGCCTTCTGAGGTAAAAAAAATCCCTGGTAAAATAGGCAGCATATGGTTAAAAATTCACAAGACGGTAAGAACACTGCTGCAAAGATTTCTACTAATACTGCTGTTTAACCACTGCACAGGAGCAGAACACACAAAGGGTAATTTCAATCTTCAGAGTCTTTACTCTCTGGTTTGCTGTAGCCTCGTTGTTTTCTTAGTTATCCTCTTTTGGCGCATTTCATCTTGAGGTTCCTAAACTGACAACCTAGCCCTGGTTTGTTTTTGTTTTGGTAGGTAAAGGCACTTCAATGATGTATGATTTGCAGAAGTCTAATGGCTGAAAAAAAAAAAAGGGAGCCCCTCCCATTTCCATCCCTAACCCCATGGAGCAAGCTGCACTCATCCACTGTTCCTTGCCTTAAGGGACCAAGTTAGGATCAGTCACTTTTCCTGGTTGATTTCCCTGTATAACATACAGAGGTCACATCACATCAGTTTCTTGCCTCATCTAGTCAGGTCACATGGCTTTGATTATGTACAAGGAAGCTAGATGGATTCAAAAGAATGTAATGCACAAGTAATTCGCATTTACAGAGACCCTGCGGCAAACACAAAACTCAGGCTGAGGATTTTAGCAGCATCTGCAAGACGGCCCCACCTCCCACCTATTTCTGGATTGAAAGCTCCGGATCACACTTGCTGTAGATTAGTTCAAATTACTGGAGCTCCGAGAACAGCAAAGGCCTCACGAAGGAATGCTCTGGAGAAGAGCAAGCACAGGTTTGTCTTGCTGCTGCCATACACCATGGTGCCTATTTTGAAGGGGTTTGCAAAGCAGGAATGGCCAAACGGCAGTCTTCACTCAAACAGAATCCCCAAATTCTACAGAGCAGTCCAGACAGACAGCTCCCAGCATGCAATGTTCTTGACTTCACGGGACAAGATACAGCGTTGCATTTGGGGAGAATGTCTTTTATACTGAAGATGACTGCAAAGGGCTCAGTTGTGGCAAATTGCGTGTTGCCCTTGGGCTCTGAACAAGCTGCCTTTGTGGCCCTCAGGCTGAATTTGCATGCTCCAGTCTAAAGAAACATTATATAGCCTTGTTGCTTGGCCTCATTGTTCCGTGGCTTGTAAAAAATTCTGTAGCTATGTCTAGATAACAGTAAGGGGGAGAGAGGGAGGTGGGGCACTGGGGAAGAAACTAACATTGCTCTGCAGCTAACTTTTCAGGATATGCATTCTTCATTTCACACAGAACCCAAACAAATACAAAAATAAACAGAACTTGTTAGACATAAAACAAAGTGGAAATCTAAAAACCACAAGTGTTCTCATTACAGAGTCACTTTTCAGAACACCATGTCCCCATCCCCTTGGAAAAGGGAAAGAGGACAGGACAGGATTTTTCACCTTGTAGCCTGAAATAACAGTCTCAGTAGCGAAAACGTTTCTCATGTTAATCCAGAAACTGTAAAAAATAAATTACTTTTAAGAAACAGGTTTCTCTGTACAGGTGTTAAAACTCATCATGTCGTACTAAGGCTTCCCCGAAGTCTGTGGCCTGGCTCCCCACGAACAAGTCATACTTGTCAACGATCTCCTCTTTGGTGAGTTTGCCATCCTAAAATTAGAAAGAATAGGTTAGTCAAGTTTATTATAGTGGTGGCTAAGGAGCAGCCAAGCATTCATCCCCCATTGTGCTAGGTGCTGGACAAACACAGCAGAGGAGACTATCCCCACCCCAGAACAGACCAGACAGACACAGGGTTGGAACACACAAGTAGAGTGAACAATGTGATGGTGGGTAAATGTCATGGTAGTGCCACAAGTTGTGTGTTGTGGGTTTTTTTGGGTGGGATTTCCTTACGAGGGGAATGGGAAGGGAAGGGGGTAAGAGGGACCGGTGTTCAGTGAAGCTGGAGTAAAAGGGGGGGGCGGGGAGGAGAGGGGAGGGCTGGATCAAGCAACCAATCACTGCAGGGCCCTAGTTTCCCCAGAGCGTGTGCGCACGTCTTCCCTGCCCAGTTCAGTGAGCTCAGATTCACACAGCAGCCACGACATATGCCCTTCCTCTTAGATAAATGGAGACAATTGTAGAGACCACTGCATGTTTTCGCCCTAGGCATTTTGGGGTGGGTGGGGGGAAGAGAAGGGCTGATGTTTTGTTCTCCAACATGGCAGAGAAAAGGGGAATCTAATCAGATTGCTCAATAAGAGCACTTGCCACACTTTTTAAATCGTCAGTGCTAGCTCCAGGAAAAAAGGGCCCCACAGCTGTTAAGTTTACTGAGGTAAGCCCCCAAATCACTACTGAAAGGGAGCACATCAGTGGAGCTGCTCACAGTAACTCAGGCTTCTTGCCAAAATTACAAAGTGATCCTCAGAGACAATTCTGAAGTGGCTTTCGAAGCCTCCATCCTGCACAGGCAAGACACTGAAGGGGACCAAGCGCCTCTCACCTTGTTCTGATCAGACTCGTAGACAAGGTGCCGCGCTTCTGCCTCAGCGTGGTCGTAGTCCGAGGGGAGGATCCAATCTTTTGTCTCCTCCTTGTCCATCTTCCCATCTCGATTCTTGTCTCTAAACTCCACAAACTGCTCCCGCTCGGTCTTCACCCACTCTGGCTCATCAGCATCGCCATCATGACTGTACATATCCCCTGAACAAGAACACAAGGCAGCTGCTGATGCAAGAACACCCCCTCACCTCTTTGTTCCACTTGGGACTGTGCAAGCAAATCGTAAAGCAAGGTGGTTACACCTAAGTTAAGTAGAGAAATTGCAGCAGTCATCCTCATCTTCAGTACAGAGACACAGCCAGTGGAAACTGCAGATCCCCACATGCAGTACTACAGCCTTCCTAAAACATTTGCTGCAGGGTTCAGCCCTCTATTACATAGGACAGCGACCACAGGCCACAGCACAGATCTAGGGGGCTGCAGATTTTCCACCCATGAGATAACGTCCGAGTGGCCACCTAGCTTGGATCTCGTTACTTTAGCGAGATTAGCCCAGACATTTAGGTTTAAAAAAGGTTACTTTAAATATGTTTAGAGAAATGTGCAGAGGGTCTATATTGGCATATATTTTAGAGTCAGATGCATTTATCATCACACTTATTCAATGCCAATGCTTTCCATTAAAAAAATAAGAGCTAAAATGACAGCTGCTCTGTTACTTACTACTGCCAATTGGCAGGCCCCATCATATATCAGAGAGCAGCCTATGGATTTAGAGCAGATGTTGCCTTCTGCCTAGGGTTCTGTGATTATACCTGCATTTTGTCCAGTTACACACACACACACACACACACCCCTCCAAGCAAATTGTGTGTGTCATTTTGGTTATGCAGTTAATTTGGAATTACATAGCAAAGACTGACAAGGGAAAAAAATATCAAACTCAGTTTCAAAGTTAGGGAGCAAAGAGGGACCCATTAGAAAAACCCCAGAGAGTAAGAAAGGAAGAAGAGATTAAAGAGCACAGCTGCTTTGGCACAAATACTAGTCACAAGAGGCTGCAATGTAATTTCTTTTGGGAATATCTTTTTACAAAGCAGTGATGGGAAGTGAACACATTATCATCAGACTCAAGGAGGAAAAAATGGAGTTGAGCAAGTTGCTTACCGATGTATTCTTCCAAGTCAATGACGCCATCCCTATTCTTGTCGATATCTTCCATCGTTTCCTATTTAAAAAAAAGGACTAGGTTAGCCTCAAAGTTCATGGACAAAAAAGATCTTTTTATGGCTCTCTACCACTTAGAGGGGAAAACATGAGACAGCAAACGTATTTACTAGTAAACTGAGTTATCGCTGTATTATTAGACTCAGGGGTGACTTGCTCACAGCCTAACATACCTACATGGGGAACAAATATTTAATAAAGAGCTCTTCAATCTAACAGACAAAAGTATAACACGATCCCATGGCTGGAAGTTGAAGCTACACAAATTCAGACTGGAAATAAGGTGTATATTATTAATGGTGTAATCAACAATTGGAACAATTTACCATGGTGGATTCTCCATCACTGACTATTTTAAAATCAAGATTGGATGTTTTCTAAAAGATATGATCTAGGCATTATTTTGGGGCAGTTCTGTGGCCTTGTAATACAGGGGGTCAGCCTAGATGATCACAATGGTCCCTTCTGGTCTTAGAATCTGTGAATCTATTGTCTCTCCACGTCTACTTGGCGGAGGTGAGTACCATGCCTGGGTCACCACTCTAAGAGGAAGGATCTGCAGAGGCCATTTCACAAAGAGTTTCAGAAGACCTCAACCTCTTTCTATTATTAAGGAAGTGTCAGTTGTGACTTCATACTGTAAAGGCTATAACCAGGCTTCCATTAGAGACCTTCTTTTAAACCTCCCTCTAGCTTTTGACAGGAAAAGTGGTAGCTTCAAAATCTGTGTGATAATTGGTTCCAATTGAGAACTCGAGTTTTTGCTTTTACTGCAAGTAAATATATTTGAAGATTTAACAATTTAAAAGAGGACATCTTTTTGAGGTGTGTGTGTGTGTGTATGTGTGTTCAAGTTTTTTGCCCCCTATTACTGAAAGAAATGCAGAATGTTCTTTTGTTTGTGTTAATTACTGTAAAAACTGAAATGCTACGCTTTTTGGTAACTACGCCTATTATGACTTTTCAGATCTGAAATTTTGTTACAGTGTATGACGCTTAAGGGAACTAGAATCTAGCTATATTCCCATACTAGTCAAGGTTTAGCTTTATTAACTGTAACAGAAGTATGGTTTGATTTTGGGTAAGATTTGCTTACTGTAGCAAGAGAAAGTGTTTTGCTGAGACAGATTATGTTCAGTTTAATGCCTTCTCATTTCTGTGCAGCCAAGCACATAAATACTACTTTTGGTGCCAAACATGAGCGCCAGAAAAAAAAGCCATCATGAATTATGCAGCATCAAATAGTGAACTTAACTGAATGCTATCTTAGTATAGTAACTCTTCACTTAAAGTCATCCCGGTTAACATTGTTACGTTGCTGATCAGAGAACATGCTCGTTTAAAGTTGCCCAATGCTCCCTTATAACATTGTTTGGCAGCTGCCTGCTTTGTCCACTGCTTGCAGGAAGAGCAGCCCGTTGGAGCTGGCTGGTGGGGGCTTGGAACCAGGGTGGACCGGCAGCCCCCCTATCAGCTCCCCGCTCCCCTAAGTTCCCTGTGCGGCAGCCACCCAGCAGGCTATCAATTGCTGGGCAGTTCAGGTGTCCCTCCTCCCACTGCCATGTGCTGCTCCTGCCCTCTACCTTGGAGCTGCTTCCGGGAGCCTCCTGCTTGCGGTGCAGAGGGCAGGGGAAGAGGGGTGCTAATGTCAGGGTGTCCCCCTCCCCCAGCTCCTGTACCTTATCTCCACAGAGCTGCAGGGGAACATGATAGGGTCTTGTTGGCAGCAGCTGCTGTCTCAACTTACTGATCTACTTAAAAAGGCAATGTACTTAGAGTGGGGTCAGTGTACTTAAACGAGCAATGCGTCTCTCTCTCACACACACACACACACACACACAGTGTGTCTCTGTCTCTCTCTGCCATGCTGTCTCCTCTCCCTCCATTCGTGCTGCCTTGTACAGTGTGAGGCTACATTAACAACAATGTTTTAATCATAAGAACGGCAGTACCAGGTCAGACCAAAGGTCCATCTAGCCCAGTATCCTGTCTACCGACAGTGGCCAATGCCAGGTGCCCCAGAGGCAGTGGACCAACAGGCAATGATCAGGTGATCTCTCTCCTGCCATCCATCTCCAACTTCTGACAAACAGAGGCTAGGGACACCATTCCTTACCCATCCTGGCTAATAGCCATTAATGGACTTAACCACCATGAATTTATCCAGTTCTCTTTTAAACGCTGTTATAGTCCTAGCCTTCACAACCTCCTCAGGTAAGGAGTTCCACAAGTTGACTGTGCGCTGAGTGAAGAAGAACTTCCTTGTATTTGTTTTAAACCTGCTGCCTATTAATTTCATTTGGTGGCCCCTAGTTCTTGTATTATGGGAATAAGTAAATAACTTTTCCTTATTCACTTTCTCCACATCACTCATCATTTTATATACCTCTATCATATCCCCCCTTAGTCTCCTCTTTTCCACGCTGAAGAGTCCTAGCCTCTTTAATCTCTCCTCATATGGGACCCGTTCCAAACCCCCTAATCATTTTAGTTGCCCTTTTCTGAACCTTTTCTAATGCCAGTATATCTTTTTTTAAGATGAGGAGACCACGTCTGTACACAGTATTCGAGATGTGGGCGTACCATCGATTTATATAAGGGCAATAATATATTCTTAGTCTTATTCTCTATCCCCTTTTTAATGATTCCTAACATCCTGTTTGCTTTTTTGACCACCTCTGCTCACTGCGCAGACATCTTCAGAGAACTATCCACGATGACTCCAAGATCTTTTTCCTGACTTCTTGTAGCTAAATTAGCCCCCATCATATTGTATGTATAGTTGGGGTTATTTTTTCCAATGTGCATTACTTTACATTTATCCACATTAAATTTCATTTGCCATTTTGTTGCCCAATCACTTAGTTTTGTGAGATCTTTTTGAAGTTCTTCACAGTCTGCTTTGGTCTTAACTATCTTGAGCAGTTTAGTATCATCTGCAAACTTTGCCACCTCACTGTTTACCCCTTTCTCCAGATCATTTATGAATAAGTTGAATAGGATTGGTCCGAGGACTGACCCTTGGGGAACACCACTAGTTACCCTCTCCATTCTGAGAATTTACCATTTATTCCTACCCTTTGTTCCCCGTCTTTTAACCGGTTCTCAACCCATGAAAGGACCTTCCCTTTTATCCCATGACAACTTACTTTACTTAAGAGCCTTTGGTGAGGGACCTTGTCAAAGGCTTTCTGGAAATCTAAGTACACTATGTCCACCGGATTCCCCTTGTCCACGTTTGTTGACCTCTTCAAAGAACTCTAATAGATTAGTAAGACACGATTTCCCTTTACAGAAACCATGTTGACTATTGCTCAACAGTTTATGTTTTTCTATGTGTCTGACAATTTTATTCTTAAACCTTAATCCTTGAGGGCTCAGCCGCGTGCTAGTTCATTAATTTAGCAGTAAGGCATTCCCCTTGAAATATCTCACCCTCTTCCACCCTCTGACTCCACCACCTCAGCCAACCTTCACAATCATCATTGCCATGTACAGAATTCAATTGTTTGTTTAAAACTTATATTGTGTGTGTGTCTGTCTGTTTTATCTGGCGAAAAAAATTTCCCTGGAACCTAACCCCCCCATTTACATTAATTTTTATGGGGAAATTGGATTCGCTTAACATCGTTTTGCTTAAAGTAGCATTTTTCAGGAACAGGACTACAACGTTAAGCGAGGAGTTACTGTGCATACTTTATTTCTAGAAGGATTAGCTGACACACCTGAACTTCAGAAAACAGCAATTGCTAAATGGAAAAATCTCCAAAAGCAGCCACCAAAAGCAGATGTGTATGGAAGGTCTGCTCTGGTGCACAGCACAAGACAGACTGACTGACAAAGGAGTTTAAATGTGCTCTGAAAGTGGAACATAATTCCGCCCCCTTCAGCAACGTGTGCTCCATGCCAAGTGAAGAGGAGCCACTCAGCATGTGAATAGAAGCATCTTTTCTTCTCTTAGTTCTTGCAAAGCCCAACAATGCTATGCCTTGATGTCCCATCAGGGCATTCATCAGGTTTGCAACACTATCCATCACAGAACTGGTTGCTGCCTGGAACTGCTGCTTATGGGGAGTAGGGTTCAGTCAAGATTTTTTTAAACATTTGGAATAGTGTATAAAAACTTCAAAACTTTAGGATAAAAAAGTGAAACCTTATAAAAAGCTGTGCCCACCGGTAAGTAAACCTTTACACAGGACTCCCCCGCACCCAACAGGCCAACTATGTGCTCCTGGGAGATCACTGGTAACTGGGAGGTCCAGACTCTTACTAGCCTGAGATAGCAAGTATAAAAACTCTATCATCTCAACCTAAATGGCACCCACCTGTACTACTATATCTTTCATGTAGTCATATTCTTCTGGATGCAGAAAGGCAGTGAATTCTTCCTTGGTAGCAATCAAGTCTCCATCCTTGTCAGCCATTTTGAACCTTCGTTCATCCCTCATCATCATCTGTTTGTAGTTGAACCCATCATCAGGGTCTGGATCATCTGGGCAGAAACAGACAAGTTATACCCATTTTAGACTCCAAAGCTCATCCACAAAACAATTGCACCAGTATTGCATGTCAAATTTTCCTTTTGCTGTTGACTAGGGAAAATTCACAATGCGTGTCAGGAGAGCCCAAACTTTGCACATCCAAGGGTTACAGTGAAAACTCATTAGGATTCCAGAGACTGCACCTATTTTGCATGGAGTGGAAAAGCTCTCCACTGGTTCTACATTTTAACAGAGGGGCATCTTGAAGAGAGAAGCGGCAACATGAAATGCTCCCAAGCTTATCTCAGCTGAGGACACTTTGATTAAGATAAACATTGTATTCGGACAGCTATAATCTCATTGGGCTGCAGTCTTCTCTTTTGGCTACTCCTGGAATAGAATAGGTCATGGGATAATGCTCTCCCACTGAGGTGCAACAGGCATTTTCAAAGCAAGAGCAACACTGCTGACTGTCCAAATCTAGATACTTATACGCTCCCCCAAAGTATCGGAGAGCCTATTAGGGTGATTAAATTTAAGCAGACTTCAGTAATTTCAAATAAAAATTATATATCTATTTATGAGGCCCCTGTTTGTAGTAAGGTATTTTAACTAACAGTGAATACTTGAGGACCAAGTACATTTAATAACTAAAATAGAAATAACATACAGGTGCCCCTTTGTCAGAGTAATAATCATATCCTGGGCTAACAAAAGCCCAGTTTAGAGTTTATTTAGTCCAGAATGCGGTTACCATCTTGTGAACATGAAACATTAAATTAAATAACGACACTAAAATTCTGATATTAGGCAAATATTAAAAAGAAAACAGTAAAAGGATTTTTGATCCGGTGAATGCATGTTCAGTTGTGACAGTTGGGGGGCTATACTATTATTGTCCATTTATCTGCTAAAGCAAAAACTCTGTATCTCTGTGGGTAAGTTAGCACCCCAAGCTATACAATGGGCTGATTCACCCGCCATTTGCTACAACTGCTGCAAATGGCACCTTCAATTCAAGTTGTGAGGTCACCAGTCTCACGTTCATTTTTACATGGAGCAGAAGGAAGAAATCCATTTTAAGTGTAATTTAAAAGACAAGGATAACTGCTTAGAGAAACACACGTAACAACCATGTGAATTAATTAAGGGTAAATTAAAGGAAGCAAATAACGAGCTTGCTCTTTTTTTTGGCTGTGTCCTCATGTCATGCTAGGATAAACTAAGTGCTTTAGTAAAATACCTGCACATGTTGGCAGAAAAATTCCTATGCTTGTTTACAAAAGATTAAGACTCTCCAAACAATTGGCGTTAAAGAGCTATGAACCAAGCCAAGACTTAGCCCTGGTCTACACCACAAGTTTAGGTCGAATTTAGCAGCGTTAGATCTTAAAATCGATTTCTGTACTCCACCCCGACGAGGGGGATTAGTGCTGAAATCAACATTGCCGGGTCGAATTTGGGGGTAGTGTGGACACAATTAGACGGTATTGGCCTCTGGGAGATATCCTAGAGTGCTCCATTGTGACCACTCTGGACAGCGCTCTCAACTCAGATGCACCGGCCAGGTAGACAGGAAAAGCCCCACGAACTTTTGAATTTTATTTCCTGTTTGGCCAGCGTGGCAAGCTGATCAGCACAGGTGACCATGGAGTCCCTAATTGCAAAACAGCTTCAGCATGGACCGAACAGGAGGTACTGGATCTGATCGCTGTATGGGGAGATGAATCCGTGCTATCAGAACTCCGTTCCAAAAGACGAAATGTCAAAATATTTGAAAAAAAATCTCCAAGGGCATGATGGACAGAGGCTATAACAGGGATCTGCAGCAGTGCTGCGTGAAACTTAAGGAGCTCAGGCAAGCCTACCAAAAAACCAGAGGCAAACGGTCGCTCCGGGTCAGACCCCCAGACTTGCCCTTTCTATTATGAGCTGCATGTAATTCTAGGGCCTGTCCCTACAACTACCCCACCCCTGTACGTGGACTCCTGCAAGGGAGTCTCACGCAACAGGGATGAGGATTTTGGGGACGAGGAAGATGTTGAAGATAATGCACAGCAGGCAAGCGGCGAAATCTTTCTCCCCAACAGCCAGGAACTGTTTATCACCCTGGAGACACGGAGAAGGCACCTCTGGTGAGTGTACCTTTGTAAATATAATACATGGTTTAAAAACAAGCATGTTTAATGATTAATTTGCCCTGAAGACTTGGGATGTATTCGCGGCCAGTAAAGCTACTGGAATGCAGTCAAGCAACATCCGTTCTTTATCTCTCGGTTATCCTCAGGAGAGTGATATTATTCATGGTCACCTGGTTGAAATAGGGGAATTTTATTAAGGGGACATTCAGAGGTGGCTGTTCGTGCTGGGCTGTTTGCCTGTGGCTGAAAAGAAATCATCCCCGCTGTTAGCCACGCAGTGCGGGGAGGGGTGAAGCGATCATCCCAGAGAATTGGGTGTGAAGGGGGGTTTAGTTGGGTTTATGCTGCTCGTTGATCTGAAAACTGCAGCCCCTCCTTTTAAATGGCCAACCCATTTTAAATGGTCAACACAAATCTCCCTTATTTCCCTCCCAGGCTACCTTGGCAGTTATCCCCCCATTTCTGTGACTAATTAATAAAGAATGCATGAATTTGAAACAAAAAATGACTTTATTGCCTCTGCAAGTGTTGATTGAAGGGGGGGAGGGGAGGGCGGTTGGCTTACAGGGAAGTAGAGTGAACCAAGGAGGCAGGTTTTCATCAAGGAGAAACAAACAGAACTTTCACACCGTAGCCTGGCCAGTCATGAAACTGGTTTTCAAAGCTTCTCTGATGTGCAGTGTGCCCTGCTGTGCTCTTCTAACAGCCCTGGTGTCGGGCTGCGCGTAATCAGCAGCCAGGTAATTTGCCTCAACCTCCCCCCCCCCCTCAAAAAAAAGTCTCCCCCTTACTCTCACAGATATTGTGGAGCACACAGCAAGCAGTAATAACGATGGAAATATTGGTTTCACTGAGGTCTGAGTCAGTAAACTGCACCAGCGCACTTTTAAACGTCCAAATGCACATTCCACCACCATTCTGCACTTGCTCAGCCTGTAGTTGAACAGCTCCTGACTACTGTCCAGGCTGCCTGTGTATGGTTCATGAGCCATGGCATTAAGGGGTAGGCTGGGTCCCCAAGGATAACTATAGGCATTTCAACATCCCCAACGGTTATTTTCTGGTCTGGAAAGTAAGTCCCTTGCTGCAGCCGTTCAGACAGACCACAGTTCCTGAAGATGCGAGCACCATGTACCTTTCCTGGCCATCCCACGTTGATGTTGATGAAATGTCCCTTGTGATACACCGGTGCTTGCAGCACCATTGAAAAGTACCCCTTTTGGGTTATGTACTGGCTGCCTTGATGCTCCAGTGCCAAGATAGGGATATGCGTTCCGTCTATCGCCCCACCACAGTTAGGGAATCCTATTGCAGCAAAGCCATCCACTATGACCTGCACATTTTCCAGAGTCTACCCTTGATAGCAGCAGCTCAGTGATTGTATTGGTTACTTGGATCACAGCAGCCCACACAGTAGATTTGCCCACTCCAAATTGATTCCGGACTGACTGGTAGCTGTCTGGCATTGCAAGCTTCCAGAGGGCTATTGCCACTCACTTGTGAACTGTGAGGGCTGCTCTCATCTTGGTATTCTTGTGGTTCAGGGCAGGGGAAAGCAAGTCAAAAAGTTCCAAGAAAGTGCCCTTACGCATGCAAAAGTTTCGCAGCCACTGGGAGTCATCCCAGACCCGCAACACTATGAGGTCCCACTAGTCTGTGCTTGTTTCCCAGGCCCAGAATTGGCGTTCCACGGCATGAACCTGCCCCATTACCACTATGATGTCCAAATTGCCAGGGCCCGTGCTTTGAGAGAAGTCTGTGTCCATGTTCTCATCACTCTCGTCATCATGCTGCCGTCGCCTCCTCGCCTGCTTTTGCAGGTTCTGGTGCTGCATATACTGCAGGATATTGCACAAGGTGTTTACAGTGCTCATAACTGCCACAGTGATCTGAGTGGGCTCCATGCTTGCTGTGGTATGGCATCTGCAGGAGAGCAGAGTGGCAGCGGAAGCGTGACAATAGTTTGCAGCCCTACTGCACCGTCTGCTGCCAGCAGCACCCAGGACAACACCGGCGGCTGAGCGGGCTGCATGCTTGTCGTGATATGGCGTCTGCGTGGAAAAAAGGCACCAAATGATTGTCTGCTGTTGCTCTCACGGAGGGAGGGGCGACTGACGACATGTACCCAAAACCACCCACAACAATGTTTTTGCCCCATCAGGCAGTGGGAGCTCAACCCAGAATTCCAATGCGTGGAGGAGACTGCGGGAACTGTGGGACAGCTACCCACAGTGCAACGCTCCGGAAGTCGACGCTAGCCTCCGTACTGCGGACGCACTCCACCGCCTAAATGCCCTTAGTGGGGACACACACAATCGACTATATAAAACTGCTTCCTAAAAAAATCAACTTCTATAAATTCGACCTAATTTCATAGTGTAGACACACCCGTAGCGATTTGCAGTTAATGGCTTCAACTGCACAGCTCGTTAGAACTTGGCAGAGCAAGGCCACGACAGAAACAGATGTAGAAAACACTCACTAAAATTCAGGTCAATTAGTGGCACTGTTAACACTGCGGCAGCAGCATCCAGGGTTGCTCTTGAGCCGGCCAGATGAAGTACTAAAGAGCGCTTACATCTAACAACCCTGGCTCACCACAGCATGGAGTACTTGAGAGTGTATATGGGAAAATTCAGAAAGCTGTCCTCGGGCATAAAGAGCCACAGATGGAAGAGAATGCAGATCCAGAGTATTAAAACAAAAAAATCACTGTTTATGAACAACATGCCAGCAAAGCCAGGTTCCAGGTTCTGAAGCCTGCATATGAAGTTGGTGCCATTTAGAGCCGATATTAAACATAAGCAAAGAATATAATGGCTTTGTTCTTTAACAAGGACATCAGATCATAATCTAAGCAAATCTTCCACAGAGAGCTATGCCTGCTTATTGTATCGTGCACAGCTTGGGTCCACAGAAATTCCTTTTGCATTCTGGGGAGGTACTCCGAGGCTTACACACTCTATTCAAATGCAGCAGTGAAGTGACCAGCATGGTCTTGGCGCTTACTAATGTGCTGTTTCATTAGGATCACAAAAATCTAATTTTAAAAATACTACCGGTACATACAACAGCCAAAAGAGCTGCAGTGAAAGAGGATGGTGTCTCAGCTCCTGCAGTATGGAAGATGTATGTTCTCCATTAGGTAAAGGGATCTGTTAGCTTCCTGGCTGTGCGTCAAACATTTCAGAGGCATTTCCAAATTTGTTCATGCCAGAGAAAGGGAAAACAGCTTTTCACAACAGACATGAAGATCTTTCACCAGAAATGTATTATGGAAAAGTATTTACTTTTTAACACAAGTGGAAAGCCAAGCCATTACACATAGATGGCTTTGTCAGGGACAGATCAGCATTGTTGTTATGAAAGGAAGACCGGAGTATATATTAACTATTCAGTAGAAAAATAGATCTGTTATACACAATTTATAAATACAAAGTGAGTAAAAGGTGGTGCAAGTGCATTCTGAAGGTTTTATCAGCATTAGCCCAGGGGATTGGTGAGTAATGCCCATCCCGAACTCCTGGGATTGAGATCTTTATGGCATACCACCCGCTCATGGGCGCTACATATGCCATATATGTTACAAAAAACCACTTGAGAAATATTTTGAGTATATTACTTTTTCTTCATTAGGACATTTTAAAAATATACCTGAAGAGACAGGTGTCCGATCCAACTGCATGGGTTTCAGAGAAAGCCATAAAAACCCTCGAGATGACCCAAGATAGTTTTCTATACTTAACATTGTCAAATTGTGAAGATCAGATAGCTTGGGACGTCCCAGGGCTAGAAACAAGTGCTGGTATTTTCCCTTTCTAGTTCATGGTATAAGACTTGTTTCTAGTTCTACAGGGTCACGGGATCTTTGTTCTTAACCAGTCATTGGTGCTGGACTGAAGATTGCCGGTCTTGAGTTTTAACAGGTTATTTAAAGGGGGTGGAGGGGAAGCCCCAGACCTCAGAGCTGTCTAAAACTGCTCAGCAGAGTGAAGTGATAGAAACGGTCCTGGAGGGACACGGATTAGCCAGAAGAGAGCAGACAAGATGCAGCATACGTTTTGAAAGCATGTAATAAATTTATGATGTAGATCCACAAATAGTCACACTGCTCTGCAAAATTTATTCCATCATACCACACCTGTATGCAATCAGGTTACAAGTCCCTTTGCTAGTCTTCGTTCTCCCCCACCCTTACACAAAATAGCTCCTCCCCCACCAACTCTCCCCCCTTCAAAGGTCTCCACAGCTACTGCCAGTCTCTACTTCTTGGTAAACCAGCTCTCGGCCCTATGTCATAGGGGCATGGCTAAAAAAAAGGGCGGGCCCCCACTGGACGTGGGGGTGGAGTAGAGAGGATAAGACACACATTTTATTCTTTTCATCCTAAGTTTAAGAAAAGACAGTCGATGTTGTTGTTCAAGAGCTTCAAATTCCAGACGTGTAGCTGCTGTTAAAAGCCAAGTGACCCACACTTTATACAAACAGAGACAACATACCGTACCTTGCTACAGCATGGCTGCATTTCCACAGCCACATATATATTTCTGCAGATGCTGAAGACCACCAGTGGATAAATATTGCTAGGGAAAAGCTTTGGAGCTTCAAGTGGGATATTACAAGCAATGGAGAGTTAAACTAAGTATTAAACAAAGGGTTTGCCCAGAAGCCTTGAATAAAACTGTCAAGATTACTGTTCAGATTCAATTTTAATTTTTTCAATTTTAGATTTTTAAATTAAAATGAATCAATAAAGCAGAGTTACAAAGCTGCATCTTCATACAAACTTTAGCTTTTAAGATTTTTCTGCGTACTTGCCAATTTCACATGGATTTCTTACTAATATGAAGGAAAAGACTGTTCCCAGTTGAAAGAGCTCTCCATGCTCTGTGTTACACAACACTTCTGCTTTATTGATTAGAGACTACCGTGTCTGCAGGTTTGACATCTCGCCCCTTACCCAGGTAAGTGCCATATGTCACGTTTCTGTACTCATCCCAGGAGATTAATCCATCTTGATTCATGTCAAACTCCTGCCACTGGCGTTCGACATTGTCATACACGTACTTCTTCTGGGCCTTCTTAATCCAGGCTTTCAGCTCCCCCTCCGTCACAAACCCATCCTTATCCGTGTCTATTTTATCTACAATCATTCTACAAGACAAAACAGCAAGTTTCAAGGTGCCAGCTCCACAAAGCTTTTACCCCAAGAATAAAGACCTACCTAAGATGTAGCCGTAGGTGGCATTTTTATACTCTTCCCAGGAAATGAGGCCGTCCTCATTGAGGTCGTGCCCCTTCCACTGGCGCTCTACATCCTCGTAAATCCAGCGTTTTTGTGCAAATTTAATCCAGTCTCTGAGCTCCTCCACAGTTACAAACCCGTCCTTGTCTTCATCTATTTTACTTACAATCTTTCTGTAGAAAATGCAGAGAAATGCAGGAAAAGTTAAGGGAAATAAGCGCATTTTAACTGGCGGCACACTGCACCTTTAGGCAGGAGTGAACAAGTCAATTCCAAACTGTAACCCAGCAAGCTACCAAAAACTGCTTTCCAGCTGGTGTCATCCAATACTCTTGCCAGTCACACAATTTTAGAAAGTGATTTACCAGACTGATGTAGCGAACACTTGATTCAAAATGGATGGTGCACAGTTCCGCCTCAGAATGTCACGTTACTGGACTACTGACTTGTTCATTCCTAAGACGTTCCGTTTTTGTATTCTTCATGAAGTGTACGTCTTCTACTACTGAAGCATCCGTCATTTGTCTAGAACAAACCTGGCTGCACGTTTTAGCAAAATTATAATTTGCAAAGCTGTTAAGCAACAACTTGTGTGTATTTAAAACAAAATGAAAAGACTCCACTGCTGAAGAAATACAAAAAACCACTATACCCAGTCCTAGCTCATTTACATGCTCAAGCCAATCAACGTAATAAAGATCCTACAGCCACCGAATGATGAAAAACTACCACACAGAGGTCACTGATCAGAACATCTGAGTGTGATGTTCACCACTCTATAAAGCAAGAAATTAAAGATGTGTGGTTTATAAAACATGCTTTGAGACGGCATACTTTTTTCAATGACAGCTGTGAAGAAAAGCCATTGAAGGAATGCAAATATACATTCACAAATGTATGTATTTCCCCTAGATGGAATTTGAAGATTAATGTCTGTACAGCACTTTGCTATGTAAATGCAAATTGCTGTACAGAAACTGGAAATTGCTATGTAAGTGCAAATACCCCTCTACCCCGATATAACACGACCCGATTTAACACGAATTCGGATAGAACGCGGTAAAGCAGCGCTCTGGGAGGCGGGGCTGCCTTACTGCGTTCTATCCGGCAGCAGGGCTCGGGTGGAGATTGAAAGGGCCTGGGGCTCCATGCAGCGGCCGAAGCCTGGGGTTCTTTAAATCACCGCTGGAGCCCTGCGCTGCTGCTATCCTGGGGCTCCGGCAGCAGGGCTCGGGCGGCCCTTTAAATCACTGTCGGAGCCCTGCCGCCGCCCCGATATAACACAGTTTCACCTATAATGCAGTAAGATTTTTTGGCTCCCGAGGACCGTGTTATATTGGGGGTAGAGGTGTACATTAATTACAATGTTATTAATGCAAAGAGAAGTTATGAAAACAGAGCAAGAGTTAAATCTGGAGTGGTTCAATATGATCAGAATCCTTTCCCCTTTCCACCCCTCCAAGATAAGCTCTAGCCTTCTGAGCAGTACCCATTCTTAATAGCACGTACATAGCTGATGAACCATTTGTTGTTAATATTATTCACCAGAATTATAAATCAAATGAAAATGTCCCCACCTTCCTGCCGTTCTCCCAAGCAGTGGCACCTAGCTAGTTTTTAAACAAAGCCAAGATACAGCACATTCTTCTTGAGAAGAGAGCTTTGTTTTCAAAACCTCCCTTGGAATCCATGCAGTCGTGTCTTTTGTTACTGCTTCACTTGCAACTGGTTGTACTAGAATTTAAGGTAGTGTTTTTAAAACTAAGTTATTTATTGCAGAACTTCTTGTGTTTTAAAAACAGAAAAAAAGTCTGATGGTTTAGAACAAAGTACGGGGCTTTTCTATTCCCAGGATTGCCCCAAATCAGTGTTTTACTTTAATAAAGGGACACACGTTTAACAAAAAGGTAACAAAGTATAGTTTAAGATAGCCACTTTGAAGTAATGACATTTAAATTTCATATATTAAAAGCTACTATAATATCTGAGTGTAATAATACCTCCAGCAAGACACTGTTTACTGTCTGTGGGAGGGGGTGACAACTGAATTCCATTATAACATTTCTATTCTTTCATGCAGACAGTCTTGTGCAGACAGCATGGTACAATCCTAAATGTTCTCAGCCATTTCATTTATAAACATCACATCAACTCCACTCTCTACAGGTGTAATCAGTATCAGCGGTCTAGAAAGTATATAGATAACAGGCCCATAAACACTGACATAGCTGTGAAGAAGTATGAGACACAAACTTCTGTGATAACACTTTCCAATGATAATGAACATGTTGCAAGCGACTGACTTCCCCTCCCCAAAGAGGCATAAATTGGATAAACAACACACTAGTGTTTTATGAACAATATGTGGATTCAGTGTCAATACAAAACATACTAGTAGATTTGCTCTGTCGCTGGTCTAAAACTAGCAACGCTGCACCCATTGTTTAACCTCGTAAGTCATACAACACTCAGCACATCATCTACTATATTCCTTCTGGCAATTATGAACATTAGTCTTCATAAGCTTTTGGCTAGAGGGGATATTAAGGGCCTAATTCAGCTCTTAGTGGGAGACTTTCCACCTGCTTTAATGGAAGTCAAACGAACTTACCAGAATAGCTTTGTATCAGTGACTCATTTTTGTAGATGAAGCTGTCGAACAGCTTACAGTGCAATTTAGCCAAGAGGGGGTGGGACTCAGCTCTAAACTTTGGAGCGTCTAACTGTCAGGTTTGTGCCATTTGGTTGGTTCCTAGAATTCCAGCAATATTGGTCCAGCCTAGAATCATTTTTTAATCATCCTGTCAGGGGCACTCAGCCTTAAGGAGTCTGAGAATGAAGTCACTGAAGGAAGTTGCGGAGAGCTGTAAAACAGCAGCTGCATAATGCCCTGATGTTCTACTTGCCTAAGGATGTTGCATCATCACTAGGGCTAGTGGTTTGCGATAGGATATGCCAAGTCACAGGATTGTCAGGACAAAAGGTAAAAAGCATGGTTTTACAGAAAAAGTCAGACACATCTGATACAATATTTGAATCAAAATCTTACTTTTTCAGTAATAGTTTACAACCATTTTACTAATAGTTTTAGTTCATCCCCACTGGAGTCCATGACAAGTCAGTCGCCCTAGTTTACAAGAGTTGTGCTCTGAGCCTCCCCAGTAGAATAAGTTTTAACTCGGGCAGCTATTAAGGCTTTGGGAAAAGATGGTTCCATTATTTGATACCACATCCAGTTACCTACGGGCAAGACTCCCAAATCAGAAGTCATGGATATTTTAAAAACATGAGTCATGGAACTCTTCATAGCCATAAGGAAAATGCAGCTTCATCACATATTGATGCACAATGCAATGCATCACAGCACAATTAAGACACGATGCTTCAGTTCTTTTGTGATTCCTTACAACTCTGATACATTCCTTTCTTTCCCACTCTAACGCCCTGCCTGCTGGGAAGGACAGGCCTCATCAGGGTCCCATTTCCTCAGCACTCCCCTCATCGCCTCATGTCTGGCAGCTTATGGAATGCTCCTGGAGTCAACACTCCATTCACTTTCCGCTCAGGCAGAGCACAAGGACCTGTTCCAAATGCATCCGTGGAGTCTCTAAGAACAGCATGTTAGACCTCATGTGGCCCTCATCACAGGGTGAATGCCAGTTCAGTTGACAATGTGAGGATCACCAGAAAGACAGTGACTTCAGGGAACAGCCAAAAGCAGTGCTGTAAAAGCTCTGGAGCAAGAACCTTCTCGACTCCGAAGGCTGTGCTCTTTCAACAGCAGAGACACACAAACATGCCAGCCACAAGGATCAGTTTTAGTAGTGTGTTAGGACTGACCAAGCACAATCCCAGTTCAGATTCAAGAAAAGCGACGAAAGCGCCATTCACATGTAAAACAAGGGGAAATGGCGTGTCAGAGGGAGGGGTGGGTTCCAATTCCCATTCGGACATTTTTACCCTCGTCCCCACTCTTCCCATCGCCGGCTTTTTCTAGCCAATAACTTAGCAGAACTGTGCGATTAAAATGCAAAGCAACGATGAAACCTAAAGGTGAGCAAAGCAAAGCAACTTGAGAAGAGGAGCTCTTGCATCTCTCTGCATTCTGTAACCCGTTTTCTGAGCCGCCCATTTCTCTCGCACATGCTCATGCACCTCTTGATCTGTCCCACTAGAACACTTTCTTCACAAAAGCAATTCAAACAAGCTGGTTTAATTTTACAACTGACAGCCCAAGAAAAGCTTGTTACACAAGCATGAAGAGCAACTTGCATTCTGAAAAAAAAAAAACAGTCATTCACTGCCTCCGCAGCACTGGGAGCCAAGCACTTTGGAAGTTATGAAAAAGTGTTGGTTGGCACAGTGAACACCCAGGTGTGATTTCCAAGGCAGTCTCTTGCTCCTTGGGCTGAGTGCCACAGAGAGGAAACGTATGAATTCCAGACAGGAGGCAATCATTTTCTCATGTCAAACAAAGGCAACCCCTGATCCCTCCTTCAATAGGGATCAGGCGTTGCCTTTGAGTTAAGTGTTTCAATAATCTTCTAATCTAATCTTCCTCAGCCTGAAAGAGTATGATTGTAACAAGCACTTGAGGTTGTGGGTGTATATTTTAAAGTTAGGAAAAACTTACTCCATAGACATGCTACTATATAACTGTCAATTTTTAAGAAAACATACCTTCATCTGAAGCATATGGTATTGGTGACAGGGACACAAAACTAGACTAAAATGGATCATTGAATGCCTCGTAATTGTCAGGCCCAGGAAATTAGAGAGAAGTTGGCCCAACAACAGATATTACCTCACCCACCTTGTCTCTCTAAATGGACCATTGGCTGATACAATATGACCATGCCTATGTTCCTACCATCAGGATTCCTTTAGGAACCTGGAGGAACTGAGATGGAGAACAGAAGAAAAATACAATGAAGGTGACCTAATGTGCAATAACGTCATACTAGGATTTTAAAAACAAGGAAACTTACAAAAAGGGTGCTAAGTATTAGTTTTTCCAAACAAAAATGGCACCAGTTCAAAGAACTAAAACAAGTATTTTACATAGACACACTCAGGTAGTTTATTCTTGAAATTCAGGCTTTTATAAAAAGGAAGTCTTTGCAAAGTCTTACAGAAAAGTTTTTTTTTTTTTAAAATGCCAATCACTAGTTTAATTTGGACTTAAATCTTTCTCCAGTCAGTCCCTGCAACATGAACATTCCATCTTTGTGCAAAGCATAGGGCACATATCGTCACCTCAGTAATGTCTCAAAAACCAATTGTCCTGCATTTGCTTTTGTGTGTGTCACTTAGAAGCATTTTGGGGCAGGAGGCCTGTCTTGTCTGTTTACAGAGCACCTTCTTACATTTATGATGCAAGAATTGTGCATGAGAATTAAAAAGTGAAATTGATTAGCCTAATTTAATTGCCAAGCTGAGGGAAAAAACACAAAGTGAAAACTAAATTGCAAAAAGCAGTTTATGTTGTAATAATTTTAGTGTTAATACCATAAAGACATTTATGTAAGTTTTACAGTTTTTAACTTGATATAGTCCCTAAAATAAAGCTGAAAAATGTTATATTAGAGCATCTGGCAAGTTAGGAAGGCTGTGTGTGGAGGTGTCATAGGTGGGGCACTCACAAGAGCCACTTCAACAACAGCTTTTAGTGCTGGGTAGGCTTCTGCTTCAAAGTGTAAACCCAAATATAAGCCACAGTGGTGAGAGGTGCAGCTATGTGACACTTGGACAGAAGGGAGTGCCCTGCTATGCCCCAGCTCTTACTGTATCCTTCTCAAGGTCATATTCTGGCGTTATCAATGGGAGCCAATTCGAGTGAAAGTAGTAAGACAAATGTTAATTAACAAGTATGCTATTTTCACTAGCTTGTGCCAATGGGTGTGTTTTTTGTGCAGCAGTTGCCTCCTAGATGGGAATTAATATGGCTAGAGAGCCCAGCCGCTGCCAGCGGGTTTTAGTTTTCCCTTAAGATAGAAGCCAAGCTTTGTTCAAATAATGACAGCTTGCCAGCACCCAGTTACCTTCAACTGTATGGAGTTGAGCAAACAGCAAAGATATTGATTTTGATTTAGACATTGTACCGATCTGTAGCTCACTAGGCTCTTGGATATTATAAGCCCAGCATCAGCGTTCCCTCCAATTCTTCCCCACAGGCGTGCGGAATGAATTTTGTTATGTAAACCAATATGGAGGTGATGCATGTGACACACCACCTCCATACTGGGGCACATAACAAAATTCATGTGGCGGGGGTGGGCCCGAGGGGGTCGGAATGTGGGAGGAGGCTCAGGGCTGGGGCAGAGGGTTGCGGTGCGGGCAGGTGAGGACTCCGGCTGGAGGTGAGAGCTCTGGGGTGGGGCCAGGGATGAGGGCTGGGACAGAGGGTTGGAGTGGGAGGGGGGGGTGAGGGCTCTGGCTGGGGTGCGGGCTCTGGGGTAGGGCCAGGGATGAGGGGTTTGGGGTGCAGGCTGCGCCAGGGAGAGAGGACTCCCCCAGTTCCCTCTCCCTGCAGCAGCACCTGGGGGGAAAGGGGGGAGGCACCTCTCCCCGCTGCAGCAGTTCCGGGGCTGGGGCCATGGGACAGATGCCTCTCCTCCGGCTGTAGCAGGTCTGGGTTGGGGATCAGGGCAGGGGTGCCTCTCCCCACTGGCCGTGGCAGGTCTGGGGCTGGGCTGGGAGCTGGGGAAGGGGCGCCTCTCCCGCCAGCCACAGCAGGTCTGGGGTTGGGGAGAGGCATCTTAATAGCTGCTGCGTGGCCACACAACTTAGAGGGAACTTAGCCCAGCATGCAATGTTTTAACTGGATATGTGAGGCGAGACCATATTGCATGATGAGACCTATAAAGAAACAGCTCCATATTAAAGATGAGAAGTGCTGTAGACAACCTATAACTTCGCAAGGCTACATTTGGCTTGCGAGTCACATTTGAGCCACTACTGACTTTTGAACCCCATTTATAGTTTTAAATTTAGAACATTTGTACCAGTCAACTGCTACAGAAGAAATATCAATATACTTGAGTTTTAGGATTACACTTCAAAGAATGGGAAAACTATTTTGCAAAATTCCAGATGAGTAAAAGTGTGAGGTAGTTCCTCTCACATGAAGTAAAAAGCTAGTTAATTTCCTTACCCAAGTCTCTCCTTGCTCTCCTCTGGTGTCAGCTGGTCAAAGGTTTTGGCCTCATCTGCACCAAGGAAAGCATCATGGTCGTACTCAAAGTTCTGTGCATCATCATGGACTTTGTCACTGAGTTGCGGGTCATGGTGAACACGGTCCTTCTTGTCCGTGGGTTTGGTCAGGACACAGACCGCACAAAGGGATAGGTACACAAGAAACTGCTGAATGGTCATGACGATTCAAGATGAACCTTTGGTATATTAACAGAAAAGTCATTTAGGGGTTTGCTTCTCCCAAGATACTCATTCAGATTCAATTTTCTGTGTTTAATAATGAAGAATGGATGAATCCAGACACCCGGAATTTCTGCCCAACTTTTCATTTTGTTCTGCCTTACTCACCCACAGATTACAAGCAGCCACTGCATTTCAATATGGCCCCCTCTGAAGCTCTCAACAACACCCTGCAGATCTGCCTTCAGCAAGGCTCTTCCAAGACCTTTGTTGTCAAGTCCACAACTAGTATCTTCACATGCTTTAAAAAATACAACTGAATCTGTTTGAAGTTATGGGAGTCTGAAAATTGCATACTGAACATGCACAATTTTTTGCTGTTTCCAGGTGCACACAAGTGTGTTATGCATGCACACACCACAAATTAAGTCTGCAATCTTCAAAACTGATTTGCTCATATCAATTGTCCATGCCTTTTAAATTACAGCCAATTTCTTATAAGCTTGTCTTATTTTGTAGCTCACAATAAGACCTAAACAATTTGAGCCAAGTTTGAAGTCAGTTGGGTCAATAATTGTAAAGTTATTAATATTTAAAATTAACAAGTCTTGGTTAACAGTTATCTCATACAGGTTTGTTCGGTTTTGTTTAAGTTTTTATATCATGCCCATCAGCAGGATATACAATTGTCTTGCAGACATAAGGAATCCCACTGAAGTCAATGGGTCTAAATATTAGTGGATCCCATTTAAGGATTGGGTCCTTCGCCTACCAGACAAACAGACATATTAAGCCTTTGGTAAATGGTTGCTTTTTAAGTATATGTTCTACACTACAAGTGTTATAGTGGCACAACTGCAGCACAGACACTTACTACAGCAACAGAAGAATTATTTTCGGTCACTGTAGTAAATCCACCCTTCCCAGAGGCAATAGCTAGGTTGATGGAAGAACTATTCCGTAGACCTCTTGGTACTTACACCAGAGCTTAGGTCGATAGAACTACATCTCGGGAGGAGGGAGGGAGGGGGGGGGGTTGTGAATTTTTCACATCCCTGAGGAACATAGTTTGATTGATCTAAGTTTTAGGTGTTGCTGAGCCATAAATCTACAAATGCATAGTGCACTAATGACAGAGAGGCAACAGCTGGCCTTTGTCACCTGGGTCCTGTCGGTCACAGAACTAGGATATTCTCCCCATCATTTTTCCCCCTTAATAAATCCTGGGGGACCAGCAGCAAAAATCTACATTACTACCTTAAAGTTGCAGTGTTAAGGACTAAATCAAAACACAATCAAGTTATACTATCTAATCCTATGATTCACCATATTTAACGCCTATTAAAAAGATGCTCTATTTCTTTCAAATGTGAGGAATTATATTAGTATCACCTCTATCGGAGGTGCAGCAATATTGAATAAAAACAAAACCCCAAAGATGTACAGCCCTCCAGACAAACACTTAGTTCACCACTGTCAAACTCATTCTGTGCAGAGGGCTGAATTTCACTTTAAATTGTTTTCTGTGGTTTTGGGAAATCTTTAAGACTACATACTCTTCTTGATCTACAACAGAATTCCTACTGATGTCAATGTAAAGTCTGCACAAAGATTAATGGTAGAATGTAGTGTTAATACAGAAAACTAACATTTTTTGTTCAGTAACTTCTTGTATTCAGCATCACTCAATGGGAAAACTCTCACTTTTAGGAGCATTGTTCCCCAAACCCCACCTCCTTTCTCTAATTCTCTCCCACTTCCTGGGTTTTTATATTGCTTCTCCTTTCTTCCTTCTGCATTTCCTTCACTGAAGTAACTCCCAAATCCACCCACTATGGTTTCACTCCTACTCTTTCCCTATGTCATCTGCAATGATCAGAAACAAATTAGTTAATGATGACATTTAAAATTGTATCAATAAGCTTTAGAGTTAACACACCAGTTAGATTAATAGGGACAGGGAGGGACACCTGAGCACAATTGTTTCAGGCAATCGGCAGACTCAGGAAGACAACCTGGCTATTCACAAAGCAAATTTGGCAACCACGAGAGCTAGAAACTGTTTTTCAAACAAAATTCTGCAGAATCTAGGATTTTAACATTCCATGTAAGACACATCCTGCCCACACAGCCTTATGGTTTGACACCATTGATCTAGATCAGGGATCGGCAACCTTTGGCACGCAGCCCACCAGGAAAAGCCCCTGGCAGGCCGGGTCTGTTTGTTTACCTGCAGCGTCTGCAGGTTTGGCCCAGCGCAGCTCCCACTGGCCATGGCTCGCTTTCCCAGGCCAACGGGGACTGCAGGAAGGGCGGCCAGCACATCCCTCGGCCTGCACCGCTTCCCGCAGCCCCCGTTGGCCTGGGACGGTGAACTGCGATCGGCCGAACCTGCAGACGCTGCAGGGAAACAAACCAGCCCAGCCCGCCAGAGGCTTTCCCTGACAGGCCGCGTGCCAAAAGTTGCCGATCCCTGACCGCGATGCTACTTTACTGCCTCCAAATTAAACATAGGTGCTATTTCCAAAAGTGATCAAGTTGAAGGTTGCAGTCAAATTAGAAATTATACATTGCAGACAGCAACAGAGGGTCCTGTGGCACCTTTAAGACTAACAGATGTATTGGAGCATAAGCTTTCGTGGGTGAATGCCCACTTCATCAGATGCATGTAATGGCGATTTCCATTCCAGCCGTGTTAGCAACAGAGGGTCCTGTGGCACAGGCTTTTTACAGATCCAGACTAACACGGCTACCCCTCTGACACTTGACACCATGCAAGGCACTGCATTTAGCCGTGTGGAATGGAAATCCCATTACATGCATCTGACGAAGTGGGCATTCACCCACGAAAGCTTATGCTCCACTACATCTGTTAGTCTCTAAGGTGCCACAGGACCCTCTGTTGCTTTTTACAGTTCCAGACTAACACGGCTACCCCTCTGATACATTGCAGACAGGTACTACAACGATGCCCAGCCTGGATTAAAAGACAACGAATGGCTTGTGAGTTGTGCAAATACACATTAAAGGCTAATGTTTAACTTGGTACAGTTCAAATATTCAAGTTTGATTTATTAGATTCATGCAGTAAGAAGATTCAACTTTTTACAGCCATCATAGTCCTAATTGTCCTTAGCCCAACACATCCAATACAAATAGGTAACAGCAACTGTAGACTATTTATTTTGAATTCTGATCAGTTAGTTCAGTAGTCTTCAAACCCTAGAATCGGATTACAAATGCACATCTCTTCCCCGCACCCCAAATCTTTCAGATATTATGTAAAAGTGGACTCATGAAGGGTAAACTATTCTAGTTTCCCCAGATAAGCAATTGTCTCTCCCATCTCCCACACAAATATTTCCTTTGATTATCTGATTGAATTAGTCATAACTTGTATTTAGAAGTATGAGTAGGTAACATGCATATACCCAATATGCACTCACATTCACGCACTATGGTACAAGTGGAGACGTTTACATAAAGAGTAAAGTCCCGCAAGAAGAGCTTTATAAAACTAAGTTCTATTTCATAGAAATAGCAATCATAAAAAAAGCCTCCCACATTAGTTTAAACTACTTCAAGGGGTTAAAAAGCCAACAACAACAAGGAAAGTTTGCCATCCTTTAAAAGCAAGTGAAACAAGTATGAAAAGTTAAATAGATAAATACTTGAACAGTCTTCTTGTAACGTCACAGTATTTCTGTTGTTTAAGTGGAGCATAACCACATTACAAATATTAGTTTAAGCTGATGTAAACAACACAGTAAGGAATAATAGCCAATGGATTTGTGCAGTCTGTTTGCCACATGGATCACCGTGAAGTTGTTAGTATGAGATTCAATGCCACATTCAACACAGATGTAGGTTTCCCAGGCCGTGGAAGAGATTAAAGGTTATTATGACAGAAGAAAGAATCAGATGAAGATAATCCTGCTATGTAACGAATATTCACACCCAGAGGATATGAAGTTAAAACAGGTGGAACAAGCAGCCCTGACAAAGAGCTCCACCATTCATATTAAGCAAGAGCTCTGTATTTGGAGTTGCCAGTCTCAAAGCAGATCGCATTATAACTTGTGATACTGAGGCTAGACGTACAGTGGTTATAAATTACAACACCTATATATCAATCATGGTATGTCTTCATATTCTGGTTCTTATTTATGAGAAGATTTAGAAGAATCAGGAGGTACTCAGAGTGCCAGAATAAAATAAAGGTATAGTGAGACTTCAAAGATTTGGACTGTTTTGCTTAGAGAGATGTATAAAAAGAATATTACAGAGGACATACAGCTTAATGCATGGTAAAGAGAAAGCAAAAGAGGAGCCCATATTTAATTACTCATAATACAGGAACAAAGGGACATTAAATGAAATCTAAAGGCTACAAATAACTAATTGTGCCCTCGCATACACACACAATTCATAATTAATCTGACTTCATTATCACAAGGTATCATTGAGCCTGGGGATTTAGGAAGGTTTACAAGAGAATTAGATATTTGTGGATAATACGACCATCTACAGTTATGTTACCAGAACAGACTGATTTAAACCAAAGTGATCTGAGTGACTGATTTTAATCATGATTTAAATCAGCAAGCAGAAAACCTTGATTTAAATAATTAGTTTTAATCGTTTATTTGTACTTCAATTATTTTCTTAAAGAAAGTTTGATTTTACTGGTAAGTAACCATTAAAATATGTTGATTTGCAATTAAATATAGATTTTTATGCTAAATTTGGTGCTTCTTTTTGCTAACCAGAAGAATACACTACAGCTATACGTTTATTTAAGCAATTATATAGCTTAATTTACATTCAGATTCTTAATTTTTACATTTTTATGCTAGAAAATAGTGAATGATGTATTTCTTATTTACTGATTTCTTTACTTGTGATTTGTGTCAAGCTCAGCATTTTTTAATATTTAAGTACCTTAAATGTGCTGGATACATGAGAAAAGAATAATCAAAAATAATTTTAAATGCAAGACAACTGATTTATGAAACAAAGAAATATCTATAGGTAGTGAATTGAACTAATGGCTTCTGGTCACCATGTCCTTCAAAATTTCAGAACTAGTAGATCTCATCCTATCACACCTAGTTTTTATTCACAGATTGGAAGAAGAAAACAAGCTTTCCTGCTTTTTCAACTCTCAATTGGTTTCTTAATTTTGAAGGAACTAGTAGTAACTGAACTGAATTAGCTGAATAAACTGAAATGAAGAAAATATTCTCTCTGTACCTGTAGCAGAAGCTACTGCTGTCAGAAGCTGGTTTAGCACTTCAGCAAACTCTGGTTCCAGGTGCTTCAGCCATTGACTTCCATCAGTTCAGTGGTCTGACTTTCTTTAAAACTTGGCGGTAAACATGTACTGCTTAATACTATTTTTTGTGTTTAATTTAAATGATTTTAATATATGGTAAGTTTAAGCCTTAACATAGGCTGTCAATTGCAAATAGGTTTGTTTCTAAAAAATAAACCTGTATTTAATTTAAATTTTATAAAAATCCAATTTAAATAGAAAATAGGATTTTTTTAAACAAATCATCAATTTTTATCAACCCTGTATGCTACACAGCAAAAGGGTTGGGATTTTGCTTAATTAATGTAAACCCTTATGCTTAGGGCATTAAATCGAACACAAAATGAACAAGGTTAAGAAAGAAACTTTTATGAATAGGTTATTCCATAACTATTCATTGTAGGGTCTCTTTTACTTTCTGCTGAAGCATCTGGCTGTTGCCAGAGCCAAGTTACAGGATTTGATGGACCCCCGGTTGAATCCCATGTAGCAAATCTTGTGTTTCCTATAAATGCCTTAAACCAAGCCTGCTTAACAGAACAAGGAGCAGACAGAGAAAGAAGGTAAGATTTAGAAAGGCAACCAACCTACTTTCTGATCAAATTTAACTGCACTTCGTATGTCTGTATGGAAAACAAAATGCATAAAAGCATTTCCTTCCTCACCGCTAGACGATCAAACATGAAAATTATGATGGGTAGGCAACTGTTCTGTTTGATTTAATTTAGGGACCATGCTGCAATTGCAACATTATTGTTCGTTATTTCAAGTTTTGATATTTTAATCAAGGAACATAACTGTACTACTTTAAACAAAAAAAGTTCTGCCTGTAAATATCTCAAAATGCCTTACAAATACTAATTCAGGTTTCACAACATAAGCTGTTGACCTCAGTATCTTGTTGTTCAGTTCATTCCATGGATTAACTAAGCATCACATGAAAAAGCATTTCCTTTTATAAGGTTTAAATGTGTCGCTTTTTGTTTGCTGTATGTCCCTGTGTTCTTGTATTATGAGAATGATTAAGCAGGAACAGCCAAATGACTTTCTCTATGCTACGTCATTTTTATATTTCTCTGTTTTATGCCATGATTTTTTCTACTCTCTAAATTAAGTTGTCCTAACCTTTTTAATTGCTCCTCATGTAAAAGTCTTTCCATGCTTCTAGTCAATTTTATAGCCCTTCTCTGAACCTTATGAGCTGGGATGACCAGAACCAAACACAGTATTCAGGTGGAGAGTAACCATCATATTAAGGTGTCTCCATATTACAATTATGTTTTGAAACCAGTTTGTAATGGTTTCATATAACCCTGTTACAATGACGGAAGCAGAATTGTGTCCACTGAAGTTTTTCTGCCTTAGAGATGCCAGAATCATCTATGAGTCCACCCCTCAGATGCAGCCTACCCTATATTAATCAGGTTTCAGAGTAGCAGCCGTGTTAGTCTGTATCCGCAAAAAGAAGAACAGGAGTACTTGTGGCACCTTAGAGACTAACAAATTTATTAGAGCATAAGCTTTCGTGGACTACAGCCCACTTCTTCGGATGCATATAGAATGGAATATGCATCCGAAGAAGTGGGCTGTAGTCCACGAAAGCTTATGCTCTAATAAATTTGTTAGTCTCTAAGGTGCCACAAGTACTCCTGTTCTTCTTTTTATATTAATCAGCATTTTCTGGGAAAACTCAGAGCACTCCAATGACATGCACACAGAACATTTCACGTAGATAATACTCCCAGCTCTCTGTGTTAGGACATACCAGAGTGTAAAGGGAAACCTGCAAAACCAAACACTGTCCTATCCACACCAGAAAAAAAACCGCAAAAACCACAGGTTTGCAAAACTGGTTACAGGAAGACAACCACGTGTCAGACTAGTCTTCTGGTAGGGAGGATGCTGCTAGATGCCAAAATTGCAGAGTTTCATCCATGCTGTATGTGGACACAAACGACATTCTGAAACAGTTAGTTGGTTCTAACCTGTAAAGTTGTAGCATGGACAGGACCGTAATCATTTTAGGGTGGATAAAAATCAATGATTTTTTTTAAATAAAAAAATTGATTTTATTTAAATTGATTTTTTTATAAAATGCTTTTTGAGGAAAAACCTACCTAAAGATGTTTTAATTAAGATTAATTATAGCTGAAAGATATCTCATCATGGAATAAGGATTATAAATTCTAATTCTATAGTATGAGACAATATATTCATCATGTCATGTTTAAGAAAAGTTTTATAAATGTGTTCCAATAGTTCATGGATTAGGGACCCAATTTTATGGGGTTCCAGGGGCTTCTGTATAGATTATTTAGGTTAATCTTTCTATCTATCCAATGGGACTCAGTGCTCAGTCTAGAAGAGACCATCAGAGATGCTTAGTTTTGCAGTTCTCAAACTGTGGATTTGGGTCTCCAGAGGTAACATGTTTGTTGACAGCAAAAATGTTTTTAAATAAATAAATAATATATAGAGGTGAGAAATAACAGACCTCAACTCTATTGTCCCTCTGCCAATTTGCGTACACAGCCTCAATCCCTTACCGGTCTCTAAAAGTGCAAAGTTTCAAAAAGTTCAATGAACAGAAGATTGTTGGGGGCGGAATAGATCTGGACAAGGGGAAGAAGACTGGAGATAAATGTGAGAAGTGAGGGACATAATATTTTAACAAAACCTGGATTTTTTTTTCAACAGCAAAAATATCCTTAATACTTAATGTTGTTTTAATTAAATAAAACAATTTAAATGTCTGTCTGGTGATGTTTTCCTCCTAATACAGCATATCAAGAAAATTCTCCAAATATTAATGATTAACCTGTTAAATTGGAGATATTTATGAAGTCACTGGGAGGTGAACTATCTGCTTCAATTACCTTTGGTAAATGAAATAACCAAACAATCGCTCATTTTTCTGATATAGCTATAAAACTAATCTGAAAAGTTTTCAAAATAAATCACTGTTTAAAAATGTATAGGGTGTACCTTCTACAAATGAAATCTACATCTCCGAGTTGTGAAGAATATATATTAAGGTTATAACAACCAAAAGAATGTACTTTTATGTAGAAAACCATGATTAAATCAAGTCTTCCTGACTAGTGATTTAAATCAATTTGATTTAAATCAAATCCACCCTGAATCATTTTCACACTATCCAAATATTAGACTCTCTGACACAATCTCATACCCACGATCAGAGATTTTGTTCCAATGCAATGTTGTAAACAAGAGAAAAATCTTTAGGTCAAGTTATTACTAACGAGAAAGTTTTCTGCAAGTCATCAACAGTTCTGTTTATAGAATATGACAAAACTTTTGCAACATCTAAAGACCCTCTAACTTATGTTACAATCAATAGGAAAAGCAAGCCACCATTTACCTCACTGATGTAAGTTTTTTCCACTAAGTCACAATAAGCAAGCCATGAACTAACAGTATGTTTATAATCAACACCAGCCCACTCTCTGTTAAGCTACCTGCATAAATGGGTACTGGGGTTCATCACGGAGCACTAGGAAGTGGTAATTAATGGCTTGGAGTCGAGAGATCTGTACTTGCAACAACACAAGCTCATAGCAATTTTAACTTGTTTACAGCCTTCTGAATGCTGATTTCCTGTTATTCCTTTCTTGCAAATAAGCATTTGCAGCAAGAGGTCACTCACAACAGTGCAACACCTGAACGGCTCTTTGGCACCTAGTATAAGGGGGTCCTGGCCTCTGACTAGAACTCCTAGGTGCTACAGTAATACATTTAAAAAAAAAAACCCTCTTCCAGCACACAGAAAAAACATGGACACCACAGCTCAATAAACCTTGAAATTATGCTCAAGTTTGTCTTAATAATATTGACATGGAAACAGCCCATGACAGTCTTGTCACATAGAAACACTAGGTCTTTACTCATGATCCTGGTTGAAAATCAGGAGGTGCAGTACATACATACTCGGCTGGTGGTGGAGAGAGGGAATGCTTGACATTACTCAAACGACTGCTCTAGTCAAATACAAAAAAAATATTTACTGGCTTTGAAGTTTTCCATTTCAAAAGCTGGTGGTTACAGCAAAGGTCACTGCTGTATAGGCTGGGCAAGGGGGAAAGAATGCAGCAACCCTTAGCATGAGGCATGGAGAAACAGCTGTAGTATCCAACTGTTTTCATAGAGATGACTATTTTAGAGAGATTACTTCACATGCCCCCATGTAGCTAGTATGTTAATTCACAGATCCTCTGGGAGAAAGTATCATAGAAATGCAAAATTATTTATTTAAAGGCATTTATACAGGTTTTTTATCAACTCAGTATCTAAACTCTATTTAGTTTTAGTAAACATCAGTATGAGTAATGGTGAGAAACAGTACAGCAATTTACTGTGTATGAAAAAACATTCATTCACCCACACAGCTGACATTTCAACAGCTTGAAACCTTATTTAGCTCTTCTGTTAACATTCAGCGAACAATGAGACATGCTGTTTTTTTATGAAATAAGATTCAATTTTGAAGTGGCGCACCTCCTCTTAATCGCTCAAGGGGTGATGCAATAAATCAGCATGAATGACCAGCCAGTGAGCCAGGGGCCATTCCAGATACACGCACAGGGTCACATTCTAGGTCTAAAGAGCTTTTTTAAGTAGTGACAGACTTCAGGCCCTTTTAAGTCATACAAGCAGCACAAGTCAAGTCACAGGTAAGCGCCTGGTGGGCAGGGCTAATCTTAAGGGTGCCATAGAATATCAGGGTTGGAAGGGACCTCAAGAGGTCATCTGGTCCAACCCCCTGCTCAAGGCAGGACCAATTCCCAGCTAAATCATCCCAGCCAGGGCTTTGTCAAGCCGGGCCTTAAAAACCTCCAAGGAAGGAGATTTCCCCCCCTGTAGCCGATCCCTAAATCTGTCAGAAGTTGGGCCTGGACGACAGGGGAAGGACCACTCAATAACGGCCCTGTTCTGAGCCCCTGGCACCAGCTGTGGGAAGGCGGATACTGGGCTCGCTGGGCCCCTGGTCTGCCCCAGCTGGGCCGGTGCTGGGTTCTCCCTGCAGCGCCCGGGGCCGACACACAGAGGAGGTTTGTCGGTAATGGAGGCGCTTGTTGAATTAAGTCTCACGCCAGCAGCCCCCGCTCTCAGGGCCCCGAAAGCCCCTCCCCCACCGGCGGCCCTGGCGCTGTGGTTCTGAGGCCGCTGCCCCCCCCCGACCCGCGCCACGCAGGGGCAGCTCCACGGGGTCGGGGCCCGGACGGGCGGCCTGGGGGCGAGCCACGCCAGGGCCGGGCGGGGCGAGGCACAAGGGCGCGACCCCTCACTCAGCCCGAGGCCCCCCAGGCCGGCGTAGCGCGGCCCAGGGCGGTCACCTCCCTCCTCCCGTCGCGGGAGACAGGCCCCGGCGCCAGCGGGTGACGGAGCCCGACAAAGCCCCCCCGGTACCTTCTCCTGCCAGGCGCCGCTCCGGCTCCGCTCTCCCTCCGCTCGCCGCACTGACCGGAAACAGCGGCGCCAGCCCCGCCCACCAGGCCCGCCCAATCAGGAATCGCCCCCGCCTCCCTCGCCGCCACGCGCGGGGCGCGGATTGGCCGCCGCTTCCGCTTCCCCTCCCCTCCCGCCGCGCGGCGGCCCCGAAGCGCTGCGTCGACTGCGCCTGGATTGGCTGGAAAGCGCCACGTCCTCAGGCGCGCGCCGGCTCGCGGGTCCGCCCACTTCGGGACTTCCCTGGTCCCTCCGCCCGCGCGCCGGCGCCGGGGGGGGGGTGTCTCTTCTCTGCGCAAGCGTCGGCGCCGAGGCTGAGGGCTGGGGCTGCCACGAGCGCAGAGGGATGAGGGCGGCGCGAGGGCAGGGAGTGACCGTTAGAAAGGGCGGGAAGAGGAGGCCATGACCGTTGTCTGAGTGGGCGGGGCGCTCGTGTCAATGGGCAGCGAGGCCGCCCTGGGCTCTCAGGGCCTGTTCCATGGGGTCGCCTGCCTGCTCCCCTCCTGTGAATGACTCGCCTTAGGAGTGGAGTCGGGGCAATGCATATCTCTGTGGTGCCGCCCGTTTTCTGAGGCGAGCATCACCTCGGGCGTGGTGTCCCAGTGCCGCTGGGGAGCAGGCTGGTGGGCGTTCGGCCCCCTGAGCTGTGGCAGATAGATCGATGGTGGGGAGCCCCCGTAGTTTGACTACGGATTTGAGAATTCGGGATCCATCGCCCACGCGTGGGTTTGTGAGACATCCCTGCTTCGCAGAGCCATTGTTGTAGTCTGACGTCCAGGCGGCTGGGATGCCGAGATCTCGAAGTTACACTCAGAATCTCAGGGTGGGAAGGGACCTCAAGAGGTTCTAGTCCAACCCCCTGCTCAAAGCAGGACCAATTCCCAACTAAATCATCCCAGCCAGGGCTTTGTCAAGCCGGGCCTTAAAAACCTCCCTAGGTGACCCATTCCAGTGCTTCACCACCCTCCTAGCGAAAATATCCAACCTAGACCTCCCCCACTGCAACTTGAGACCATTGCTCCTTGTTCTGTCATCTGCCACCACTGAGAACAGCCGAGCTCCATCCTCTTTGGAACCCCGCTTCAGATAGTTGAAGGCTGCTATCAAATCCCCCCTCATTCTTCTCTTCTGCAGACTAAACAAGCCCAGTTCCCTCAGCCTCTCCTCATAAGTCATGTGCTCCAGACCCCTAATCATTTTTGTTGCCCTCCGCTGGACTCTTTCCAATTTTTCCACATCCTTCTTGTAGTGTGGGGCCCAAAACTGGACACAGTATTCCAGATGAGGCCTCACCAATGTCAAATAGAGGGGGATGATCACGTCCCTCGATCTGCTGGCAATGCCCCTACGAATACAGCCCAAAATGCCGTTAGCCTTCTTGGCAACAAGAGCACACTGTTGACTCATATCCAGCTTCTCGTCCACTGTGACCCCTAGGTCCTTTTCTGCAGAACTGCTACCTAGCCATTCGGTCCCTAGTCTGTAGCAGTGCATGGGATTCTTCCGTCCTAAGTGCAGGACTCTGCACTTGTCCTTGTTGAACCTCATCAGGTTTCTTTTGGCCCAATCCTCTAATTTGTCTAGGTCCCTCTGTATGCTATCGCTACCCTCCAGCGTATCTACCACTCCTCCCAGTTTAGTGTCATCACAGGCGACAACTTCCATTGGGGCTGGTGGGTGCTCACGCCCCCTGGCCCTGCCCCCGTCTCAGACCCCTCCCTATTGGACCCCTCCCCAAATCCCGGCCCTGTCTCTTCCCCGAGTGCCTCCCCTCCCCCCTCCCTCCCAGCATGTGCCTGGGGTGGGCCAGGGGGGCGGGAGGTGCATCCCGCCGGGAAGGAGCCACAGCCCTGGAGTGCAGTGCAGCCGAGAGCGGGAGGGAGAGGCGCGGGGCTCCCCAGCAGCAGCAGGGATTCGGCCCGCGCCGCCCACCCGGCCCCTGCCCTCTCCGCGCTGCCCCACGGGCTGCAGGGCTGGAGCAGCCTCTGCGCTGCGCTCCCGGCCCCAGGCCCTCTGTGTGCAGCGGCCCAGGGGCCGGGCAGGAGCCCTCTGGCACGGCGGGGGGCTCAGAGCTGAGCCCCCCCCCCGTCTCCCTCCCTTCCTTGCCAGCCTCTCTTTGCCTGCCCGCCCGGTACCCGGGTGCCGGAGCTGACTCACTAGTTCCAGGATCCAGCCGCCATGCAGCTGCAAGCCTGGGAGGAAGGAGGAATGCTGGGTGGTTGGGGAAGAGACAGGGCCAGAGCAGGGATTTGGGGAAGGAGCCAATGGGGGAAAGAGGAGACGGAGCGGGGGGGGGGGGGGTGAGAATCCCTCCGGGAGGACAAAATTTCTTGTTTGTCCAGTGTCCTGATCAAACATTGGTCGGGTCACGGGACAAAGAAGCAAATATTGGGACAGTCCTGATAAAATTGGGACGTCTGGTCACCCTACCATGGATGTTCTGATGGATCATGCTGCTGTGTCTGCAGAGTCAAGGGAGGCCTGGAGGACCATCCTGGTGATGAGAGACCCTTCAGAAATGTTTGCTGTATACTGTTCTTTTTTGTCATCTGGTAAATTTTCAATAAAAGTTGACATTTTGGAAAATGTGCGTATATTTGGCCAGCAGGGCAGCATATTTCACTATGTGGAACTGAAGCGTAGCTGAGGAATAAGCTTTCAGCCCGAAAAGGTCTAGCATTCCTTATCATATGGGGTCTGTGATGGATTGGACCACCCTTTTCGGGGTGCCACCAGATGTGCTGCGGTCCCACTGAGCCCTCCTGTCCCACCAGCCTGGGTTTCCCTCACTCTGTGCTGCTGTGACCGGCTCTCAAGCCCCTTTCCAGCACACGCACAGGTAGAGACACACCCAGCTATAGAATCACACAGAGCCTGCGATCAGCTCTCTCTGAGAGACTCAGCTAGGGGATTGCCCAGCACTCACGTGCTCACCTCCTTCGGGGTGTAAACCCAAATAATATTGTCTTGTGCTGTATAGAGAGTTCTGCACAGTGCAAACTCATAAAAATCGTAGGGAGTTATGCACAGCTTTTTGCCCCTCCCCTTCCCCCCAGTTATGAGTTGCACAAACTGGGTTTTGGTATAAATAAGAAAATAAGGTTAACTACAAAAAGTAAATTTTAAGTGATAATAAGGGATCGCAAACAGAACAAAGCAGATTACCTTAGTAAATATACAAAAACCGCAAACTCAGCTTAACACATTAGATAGGTAGGATATAAATTAGCAAATTCTCATCCTGAGTGATAAACAATCTAGCAGATTCTTAAGGCACAAGGTGCCTTAGTTTTCCCAGGTTTTCATACACAGGCTAAAGATCCTTCTAGCCTGGGACCATCACTTCCCCTTCCCACAGTTCAGTCTTTGTTCCTCAGGTGTTTCCAGGTGTGTTGTAGGGAGAGTGAGATCACCCCATAATGTAATTTTCCCTCATTTATATCTTCTCCCCACTTGCTGGAAAGCTCTTTTGCTGTGACCTGGGTCAAACAGTTCCCACTGTGTAGTGCTATCTCTGAGAGGTTTCTATTGTACACAGTACCTGGGGTAACCCTTGGGCTTGTGTGCATTGCCTCAATAAGCCATTAACATTGTTTGGCCTTTTTGCGGTCGTACCTGAAAGGCTGCTTGTGGGTGTTTTCAACCTTAGGACATGTTTCAGCAACACATACATAGACAAACTTCATAACTTCATATAGGATGATAGCACATACAATCCAATGAGATATTACTGTCTAGCAGATCAAGACTTTTAGAATGACACCTCAGAAGGCGTACTTTGTATAAGACATATCCTAATTACGTGACAGTCGTGAATATTGGAGTGTCAGGGTTTCACAGGGTTGTTCAGGACTGGTGGTATTTTCCCCTTTGATTGACCGCCTTTACCACTAAGGAGTTTGGTGCGGGGTATGTGAATAAGAATTCAGCTCCTTTTGCTGGCACATAATATTTTTTGTAGACCTCTTACACAAGGGTGGTGCAGTAGCTGGAGGCTGCCAGATTATTTTTGCAGGCTCCATAGTTGCATCATTTATCAGCAGGGTTATCTTTGCCGATGGGGATGCCTGGAGTACGTCCGTGAACTTATGTTGGAATTCTGATAGCTGTGCCACTGAAATGTCTAGGGATTCAGCAACCTGAAAGGATTTGAAATCATCCCCATAGTAGGGGGTGGTGGCATTATGGGTTCATCTGCGGACGAAGATGAGAGGTGAGTAGGCGGCGAAGTGTCATGCTTGGCTGTGTCCTCAGGTTCCTCAGTGTTTTCCTCTTGTGTTTCTGAGGGTGCCGGGACAGTTGGTTAAGGGGACCAGGCTGTTCTGGACCTACACAAGCTAGGGGGCCTGCGGTTTTGGGCCCTGTACATTGCCCATGGAGCCCAGTATGACCAGTTAGGTGGGAATGGTATGGGGGGGCGGTGCCCATACCATCCTCGTATATCCGCGGGTGGTGGGTGATGAGATGGTCCTGGCTTGGGTGGGGAGTGGCAAGGAGTGTATATTGCTGCATCATCCTCTTCTTTCTCATCCCTGGAGATAGTAGGGGCTGAGCTGCAGGGAGTAGTCAGCTGGCTTCTTATCGATCTGGATGGGGTGCCCTCAGTGCCATGTAGAGGAGATTCCGGCGTTGAAGCCACTATCAGGTGCGCATGCCTCATAAATTGTTGCAGTACCGTAAGGCTCGGTGCCAGAGATGGCATGGTGGATGACGCGGGAGCATGAGTTGAAACTGCTGGTGCCAAGCATTTATGGCTGTGTGGCACAAGTACAGCAGGTGGTGCCATTATACCACTTGGTGCTGAGATCTTCGGCTCCGTGGGTGCCGAGTTGGCAGGTTTCACTTCAGTGGGTGAACTGCCATTAGAGCTCACCTGCATAGGGTCTTTAGCTCATCGGGAACCCTCAGTGTCGGACATTCCTGGTGCCTCATGGTCCGGTGCTCTCGGTGCGGTCAGTACCAGGGCAGATCTTTCAGTAGGAGATCGCTTTCTTTTGGGCGATTCCTGGTGCAGGGATGTCTGCGACCGCTTTTTTGTAGCCTTGGAACAGGCTCCTTGGCAGCCGTTGTTGGAGCAGAGCCCATGTCAGAAGCTGCCACTGGCGACCGTTGGCCAGGGGGTGACCTGGACTCAGGGTCGGAGGCTGGCCTGGGGGATTTCTCCATTATGAGCCGCTTCAGTTGGATCCCTGGCTTTTCTTGTCCTGGCTGTTAGCTTTCTGCCACGTGGGCACTTTTAAGTAATGTGCTTCTCGCCGAGGCAGCGGACACACTGAGTATGTCCATCAGAGATCAGTATGGAGACTCTGCAGGTCAGGCAGCGTTTAAAACCAGGTGAGCCTGGCATGCCTGACAGAGTCGGTCCCTTAGAGAAAACATTGAGGCTAAGGCTGTATGCCTGTCAGACAGGCGGGGTGGGGAGTAGAAGGGAAAAAATTAGAGTCGGGCAAAGGGATAGGGAAGCTAATTACAACCAAGCTAACATTACCACTATGAATAATCCACTATCAATTTTTTCTGAAGTAAGAGAGGGCACTGCTGATTGCTCCGACTCAAGCCAAAGACGGTAGGGAAGGAACTGGGTGGACGGTTGGCTATGCACTGCTATGTAACCACTCGGAGTGGCGTGAGACGGCTACTGTGCGTGCGTGGCCCAACTGGGCTCTACTACCACAAATCACCAATTACAAGTGCAGGGTGTCAAGACACCTAAATTGGAGCACCCACAGGGACACTCCTAGAAGAAGAACAGGTGGATCCAGACAGATGGTGGAGTATAAAGAAATCATAGAAGATTAGGGTTGGAAGAGACCTTAGGAGGTCATCTAGTCCAACCCCCTGCTCAAAGCAGGACCAATCCCAACTAAATCATCCCAGCCAGGGCTTTGTCAAGCCGGGCCTTAAAAACCTCTAAGGATGGAGATTCCACAACCGCCCTAGGTAGCCCATTCAAGTGCTTCACCACCCTCCTAGTGTAACGATGTTGCCTCTGGTGGGATACAATTGAGAGTATCCATTCAGGACAAATTGCTTAGAGCAGTTTCAGAGTAACAGCCGTGTTAGTCTGTATCCGCAAAAAGAAGAACAGGAGTACTTGTGGCACCTTAGAGACTAACAAATTTATTAGAGCATAAGCTTTCGTGGACTACAGCCCACTTCTTCGGATGCAGGCAGTCTCAGCCCAAGCTGGTGGTTCTCCACTTCTAAAGCACCAAACCAGCCAAACAGAGAGGACTTCGGTCTCACTCCACTGGCTAACTGTAAGTCATACAACCAATTGCCTTAGACCAGGGGTTCTCAAACTGGGGGTTGGGACCCCTCAGGGGATTGCAAGGTTATTACATGGGGATCGCAAGCTGTCAGCCTCCACCCTAAACCCCACTTTGCCTCCAGCATTTATAATGGTGTTAAATATATTTTTAAAAGTGTTTTTAATTTATAAGGGGGGGTCGCACTCTGAGGCTTGCTATGTGAAAGGGGTCACCAGTACAAATGTTTGAGAACCACTGCTTTAGACACTCCAGTTTCCCAGGATCACCACCAGTGCCACTCGCTATGGGGACAAATGCTTATGAAAACCAATACCCCAGTAAAAGAAAAAAGGTTCTCCCAATCCCAAAGGACCATGCCCCAGACCCAGGTCAATATACAAGTGAGATCACCCACAAATCACACTGTTGCCAATCCTTTAGAATCTAAAATCTAAAGGTTTATTCATAAAAAGAAAGAAATATAGATGAGAGTTAGAATTGGTTAAATGGAATCAATTCCATACAGTAATGGCAAAGTTCTTGGTTCAGGCTTGCAGCAGCAATGGAATAAACTACAGGTTCAAATCAAGTCTCTGGAACATCCACACCTGGGATGGGTCAGTCAGTCCATTGTTCAGAGCTTCATTTTGTAGCACAGTTCCTCCAGAGGTAAGAAGCAGGATTGAAGACAAGATGGAGATGATGATGATGCCTTTTATAGTCCTTTTGCTGTGTGGCTTGTGCTTTCTTTATTTTAACCCTAACCTTAACCCTACATGCCTTGCTGAGTCACAAGAGGTATCTGCCTTCTCTCAATGGGTCAGTTGTGTAGCTGATGGTCCTTAATGGGCCATCAAGCAGGCTAGGCAGAGCTAACACCAACTTGTCTGGGGTGTCACCCAGAAGCAGAGCACCAGTTTGAAATACAGACAGTATAGAGCAGGGGTGGCCAACCTGAGCCTGAGAAGGAGCCAGAATTTACCAATGTACGTTGCCAAAGAGCCACAGTAATAAGTCAGCGGCCCCCCAGCAGCTCCCCCCACCCGCTCCCAGCGCTCCCACCCACCGGCAGCCTCACGGATCAGCACCTCCCCCTCCCTCCCCGCACCTCCTGAGGTGTTTCATGGCATGCAGGAGGCTCTGGGGGAGGAGTGAGGGCATGGCAAGCGCAGGGAAGGGGATGGGAAAGGGTGGAGTGGTGTCAGGGCAGGGCCTAGGGCAGAGCCAGGGGTTGAGCAGTGAGCACCCCCCAGCATATTGGAATGGTGGCGCCTGTAGCTCCAGCCCCAGAGTCGGTGCCTATACAAGGAGCCGCATATTAACTTCTCCACAGCCACAGATTGGCCACCCTGGTATAGAGCCAATATTTATAACTTTAAATACAAAAACGATACATGCACACAGCTAGCACAATCATAACCAGCAAATCATAACCTTGCCATAGACACCTTACTTGACCTCCTTTGTACAAGACTGGGTGCCACTACATGCCCTTGGTTGCAACAATGATCTATACGGTCACAGTTTATGTCAATAACATCACACCTAGTGAAATAAGAACAGGAGTACTTGTGGCACCTTAGAGACTAACAAGTGGGCTGTAGTCCACGAAAGCTTATGCTCTAATAATTTGTTAGTCTCTAAGGTGCCACAAGTACTCCTGTTCTTTTTGCGGATACAGACTAACACAGCTGCTACTCTGAAACCTAGTGAAATAGTTTTTCCTAATATCCAGCCTAGATCTCCCCCACTGCAACTCACCTTTTCTGTGATGCCTACAAAAATCTTGACAATGGTTAAGCTGCTGGTGTGGAGAGATCATGGCTTATCATGCTGACAAATACGGTATTATTTTATTGGGGACGTGGGTACAAATGATACTGCCAAGAATGACCTTGAGCGGGTCACTGCAGAGTATATGGCTCTGGGAAGAAGGATAAAGGAGTTTGAGGTGCAAGTCGTGTTCTCGTCCATCCTCCCTGTTGAAGGAAAAGGCCCAGGTAGGGACCATCGAATTATGGAGGTAAACGTGTGGTTATGCAGGTGGTGTCGGAGAGAGGGCTTTGGATTTTTCGACCATGCCTTATCTCAGGCAATATCATCATGTCTTGTCACAAGAAAGCCCCAGATTTTAGTATTATTTTTGTGTTAGCGTAGCGCCTCGGAGCCCCAGTTGCCGTATAAACACAGAAAAAAGTGTCCCAAAGTCAGAGGTGAAAGTAAGCCAGTCCAGTCCGGCCCGGCATACCAGCAAGAGCTGGTACACAGCTGACCATACCGGCAGGGGGCAGCTTCCCCAGGCGGGCAGTTTAAAAGGGCCCTGGGCTCCCAGCAGCAGCCGGAGCCCCTGGCCCTTTAAATTGCTGCCAGACCCCACTGCCGGAGCCCTGGGGTAGTGGTGGTGGCCAGGAGCCCCAGGGCTCCATCAGCAATTTAAAGGGCCCGGGGCTCCCAGCCACCGCTACTGAAGCCGGAGCCCCGGGCCCTTTAAATCGCTGACGTAGCGCCAGGGTAGCAACAGCGGCTGGGAGCCCCAGGGTTCCGGCAGCAATTTAAAGGTCCCTGGGCTCCCACTGCGGCCGGAGCTCTGAGCCCTTTAAATTCTGCTGCAGCCCTGTAGTAGCAGCAGCGATTTAAAGGGCCCAGGGATTAAAAGGCCCCGCCCCTTCTGCCCAAGGGACACGGCCCTCCTCCCCCGCCTGCTCAGGACTTCGTAGGGTGACCAGATCACCCAAGACAAATATCGGGACGCGGGGGGCGGGGCAAAAAAAAAAAAAAAAACCCTTCCTCCGCAAGCGCTGGAGGGAGGCCCGGGAGACGCAGGGGAAGCGCGGGGCCGGGGTGAGTAACAGTCCGGCCTGGCCCCGAGCAGGCAGGACTCAGTCGGGTGGTAGGGCGAGGAGGGGGCGGCCCGCAGGGCCAGGCGGCGGCTGTTCTCACCCCCAGGCAGCGGCACTCGGGAGCAGCCGCTTCTGCAGCTCCCACTGCCACGGGGCAGGAAGCGGGCATGGCGCTCCGCGGCTGCGGCTCTGGCGCCCCCGAACTCCCCGAGCCGGGGCCTGCTGCGGGGACCCAGCAGCGCGCACGCTGCACCCAGCCCCTGGCCAGCGTCTGGGCTGCTGCCCAGCTGGTGCAATTCCGCGGCGGCCCCAGGGTGGGGGCAGCAGGCCCCAGACCCCCGTCCCGCTCGGGTCCCGCAGGGGAACGAACGGGGCTGGGCTGCCGATGCCTCCGCCCCGGGGCCTCCGCGGGATAGCACCAGCTGGGCAGCAGCCCAGACGCGACTGGCCAGGGGCTGGGCCCAGCGTACGCGCTGCTGGGTCCCCGCAGCAGGCCCCGGCTCGGGGGGTTCGGGCCCAGGCGCCAGAGCCGCAGCCGCGGAGCGCCATGGCCACTTCCTCTCCCCATGGCAGTGGGAGCTGCAGCAGCGGCTGCTCCCGAGTCCCGCTGCCCGGGGGGGAGAACAGCCGCCGCCTGGCCCCGCGGGCCGCCCCCCTCCTCGCCCTACCGCCCGACTGAGTCCTGCCTGCTCGGGGCCAGGCCGGGCTCTCACTCACCCCGGCCCCGCGCTTCCCCTGAGTCTCCCGGGCCGCCCTCCGGCGCTTGCGGAGGAAGGGGGAATGGTGAGCCCGGGGAAGAGGCGGGGATTCGGGGAGGGAGCCAATCGGGGGAGGAGGGGGCGGAGTCGGGGCGGGGGGGGGGGTGCGAGCACTTCCGGGCTCTAGGCTCCGGGGCATTTCCTTGTTTGTCCAGTGTCCCGACCGCATGTCGGTCGGGACGCGGGACAAACAAGGAAATATCGGGACGGTCCCGATAAAATCGGGACGTCTGGTCACCCTAGGACTTCGGTGCTGTGTACCGGTAAGTCCCTTAAGTTACTTTCACCCCTGCCCAAAGTGCCAGATCCCAGATGTCCAGAAAGATCACTCTCCCCCTAGTTTCTCACAGAAATTAGAAGGTCTGCACACAGATGGCTCCCCTCCCCCCATATGTGAATCAACATGGGATGATCTAGGCCAGAGGTTCTCAAACTGGAGGGCGGATCCTCCTGGGAGGGCATGAGAAGATTTAGGAAAAAATTAAAAACTCACTGCGCTCATTTTACTCACAGCGATGAATAATTAGCAAAGCTGATTCCTCCAGACATATCAGGTCCTCAGAGGGTGCCGTGCATTTTGATGACAATCTGTTAAGCTTGCATAGCATTACACAAAGTCGTTGCCATCTGTACATGAATTCATTTGTTACAACACAATGTACATATTTAACTGTAAACATGGACCACAATCGTAGCTTTGCTTTTGTTCTTCTTACCTTGTGGAAACACCCTATAACCCCCATATTCCTCATTTTCATATAATCCTAATCTTACAAGCAGGCCTTGTAAGGTGTCGGGAAAGGTTGTGCTCTGCTGAAAGTCATTTCTCTATCCATGTATGTGTATCATTGATGCATATGACGTGATGAGAATTGTGTTGTATGGTTGTCAGTAAAACATGCTGTAAGATGGGGAATCAGACAGATATCAGCTCCCCAGAGGCAACAGCAGGCAAAGTAACCAACACCCGGGCAGGGTTTCAAACAACACGTCAAAAACCATTGTCCAGCAAGGGCGATACAATTCAATGGCTCACCTGTATGAGGCCACACCAGAGGAATTGCTCAGCCTGGCCTGGAGACTCAACAATGCCCCCAGACATGCCCGGACTTGTGCTCCCCAAGCACATGGACTGAGGGTCTAAAACAGACAGAGCGGGCACATACTGGGCCCTTCTCCTGACCCCACTTACTCTGCAAGCAACTAAGACACTGAGGTCTGGTCTATACTACCCGCCTGAATCGGCAGGTAGAAATCGACCTCTCGGGGATCGATTTATCGCGTCCCGTCGGGACGCGACAATCGATCCCCGAATCGGCGCTCTAACTCCACCAGCGGAGGTGGTAGTAAGCGCCGCCGACAAAAAGCGGCAGAAGTCGATTTTTCCGCCGTCCTCACAACGGGGTAAGTCGGCTGCAATACGTCGAATTCAGCTACGCTATTCACGTAGCTGAATTTGCGTATCTTAAATCGACTCCCCGCTGTAGTGTAGATGTACCCTGAGAAGAAGACTGAAGACTCCAGCAGGGGAGACTGGCCCAGGTTTAAGGGACAAACCTGTATGTAAGCAGAGTCAGGATGAGCTCTACCCTGACATCTGGTGGTGAATTATGGTGAGTGTGGAAAAGAACTTCAGGGGCTGATCTTGTTTGCATAGGCACACCCACTCGCCTGGCATGAGCCCACGGCAACTCCAAATGGTTACTTTGGCAGCTGTGGGATCCCCAGTTTCGCGTTATTGGGGCAGGAGGAATAAAGTGTTGTTACCCTGATTATGTGAATCAAGGACAATGAAACTGTTTATGTCAGAGGGTCTCTCCATCACCTAAGTAGCACTTGCTAGACAAGGGACATGGGTTCCAACTCCCAGTGAATGGAGAGAAGGTGGGGATAGGTATGTGTACCTGGTGGTATAGACTCCCTTTTGAGGGCCTGGAACAGCAATTGTGCCACCTTCTCTCTTTCCTGTTGAATAGCAGAGCTAATTTTGATTCCATTACAAGTCTAGCTAGAGACTGCAGAGCTGACTTCACTGTGGGCCAACGGTGCACCGGCGTGGGGGTTCCCCTACTACAAGCTGAAATCCCTAAAAGCTAAAATTACTGAGCTGAGATCACTGAATACTGTGTTAACTAGTGGGGGAGCCTGAAGATATAGTGCTAAGTGGCTGGCAGAGCGGAGCAGTTTGTGAGATGGTTGGAAGGGAACGTGGAGCTGAGCAGTTTGTGGGGACAGCTGGAGTGGTTCATGGGATGGCTGCCCCTCTGAATCACAACTCTCTGGCTGCCCAGCTCTGAAGGCGGCAGAGCAGACGTAAGGGTGGCATGGTATGGTATTGCCACCCTTACTTTTGTGCTGCTGCTGGCGGGGTGCTGCCTCCAAATTTCGTGGTGCTCTAGGCAGCTGCATGCTGCGTATGTGGCGCCGGCTCCAGCGGCCAGCCCCATCCTCCTGCCAGCCCCCCTGCTCTGCCCCCACCCTGCCCCATTCAACCCTTCCCCCCAAGCTCCCACCCCTGCTCTGCCCCGCCCCACCTCTTCCTGCCCCTGCTTGACCCCCACCCTGCCCCCATTCCACCCTTTCCCGCAAGCCCCCTCCCCCAAGCAACGCGGCCCGCGGGATTAGCGGGGGTTACTGGAGACGGGCAGAAGGGGTCGGGCCCACCCCCGCACTCACCAGTGGCAGTGGTGGGGAGCGGAGCGACCTGGCTCCAGTCCGCTCCCCCAGCTCCCAGCCACGTTGCTCCGCTTCCACCGCTGGTGAGTTTGGGGTGGGCCTGACCCCTTCCTCCAAGCCCCCTCCCCCAAGCGACAGGGCTGGGAGCTGGGGGAGCGGAGCAGAGCGGGATGGGGCTGGGTTGCTCTGCTTCCCGCTGCCACCGGTGAGTGCGGGGGTGGGGTGGGCCTGACTCCTATTGCCAGCACCAAGCCCCCCGCCTTTTCCCCGCTCTGCCCTGCTGCTGCCCCACACAGCTCCTGCCCCTGTGGCCCTGCAGCCCTTGAGCACAGCCCCCTAAAGATATGTAGGTGCCTAGTGGGATTTTCAGAAGTATTTAAGTGCCTAAACCCCATGACTGAATAGTGCAGGTGCCTAAACTCACTCAGCACCTGTCATGGAATGCTAATCTGTATTATATTATTAAGCCACTAGGTGGCATAGTGTGTAAAATACCCTACTTAAACTAACCTCAGCCATACCTGGCAGAGCGTTAAAGGATCTTATCCTGAACACGTCTGGAGTGTATAAGCAAGCTCCGTAGCCAGTCCAGCTCTGGTACCGAGGAACATGACATGGTGTCAGGAGTAAACGAACAGAAACAGAAGGAAAACACCAGCAAAGGTTGCAGACAGAAAGAACAGCACCAAAGATTGCAGGATCTCATCCACATGCCCTTCTTCAATGCCCCAGAGAACTTCAGCTTTGATAAACCTTCACAATGAAAAGACCAGAAGCAGGATTTTGCATTGCTACCAACCTGCACAAAGAAACTGGAGATATTCAGGTATTATCTTTAATTTATACTATGGGTAAGCAAGCATAGCATATCTTTAAATCCTTTGACTTTATTGAAGACAGTCATAAAGATGGCTATGAAAGGGTTCCACCTATGTTTGATGCATACTTTATACCTCAGAGCAATGTGCTGTATGAAAGAGCACGTTTTCACCAGAGAATTCAAGAACCATAGGAAAATGTTGAATGTTTTCTAAGAGTTCTGCATATATTGGCTGAAAAGTGTGATTTTTGGGAACGCAAATCATGAAAATATCAGGGACTGGCTGGTTATTGGGTTAACAGATGATAACTTTTCACAGCCAGGGTGGCAGGTTTGTAGAAGCCCAGAACCCACCCCCCAAACTCCGCCCCTACCTGCCTAAGGCTCTGGGAGGGAGTTTGGGTGGGGAGAGGAGGTCTGGGGTGCAGGCTCTGGGCTGGGGCAGGGGATTGGGGTGCAGGACGGGTGAAAGGTTGGGCACTGGGAGGGAGTTTGAGGGGGGAGAGGGTGGGAGGGGGTCTGGGGTGCAGGCTCTGGGATGGAGTTTGGGTGCTGGGTGCAGGTTCCAGACTGCAGCAGGAGGTGGGAGTGTAGGAGGGGTGCAGGCTCTGCGATGGAGTTTGGGTGTAGGCTCTGGGCTTGGGCAAGGGGTGGGGGTGCAGGAGGGGGTGCGGGTGCAGGCTTTGTGAGGGAGTTTGGGGGCAGGAGAGGGTGTGTGGGGAGGGAGTCTGGGGTGTAGGCTCTGGGACGGAGTTTGGGTGCTGGGTGCAGGCCGAAGGGGAGTGCAGGCTCTAGGAGGGAGTGGGGGGTGCGGTGCTTACCTGGGGCTACTAGGCAGGGCGGGCCGGGAGTCTCCATGTGCTGCTACCCCCAGGCCCTGCCCCTGCAGCTTCCCATTGGCCACAGCGAGGGGCCGGCAGCCACGTGGAGCAGCCAGGAAGCCGCTCAGCTCCGCTGTGCTGCCGATGGTGAGTGGGGCCCCCGGGCTGTTTTAAATGGCCCAGGGGACGCACACGGCAGGGGCACCCGGGGCGGAAGGCGGGGCTGAGGGAGAGACCCGGCCTCAGACAGCGCTGGAGCTGGGCCCGTGGTGCCCGGGCACCAGGAATATTCCTGGTGCCCAGGCACCACGGGCCCATAGAACTCGACGCCCATGTTCACAGCAGCTACAAATGAAGAGAGATTTACCCTAGTCACAGCTATACAGAGAGCAAAACAGTCAGAATTAGCCAAACAGAACAAAAGGCAGGAGCAATTTGAAAAGCCTGAAGCTAACTCAGAAGCTATAAACAGACACTTGAGTGTTAAAAGTCATGATCATAAAACCCCGGAGGCAAGGAGAGAGAACGCCCGGGCTAAGAGGGACAAATTCCAGCATGCACAAGGTGGGGAAAAGGTCCTATCCCAAGAGATGATGCATGTCCAGCCAGAGGCACATGGTGTAATAACTGCATGAAATATGGACATTCTGCAGCTGTTTGCCACACCAAAGCAGTCAGACAACTGACTCATATTACAGGCAACCAAGAGCCATTGTTTCTGGGATCTATCATGTGTGATGATATAGAGCCTGCCTGGAGAGTGAAACTGAATATTCCTGGCAATGTTGTTGTAACCATGACCGTCCTGGGGTATTAGACAGACAAGGCGGGTGAGGTAATAGCTTTTATTGGACCAACTTACGTTGGTGAGAGAGACGAGCTTTCAAGCTACACAGAGCTCTTCTTTACATCTGGGAAACGTACTCAGAGTGTCACTGCTAAGTACAAAGTGGAACAGACTGTTCCTTTAGCCGGGACACCCTGAATACATTTCCCAGACATGAAGAATTGCTCTGTGTAAGCTCGAAAACTTGTCTGTCTCACCAACTGAAGTTGGTCCAATAAAAGACATTACCTCACCCACTTTGTCTCTTGAATATTTCTGGCAAGACTATTTACTTTAAAATTGACTCTGGGGCTGACCTGACAATCATCTCAGAAGGGACTTACAATCACTTTCAACCTCTCCCAGCGCTGAAGTCACCTGACACAGCTCTGACTAGCCCTGGAGGTATTCGGAACCCCATGGGCCAGTTCACCAGGGAAAGACAAAAGCAATGCATTCAGAGTATCTGCGATCAAAGGATCAGAAACCGCCAACCTCCTCAGCCGTCGCGTGGCAGCCATGATCGGGCTAAGGAGAAAGGTGGAAGAACTTGATGGAGGATTTGATGATATTGGACTTTGGAAAGGAGATCCAGTACCAATCCACGTAAGAGACAATGCTGAACCACACAGTGTGCAAACACCCCTGTGGGCGGTGAAAAGAGACCTTGGAAGAAACTAGCTGCAGATTTATCTGAATTCAGGGGACATTATTACCTGGGCATAGTGGACTATTTTTCCTGGTATACAGAAATAATGTACTTGAAAGACATAAAATGTTGCAGTGTTACTGAGAAACCGAAGTGCTCTTTTGCTCACTGTGGTATTCCAGAACAACGAGTGACAACAGACCACAGTTCACTGAAGCAGAATTTAAGTCCTTCCGAACAAAATATGCTTTTGATCATGTTACCCACAAGCAAATGGAGAGGCTGAGAGAGCTGCACAGACAGCCAAGAAAATCCTACCGCAGGAAGATCCATTCCTTGCTCTTCTGAGTTACAGATCGACTCCAGTGGCGGCTACTGGACATAGTCCGGCCCAGCTCCTGATGTAAGGTGTGAGGCCTTTTTCAGCAGCCGTGAGCCAAGAAGCAGAAAGTCACATCCTCACATTCCTTTCAAACAATGTGATATCAGGCTGCTAAGAAGGAGATCCTGTCCTAATAGCACCCCTATCACCAGATAAAGAAACAGATCTTAAGATGGTTAAAGAAAACTTTGTGTGACAGCATCCAGTCTGGCAAGAAACCACTTATCAGTGGTGGCTGTGAAATCCCTCACTTCTTTGTTTTGTCTTTATGGTCCCCGCTTTTCTATTGTTGATCTGTCTGGTCTCTGTCTGGTTCTTTGATTGTTTCTGTCAACTATGGTGGTGGGATCTGATTGGTTAAAGAATTGTTTTGCAATATATTACGAATGGTTAGAAAATTGTTTAGTAATACTTCAGTAAAATGACTGGTTAAGGTGCAGGATTCCAGTTTCACTCTATAAAATGGGGTCCAAAAGGAAGTTCTTTGGAACCATCTCCAGGGCACAGCCCCAAAGATCAGAGCTACCAGACCACAGCACCCTGCCAATCACACTGCGCAGAAACTGGAGTCCCCAGATGACCTGCTCCTGACTGGCCAGCAGGAAAAGTTCATCTGCCTCATGGGAGTGGTGAGCGCTGTATGCTCAGTGTGTGCATTCTGATGTGGTGACTGTTAATAACTAGAGGTTAAAGCTATTGCTGTGTAAGGCTTTTTAACTGGGAAAAGACCCCGTAAACCCACAGACGATTACGCCCTGAGCCCTAGGAACTGGGAAAGGGTGGGGCCTTGACACGGGTACGCCTGGAGCCCACGGAAGAGTAAAGGTGGGTTCCCCAGAGTGTGCAGGGGTGGCAGGTTTGTATAATTTTTGGTGTTGCCCAGAATGGGTCCAAGTCCTGTGTGCTGCCCCCCCTCCACCTGCCTAAGGCGCTGGGAGGGAGTTCGGGTGCAGGCTCTGGGCTGGGGCAGGGGGTTGGGGTGCAGGAAGGGATGTGGGGGGCAGGATCTGGGAGGGAGTTGGGGTGTGGGGTCTGGGCTGGAGCTGGAGGACGGGGTGCGGGGGGCAGGCTCTGGGAGGGAGTTGGGGTGTGGGGTCTGGGCTGGGGCAGGAGGACGGGGTGCGGGGGGCAGGCTCTGGGAGGGAGTTGGGGTGTGGGATCTGGGCTGGGGCAGGACGGGTGCGGGGGGCAGGCTCTGGGAGGGAGTTGGGGTGTGGGGTCTGGGCTGGGGCAGGAGGACGGAGTGCGGGGGGCAGGCTCTGGGAGGGAGTTGGGGTGTGGGGTCTGGGCTGGGGCAGGAGGACAGGGGGCGGGGGGCAGGCTCTGGGAGGGAGTTGGGGTGTGGGGTCTGGGCTGGGGCAGGAGGACAGGTGGCGGGGGCAGGCTCTGGGAGGGAGTTGGGGTGTGGGGTCTGGGCTGGGGCAGGAGGACAGGGGGCGGGGGGCAGGCTCTGGGAGGGAGTTGGGGTGTGGGGTCTGGGCTGGGGCAGGAGGACGGGGTGCGGGGGGCAGGCTCTGGGAGGGAGTTCAGTTGCAGGCTCTGGGCTGGGGCAGGAGGACGGGGTGCGGGGGGCAGGCTCTGGGAGGGAGTTCGGGTGCAGGCTCTGGGCTGGGGCAGGGGGTTGGGGTGTGGGAGAGGGTGAGGAGTGCAGCGCTTATCTCAGGCGGCTCCCAAAAGCAACCTGCACCCCCCCTGTAGCAGCAGCTCCTAGGCGGGGGGCCGGAGGGGTCTCCACGCACCGCTGTCCGCAGGCACCGCCCCCGCAGCTCCCATTGCTGCAGTTGGGCAGAGTCGGGCACTCGGGGTGGAGACAGTGTGAGGAGACACATAGACACACCCCACAGGAGCGTGCCAGCCACTTCCGGAAGCGGAGCAGGTGGCCAGGAAGCCGCCTTCGCCCCGTTGCATTGCTGGTGGTGGCAGTGGGGGCCCTGGGTCCTTTTAAATTGCCTGGGAGCGGTAGGCGGGGCTGGGGGAGAGATCTGGCCCCGAACTTTGGTGGAGCCGGGCCCCTGTGCTCTCATATTGGTGGAGCACGGGCACCACGGGCCCATGGAACTCGCTGCCCCTGAGAGTGTCTGTAACAGAGACTTTTGTGCGGGTAAGACTGATGGGAAGACAAAACAGAACTACTGTTCCAACTTCGGCAAAGAACCTCTCTCCAGACATGAAGAGAGCAGTCCCACTACAAGAGCTTATGAACGCTTTTACAACAGACGTCACTCCGAGAACTGCTGGGTCTCAAACCCGGTGACCGTGTTCGTGTCAAACTGGAGGGAGAAAAGGGATGGACAACTAACTGCAGCTGTCGTAAAATAAAAAGAATTCCGTGCCCAGCTCATGTGACTGAGACTGCCAGTGAAGAGTTAAATAGACACGGTCGGCATCTGCAGTTTGTTACTGAGAAAGAACAATCAACAGGCCAAACGCTACAGATTGTAGGTGCAGAACAAGACGCCAAAGATTCAAGGATTCCAAACCGACCCCAGCCAGTCATTGCCGCTAGCAGCCGGCCAGATGACCAAGTCGTTACGCATTCAGGTCGTGAAGTTAGAAAACCAGCACGATTCAGAGACACTGACCAGCCTGATCCGAACTGAACTTGAAAGAGAGCGCGACAGTGTAAATATTGTGTGGGGTAGGAAGGCAGAATTTACAGGGGCAGATGTAATAGGTTGCTAAAGTGTGTTATACTGTTCAGCCACAAGGTGGTGCTCTGTGTCAAATGGAGATATCCCATCTCCTAAAACTGGAAGGGACCTTGAAAGGTCATCAAGTCCAGCCCCCTGCCTTCACTAGCAGGACCAAGTACTGATTTTGCCCCAGATTCCCAAGTGGCCCCTGTGACGTTGTGCAGTCTATATGGTTTTATAAAAACTTGATAATAAGTCAATATAATGTAACTGAGCTGGTTTTAGAGAAAATACGGTAATAAGTGAATGTAACGTAACTGGGATATGCTTCATGCAAAAGGTCTCTTGTAAGGTATCATTACAAAGTTTATAATCTACTGAGTGTGATCATCTGATTTGTATAAATGTACCACTCTTGTATCTAAAACTAGAAATATAAAATGTAACTCTGAGGGCCTATTGTAATTGTGTAAAGTGTGGACCATTAAGGATGGTTTGGAATCTTGATGACTCCCATTGTCTGCAGATGGCTGTATTTACCTGTGAGTCTTCCTGTATATGTGTGTGCTGGCAAGTGAGTAATGAAGTCTTGCAGTGACATGTGATCATGTCACCTGAACTGGAATCCATCTTTAACCTGGTGCTTTTCCAGTGACGGGGGGTGGAAACCCAGAGAGACAAAGAGTTCCCGCCTTATGCAAAAGATATATAAAGGGGGGAAGAGAACAGAGAGGGGAGGAGCCATCATGAAGAATCCCCTAGCTACCACCTGAGCTGCAACAAGAGCTGTACCAGGGGACAGGATTGTGCCCAGGCCTGGAAGATGTCCAGTCTGAGAAAAACTTACTGAAACATCTCTGAGGGTGAGCTTATCTGTATTTAGTTTGATTAGGCATAGATTTGCGCATTTTATTTTATTTTGCTTGGTGATTTACTTTGTTCTGTCTGTTACTACTTTGAACCACTTAAATCCTACTGTCTGTATTTAATAAAATCACTTTTTATTTAGTAATTTACTCAGAGTATGTATTAATACCTGGGGGAGCAAACAACTGTGCATATCTCTCTATCAGTGTTATAGAGGGCGAACAATTTCTGGGTTTGCCCTGCATAAGCTTTATGCAGGGTAAAACGGATTTATCTGGGTTTAGACCCCATTGGGAGTTGGGCATCTGAGTGCTAAAGACAAGCACACTACTGCGAGCTGTTTTCAGGTAAACTTGCAGCTTTGGGACAAGTGATTCAGACCCTGGGTCTGTGTCTGGAGCCAGACGGGAGTGTCTGGCTCAGCAAGACAGGGTGCTGGTGTCCTGAGCTGGCAGGGAAAACAGAAGCAGGGGTAGTCTTTGCACATCGGGTGGCAGCTCCCAAGGGGGTTTCTGTGATCCAACCCGTCACAGCCCCCTCAAGGATTGAACTCACAACCCTGGGTTTAGCAGGCCAATGCTCAAACCACTGAGCTATCCCTCCCTTATGCTAACCTCAGCCAGACCCCACAGTACATTCCAGGATCTGATGATGAACACAGCTGGAGTGGAGAAGCAGTGGGTGAAAGCTGGATTCAGGTCGAAGAGGAAAGGCCGGTCGCTGAAAGGCAGGAATCTCTCTTCTGTAGTAGGAATTCATTAAGTTAGGCTTGAATAAAGACTGGGAGTGGATGGGTCATTACATAAAGTAAAAACTGTAGTCCACGAAAGCTTATGCTCTAATAAATTTGTTAGTCTCTAAGGTGCCACAAGTACTCCTGTTCTATTTCCCCATGTTCATTTTTCCCCTACTGTTACTCAGACCTTCTTGTCAACGGTCTGAAATGGGCCGTCCTGATTATCACTACGAAAGTTTTTTTTTTCCTGCTGATTATAGCTCACCTTAACTGATTCCTCTCGTTATAGTTAGTATGGCAACACCCATTGTTTCATGTTCTCTGTGTGTACATATATAGCGTCCTACTGTATTTTCCACTCCATGCATCCTATGATGTGGGTTTTAGCCCACGAAAGCTTATGCCCAAATAAATGTGTTAGTCTCTAAGGTGCCACAAGGACTCCTGTTCTTTGTGTAGCAGGAATGTTACAAGACATGGAGAAGCGTAAGTCACTTAGGAGGGTCTGGAAACTTGGGCTGAAGTTGACTGTATTTATCCCAGATATTCCCAAGCCAGGAATGCAGCTGGGGCAGCCATCACAGCATCCTCTGGCTTCCCACTAGCCCTGGCCCACGGTGCAGCTCATGGAAGCTTCTCGGCCTGACACTGCGCTTCCTCGCCTTCTACAGCAGAGGTCACTGTGTCCCAGTGGTGTGACCTGGCAGTAGGCCAGGGATGCTGAGACGAGAGAGTGGATGGGATTTGAGAAATCACTGCTGATGGCTTTCAGAGGGAACTGCTCAAGGCCCTGAGACATCCCCCAGCAGTTTTCATCAGAGCAGAGGGGTTAGCTGTGTTTTTTTCTCCCCTTCCCCCTCGGAAAGCCCTGCTCCAGGAATTGCAGGCTACCTCCCAAAAGTCTCAATTGGATACAGGGTTCTTATTCACGGCCTTCTTTAAACTGTTGTTGTGCAGTGTTAAACAGCTTCCATGTTCCACCCCAGAAGTGACTGCATTGCATCAGTCGGTGAAGTGATTCCTCAGGCCAAATAATCAGTGTGAGAGTCCAGTGGTCCCGCTGTGTTTCAAGATCTGCTTTATTCTGCATTGGGCTCCAACAGGCAGCCTCTGGTGCATGACAACAAGCGTTTCCAGCACCCCGCCCAGACTCTCTGCTTGGGGAGCTCAGCCCTTAAAGGCATGACCTCCCCTCCCCCCCTGCCCAAACACCACAGAGCGATTTGCAAATATTTTGTTAATACAAATTGCAAGTTTGCTTTGGGGCTATTCCTCGTGCCACACAGAGATGCACTTTAATACTACGACATTTAGGAACTTTAGCAAAACTAAAGGTATTTGTTATTCACAAGTGTTCAGAACACCACGGGTTTGTTCATGAAACCTGCAAGTTTCACAGGTTTTAGCTTGACTGATGAATCATCTGGAAACTCGTACTGGAAAGTTTTTTGTCTCCCATTATTTGCTGTTTTTCATTTGTTCGTCTCGTGTTTAAAACGTTGCAGACATCTGCTCAGGGAGCACTAGCAATACCATGTGATTTAGGTGACCAGTCACAGACCACGAAGAGCGAGCCGTGGCCAGGACCCGCTGGCAAGTAATCCATTGTTTGCCATTGGTGTGCGTAAGCTCAGTGCCAACTATTTATGAGTAGAAGTCAGTACTGGGTCATGGACAATTTGTGAACAGAAAGACGGGCCAAATGAATCAGAACCTATTTCCAGCAACTCATGCGTCCAGCTCAGCTTGTGTGTCTAGTTTATAAAGGTCTTTGGTGGGACTCTGCAGGGAGACTCAGCTGAGAGAGACACATGGCAGAATGCGACAGAGGGTCCTGTGGCACCTTATAGTCTAACAGATGTTTTGGAACATAAGCTTTCGTGGGTGAATACCCACTTCCTCAGACGCATGTGGTGGAACTTTCCAGGGGCAGGTATAAATATGCAAACAAGAATCAGTCTAGAGATAACGAGGTTAGTTCAATCAGGGAGGATGAGGCCCTCTTCTAGCAGTTGAGGTGTGAACACCAAGGGAGGTGTTGGCTAGCCATTCACAGTCTTTGTTTAATCCTGAGCTGATGGTGTCCAATTTGCAAATGAACTGAAGCTCATTTGCAAAGACTGATTCTTGCCTGCATCTTTAGACCTGCCTCTGGAAATTTCCATTACATGCATCTGACGAAGTGGGTATTCACCCACAAAAACTTATGCTCCAATACGTCGGTTAGTCTATAAGGTGCCACAGGACTCGTTGTTGCTTTTTACAGATCCAGACTAACACGGCTCCCCCTCTGATATCTGACATGGCCGAATGTAACGATTGCCCCTTGACATAGGGTGAGTTCGAGATTGCAGAGCACCTCACTTCTAGCCAGTCCCAGGGAGTAACACAGCTGCGTTAGCAACTCAGCTACTGCACCGCCCCCGCTCTCTGCAGGAGTCACTCCAGAGCTGTGGTTCTCAACCTATTTACCACTGTGGGCTGCATGTGGCCCACAATGTGTTCTGTGGGCCGCATCCAATACTACCTCTATGGCCCTGAGGATGTCACATGGGCTGCAAGTGGCCCGTGGGCTGCAGGTTGAGAACCGAGACTGCCAGAGAAGACCGTGATTGCGGAAGTGTGGTGCTGACTGAATCCCTTTGCATCGCGCAGTATGTTAGTTGTGGCTCTGCCAGGCTCCAGATCAGTCAGGAGTTGGGTGAGGGCGCGTAGCTGTCTGTGTGGTTATATATCCCCATAAGCTTTTTTAGGGTCAAGAACCTTTTCTAGGACTAAAGCCCTGGTAGTGCAGTTCCTAGCTGGTGGAAAGAGCGTGAGGAAACCAGCTCTCCGGCCATTTCACCCCCACAAATTGCTTCCTACGAGTGAAACAAAAAGATCCTGGAGTTTGTGTGTTTCCCCCACAGGGTATCCGCATTCCTGCACAATCCAAAGCCGCAGCCCCCGTGACGGAGATAGACCCCTACAACAGATACAGGGGGTGTGACAAAGTGGGAACTTTCTTAATGTTTTGCATGGAATATGGCGTGTGCCTCAGTTTCATAGAATCATAGACTCATAGAATCTCAGGGTTGGAAGGGACCTCAGGAGGTATCTAGTCCAACCCCCTGCTCAAAGCAGGACCAATCCCCAACTAAATCATCCCAGCCAGGGCTTTGTCAAGCCGGGCCTTAATCATCCCCGCCGCTTCCCCGGGGCTCCCGCGGCTATGTAAGGGGCCGGGGCGGTAGAAGCAGGGGAGCCCCTGCCCTGCCCTGCCTGCAGCCAGCCCCTGCTGGACTCTCTGCCCGCACCAACACCCACACCCCGCACCCCCTGCCCTGCCCGCAGCCAGCCCGTCTCCAGCCAGCCCCGCACCCCCTGCCCGCAGCCAGCCCCTGCCGCACCCCCTGCCCTGCCTCCAGCCAGACTCTACCTCCAGTCAGCCCCTGCCCTGCCTCCAGACAGCAATGTACGTAATATATAATTTTGTTGTTATTTATATAGTTATGGAAAGTAAATAATACATGGAAGAAATGAAAGAGGTTTTTTTACGTGTTTTTGTTTTTTAGTCATCCCTGCCGGGGCCCCGCCGAAAATGTTCGAATTGGGCCCCGCACTTCCTAAAGCCGGCCCTGGCTGGGAGTCAGTGCTGGCTGCGGAGGGGGGGTGCGTGGCCCCGTTGGGGGCGTGTGGGGAGCGTGGAACAGGGGGGCTGAATGCTCCAAGGTCAGACCCAGGAGGCGCTGTAGCCAAGGGGGCTTGCCCTGGTGAGCGCGCGCCCTGAGGGGTGTCACACTGCCCCAGGGTCCTGCGGGGCCCCCCCGAGAGCGGTGCCAGGGCCCTGAGCCTGGGCACCCGTGACAGGAGCGATGAATACAGCTCAGTACAGAAACTACAACGTGTCTCACTGGCCGCAGAGGGCTGGGAAAAGGCTGACAGCTCCTCTCCTCAGAGCGATACTCTCCCACTCCTGCAAACATAGCAAGGAAGTAACGGAGCTTCTCCCTGAGGAGCAGGGGGCCAGCCCGGCTTCCAGCCAGCGGCTCTGGCCAGCAAGCCATCGCTGGTTCACCACCGGCAAGAGCAGGTCTGACGAGATTTGGTGGGTCCCTGAATAAGCCCGACTCCTACAGCTAGGCTCCGACTGTCAGGGGGTGCCATGCAGGAGACAATCCAGTCTCAGCAGTGGTATCAATGTCACTTCCCAGTGAAAGGCACAGACTTCACAATGGGGAGAAGAGGAATAAAAGCTTGTTTGAGACACCGTGTCCAGGTTGTAAAATTTTATTTTACAGGGAGGTCGTACTGGGCACTAGCAAGTTATAGACAGGCCCAGCTGTGCTTCGTGTCCAGTACCTTAGACAGAACTATCCAGCTACACTTGTTTTTCCTGTTTGGGTGGTCGCCTGCCCTGGTCTGCACATGGTTCTGTCAGAGCTGTCAGAGGAAGGGTCTCTCCCTTCTTCCCTCCCCTAGGAGGCCAATTCCAGAGCAACCATCACTGCCCACCTCACTCTGCCATCTGGGTCCCTTTGCCACTGTCAATCTTCCCATGCATTAGGATTTCAAATGGCTCATTACAAACTCCTTTGGGAGGGGTTAGAGCAGGGGTCCCCAGAGTGCAAGCACAGTTCTTTGCCTAATGTAGTCAGTACATAGTCATCCTCAGCTTGACTACACCCAGTGCAGACTGCATGGCCTGCTAGGGGTCCAGCATGCAATGGTGGTCTTGCTTGGCACTCAGACAGAGTGTCTGGAGGCCACATCCATGTTGTCATGATGAAGAGGGCTACATTCTGCTCCACTCTGCTGCGTGTTGGCGCAGGCTGCTGGCAAGCTGCCAGCGGGACAGTGCCCCTGGAAAGACGTCCAGGAGCATCCAAAGAGTGAATCTGGTCTCATTGCCTGCCAAAGGGATTTTGGTCTCCTGCCTAAACCTTCTGAGCTAATGGGGTCTCTGACTGTATGTTGACTTCTACTAATCTGAAGGCTTGAAGCACCACAGCCAGCTGCAAACAAATGCCTTTCAGGATGTCGATGAGAGGGTAAGTCAGGTTCCGGACACTGCAAAGGACATTCAACAGGAATAGCAGCAGGGGCTGCAGGAGGCTGTTAAACACGGCGACCAAGAAGGGCTTAAGAATGTGATCGCCTGCTGTTGTCAGCAGGCCCACCACCAAGACCTGGAGGGAGAAGATGGATTTTGGTTAGTTGCTTGTTTTTGCTGAATATATTCACCAGCCAGCAGGATGTACTGTATCCGGCTGTGCAGTGGAACTGCTGAGTTTATGAAGAATCCGTGCAGGGCAGTCCACTAACAAGGACCCTGTTAACAGACCAACCATTGGGGTTGACCGTATCCAGATACAAGCTCAGGCTGGAGGGAAGTTCTCCAGGCTGAGAAGGGGGACAGCAGCCAGAAGAGGCCAAGAGATTGAAGGGCAGAGAGAACAGTAGAGAAATCTCCATTTCTCCCCACCACAGAAAACGGTAGCCTCTGTGTACTAGAGATCAGAAAAATCCAAAGTCAGAACAAAGCTGAAACTTCCCCAGGTATTATAGAGCATTGGTAACCGCAGTAGGGGTTAAGATGAAAACCAGCTTCCCATTACAAGTCTGGTTTTCAACCCCTCAATGCAAATTCCCCCCAAAAGGAGCTGATCCTCTTTACCGGACACATTTCATCCCAGGGTAGAATCTGACTGAAGTACTGCAAGGGAATCGGGAGTTTTATTCTTAGTGCTGTAAACATTTTTCCATTTTTGACTCTGAGAAATTTCAACCCTTTCCTAAGCTTTGGCTCATCCATCTCCAAAACGGCTGGGCCTCCACCCTCCAGAGCCGCTTTGTTCACTGAGCAGAGGCACCTTTTGGTATCTGGAGAAGTGACGGATTTATAGAATCATAGAATATCAGGGTTGGAAGGGAGTCAGATCAGGAGTCATCTAGTCCAACCCCCTGCTCAAAGCAGGACCAACTCCAACTAAATCATCCAATTGCAGGGTTTTGTTTGAGAATTTCTTAATGTTTGTGAGATTCTTTCTAATCTGCATGTCACTGTCTAAACAACCTGGTGGATCAAGATACTAGTCTTCCTTTAACTCCTTTTCTGGAAAGCAGGGAGAGCTTCCACGCAGGCCTGTTTGCTTGTCTTAGATGGACAGTTCTTTTATGAATCAATTTCTTTGGTTCCCCAAACCAACCATGCAGGTAAAATTAGCTGAATGTTGGAGGTCCCTGAGCCCTCCAATTCCTAGAACACACCCTTCTCTCAAAGGGACGAGGAGTTCCAGAAGCGTCTCAGACTTTGAGAACGTTCCTGAGGCTATGCAGCAAAGGCCACTGGCCTCAGAAGCCAGGGGCTCTACAGGGGTTATCCTCTTTTCTATATAGAAAAGTAAGTTGTGCTCCCTGAAGGCCAACGTATCTCTGGATCCCATTTACTTCGCCCCCTCCGCTGGGAGTTGTTGACTTCACTCTTTAGGCTAGGGCTTGGTTACAAAGGAACCAGCACTTATAGAAGGAGAAAGAGGGATACATACACCCCTCATAGAAGATCTACTGCAAGAGGGTCTGCTCAAGGAAAACCTCTCCCCACTGAGATGGTAGAGGCTCCACCAGCCACACTGCTTCACTCACACAGAATCCAGCCCTCTCACGCATACCCAAAGAGCACAGAAGAGCATGTTTTGATTAGAGTTTGGCAATTACTTAAAAGAAGCCATGTTGATAAAGCAGAGTCAGGACTTTCATTTTTGAGGAGTTTTCCATTTCTCCTCCTCATCCACCCACAAACCTAAAGTCACCCCCTGTAGTATCAGTTCTAGTCTCCTAGGAAGGTTCTAGAGAACATCCTGTTTCCTTCAGAGGACTGAAGGTGTGCCCACCTCTACCAATACAGTCCTACATTATGTCTGGGTGGACTATGGTTTTAAATTGAGTTGGGATAGGCCAAAGGCATGTGACCAAAAAGGATGAGGTCACAAGAAAGAAGAGCTAGTGTGTTAAACTTATAATGACTGTTTGAAATACCGGTGTTCTCTTATTTAAGGTTTGGGCTAGAGTAACAGAAATAAAACACAGTTAATTGGGTACCAGGTGCAGTAAATAATTGGATATATAAGAAATTCTTTCATCTGGCCTTAGCTAAGATCCGATAGTTGACAATGACATCGCTTGGTTGTTAAAGTGTATAGAAAAGTAAACTCTTAAAGGGTTCTTTGCAAATACCTGCCTGACCACACTGGAGCCGACCCATACGGGTCTACGCACCCTGGGGTTAGCCCATTTGTAAGTATCTTGCTCAAATGCTTGTAAATGTTTTGTTACTAAATGTTTGGATTTACTAAATTGCTTATTAGTTAGGTATGTTTAGAGCAATTTCGGTCCCTAGATTTAACCAAGGAATGTAAGGTTAAATCAGTGTCATGGTCATACCCAGCATCGATGATGAAGGAACACTACCATACAATCTGATCCTCCTAGGCTGCTACCAGCGGTGCCTTTCTAGGAGCAGGGAGGCCAGTGGAGCTCTGGGAAGGGCACTACTCACCTGGAACACTGACTTGCCGAGAAAGCGGACCAGCTCAATAAGGAAAATGAGGACCACGTTCACCAAGATCCTCAGCAGGCCAAAGAATTCCCTCAGGTTTTGCTGAATCACCTTCTCAGAGCTGCCAAACGGAGAGGAAACAAAGGTTCTTACACTGGCCGGAAAGACCAAGTGGCTCTTTGGGAATGAATCGTGCTAGCTCTGCCCTGGATGTTATGTCAACATAGAACTATTGTAAGAGTAAAATGACCCCCAAACCCCACCTAGCCAAACTAGGGGCCAACGCGGAGCTTGAAGAACCCCTTCCCCCAGCCTGCCTTTGATAGAAATGTCAGGCTGGAAGGGACCTTGAGAAGTCAAGTCCAGCCCACCGCACTGAGGCAGGACCAAGTGCACCTAGACCTTCCCTGACAGGTGTTTGGCCAACCTGTTCTTAAAAACCTCCAATGACAGGGATTCCACAAACACCCTAGGAACCCTATTCCAGAGCTTAACTGCCCTTAGCGTTAGAAAGATTTCCTAATAGCGAACCCCAATCTCCCTTGCTGCAGATTAAGCCCAGTAGTGCTTGTCCTACCTTCAGTGGACTTGGAGAACAACTGATCAGATCCCCCCTGTCGTCTTGTCTCAGGACTAAACAGGCCCAGTTTTTTAACCTTTCCTCACAGCTCAGGCTTTCTAAACCTTTGATCGTTTTTGTTGCTCTCCTCTGGACTCTCTCCAACTTGTCCACATCCTTCCTAAAGGGCAGCACCCAGCACTGGGACCCAGAACTCCAGCCAAGGCCTCACCAGTGCCAAGCAGAGCAGGACAATGACTTCCCGTCTCTTCCATACATTTCCCTACCTTTCCAGGGCAGAGTTGAGGCCGGCGGGAAGGGGCTGGGGAAGAAGACACCCTTGCACTGCTACTGCCTTCACCGTACCAAAGAAGTGGAAAGGGTCCAGAGAAGAGCAACAAGAATGATTAAAGGTCTTGAGAACATGACCTATGAAGGAAGGCTGAAAGAATTGGGTTTGTTTAGTTTGGAAAAGAGAAGACTGAGAGGGGACATGATAGCAGTTTTCAGGTATTTAAAAGGGTGTCATAAGGAGGAGGGAGAAAACTTGTTCACCTTAGCCTCTAAGGATAGAACCAGAAGCAATGGGTTTAAACTGCAGCAAGGGAGGTCTAGGTTGGACATTAGGAAAAAGTTCCTAACTGTCAGGGTGGTTAAACACTGGAATAAATTGCCTAGGGAGGTTGTGGAATCTCCATCTCTGGAGATATTTAAGAGTAGGTTAGATAAATGTCTATCACGGATGGTCTAGGCAGTATTTGGTCCTGCCATGCGGGCAGGGGACTGGACTTGATGACCTCTCGAGGTCCCTTCCAGTCCTAGAATCTATGAATCTATGAATCTATAAGTGCAATTCTCAGGGCCACTAGTCAACGGTTCGTTCATTTTAGAAGGGAAAATAAATCATTCGAGACAGCTGCAGGCGGGGACTTCCCACAGGACAGCGAGTGCCGGTTACCTTTCTGCCAGCTTCATCATGTAGGCCTGCTCGTGATCTTTCTTAGGCTGGTAATAACGTCTGTTCCCATAGTCAAAGCAGTACATGCGGCTGAAAGAGCCAAAAGCGACACAGTGAACACCCCCAGCGTTGACGTCTGACACTGAGAGCTGTCAGAACGGGCACCCCAGAGGCTCCAGAGCCACCATTACCAACACACAGCTTTGCACACGAACTCTGGATGGACTGGGGGGAAGCTATATGCGGTGGGCACCACAAGGATGGCCACAGACAATGCTATTCATGGAGGGGAGTGTGCCCTCTACTGGCAAAACAGAGAAGTGCTCTGGCAAGGCCCTGTGCACAGAATTTTTTGTCCAAAAGGTTTTCCTGACTAGCTTTAACAAACATCTGCTTTAATGGTGATTATCTGAAAAGTGAGCGGGCGGGGGGCAGGGGGAGAGTTCCACGGTACTGTCCCTCAGTGACTCACAGTGTATTCAGTTTACGAGTAAAGATGTTTCCCACCCCCGCACCCACCCCGCAACTACCAGCTGTGCAAAGTTCCCTTATATCAGAGTCAAGCTGGGCTCTTTCCATCCCATGTCCAACGGTTCTACAGGCCGAATTATGTTTTCAGTGACATCTGGGCCACTCCTTTAGCTGCTTGCACAGGTGTAACTGTCTGGAACTTAGCAAACAATTCTGTGGCTGACACCTGAGAAGGAAAAGACTCCAGCTTGCTCGTCCCTAGCACATTGGTAAAAATAAAAAGCACCACAAAAATGTGCAGCCAGAAGTCTGAACATCCAAAAGGAGCAGCCCCGTTGTGTAGTATGTTACCACTTTTACAGTCGCTTTGCAGAGGAGAACGACACTTTCAATCACCTTTGTCTGCACTGCTGAAGGTACAATTTGGCAAAATACAAACTGAAGAAATGATTGCCGATTGGATGGGACATGGAAGGCCCTGGAGCTCAAAGCTTTGCCAGCCCCTTTTTCAGACACTGCTGTGGTCACCTCTCTGGGGTGGATCATGGTAGCTGGTTAACAGAACACAGCAAGAGTTTAGAGCAGGAAATGGGGGGGGGGAAAACCCCAAAACTTTCCAGTTGAAAGTGCCGGTGAAGTTTGAGGGCTGGTCTACACTACAGTTACGTCAGCTTAACCACATTGCTGAGGGCTGTGAAAAACATCACGTCCCTGCGATGCAATTAAGCCAACCTATGCCCCCTTGTAGATACTGCTAGGCTGGCAGAAGAATTCTTCCATCGACATCGCTACTGCCTCTCGGAGAGGTGGATCTACTCCAGGGACGGAACAACCCCCTCCAGGCGCTGCAGTGAGTATAGTAAACGCCTGTGCTACAGAGCTGCAGCTGTACCACCGTCCCGTTTCTAGTCTAGACCTACTCTTAGAGCTTGGCTACACTTGCGAGTCAGCCCCGGGCACTATAACTCCTGCGTTGTCCACACTGGCACGACACTTAGAGCGCCTGGACACTGCAGCTGGAGTGCTCCTGGTAATCCACCTCCACGAGAAGCACAACGCTTGCTGCGCCCAGGGCCGGCTCTGGCTTTTTGCCGCCCCAAGCAAACAAAAAACAAAAAAACAAAAAACCAACCCTGCGGGGAGGCCGGAGCAGCAAAGCAAAACAAAAAAACCGTGCGGGGCGGCCGGAGCCAGGGTGCAGGGGGACTCCCTGCGCTGCAGACGTGCCCCGGGCAGCACAGTGTGTGCCCCGGCTACTGGGGGGGAGGGAGCGGGGAAGAGAGAGAAGGGGGCGGCCAGGGCTTCCTTCAGCAGGGCGCTTGCCACTCGGCCTCTCCCGCCGCGCCGCCTGCCAGGAGGGCTTTGCCCACTCGGCCTCTCCTGCCGCGCCGCCTGCCAGGAGGGCTTTGCCCACTTGGCCTCTCCCGCCGCGCCGCCTGCCAGGAGGGCTCCGCACCGCTCTGGTTGGCGGGGAGGGAAGGACACGGGCTGCCCTGCCGGGCTTGCTGCAGACCTGGCACCGGCTGGGGCAGACGGAGTGCGCAGCCCGCTCCCAGCAGGGCGCTCCCCTCCTCTGCACCGCCGCCCCCTACAGAGTGGCCGAAGCGGCAAACCAAAAAAAAACCAAATCTGCGGGGCGGCCGGAGCAGTAAAGTGCAAAAAAAAAAAAAAAAAAAAAAAGGATTGGAGGGAAGCTGCCCCTTAGAATCTGCCGCCCGAAGCACGAGCTTGCTCGGCTGGTGCCTGGAGACGGCCTGGCTGCGCCCCGGCTGAAATGCCCGGGTGTCAGTGTGGACGATGTGTTGCATTAGTGCACTGTGACTGGCCCCCGTAAACGTCCCATAATCCCCTGAAGTCAAGTGGCCACTCTGGTCTTTGTTTTGAACTCGGCTGCAGGCGTGCGGATATCCCCTTTGAAAGCTCCGTTTCTGACAGCCGGCTGCTTATCGGCTCCGGGACAAAGCAAACCATTACTGTGGAATGCTGCTGCTGCAGAGGCAGAGGTGTGTGTGTGTGTGTCTGTGTGTGTGTGTGTGTGTGTGTGTGTGTGAGGGGGAGGGTGGTGGGGGCTGATGTCAGGGTTTCCCCCTTCCCCCCACTGCTGTCTGAATTTACAAGACAGCACGCTGACACTCTCTGCCCCGCAAAACACACAGTCTCTCCCCCCACATACACACAACACACTCCCTGTCACATTCCACCCCCCCCCCCCATTTGAAAAGCATGCTGCAGCCACGTGCACACTGGGACAGCTACCACAATGCACTGCTCTCTGGGGCGTTGCAAGAGCTGCTAATGTGGCCACGCCAGTGCGCTTGCAGTGACAGTGTGAACACATGGCAGCGCTTTCCCTGCTGCGGTCTCCGAGGGCTGGTTTAACTCCCGGCGCTCTACAGCTGCAAGTGTAGCCACAGCCTTAGGTAGAAAAAATACGCTAACCCACGTTGGGGTGTGGCCGGGACAGCAGGATTAATACCCCTGTTACTGCGAGAAGTGCTCTACAGCTTTAGAACCCAGATGTGACAGGAACAGCCTGGGAATCTGTCTGTGTGCACTTATGAATTCCAGTTGGATTTTACCCATATACCCTTATGGGGGCTGTTTGCTGCATTACACCTCTTGTGTTAAAAGGAGGGGAACTGGGCCTCTGCCCTGAATGGGACAAACTTCACAGACCATCAACAGTTGCCCTAGCAGGACAATGGAGACTCCTTGGAAGGACTTTTGACTTGCTAATGACTTATCAGATCCACCCCCTCTAAAACAAAGGGTGTATGGAGGTGAACCTATCACAGCTGGGGTCCAAGGTCTCACACTGGGGCTCATGACCAAACTGCTTATAAGCCAGAGTGCTTCTGTGAGTGCTTGAGCAGAGAGAGCCCAGAAGCAGAAGACTAGGCAGCAGGAGAGAGGGTGCAGAAGAATTTGGGATTCCCTGGGAAGACACTGACTAAAACCCAAAGGATCCTCTGGAAGGGTGAGGAAACTGAGGCAGGTCCTTGCATGCAGGTGTTTGTTGTTTCTTATAGATCTGTGTATCTCTTGTGCTCTCTCTAATAAAATGAAAGTGTGTGTGTTTAGCAACTCCTTTGCAGAGTCTGCGTGTTGCTTGCTCAGGGCGCGCCTACACTAAAAAATGAAGTCGACTTAAGTTCGGTCGACCTACAGCTACAGCAGTAATTAAATCAGCGCACACCGCGCTCCTTCTGTTGGTGATGTGCGTCCTCACCAGGAGCGCTTGCACCAACTTCAGTGGCACATCGTGGGGCACTGACAGGCAATGTAAGCAACTCAATGGCCACTTAGGTCAATGTAGTTAGATCGATGCAGTGTCCAAGTGCTACGTCTCTCACAGAGGTGGAGTTATTAGTCTAGTGGGCAACTTACATCAGCGTGAGCAACGTTACAGTGTAGACGCTTACGGAGGTCGGTTGTTGTAAGCTGCCTTACATCAGCCGAACTCTGTATTGCAGACCAGGCCTCAGACTGTCCCATAGTTCCACAAACCGGAGGGTCCAAAGCTTTTGTGGAACTCTGGGAGCAAGTACTTGCTACTGGGGAGTTTGGGGAGAGCAGCGCTAGTTTCAGGGCCAAGGGGTCCCCACTGCCAAAAGGGGTGTCAGACATGGGGGCTGCACCTGTAGTGCCTGACTAGAGGTTCAAAGCCAGAGAGACAGTACCTAAACTTCATCAAGCCCTTGCAAGCCAAAAGCCTGTGGGACCCAAGGTTTGGCTGCAGGACAGCAGCCTCCCTCAGGAAGGGAGCTCATCTAGGGATGTGACACCACATATGGTCAGGACATAAGTTATGCATCATCTGAAAGATGGTGCCTCCAGCAACACTGCACTCCTCTCTCCCTGAGAGGGAAAGGGGCTTGATTTCACTACCCACTCTGACTCATTGACCCGGTCTACCTTAATTAGTTTGGGGGATATAAGAAAATCGCATACCAAGGGATGTTGCTGCAGTCACCAAAATTCATCCCAGCCTAGAACTTCCTACTAGATGCCCAACTCCTAATATTTAGGAATCAAAAATGCCCTGAGAAGAGGGGAATGGGAGAACGAGTCCACAGGAAAGGGAAACTCCTTTTCTAGGAGCAAGAAGAGAAACAAGCATTTCACTTACGGGTCATCTTTATAACTAACATCTGTTACAGTCCTCACTTTAACTCCTTCCTCCACGGGACAATCAAGCTTTCTATACACTGGCTCCGTAGTGAACCCATAGTTAATCCAACCAAGCTGTCAAAGAGAAGATACAAGAGTACACATAAAACATATCAAACTGTTTCACTCTATCCAAAACCCAAGGACTGTTTCTAACACAATTTCTGGAAGAGAAAAGTTCTTTGCATTCCTGCGCTTTTGGATGGCTTTTTTTTCTCCTGATAAGCTCATTAGTTTGTTCTTGTTGAAGAACACACTCATGCTGTACATGGTTCTTTGTAGAATTAGACAAAATAGACCTGAAGTCTCCCCTATAAAGGGCAGTGTAGATGCAAGAGCATGACTTCAGGAGATGGTGGAAAAAAGGTAATACAGATTTCATCAAGCACAAAATCCTCCCCAGTAACTATCATTCTGGGGAAGCAACCCCTCCTTGAATGTACTGATGGCAAATGACCACTGGAACAAACTACCAAGGGAAATGGTGGATTCTCCATCTCTTGAGGTCTTCACACCAAGACTGGATGCCTTAGTGGAAGATAAGCTTTAGCCATACAAGTCATTGGGCTCAATACAAGGGAAACTGGGGGAAACTGAATGGCCAGGAGGTCAGAGTAGATGACCAGATGGTCATCTTCTGGCCTTAAACTCAAACCCTTGGCCACTCTTGGCAACATCAGAAGCTCTCCTTGCTCAGGGGTCTATTATTACCACTCCTAACCACGAATAACATGCTTTATGTCTAGTATCAGTCATTCATTCAGTTCTTGATTGCTCTGCTGTGACGGTCAATGCTGGGGGTTTACATGGGGGCACCCACCTGCCCACTAGGAACAGGACTGAGATCCACTAGCTCACTTCAGACCCAAGTGACAGCCGTGAGGATGGCAACTTCCACGCTGGGCTGGCTGGGAACCAGTCACAACAAGCGAAAGGCTTTGTATCCCAGTCCTCTACAGTGAAGGGTTGTAAAAACCAACCCTCAACAGCAAAACCCCACAGGCCTCAAGGAAGGGCTGGTACCTCACAACCTCTAACTGTCAGAGAAAAGAGACAACTAAGGGGGGATAGAAGAGAGGTCTGTCAGATCACAAATGGTGTGGAGAAAGTGAACCAGGAAGTGTTATTTACTTCTTCACGTAACACACGAACCAGGGGTCACCCAATGAAAGTAAGAGGCAGCAGGTTTAAAACAAACCTAAGGAAGTATTTCTTCACACAACACACAGTCAACCTGTGGAACTCATTGCCAAGGGATGTTGTGAAGGGCAAAAGTATAATTCGGTTTAAAAAGAATTAAATAAGTTCCCGCAGAAGAGGTCCAATAGCTATTAGCCAAGATAGTCAGGGATGCAACCCCATGCTCTGGGAGTCCCTTAATCTCTGACCACCAGATACTGGGACTGGACTGGACAAATGCCCTGTTCTGTTCATTCCCTCTGAAGCATCTGGCCCCAGCCACTGTCAGAAGACAAGTTACGGGGCTCGATGGACCATTGGTATGACCCAGTGTGGCCATTCTTATGTCATTTAAGAACTGAGGCCCTATACAGGATGGCATGATGCCAGCTTCACCTTTAGCATAAGATGGTCCAGCTTTGGCTTCATATAGTTGTACCCTCTTATACCAGTAGAGAATGTGGTCCCTAAGTGAGAGTGAAAGAAAAAATGCATGTGCAACAATGCTAGATTTTACTGTCCACGAACAGGCATGGGTAATGTACCTTCCTATTGTAGGGTTAGCCATAGTGCCCATCACTATAGCAACCAAGCACTGACTAGCTCTACCGGAGTTGACTTGTACACAAACGAGCTCCAAACCAGGATAGAGGTGCATGGGCAGAGCTGTGCTGGGACAGCTGGCACTGCATAGCGCCTGCTCACATAATGCCAACCTAAGCCACTCAGTTCCTCACTTCCAAGAGCACAGCTTTTTTCTGCTCTGTTGTCTTTTAAACCAACTGACCAAAATGCTGGATGAACTTTATTATAAAGACAGGCCCAAGCAGCAAAGCTCCCTTGAAGCATGTGCATGCGCGCGAGAGGTCAGGGATGGGGCACAAAAGTTTGGGTCCAATGTATTGCTTGCAAGGGACTTGGTAAAGTACAAACACATCCAAGTTATGATTTGGCCCTGCAGAATGGTGTGGAGGCCTGAATACGGGGCCCACAGACTGCATTGGGGCAGAACTTTGCATATGCTCAGACGTAACTTTTAGGAGTAGGGGGCAAAAGCCCTTGAACATAGATTGGACAGTGATCTTGCAGCTCGCTAATCACCATCACAGGTTGGCCAGGGCCTCTAGACAGAGTCGTCTCAGCTGAGCGAGTGCCACAGAGACACAAAATATTGGAGTTTTCAGAAGTCAGGTGACTTGGCGAGAACTGTGCGGTTATCCTGAGACACACCCAGCTTTGGGATAAAAGGAGTTTTTAGGCACAGCAGAGAACCAGACAGAGTTTCCAGTCCAACCTCAGACATAAGTAGAAGGTAATCAAGTGGTTAAACCTCTTCCTAAGGAGAATTTTATTAACTAAGCAGACATTTCCGGAAGACAGAGCTCTTCAAAATCCCCTTCAGAAATGAAAGCCAAACCTCTAATCTCCATTCTGTTAGCACAACAGAGGTCCTGGGTTGAGAGGAACATCCCAGTTTGGGCTGATCAGTGCCAAAAGAGTTTGCAGAACAAAAGACACAAGGATGAGCAGCCCCTCTCTAGAGGCTTCCGCATTTTTTTACGGAGAGGCACTTTCATATCGGGGTTAGAGCTGAGCCTGAGTGGGGACAGGACAATTCAAGGGCTGGTTGAAGGCATCTGTCACGGAGTGTGGGGGAGTCAGGGCTCTGCATCCCCCACGTCCTGTGGTTCACCATGACTCTCAGCCAGCCAGTAAAACAGGAGGTTTATTAGACGACAGGAACACAGTCCAAAACAGAGCTTGTAGGTGCAAACAGAACCCCCTCAGTCAGGTCCATCTTGGGGGGGCAGGGAGCTTAGATCCCAGTCAGCTCCAAACTGAAACTCTCCAGCCCCTCCTCTGCCTTTGTCTCTTTCACAGACCAGGTCACCTGATCTCTTTGTTCTCCAACACCTTCAGTTGGCACCTTTGCAGAGGAGGGGCCCAGGCCATCAGTTGCCAGGAGACAGGGTGTCAGCCATTCTCTGTGCAGACATCATCACAATGGCCCTCTTGGGCTCTGCAACAATCACACATCCTGATCCCCCCACCTAGATACTTCAGAAATGCATAAGGGGAAACTGAGGCACCCAGACCGTATTCAGAGAAAACATTAAGAACATTCCCACTTCATCACAGCATCCAAGGGTAGTCACACTCAGAAAAGTATCTTAGATTGAAAGCTCTTGGCATAGCATCTACCTGAACCTGATCTGAGCTTTCGGGCATTACCGTAAAACAGATAATAAATAAGAACACTATGAAATAATAATCAGCACTTCACTCTTCACTATCACCTGGAAAAAATGCCGGACTGCGAGAGATTTAAAGAGCTCCATCAATTTACATTATCAAAACGAAGCTCAAGAAGGAGATGGATCCCAGCCCACCGCCTAGCTGCTTGCTCAGTTACAGGGAGGATACAAAGAGCAGAAGTTTTTCAGTGTTTAGGTAGGTGTTTGCAGCACTAGCTATTGGGGAGAAAATAAAAAATCATCTATTGTAAACTAAGCTCTCTGGCTCCTCAATCACAGCCTGAGGCCGGCACGGCTCTCACCTCTTCAGAGCCTTCTGCAGCTGGGGTCTCTCCTACTGAGCATTTGCTGTCATGGCCACTTTTGCCATCATGTGCCAATTCGATCGCAGCGGCGTTTACACCAAACACACCCTACTCTGCTTTCTCTCACACTTGTCACTCCAGCAGCCGACTGCTTCCATTATAGGGATTGAAACACAAGAGCAGAACAGATGGAGCTGATCAAAGGCTAAATAAAAACCAGAGGTTCCTAGAGAATGCCCCCAGACAGCTTGCAGAGGCCATGAAGCAGCTGCACAGGATGCAGAGTTGAGAGTCTCCAGAGGCTTTTTGGATGAGTTAAGTATTCACCAACGGGGCTCCAACGCCGCTTGAAGCCTTGATGTAACAGGAGACCGGAGACCAATGTGAGAACCATTGAGCTCTACAAAATACAGCTCTCCAGTCTAGCTGGCTCTGTGGATCTGCGCCCCACAGAGGGATACGGATATTTAAAACATACCATTTTGGAATCAATTACACGAGCACCGGCCACGTCTATAGATCACTACCGTTAATTTGTGCACTACATTATGGATGCATGGATGTAGCTAGGGCCTGCTGTAGTGGCTAGACACAGGGAGGTTGCCTCAGACACATATATATCGAAATAGGACTCTCAGAGTCCTGTGCTGTACTCAATTGGGAACTGACACATGAAGCTACAGAAGGCTTTGAGTGGCCTCCACGCAAGTGGGTACAGATGGTCCATTACCTCTTTCAGTTCCTCTTCACGGTCCACTTCAGAGCCCTCTGCCCACTTCCTTCCTGCTCCTCCCAGTGGAGGGGGAGAGTTCCTCTTCTCAAGCCCGAAGCTGTTCTTGTTCCCTCTGCCATCTGGGAAGCAGGGCGGCTGGGTCAGGTTTGGAGAGGATTCTAGACAAATATTCCAGCAAAGGAAACAAAGAGGAGCGTTAGAGTCAGATGCTGTGGCCAATGAAGTCTGGGCTCGAGGGGGGAGGGGCTTGCAGGTTTTTTCCTCTTTTTCTTTGGAAAAAGAAATACAGAGAAGTCAGTAGCTCCCCCCTAAGCAACAGCTGGCTGAGTCAGGAATCAGATTTCACAGCAGCTGGGAGCTCAGCCAGCCTCCCATTCTACCAGCACCTCGATGACCTATCAGATGCTGCCCGTGGACACAGACTGCCTGAAACCACAGCCCAGCTGGCTGGCTGCATCATGCTGAAGTCACACTATCCACCTGCTGCATAGAGCCCCCGATGTCGCTAGCTAAATCACACACCTTGGGCAGCACAGGCCTCTCCACCAGAGACATAGCAGTTCTTCCTTAGCTGGTGATAGCAGGTTTCTTCCTACTCCAGCCCCTTTGCTCTTCCTGCCTTTTTCCAGACTGCATCTTGCATGTGAACGCCCCTCCCCAGTACCAAAATTCATTCAAATCCCTCCTTCGCCCTCACTTCTACCAAGCCTCACTTTGTGCAGTGTTCCTTGCCACAGAAAAGAGGCAGAACTAGGCTGTGATCAGTACAAAGGGGACTCTTCATTGAGGCGGCTGGACACAGACAGCCCCTGTGGTTTTCCCTGACTCTATAGCTTCCAGACTGTGCTGCCAAGTGTCATTACACAACTCCCGAAAGCCTGGCCTGGACCATTCAGTCATGGAAAGACCTGCTGACTATGCTAGTGGTATCAGAAAATCCGCCAGTTGCCTAAAGCCTCTCACAGCTGACTTGTTTGGCCTGTAAGCAGCTTGGGGCAGAGAACACATCTTCCTGCATGGAGCATGCTGCAGGCACCTAATGCATCTTTGGAGAATGTCTCTGTGTCCTCCAACTCAGAGCAACAATATACCATTTGAATTCAGGTACTGCCTCCAACGTGCTAGACACGGTCCAAACACACACTCCCTGCCCTGAAGAACCTATGATCTAATAATACTTGGCACTTAAAAAGCTGGGCCAGTATCCTCAGCCCCATTTCACAGATCGGGCAGATGAGGCAGAGAGATGAAGTGACCTGCCCTAGCTCTCACAGGGAGTTGGCAGCTGAGTCATGAATAGAACCAAGGAGTCCTGGCGGCCAGCCCCACTCACATACAAATTGCAAACGGATACAGTCAGCAGCAACATACAGCCGTCCCCCGCGCAGTGACCGTGCCTGGCCCGGGCCAAGTTACCTTCAGTTTGTGTGCTCTTGGCAAGGGGCTGCATCTGCCTCGGACTTTTGATCTCAGACGGAGCCTCTGAGTTGTCACACGCCTCTCTTTTTTCAGCTGGTGCTACAGCCAGTTTAGCCAGTGGTGGTGGATCTCCTGTTGGAAAGTAAACAGTACGAGGCAATGAAGAGGCATTCAGGGCACAGACAGGAGACTGAATGGATAAGAAAGGAGTCAGTGGACAGAATTTAGTATAAGCTCTACCGAGGATCATCTAGTGCACCCCATAGATGCCGACTTCCTGTCGGCACCATGCGTGCTCGACCCACCTACCCCCCCGCCACCCCTGGCCCTGCCCCTGGCTGCCCCTGCACCACCCTCGCCCTGCCCCAATTCCACCCCCTTCCCCCAAGTCCCCACCCTTGCCCCGCCTCTTTACCGCCTCCTCCCGCAAGAGTGCCATGTCCCCAATCCCCACCCCGAGAGCCCTAAGCGCTGCCAAACAGCTGTTAGGTGGTGGGAGGGAAGCGCTGGGAGGGGGAGGAGCAGGGACGCGGTGTGCTCAGAGGAGGAGGAGGAGAGGAGGGGATGGGTGCCAGGGGAGCTTGGCTGCCAGTGGGTGCGGAGCACCCACTAATTTTTCCCTGTGAGTGTTCCAGCCCCGCAGCACCCACAGAGTCGGCGCCTATGGTCCACCGCCTACCAAGCCAGGACACACTCCCCAGATAGGGGATGGTATCAGACTGTAAAGCAATCATCTTTTACTATTAGGTGGTTACCTACTAGTCAGACAATATTAGACCAGGGCTTTGGAGTGGAGCCCAGAGCTGGAGCGTGGACCAGTAGGTTTTATGCCCGGAGCTGGAGCGGAGCAATTCAAAAATCTGATTGCTCCAAATCCTTGCATTAGATGGCAGCTGTTCACTCCTCACTCTAACGCCAGGTACTGCCCTGTCTAGGAGTCGTTCAACTTTCAGAAGTGTGTTTCCACCCCTTGGGCATTGCCGGGGCTAGTTCTCACATATCAAACCCTCCCGCCCCAGCATCAATTTCTCTATACTCTGAGTTGCCTCTAACTGATCTTTGCATCTCTCTGGGACTGAGGTGATGCTCACGGGGGCAGAGACAGGACAGCTGTACCTTTCTCCAGTGCGTTCTGGCAAAGGGCATTGACAACATTCATGAATTAAGCCACCCACCTTCCCCCACCCGCACCCCTCTACTGTGCCAATTCATTCATTGATGAATCTCCCTTTCCTCTCATCTCACCCAGAAAAAGTCCCCGGCCAAATATACAACATGACCTGGTTCTCTATTTTAAAGCTGGCTTCCGCTCTCTGATGCAATTGGCCTGAGAAAGGGTCAGCACACAGTCATTTGGAAACTGAGAAGTAGCTAGGATACCAACTGGCTAATTCACTAGCTGCCATTCTGCACCAATCCCAACTTCTATACGATTTTTACATTCAGGCAGGGTGGTCGTTGCTAGCTTGTCTCTGCCCATGGACGATTCCCGAGTCCACTGGATTTTCAGACAAAGTGGAAGTGCTCTTTCCCTCCACGGCTTTGTTCAGACCTTACAGATGCTGGGTACATTTCAGAGCAGGATAGCTGCTTGTGGAAGAACATGCTCACTCAGCTCGAAATGCACTCCTCTTGCTCCAGCGCGGTTTCCGATGACAGACGTGGAGCAACTGGAGTTCAGAGGTTTGGTTAATTACTAATTTTAACATGTTTCTGCAACAGGATCCGGCAAACTGAGAGATCCTGTAGAGAAAAGCAGAGCTGGAATATTTTTTACCCAGACTAAAGAATGCGAAGCATGGTTCCGGTTCTTGTAGAAGGCCTTCAGGCACAATCATCCCTTTGATTGGCAGGGGCCTGGGTGGGTATCTGTGTTTTTGTCTTGTTTTCTTCATGTTTTTATTTACCTTGAGCATGTTCTGTTGAGCCGGGCTGGTAAACAAAGGCTCTCTGATTCTTCACGGAATGTTGATGAGATTTAGCATCTTTGGGGTCTTGATCTAAGAGAAATTAAGGAAAACAGGTACAAGAAGTAAACCGTCTACTGAGCCAAGCCACAGGCCACTCAGATGCCCCAGAGATGGCACGGTAACGAGTCCTGAATAGAACAGGATCCCTTTTTTCCAAATCAATAAGTTATTCCAGTCCTGGGCTCCCCACGCACACAGCAATTCTGACGTCCCTCAGTCCTGGCCCACAGCCCTTCTGCTCTTACGTCCCCATACTGCTCTACCAATGCATCCCCCTACTCCTCAGCTACTGCCGAGAATCTGCTCAGGCCAAGCAAACCTGCCACGCAGGTTGACCTGTGCTAATCTTGGGGCAGTTTGGGAAGGTAGACTATGCACAAGGCTGAGAAGAGCACAGCCATAGACCAGTGCATTGACGCTAGTGGGGGGGTTATATTTGTGTCTGATGCAGAAGTCATCTGCAAGTGCCAATGACTCCAATGTGCACTGGGCCAGCCCATCAGATTGGTGGGGAGCTGGTAAAATTCACTGATATAAGATTTGTATTTTTTTAAAGAAACCAGCTTCATAAAAAGTTGAGATCCTTTAACAAAGGCTTCAAGCAGTGGGGCTTGGGGGAAGGGAGAGTGGAGCTGCAGCAAGCTCGACCCGGCAGGCCAGGGTTGACAGGACTACCATACTTGTCTCTGCTGCACCTTCTGTGGGCAAGCAAGGTGCAGGCCTGATGGCCTCACCAGGTGTGTCTACACTGGAACTGCAGGTGTAACTTCTAGCTCTGGCAGACAGACCTGCGCCAGCTGTGATGGACTAGCATGCTACAAATAGAAATACTGCTGCAGCAACGTGAAGGGCTAGCAGCTTGAATACACACACTGAGCTTCAGAAGGGAGCGTTCTCCAGGCAACAAGGCCCAGCTCCAGTCCCATCCAGTTCTTCAGCTTCCCCTGTCAGGAAGATGCTAGACTGGAAGACAACTCCAAATGACTACAGAACATGAGATCTGTTCTTCAGGCCAGTCAGAATACAACCCAATAATGACAAACCTGCTCTTCCCTCTAGCAGATAAAGTGATCTGTTACAGTCCCAAAGAGAACCTGAAAGGCACCCTACGACCTCATCTTCAGGAGAGTTCTGGGGACATTACCTATCAAAGTTCCCTTAAAGTCCTCAAACGGAGGGTTCTTCTGGTCCACTCTCCTGCTTGCCACCTTTTTCCTTGGTGCCTGAAGATGGCTCTCCCCCTCAGCAGAGGCTCTGGACACTTGCGAGTGGGTGAAAGCAATATTCATCAATGAACTGTAGAGATTAAAAGTCTAATTAGGAAAATAAAGGGCCACATACATGCAGATGAAGTGTCCCTCCCCTAGGGTTAAAAGCCAAGCCTAAATGATCTGTGATGATATCTACCCCCAGTCAGGAAACCTGTGATCTAGTTGTGCAGATTAAGAAGATATTTGAACCGGAGGGGGAAAAAAATCAGCTGTCTGGATTTTGTGGCCGTGTAAAAAATTCTAAGACGGTTGGCCACGTACTGGTAATTTGGAACACTAACATCTGATGGTCCTTCAAAGAGAAGCTCTCTGTATTTGGTGCTGCAATGCTTCCATACGATCCACACACGAAGGAATTCTCGTGTACAGCAGGGATACAGACTGAATGCTATTTTGCCATGCAACACCTCATAAACCTTATGGTGAAGTTCTTGCACTGTCTCCAGCTGATCCCCACTCAGACCCTTGATAAATGCTGAGTTTATGGCTCAGTTCCCACACCTCCCCAGATGAGAGCTGTTGTGCTAACTGGGCCTACAAATTTACCCGAATTGTGAGTTAAACTGTAAAAAGTGAATGAACATTTATAGCGCGGGTAACAAAATGGAAGAACTAGAACTACTGGTGCAGGAAGTGAAGCCACATATGATAGGGATGTCAGAAACATGGTGGAATAGTAGTCATGGCTGGAGTCCAGGTAATGAAGGCTATGTGCTGTTCAGGAAAGACAGAAATAAAGATAAAGGTGGTGGAGCAGCTTGTATGTTAATGATGAGGTAGACTGTAAAGAAATGAGAAGTGATGGAATGGCTAAGAGAGTCCATTTGGGTCAAAATCACTTGGGGAAAGAAAACTACCAGAGGCTACTCTAGGATAGTGCTTGGGGTATGCTAAAGACCCCCGGATCCAATCTGGATATGGATTGACACCTTGTTAATATTTTTAATGAAATAAATACAATCGAAAATTGTGTGATTATGGCAGACTTTAACGTCCCAGATATAGATTGGAAGACAAGTGCTAGTAATAGTAATAGTAGGGCCCAGATTTTCCTGGATGTGATAGCTGGCAGATGTCTTCATCAAACAGTCATCGAACCAACATGAGGTGATGCCATTTTAGGTTTGGCACTGGTGAGTAGTGAGGACCTCATAGAAGAACTGGTTGTAGGGGACAACCTTGGTTCAAGTGACCATGAGCTAATTCAGTTTAAACTGAATGAAAGGATAAACAAAAACATATCTGCAAGTAGGGTCCCTGATTTCAAAAGGGCAAACTTTAAAATATTAAGGGAATTAGTTAGGGAAATGGACTGGACTGAAGAACTCAAAGATCTGAATGGGGAGGAGGCTTGGAATTACTTTAAATCAAAGTTGCAGAAACTTTGCCTGCATCCCAAGAAAGGGGAAAAAATTCATGGGGAAGGGTTGCAGACCGGTGATAAAGAGAAAGCAGAAAACCTACAAGGAATGGAAGATGGGAAGGATCTGCAAGGAAAGCTATCCTTTGGAGATTAGAAAGTTTAAGGATAAAGTGAGAACTGCTAAGAGCTAAGTAGAGTTGGGCTTTGCAAAGGAAATTATGTCCACCTAAGTTAGGCTGGCACACAGCCGACGCAGTAATTAAAGGAAAGAAGAAATAGGACTGCCAAGCACTGCGGATGGGGTGGAGATTAAAGATAATCTAGGCATGGCCCAACACCTAAACAAATACTTTGCCTCAGTTTTTAATGAGGCTAATGAAGAGTTTGGGGGCAGTGGCAGGGTAATGGGAACAAGGATATGGAAGTAGAAATTACCACATCCAAGGTGGAAGACAAACTCAAACAGCTTAATGGCACTAAATTGGGGAGCCTCGATAATCTCCATCCAAGGATATTAAAGGAACTGGCACACGAAATTGGGAGCCCAATAGCAAGGATTTTTAATGTATCTGTAAACTCCTGGGTCATACCCTATGACTGGAGAATTGCTAATACAGTACCTTTTTTTTGAGAAAGGGGAAAAAAGTGATCCAGGAAACTACAGGCCTGTTAGTTTGATCTCAACTGTATGAAAGGTCTTGGAACAAATTTTGAAAGAGAAAGTAGTTAAGGACATAAAGGTAAATGGTAATTGGGATAGAATATAACATGGGTTTACAAAAGGTAGATCGTGCCAGACCAACACAATCTCCTTCTTTGAGAAAAAAACCTGATTTTTTTGACAAAGGAAATGCAGTAGATCTAATCTATCTGGATTTCTGTAAGGCATTTGATATGGTTCCACATGGGAAATTATTAGTTAAATTGCAGAAGATGGGGATCAATATGAACATTGGAAGGTGGATAAGGAACTGGTTAAAGGGAGACTACAATGGGTTATACTGAAAGGTGAACTGTCAGGCTGGACAAAATTTACTAGTGGAGATCCTCGGGGATCGGTCTTGGGACCAATCTTATTTAACATTTTTATAACTGACCTTGGCACAAAAAGTGGGATTGTGCTAATAAAATTTGCAGACGACATAAAATTGGGAGGCATTGTCAATATGGAGGAGGCCTGGCATATCATATAAAAAGGTCTGGATGACCTTGAAAACTGGAGTAATAGAAATGGGATAAAATGTAATAGTGCAGTCAGGCACTTAGGGATTAACAAGAATAATTTTTTCTATCAACTGGGGATTTATCAGTTGCAAGTGACAAAGAAAGAGAAGACCTGGGTATGTTGGTTGATCACAGGATGACTATGAACCGTCAACATGATTGCGGCCACGAAAAAGGGTAATGTAATCCTAAAATGCATCAGGCGAGGTATATTCAGTAGAGACGAGTAAAACGACACTAACACTTCCAATACACTGGTGAGACATCATCTGGAATACTGTGTGCAATTCTGGTCTCCCACATTTAAGAAAGATGAATTCAAACTGGAACAGGTGCAGAGAAGGGCTACTAGGATGATCTGAGGCATGGAAAACCTACCTTGCGAGAGGAGACTCAAAGAGCTTGGCTTGTTTAGCCTAACTAAAAGAAGGCTGAGGGGAGATATGATTGCTCTCTATAAATATGTCAGAGGGATAGATACCAGGGAGGGAGAAGAGTTATTTCGGTTAAGTGCCAATGTGGACACAAAAACAAATGGATATAAACTGCCCATCAACAAGTTTAGGCTTGAAATTAGACAAAGGTTTCTAACCATCAGAGGAGTGAAGTTCTGGAACAACCTCCCAACGGAGGGGGAAAGGAGGGGGACACGGACCTAATTGGCTTCACGACTGAGCTTGATAAGTTTATAAAGGGAATGGTACAAGGAGATTGCCTACATGCAATTGTAGGCAATCTGCAACTGCTAGTAGCAAATATCCCCAATGGCCGGTGATGGAAACTAGATGGGGAGGGTTCTGAGTTACTAGAGACTTCTTTCCCAGGGGCTTGTCCGCATGCTCAGGGTAAACTGACCACCATATTTGACGTCAGGAAGGATTTTTCCCTCAGGTCAGATTGGCAGAGATTCTGGGTTTTTTTAGCCTTCCTCTGCAGCCTGGGACACAGGTCACTTTCAGGTTTAAACTAGTGTAAATGGTGGATTGTCTGTAACATTAAGTCTTTAAATCAAGACTTGAGGACTTCAGTAACTGAGCCAGAGGTTATGAGTGTGTTACAGAGGTGGGTGGGTGGGGTTCTGTGGCCTGCGATGTGCAGGAGGTCAGACTAGATGATCATGATGGTCACTTCTGACCTTAAAGTCCAAGACACCAGGCCAGAGAGAAGGAGCCAGATGACATCGCCATTTCTACTGGCTAAATCCAAATACCGCCTGCGATGTCAGACTTTGTCACATGCCCCACCCCCACGTGTGTTCTTTTCCTTCTCCACCTTATTTCTTCACCTTCCCATCCCTCCCTCTCCTTTTTACTTCTATTTAATAAGAGTCTGGCTTAGCTGGCCAAGGCTGCATATTTTGCAATTCTGCTGTACGCCTGTGAGCAAAAAAGGCAGCTCCATGCAATGCCTCAAACAGCATGAAGCTGGGACAAGTCTGCCAAGTCTCTGAGGGTATCTCCACACAGCAACTAGATGTGCCAGCTGACTTGGGCTCGCAGGGCTCTGGCTGCGGGGCTGTTTCACTGCTGTGCAGACCACTTGGCTTGGCTTGCAACGCAGATGTAGGATCCTGAGAGATGGGAGGGTCCCAGAGCTCAGTCTCCAGCCGGAGCCCGGAAATCTACACAGCAGTGAAACAGCCCACAGCCTAAGCCCCACGAGCTGGAGTCAGCTGGCACAGGCCAGCCACAAAGCCTTCTTTGCTGTGTAAGCATACTCTGAATGGCTGACCAGACAGTGTGCTGGGTCTGTGTTTCTCCAGCAGTGAGGCTGCAAGTGAGAGTCAATGCCAGAGCCAGAAACTGTATTTTGTCTCTTTGCTGTTCTTTTCTCTCCCCCTTTTGAGTTTATTCCTCTTGTCTTGTCTTCAAGTCCAATCCTGGTTCCTAGAACAGCAGCAGCAGCAATGACAGAGCAAAGTCCTCATGTTGCTCTGGATATTTCAGGAGCTGCACTGCTCTGGAGTAAATGTGTCCAACCCTCCTTGGCCAGAGGGATGGGGAACAGTCACAGTAACGTGTCTTGATGGTAAGAGCAAATACAGTCAAGCGAGAAGGAAACCCGCGCAGAAGAAAATCTCCTAGTCTAGGGCAGTGCCAGTTGGGGATGGACCTACCCATCCTGCTGTGGAACTCCTGCTCCAGTCCCTTGATGGCTCTGCTGCTTCTTACGTCCCTCCTCTTCCTGACTGCACAAGGACTTGGTAGCACCAGCCTTGGGAAAGATGCAGGACATTAGCAGTCTCATATTGGTAACCAAAATGTTTGCATCACAGGGTGAAGATACCAATATAAAATTGCTCTTTAAAACAAGGCATGCCTCCTTCCCTTGAGCTACATTACAGCACCCAAGGAACTGGCTAGGGTTACAGATGGGGAAAGAACATTCATCTCGGGCCATACGGGGAGCGCAGGTGTTTACTACATTGAGACGAAGTTCCACATCACGCAGTTTAGACTCCCCTCCCTCCTCACCTAAGGGCCAACTTTAGGCACCTGCTCCTCCTGCAGAGGCCCCAAATTCTCCTAAACATCACCCATCTCCTGGGACCAATGATCTCTAGTACACACTTCCTAGGGTTTGGTGCTCTGTCCAGTTTTAAGGGCCCCAGGTGATGGAGTTTCCATTACATCCTTGATGAGGCTAGAACCACAAGCTAATCCACATGACTGCGCCAAAAAGTCCTTCCTGTAGAAAAGACTGGCCTAGTGGTCTTAGGTGACTGTGGACCTTGAACTCCTGAGTTCTGCTTCTAGCTCACTGTAATGCTTGAGTAAATGACTCCCTTCACCCTGCCTCAGTTCCCCAGCCTGTAAAATGTGGAGGATAGTCCATCCCTAGCTCACTGGTATGCTGCGAGGTTTAGTATCACTGAAGTGTTTTGAAAAGCTTGAATTTACCATGGCCAAATTATCTCCCCTGATCTTCCCTTCCAAATGCTCGCCATTCCCTGCAGTCTCTGTAAGAACGGTTGGCGCGATCCCCACCCTCACCTTCATTCAGGCCTATAACCTGGGATCAAGTATCAGGGGGTAGCCGTGTTAGTCTGTATCTACAAAAACAACAAGGAGTCTGATGGCACCTTAAAGACTAACAGATTTATTTGGGCATAAGCTTTCGTGAGTAAAAACCTCACTTCTTCGGATGCATAGAGTGAAAGTATTCACTCTATGCATCCGAAGAAGTGAGGTTTTTACTCACGAAAGCTTATGCCCAAATAAATCTGTTAGTCTTTAAGGTGCCATCAGACTCCTTGTTGTTTTTATAACCTGGGAGTTTCCTTTCATTCCTCTCTCTTCTTTCCCCACATATGCAAGTCCTATCCAAATCTTGCCACTTCTTCCTCCATAACCTCTCTAGCTCTGCAGCTAAGAGCTCATGTCCAGGCCTTTATTTCCCATATCGACCTCTACAACTCCTCCTCTTCCCTGGCCTCCCTGCCACCTACTTCACCTTCTCCAGTCCATAAAAAGCTCACTGTGCATTATCCCCTTGCTTCTTTAGAGTCACTGATTACTTAGGATTCCCAATAATTCCTGAATGAAGGACTTCATCCCTGAGCACCAATTAAAGTCAAGTGCTGCAGCCAAAATCTTACCAAGAGTTCCGACACTGCTAGCCCTCCATATGGCTCCTCCTCGCAACTTGAAGAAGAACAAGAACAGTCCCAAGGACTGCTCAGTGCATCTATGTCCTGAAATACAGAAGGAGGTGTCCAGGTCAGAGCCCACTCCACTTTCAGGCAGTTACATTTTGATTTTCTAACATCTCTGTGTAGTTTCAACAGGATATGGTGTTCTTCTTCAGCTGCTGTCCTAAACCGCTGCACAGCGCTGCGGCCAGTAAACAGCTGGTGCTGCTTTCCATCACAGGGGTAACTGCATTTCAGTGTGGGGAAGTCATGAAGCAATTGCTATTTTTATGGTCCATAAAATGCTTTGAAATCCCCCTGCATGAAAATTGCCATACCAGATATCAAAGATATAAGACCACAGCGAAGGCTGACCAATAAGATATTAACCCTGTAATGTTCAGGAAGATTTTAATCATTTAGAATATGCTTTGCAAGGATGGTAAGTACATCATATATTCCATTCACTCACCAGAACTTGTCTTTAGCTAACAAATAAACTAGTTAATTGGCTTAAATATAAATTATACATGAAAGTAAAAGGTATAGAGTTGAAATGTGAAAACCTGACTGATATGAATATAAGTCTGTGTTGTTTTAAGCTTTCAAGTCTGGATTACCTAGCTAGAAGGCCAGATATGGATTGCTAACTGCATTTCATTTTTGCACTGTACATGGTGAAAGATGCTGTCATTATGTACAATGTGGAAGAGAAATCACCATAATTAATGAAAACTGGAAGGAAAGTTTGTGGTTGGAGTCAGAAAAACAGCTATATTTAAAAGTTTCCTTCTTACTCAAGCAAGCTTCTCTTGCGTATCTCTGAGTCACACGGTAGCTGCTCAATTTGCTAACACAAACTGCTCTCCCAACTACTACAATGCAGTGATGGCCGAGGGAGGTGGATTCTGATCTGCCTCGTGCATCCCACACAAAGCTGGAAGGCCTGTCAGCTGAGAGCCTATTTGGGAGGGCCCATCATTGTGGTACCTATTGCAAAATCTTCATTACTAGCGAGGAGGTCAGAGGCACATGCGCATGTCTAGATTTGTTGAGTTGCTGCTCAGATGACCAGGAGATTGCTGAGCGATGTTCGGTTGCCGAGTTGATGGCATTTGTCTTGAATTCTCACTTCACAGAGTGGGCCCTGTGAAGGCTACTGTCTTCATTACTAGTGAGGAAGTCAGAGGCACATGTGCATGTCTAGATTGGTTCCTGGGTTTGACCTTCCACGGTCATCTTGGTCAACTCTGAACCGAATCCAAACCAACCACGGTAGATGCGGACATCTAATGCACAAACGGAAAATCAAGGACACCCTGGTGTGTGAGTGTGGGTCCCCACGACAGACCATCGAACATATCACTACCTACCGCCCAATTTATAAACATGAAGGAGGCATCACTGCAATAAATTCTGCTACTCCTGATGTAGCCATTTGGCTCGATCAACTTCAGGTGAAATTGTAGTTGCTGCTCTATGCCAGCCATGTGAAAGAAGAAGGAGGTCTAGATTTTCAGATCCCAGTGCTGACAGAAAAACCATTGGTGATTGATTTACAACCAAAGCAAATGGGATCTGGAGTAATTCACTGAACTAGAACGTATCACTCAACCTTGCCTGAAACTAAGACATTTCAATGAGAGTGGAGCGTGCTCAGCACCTTGCAGGATCTGGTCTTTAAGTTATCAAAGTATCTGATGTGATGTGACCCAGTCAGAGGAATCATCCCAGTCCTCTGAAGGAAGAGCCATAAGGTAAAGTAGTTTGCAGTCCACTGCAGACTGCCGATTACTGTGCTTGCATGCCCACTCTTTATTACCAACTTGAATGAACAGAAACAGGGACAAGAAGGAGGAAAGTTATAGATGTGAACATGTTTTGGGGTACCTCAAGTTACCAACCGACAAGGGGTAAAGTGGCAAGAACCTGCCACCCCCCACAGACATTCATGCCTTGCAGAGAATGCAGCCAAGTCCGACATTTTCTTGCCTGAAGTTGGCAGTTATTGGAAAGTTTCACTAAACAGTAGCCTATTCTCATCTAAGAATTCAGCGGGAGGCCTGCAGGTCAGTTGACAGGGAGCAATCAGATATGTAGATATCAGATTAATCGTCCTGTAAGTATATAAGAAAAGGGAGAAATCTAATGCCGTTTCTATTATACTTTCCTTCTCTCTTTTACTGGAAAGAGTGACAAGCTTGAGGGAGAAAAGAAACAAAGCTGAACGAAGGCCAGACGATAGGATTCACATGGAAAGGTCCATAAGCACCTGAGGGATGTCACTACCAAGGACGGAGAGGGATCGTTTAAGGTGCCCAAGAGGGTATAACTAGGGGATGGAATTAAGAAAAGGAAACCAGGCTGAATAGAAGGAGAAAATACATGAAAGCAAAATCTTTTAGTCTGTGGAAGAGTCTCCAGAGGGAAAGTGGTAGAAACCCCATCACCTGGGGTTGTTATAGTTAAGACTGGACAAACACTAAAAAAAAAAAATGGTGCCACAGGAAACAATCCCGCATTGTCTGGAAGAGGGGCTGGATGCTCTAACAGGCCTTCTCCAGCTCCAATTTCTGAGTAGCTTTGAAAAGAGCAGCATGGCACAACTTGTAAAGGGCACAGACACTTCCATGGAGGGAACAGCAGCTCCACAGAGATCCCTTCAACATGCCTTGTTCAATGGAAACAATGCCTTTTAGCCCCTGCTCACCTTCTTGTTCCCAAACTCTCCCCAGCCCCCAAACTCTCGCATCTTTCTTCTCTCCCTCATTTCCTCCTTCCAAACTAACCTGATGCTACCTTCTTATCACCTCTTCTTCCAGTCCTCCATCAAATGGATGCTATTGTCCTAAATGAAAGACAGGTGGAAGCTTGCATTGAGGTGGGAGTAGGTGGACATGAAACCCATTCTCTAGAATGCATTGAGGTGGGAGTAGGTGGACATGAAACCCATTCTCTAAAGGACCAGTCTACCTGTGGTTTTCTATTCTCCACCTACTCTGGCAGTTTGCTCCCACATTTCAAGTCTGACTAGATCTGTGAAGCTGACAAATGCTCGGAGCTCCCCTCCCAAACAGGGGTTTAGCCCTCAGCCTGTGTCAAGTCTGGGTGGAGGATTCTCATTGAGTCTCAGAAGAGTCCTCCCAACCCAGCAGTTCATGAAGCAAAATGTACTAAAAAGGCTGCAGCTTGGAACCGACAGATTTGCCATGAGACAGTCAACCAAGGACACTGGCAACAAACTATCCTGGCAGCAGCCACATCTCATTCCCCAGTCACTGCTCAATAACCCTCTCCTGGCACAGTAGGAAGCCAGAGGACAACCTAGGAGACACACAAAATATTCCAGAGCTCTTAGCAAAGGGGACTGGATTTTGCCTTTAAACAGCAAATCACTGATGCGAACAGGAATCAGTACAAAATACACCACCGCTACTGGTACTATTTAGTCCCCTTGTAGGCAGTCTCAACAGAGAGGAAGATCATGACCACTGTCAGAAGACAGGATACTGGGCTAGATGGACCACTGGTCTGACCCAATATGGCTGTTCTTATGGTGAAAGAGACAAACTTTCAAGCTCCACAGAGCTCTTCTTCAGGATTAAAAGGCCAGCAACTCACTGGGGCTGTCAATCAGCCAGAAGGCTGTCAATCTTTCACCAACACAAAATTCACTTTGGAAAGTTCTTTTAAGAAAATAAGTGGTATCATCATCAAAACCCATCCCAAAAGATTTCACATTTACATTAAGAGAAGGGAATTACTAGGAGCTTCTCCCGATATGAGTCCCCTCAAGCAGGTCAACTTCAGAAATGTTCCCTGTGATTAAAAGCGAGTGTGATGCCATTTTATTGAACCAAACCCATGTTAGCTAAAGCACAAACTGGAACCTGGGATCTCAGAGATATTCTGTCCATGTCTTCAGGGGACAGCCCACAGCATGAGTGGTTTAAGCATTGGCCTGCTAAACCCAGGGTTGTGAGTTCAATCCTTGAGGGGGCCACTTAGGGACCTGGGGCAAAATCAGTACTTGGTCCTGCTAGTGAAGGCAGGGGGCTGGACTTGATGACCTTTCAGCATCCCTTCCAGCTCTATGAGATAGGTATATCTCCATTTATTTCTTAGCTGTTTTATAAATTTTTCCCTTGACTAGTCATTTTTACCTTTAACTAGGGTTACCATACGTCCGGATTTTCCCGGACATGTCCGGCTTTTGGGGGCTCAAATCCCCGTCCGGGGGGAAATCCCCCAAAGCTGGGCATGTCCGGGAAAATCGGGAGGCTCGGCCGGGGCCTCTTTGTGCGGGGCCGGGGGCATGGTGCCCGGCCGGGAGCCGGGCCGGGGGCCAGGCCAGGCCAGGGTCGCAGTGCCGGGCCGGTCCGGGCCCACGGGGCCGGGCCCGCGGGGCTGGGAGCCGGGCCGGGCCCGCGGGGCTGGGAGCCGAGCCGGGCCCGCGGGGCTGGGAGCCGAGAGCCGGGCCGGGGTCGGGGAGCCGGGAGCCGGGCCGCGGGGCTGGGAGCCGGGCCGGGGTCGGGGAACCGGGAGCCGGGCCGGGGTCGGGGAGCCGGGCCGGGGTCGGGGAGCCGGGCCGGGGAGCCGGGAGCCGGGCCGCGGGGCTGGGAGCCGAGCCGGGGTCGGGGAGCCGGGAGCCGGGCCGCGGGGCTGGGAGCCGGGCCGGGGTCGGGGAGCCGGGAGCCGGGCCGGGGTCGGGGAGCCGGGAGCCGGGCCGCGGGGCTGGGAGCCGGGGGGTGCGCCGGGGGTGGTCGGCCAGGGCCCGAGCCGACCCAGGCTGGAGCCGCCGGGGGCCAGCCTGGGCCGCGCCGCGCCTCCTTCTCCCTCCTCCCCCCCCCCTTCCCTTCCCTTCCCTGCTTCAGGCTTCAAGCAGGGGAGGGGGCGGAGACTTTGGGAGGGGGCGGAGTTGGGGCGGGGGGCGTGGGCGGGGCTGGGGGCGGGGCCGGGCCCCCCGGGAGTGTCCTCCATTAGGAGGCACAAAATATGGTAACCCTACTTTAACAAGTGCAGCCTTTGGAGACAGGGTCCCAACATACATCTCTTCTCAACACAAGTACACACCTGCTCAATTAAAATTGAGCATTGTGTGCTGAGATACGTAGTCTCCGTGGGCACACTTCTGTATTAAAGATGAGGGTAATCATGGTTTGCACTTAAAAGAAAATGCAGCCAACAGGCTCATGACAAGCTGTCAATGCAGCCCTGGAATGGGTAAACCTTGAATTCACCTTCTTTAGGCAGCTCCCTAATGGCTCTGCCACCACTAGCTGCCACCTTCCTAAAACACTTCTGGCTACTTTTCCATGTGACTCCCCACTCTTCCTCTATTCACTTCAATGATCCCGGAGAAGCACTCTGCTGCCACTAATACTAATAATCAGCATCACGAATTATAATGCAGACTTGGAAGTGATTGCATGGGTCGTAATACCATAGGCCATATAATGCAACAATAGCGAACTGATTCAGTAAGAGATGTCACAGCCTCTGCCTTATTCTCTTTTTCCAAATCTAGCTACTTCTATTTCCTCAGATCAGTTAGTTATTTCAGGTGAAGGATTTTGGACAACAAGTTACTGTTAGTTTGGACATTACTGTGCGCAAACCAACTTTGTGAGCTGATTCCTTCTCCCGTATACAGACACCACCTCTCCTGCTTTTCCCCCATAACCCTGAATCCTTGGCAGACTCTTCAGCAACGATGCAGGTGAACCGTAAAGTGAACATGTACTAACTTTCACATGGCCCTAGATCTGACTGAGTGTTTCCACTAGAAAACAAGCAAAATTTGGATTATTCTGGAGACGTTTTGGTTTGGGGTTTGCTTGGACTCCCAGCTCAGGGGGATGAACTGGCATCAGAAAATGAGCACCACGCCAAATCATAGAGTTCTGCACCATCGCACCCACAGGGCAGAGATCCAGGAAGAGGGACGGGGCCAGGTGTCTGGTTTTCGACTGGAATGCTCGCTCGAAAAGGGACCCTGGTGGCAGTGCTGCTTGGGCTGTTAAAAGTCTGGTCAGCGGTGCAGCGGGGACCCAGGGCTAAGGCAGGCTCCCTACCTGCCCAGGCTCCACACTGCTCCTGGAAGCGGTTGACGTCCCTGTGGCCCCTATTTTAAAGGCACAGATGAGAGCGTTCCCCCATGCATGGGAACAGTTCATAAACCGAGAGCCAAATGCCATGCTACTCCTGCGAAGGTTATTCCTGGGGGTACGTACCATGTGGCAGGCCTGGCCTCCGCTTCCTCCCAGGAAGGCTCTGGTAGCTGCCTAGAAGTGCAGAAGGGCATGGAGCTGGGGTTGTAGGTGGGCAACTGAAGTGGGCAGAAGGTAATCTCCAGGGGCTTAAGGGGCCTAGCACTAGAGGAAGGACTTACAGCAAGGAAATGGGGGAGGGGCAGGTGAAGCTGAGGCTAAGAGGCTAGGGGTCCCGAGAGGGCAAAAGCAGGTACTGGGCAGGCCTAGGAAGTGGAAGGGGCCTGGAGTGATCTAAGCTGGGATGCGGGGGTCTGGAGCGGGGGAGGAGCTGGAACTGCCAGGGGCAGTGGGAGTGAAGAGATTGGGGTAGTCCTATGGGGGAGGAGCAGTGTCAGGACAGGCTGGGGGCGGGGCTGTCTAGGGGGGCGGGGCCCTGTCAGGACAGGCTGGGGGCGGGGCTGTCTGGGGGGGAGGGGCCCTCTCAGGACAGGCTGGGGGTGGGGCTGTCTATGAGGGGAGGGGCCCTGTCAGGACAGGCTGGGGGCGGGGCTGTCTATGGGGGGGAGGGGCTCTGTCAGGACAGGCTGGGGGCGGGGCTGTCTATGGGGGGGAGGGGCTCTGTCAGGACAGGCTGGGGGCGGGGCTGTCTGGGGGGGAGGGGCTCTGTCAGGACAGGCTGGGGGCGGGGCTGTCTGGGGGGGAGGGGCCCTGTCAGGACAGGCTGGGGGCGGGGCTGTCTGGGGGGGAGGGGCCCTGTCAGGACAGGCTGGGGGCGGGGCTGTCTGGGGGGAGGGGCTCTGTCAGGACAGGCTGGGGGCGGAGCTATGGGGGGAGGGGCTCGGGGCTCTGTCAGGACAGGCTGGGGGCGGGGCTGTCTGGGGGGAGGGGCTCTGTCAGGACAGGCTGGGGGCGGGGCTGTCTGGGGGGAGGGGCTCTGTCAGGACAGGCTGGGGGCGGGGCTGTCTGGGGGGAGGGGCTCTGTCAGGACAGGCTGGGGGCGGGGCTGTCTGGGGGGGAGGGGCCCTGTCAGGACAGGCTGGGGGCGGGGCTGTCTGGGGGGGAGGGGCCCTGTCAGGACAGGCTGGGGGCGGGGCTGTCTGGGGGGAGGGGCTCTGTCAGGACAGGCTGGGGGCGGAGCTATGGGGGGAGGGGCTCGGGGCTCTGTCAGGACAGGCTGGGGGCGGGGCTGTCTGGGGGGAGGGGCTCTGTCAGGACAGGCTGGGGGCGGGGCTGTCTGGGGGGAGGGGCTCTGTCAGGACAGGCTGGGGGCGGGGCTGTCTGGGGGGAGGGGCTCTGTCAGGACAGGCTGGGGGCGGGGCTGTCTGGGGGGGTTGCTGTGGGGGAGGGGCGCTGTGGGGCGGGGAGGTTTGCTGTGCCTGCGGGGGAGGAGCTGTCTATGGGGTGGGGGCGGGGCTGTGGACGGGCCTGTCGCCGCTGGCTGGCGAGGGGCGCGCGGGGCTGCCGGGTAACCGCCGCACGTAGCTCCAGTCCGCTCCCAACGGCCGCCCGCGCCAGGCGGCTCCCCGTGAGAAATGACCAACCCGCGGCGGCCAATCGCTGAGCCGGGCTGGGTGCAGGGGGCGGAGCGATCTCAGGAGGCGAACCAATGGGAGCGGAGAAAAGCGGAGGGGCGGGGACAGATGTTAAAGGGACCGCGGACATTTTCATGGCCCTCGCTGGCGGCCCAGAGAAACCCGGGGAGGCGCCTGCTCCCCGCGGCATCCCCCCGCCTCCGAGCGAGAGCCCAGGTGCATGGTGGGTACGCGGCTCGGCATTGGCCAGGGTCTGGGCGGGACCGGCCGGGGGCGGGGCCCAGCCAGAGAGCCTGGGGGGGATGAGCCAGGAGGGGGCGGGGCCAGAACTGGGGGGTGGGGCAGGACTGAGGAGTACAGGGCCGGGGGGGGGGGCAGAGCTGGCAGGTGCAGGGTCAGGAGGGGGGCAGGGCCCAGCTACAGGGCCTGGGGGGGCTGGGCAGGGGACTGGGCAGGGCTGGCGGGTGCAGGGTACAGGACGGGGGGTGCAGGGTCAGGAGGGGGGCAGGGCCCAGCTATAGGGCTTGGGGGTGCAAGGCTGGGGAGGGCACAGGCGCAGCCAGAGGACTTGGGGGTCCTGGGCCCAGGACAGGGGTAGGGAGATCCCAGGATTGGTGGCACTGCAGCCTGGCTCCTTCAGCCCAGACCTGTCTCACTCGAGCTATGGGAGCAGCTCCGTTAGCTGCTGGGAGTATCAGGCTGTTACCCTCTCTGGACAGGAAGTGGATGTGACGCGCACGCTCCACCAGCATGTGGCAGCAGCACTGATGCTTGCAGAGCCCATCCCTGTAATGCTGGATTGACGTGATGACGCCTGGAGCCATGACACTCTTGGTGATGTTCACCAGGGAAGCTGCCCTCAGGGAACTACTGCACACCAGCTACTCATCAAGGCCCTGCCCTACTGAAGTCAGTAGGGATGTTACCATTAATATTAACTGATGCAGGCTCCGGCCCCAAGTCCAGAATCTAAATACCCCAGGTGTCAATAACCAGACACTGAAATAGGGCGCAAACTAGAGGTAGGACTGCAAAGTCAGGACCAAAAACAGAAAAGGGATATGACAGGAGCAGCAATCCTCATGAAGTGAATTATTCTTAATCATATCACAGACCCCCAACCAGGCTGGCTGCATGTATCCATCCTCTAGTCTGATGGCTGTGTCAAATTGAGGTCCCCAAACATCTAGGCCTTGTAAGTTGTATCCTGTAACTTTTCATTCATTATTCCTAGGTGTGGAAGGATTTGGTTTTTATTAGTTGATGTTGGTAAACCTCCAATTCCCTGTACACACCCAAACTGAGAACAAAAATATTTTCATCAATAACAATAGAAATGTACAGACAGGCAATGTAAGAAAAATGCTGCTTGAGAACTTTCTGTGATTTAGAATTTTGAATGAGGCTTGTTACGAATGGACTAGCGTATGAATAGTAAACAGGTGTGATTTATTGATTTAAGGATATTTAATTTGTATGTTTTGACATGATTTTGACAATGTGTTTTAACAGTTTGTAAAGCTTTTCCTTTTTGAATATCAGTGTCTAGTGTCCTTAGTCTGATCTCCCCCCACACCCCCATAATTTCCCACAACTGAAAATTTAAATGGGAAAAATCTAAAAAAAATGCTTAAAAATAAACATCGATATCAGTCAAAATTATAAAATAGTTAAATTCTGCCAAGACTAATTATTTTCCAGTTTAATTTCTCCCACATGACTTAGTTACATGCCACTTAGTGTCCCAGCCAGCAATCAAAATATTATGGATTTGTTAAATAATCACAATAAATAAATACTGGACACTTTAGAGCAGGGGTCTCAAACTCAATTTACTTTAGGGCCAGTGCCAGTCCTCAAATCCTCCCAGCAGGCCAATAATGTGACTGAAGATGGTGTTCAGAAAACGTTTATATTGTATTTTTTATTTTGAATTTCTTAGAAATAATAAAACGATCATACAACGTTATACAATTCTTTGCCTGCCAGAGAGTTGTTAGTGTTTGCCAGACACCTGGCAACGCTTCAGTTCTGTCGGTTTGTTGATGCTTGGCCTCAGTGACTGAGCAGTTGAAACCTCCAGGATTGCACCAAGGGGTGCATCAGATAGTTGTGTTCCGTATTTTGACTTGTTTATATTAATTGTGGAAAAAAGTGATGCCACCTCCATGGCTGACTCCGCCTAGCAACTAATGATGCTGCCTCCATGGTTGACTCTGCCCGGCAACTAGTGATGGTATCTCTGTCCCTCTCCCCCAGACAATGGGAGTTGTGGGGACCAGCGCAGCATGGCTGCATGCATCTCTCCTCCGCGGGCCGCAGTGGGGAGGTTCTCGGGCCACAGACGGCTCGTGGGCCGGGACTTTGAGACCCCTGCTTTAGAGTCTTTAAATCAGGATTTGACATCTTTTAAAGAGGAGATAGGTTTTGTCTAGTTCGGGGTAGGCAACCTATGGCATGTGTGCCAAAGGCAGCACGCGAGCTGATTTTCAGTGGCACTCACACTGCCCAGGTCCTGGCCACCGGTCCGGAAGGCTCTGCATTTTAATTTAATTTTAAATGAAGCTTCTTAAACATTTTTAAAACCTTATTTACTTTACATACAACAATAGTTTAGTTATGTATTATAGACTTATAGAAAGAGACCTTCTAAAAACATTAAAATGTATTACTGGCACGCAAAACCTTACATTAGAGTGAATAAATGAAGACTCGGCACACCACTTCTGAAAGGTTGCTGACCCCTGGTCTAGTTAAACCACAAGTTGTTGGCCCTGATACAGGAATCACAGCATGAAATTCTGCGGCCATGTTACACAAGAGGTTAGATTAGATTATCATAGCGGTCCCTTCTGGTGTTAAAATCTGTGAACCTCATAGTGCTTTACATCACCCCCATTTGAGGGGGCATGTTGAGGAGAAATGACCCACACAGCAAGTCAACGGTAGAGCTAGGAACAGAACCCAGGAGTCCTGATTCCCTGTCATCAAGCCAATATCTATGTTAAATTCAACATTACCTTTGAAAAAAAGGAGATAAAAGTCTATGACTGTCTGTCTAGTATTTCTAGCATCTCTACGGGCAGGGCCGGCTCCAGGCACCAGCCGAGCAAGCTCATGCTTGGGGCAGCAGATTCTACGGGGCGGCATTCCGCCCAATTCTAGGGCGGCACGGCCGCTTTCTGTTTGTTTTTTGTTTTGTTCGCAGATCCAGCCGCCCTGTAGGGGGCGGCGGTACAGAGGAGGGGAGCGCCCTACTGGGAACAGGCTGTGCTCCATCTGTCCCAGCCGGTGCCAGGTCTGTAGCAAGCCCGGCAGGGCAGCCCGCGTCCTTCCCTCCCCGCCGACCGGAGCGGTGGGGAGCCCTCCCGGCAGGCGGTGCAGCAATCGGGGCGCGTGGCAAGCGCCCCGCTGAAGCCCTGGCCGCCCCCCTTCTCTGTCTCCCCCCGCTCTCTCCCCCCTGCTAGCCGGGGCACGTCTGCAGCGCAGGGAGTCCCTCTGCACCCTGGCTCCGGCCACCCCGCAGGTTTTTGGTTTTTTTTTGCTTGGGGCGGCAAAAAAGCCAGAGCCGGCCCTGTCTATGGGGAAACTGGAGACTTGCAGCTTGTGTGGGAGGTTTTTTTCATGTGTCTATCTCAGCAGCTGGAATGGGTTTGATGACTAAATTCATTGACACAATACTGTGGAACAGCTCAGGTACTGTCAGAGATCCCCTGGGCTAAATCCCAACCTTTTATCCAAATTAAATACCATTCCTGATCAGCCTCACCCATGCAGGCGAAGCTGATAAAATCAAATAAATGAATATTTTACATATCTGTGGAACTTTTCAATTGGTTTCAGATATTTACAAGTGACTGACAACACGGTTTGGTGTGTGGAAACACTGTGCAACCTATCGCTGCTGCTGCTACAATACCAGCAGGAATAGCTGGGAATATCCTGCTCCGAAATACAGCTGCCCTGCTGTGAAAGTGAGTCAGGAATCTGGGACACCAATCAACAGAGAGAATTTTGGACCAATGACTTTAGACAAAAACCCTACTCATCAAAAGTGCCGTGGAATCCTGAATACACACATAGAACAAACAGGGTATTGGCACTCAAGGTCTCATCGGAAAGACCTTCATGCAGTAAACTGCATGGAGCTCATTCGTTTATCGACCTTGGCTGGAAGGATGAAGAGCTAGGCGAACCCTGCTGGGATTTGAAGCTGTGGTTTCATGGAATCCGGGTGTCTGGAGGCTCCTGGTTAGCAGTTTCAAAAATGCTTTACCTAAAAAAAACTACCATTTCCTACCAAAAACTCTTTGGGGAGAGGCGGGACTATTTTAAACCGTGCCAATCAGAATTCTGCTTTGTTCGTTAGAACTGAGCTCCAGCTTGTTGCTTTTAGAGGAGTATGTTCCAAGGGGAGTCTTGTCTTGCAGGGAAGTGTGGAAAGAAGACGGAGTGAAGAAATTGGTTTAGTTCCATTCTCTGCTGAGCCCCAGATCCCTGCCACATGCTGAACAGCCAGCAGAGAGGGATATCACTCCATTCCCCTTTGTGTAGGATGGCAGGCGTGGAAATCTCATTTTGCGGTTACGTTTTGACATCAGGATTAAAAAGAACTTGATCGGGTCAATTTCACTTCACCAGGTGACTGCTGCGTGGGTGGGACACAGCACGCACTGGGTCCTCTCTAACGCACTTCAGGCTCAGACTGGACTCAACAACAGCTCACACCCAGAGCCAAGGGAGAATGGCTGGCCAATGCTTAAAAATGCCACCAGCTGTATGGTTCCTTCCTCTTTCTAAAAAGTGCCACAAGATCTTGGACAGCTGCTTGTGAGAGGGACACCAGCTGGAAAACGGGACCTCAGCTTAACTTCTCCGAAGCAGAGCATCTCCCTGGAGCACCCATTGGGTTATGCTGCAGCACAGCTGTTCTTAAACGGTGGCCCCTGGACCAATTGGTAAACCTCAGGGCATTTGGTCCCCGGGTAGCTGGCTGGCTTCTCCTCCTCGTAGGCAGCTTCTGCACTTCCTGAAAAGCTCATTTTAAATGCTGTACATCTTCCCTGAGGAAGTGTTATCCCAATGGGAGAGACTCACCCAAGCCCGCCTGGGCTCGCTGGGTTTACTAATAAGAGTGTGATGCCAATGAGCCACATGTAGGTTTCCACTTGGGAAGGAGCTTGGAGGAAGGTACCTGGAAGAGACGGGTCAACAGCTGGCCAAGAGAAGCCCTTTTCTCCAGGGTTGAGGAGGGCTGGCAAGGCAAGGATTCCCAGGCACACAAAGCGCTGCACAAGAGAAGCTTCGTCATCGAATGAGGGGCTGGAGTGGGTGGGCTGTCCATCCAGGGAATAGCCCCCCCACCCAGGTGAAACTCATGTTTCAGTCAGCCCAGTTCAGCTATCTGGGCAGGTGAGAGGTTGGCATAGATCAACAGGAGGCACAAGGCAGGATACCTAGGGAGAGAGATTGGCACAGATGAGGTGCTATGGGGCTGGCCCAGGTGTGAGGCTGCCCAGACAGGTGAGGGGCTCCGGGGCTGTCCCAGGTGCAGGGCTCCCTAGATGGGGAGGGGCTCCCTGGGCAGGTGAGGGGCTCTGCGGCAGGCCCCGGTGCGGGACTGCCCAGGCAGGTGAGGGGCTGGCACAGGTGTGGGGCTGCCCACGCAAGAGAGGGGCTCAGGGGCTGGCCCAGGTGCGGGACTCCCCTGGCGGCGAAGGGCTGACCCTGGGCAGGTGAGGGGCTCCGCGGCTGGCCCAGGTGCGGGGCTCCCCGGGCAGGTGAGGGGCTCCGGCGCTGGCCCCGGTGTGGGGCTCCCCGGGCAGGTGAGGGGCTGGGTAGGTGGCCCAGGTGCACGGCTCCCCGGGAAGATGAGGGGTTCCGCGGCTGGCCCCGGTGCGGGGCTTCCCGGGCAGGTGAGGGGCTCCGGCGCTGGCCCCGGTGCGGGGCTCCCCGGGCAGGTGAGGGGCTCCGGCGCTGGCCCCGGTGCGGGGCTCCCCGGGCAGGTGAGGGGCTGCGGGGCTCCCCCGGCGGCGAGGCGGGGCTGGCCCCTGGGAAGCCCGGCAGGGAGGCGCGGCTGAGCGGCGGGGGCGGCCCCGCCATGCGGAAGTGCTGGGCGGCGGCTGCTGCCGAAGTCAGGAGCCCGGCCCGGCTGACAGCGGCCCCCGGGCAGCGAGGGGAGCAGCCCGGCAGGAGGATTCAGGAGCCTCCCGGCGCAGGGTGAGTCCCGGCCGCGCCCCTTGCCCCTCCGGAGCGGCCTGGCCCCTGGGGGCAGCGCCCCCCACCCCCCGGGCTGCCCCTTCCCTCCCCGGGGCACCGTGACTCCCTCCCCCGAGTGCGCCAGCCCCGGTCAGACCGTCCCCGCCGCTCCCCTGCTCTCTGCCAGCCCTGAACCCCTCACCTGTGCCAGCCCCTCACCTGCCGGGGGAGCCCCTGAGCCCCTCACCTGTGCCAGCCCCTCCCCTGCCCTCTGCCTGCCCCTCCCCTGGGGAGCCCCTGAGCCCCTCCCCTGCCCTCTGCCTGCCCCTCCCCTGCCGGGGGAGCCCCTGAGCCCCTCCCCTCTGTTAGCCCCTGAGCCCTTCACCTGTGCCAGCCCCTCCCCTGCCGGGGGAGCCCCTGAGCCCCTCACCTGTGCCAGCCCCTCCCCTGCCGGGGGAGCCCCTGAGCCCCTCACCTGTGCCAGCCCCTCCCCTGCCCTCTGCCTGCCCCTCCCCTGGGGAGCCCCTGAGCCCCTCCCCTGCCCTCTGCCTGCCCCTCCCCTGCCGGGGGAGCCCCTGAGCCCCTCACCTGTGCCAGCCCCTCCCCTGCCCTCTGCCTGCCCCTCCCCTGGGGAGCCCCTGAGCCCCTCCCCTGCCCTCTGCCTGCCCCTCCCCTGCCGGGGGAGCCCCTGAGCCCCTCACCTGTGCCAGCCCCTCCCCTGCCCTCTGCCTGCCCCTCCCCTGGGGAGCCCCTGAGCCCCTCCCCTCTGTTAGCCCCTGAGCCCTTCACCTGTGCCAGCCCCTTCCCTGCCGGGGGAGCCCCAAGCCCCTCCTCTGTCCTCTGCCAGCCCCTGAGCCCCTGCCCTGTGCCAGCCCCTGAGCCCCTACCCAACCCTCTGCCAGCCCCTGAGCCCCTCACCTGTGCCAGCCTCTCCCCTGCCCTGTGCCAGCCCCTGAGCCCCTACCCAACCCTCTGCCAGCCCCTGAGCCCCTCACCTGTGCCAGCCCCTCCCCTGCCCTGTGCCAGCCCCTGAGCCCCTCCCCTGTGTGAGCCCCTGCCCAGGGTCAGCCCCTCCCTATGCCAGCTCCTCATGTGCCCAGGGTCAGCTCCGACGGGTGGGGGGCTGGCACAGGTGCCCAGGGAATGGCGCCTTTAATTATTGTAGTGAAAAGTTTCCTGGACCGGGACCATAAAGTGCTCGCGGGAGAGAGAGAAACCGAAAGCAGGTGGGTCCCCGGCTGAGGGGTTGGTGGGCGCTGATGCAGCCCCCTACCCCCGGTGTCATTAGCGCAGAGCTCTTGATCCAGCCGCTGTTGTTTTTTCAAGCTAATCCGAGCGAGGTGCGGCACAAGCGGGTTTATCTCCGAGTGCTGGAAACACAAACCTTGCAGATGGGCTCACTTCTCTTCAGGCCAGCTTCTTCCTCCCCGAGATAACGCGCTCTGCTCTCCAGGGTCGCGTGTGGGCACACCAGCGCACACACGCTCTCTCCCTGCAGGGTTGTGTGTGTACACTCTCTCTCTCTCTCTCCCTCTGCAGAGTTGTGTGTGTGTACACACTCTTTCTGTGCAGAGTTGTGTGTATACTCACACACACACACGCTCTCTCTCTGCAGAGTTTGTGTACACGCTCTTTCTGTGCAGGGTTGTGTGTATACTCACACACACACACGCTCTCTCTCTCTCTCTCTCTGCAGAGTTGTGTGTGTGTACACGCTCTTTCTGTGCAGGGTTGTGTGTACACTCTCTCTCTCTCTCTCTCTCCCCCTGCCGAGTTGTGTGTAAGTTTACACACTATCTGTGCAGGCTTATGTACACACTCTCTCTGTCTCTCCGGGGTTGTGTCTACACATAAACCCCTTGTGTACAAACAACAGGAAGCTCCCGCCCCCCAAATGGCAGGTGGGGAATAAAGACCAAAGGTTTCCTGCTGCCATTGGCGTGCGGCACAGACTGGCAGGCTGCTCTGGAGAGCAGGACTTGCCGTGGAGACGGGCCCAGAAGAGCCCCATGCTAGATGAAGAGCGGAAGTGGGGAGAGTAGCAGGAGACCGCACTGTGGGCGGGTTTTTAGACCAACTTCTCAGAGCCAATGCAAGAGTTTTAATTGGGTTATTCCCCCTTGTGCCTATTCCTCTGTGTGCCATGTTCCCACCTTCCCCAATTCCCCCCAGAGGAACATTTCTTCTCCATGTTAAGCTAATTTTCCAGGCTCGCTGACACACAACTAGCGGGCAGTCCGCTGGCGAATACCTAGGAGTCACAGGATTAAATTAATAAAGACCCTGGCGGACAGTGTAGGTTTTATTGAGTTTTCAAAGGAGTTTTCAATGCGACGATGAAGACAAAATTAGGATACCCCATCAGGCTTTTAACCTTCCCCTACAAGGATTGTAGTCAACCGCCACCGTCCGAGAGAGGCAGAGCGTGGCACTGAATTCGAAACAAACAGCAAATAGACGAGTGGCATTGGTTGGGCCGAGGCGAACAAACTGGAAATGAATAACAACTTTTAAAACTCTCTCAATGCCAACAATCGAGGGGCTTGTTAGGAACCAGGAGATGAGATTTCTTAAAAAAAAAAAAACAATGCAAATGGGACCTCTTGTTTGGGAGCTTCCCTTTAAAATCGTGACAATTAGGATGAATATGGGGGAATCTCTGTGACAGCGAGATCCGGGCAGTCAACAAAAGCAGTCGTTGACAGTAAAAAAAACGCAGCCCCCAATCCTGCACTGGCTGAGGGTGGCGAGATTGGATGTCCTAGGCCTGGCCACCTAGCCTCTCTAGAACTAATAGTGCAGGATAGGAAAAAACTATCAATGGCTGTTGCCCTGAGATAGTAGTGGTGGGGTGTTTACCTTTCTCCAAAGCAACAGGTCCTGGCCGTTGCCAAAGGCAGCATACCAGCCTAGGTGGCTCACCATGCCCCTGGACGAGTTGCAGCAGGGTTAACTGTTCATCCCTCCCAGAGCCCAGTTCTCCTTGTGATAATAAACCCATCCCTCGAATACAGGAGCGAGGTGGCGAAAGAGGAGATCCCCTCCTTCAGCGAGGCTGAAATGATGAACACAATGACCCAGGCAGGGCGGCACACTGGAGGCCGGTTCAGGATGCTGAGTTTGTCATTTTAACAACGTGCTTCCCTGTTCCTTTCAAAACCCTAGCCCAGAATGACGTCTGGAGGGTGGGGGAAGCCAGGCCGCTGCAGCAGAAAGGGGCAGGAAGACCTGAGTCACACACTGAAAAAGGGGCTATGTGGATGTGAGTGTTCAAACTTGCGTGCTTCTAGCCAGACACCTACATAGGTGTCTAGGCACCTGAATAAGGAAACGTATTTAATTGCTTAAGTGTGGATCTGAAAAATGTGGCCCTAATATAATCTCCCAGGGGAGTGTATTCAGTCCTGCAAAACTTCAGAGGCCAGTCCTCCAAGGCTCTCCTGGACAATTCTCCCTCGGATAAAATGGCCTAGGAAAGCCAGTATTAATTGACAGCTGCTGTTAAGGTTTCGTTGCTCCCAGGGATTGCACTATAGATTCCCTGGTAGCTGGCATTGTCTGAAATGTACGTGTGTTTTTATTACAAAGGTCTGAAGTCATCTGCAAAACAGCTAATCCGAGTTCCCTCTCTCTACCTAGGTATTTATAAAGGGTTGAGTCACAGGCACAGACCTATGGGAAAGTGAGAGGCTTAATACTGCACACTAAATTGGGTGTCACTCTTGCCTGCCTGGGGTTTGGTTGCTTGCATGTGAATTCCTTCCTTTTAACCGAGCATCTGGTCTTGCAAGATTTCCAAGGCAAGGCAAGATGCGTGGTCTGTCCAGCACCTACCACCATTGGGCCCTGATTGAGGTCTCCGGGGGTTACTTGCGATATGAAATGAAGGGGGCTGTTACCGACATGGCTAGGCTGTTCGTGCTCCTCCTCCCAAAGTTATGGATTTTTCACGCTTGGTAGCCGAAAACCCATGTCTATTTCTGATGATTTGAGGAAGTGTCTCTCTTCTTTTTATTTCACAGACTGAAGTTAGAAAAAACCCCAACCCGCGTTTCAAATTCCCCTCTCTGACTTTGAATTCAAAGCCAGACCTCCATGGGCTTCCAATAAGTCTGGGGCTGCCACTTCTCTCTTTCCGTTCTGGGAAACTACATTAGGTAAGTCCGCTTGTCTCTTGCACATTAACTTTATGAAGGATCCGCTAGTGAGAAACATCCAGGCAGCAATTGATAGTGGTGTAGTGGATCTTGTGTTTTTTATCTCGGCCCGGTGTCTGCAGTGCTGTTACCGACTAGAACAATGTGGTTATGAATGGTTAATTGCCGCTCAGACCTGGGAGCAGGGCTATGTGGGAGTGGAGTCTGTCTGTTCTTGCAAGATCATTGTTCATGTTTAATTAACAGGTGGGGGAAGGGGTTGTAAATAACAACCTGTTACTATGTCACCCAGCTACAGACTGTGGTCAGGTCAGAATCAAGATTTAAGGATTGAGATAAAACTCAAGAGTCTGGAGTTAATGAAGTTGGTTTCTCCGCCTTCCACCTCCTTTAAGAAATAATTTAAAGGGACACGGTCGTCTTGAAAACCGGATCTATCTGAAAATGTTGTCCCTACGATAGTTACAAGTAGCACATGAGATTAGGAAACCTGAGAGATGTTTGCAGAAAAGCAAACCTCTGTCTTTGCACTTTGTCACGTGGCATTTTACAGGGGCTTTATAGAGTCAGTTTCATTGTTCCTCTTTACGGTCAATTAGTTGCTTGGTGTTTTCCTTGCTGAAAAGAAACGTAGCCTTTTTTCATAAAGGAATTTAGAAAAAAACCTCAGGTCAGACTGTATAAAGGAAACTCCATCAGAAATAAGCAAGAGAGAGTCCTGTGGCACCTTTAAGACTAACAGATGTATTGGAGCATAAGCTTTCGTGGGTGAATACCCAGACGCATGTCTGAGGAAGTGGGTATTCACCCACGAAAGCTTATGCTCCAATACGTCTGTTAGTCTATAAGGTGCCACAGGACCCCCTGTTGCTTTTTACAGATCCGGACTAACACGGCTACCCCTCTGCTACTTGACTCCATCAGAAATGGGAATTCTCTGGAAGTTAGTCAATTTAAAAAGAAGTTGTCAGTATGCCATTATTACTGCTGTATTTTGATAATGCCTAGGAATCCCCCTCTGGGAGCAGGACCACACTGTGTTAGCTTATGTACAAACACAGAACAAAACTTTGCCCTGGAGAGGCTAAACTGACTGTGAAAAATAGATGAGGCACACAAATATTTTCTTGGGTTCTGCTAGCTGCGTTTCAGCCAGTCTGCCCTTTCCTCACATAGCCACCTCTGGGGCTCGTTTCCGTGGGTTTCCACATGGGGAAGAGCCTGGAAAGATTGGGATCATTTAGTTTTGGGAGAAGATAAATACAGTAGTAGACAATACCCACTCCTGCCATGAGTGCGGAGGACTGGACTAGATGACCTCGCGAGGTCTCTTCCACTCCTGTGATTCTGTGATCTCGTAAACTAACCAAGGCTTGTTATAACATTATACTTGATGTTCCGTTGGAGGGTATTGGCTACTCCTGAACAAAGTAGCGGGTGTGGTTAAAACAGAGCGATCGTGAACATGTGCACAAGATGTTCGTTTACGGGAAGAATCAAAGGGGCTTCCAATAAATGCCAGCAGCATTAATCTTTGCTGGCGCGAACAGGATGACTGTCTGGAATGTCATACGGTACCAGGGATGCTGGCCAGTTGGGAGGCTGAGAAATCACCACCCACCTTTGTGAGTAGAGCCTTCAAGGGAATTTTTGCCTGATGCCTTTTCCGCCAGAGTGGCAGTAGAGTGTGAGCTGGTTTGCATGGGAGGGTTTTGCCTGGACTCAACAAAGAGCCACCCTCTCTTGTGACTCTGATGGTGCTTTGCATGCCACAGCACTCGTCACCTGAGGGTCTGAGTGCAACACACACTCGGTTATCTTACCTACCTCCGCGCGGGGTTGAGGGTGGCTGGGGATGGAATCCAGCTTTCCGGGCAGACAGGTTCTCTGAACCAGCGTTGCTGGGAGACTCTCTCTCGTCTGTATTTTTTTCCCTCAGTCCTATTCTCAGGAACATACAATTCGCCAGCCTAGATCAGAACGTGGGTCCATAGAGCTGACTATCCTGTCTCTAGCAAGCGCCAGTGCCTGCGACTTCAGCGTTGAAGTCCCCATGAGACGTCTCATTGGCAATACTAATGGGGCAGTTCCTGATCGCACCCGGGGATCAGCCAGGGGCCGGATGGCAGAAAGTCTTTGCAAGCTTAGCCTTTCATCTCAGCAGATCTGAGCTCTGGCCAAGGTCCTACAGAGCCCTGTCTTGCCTGCATCTCCCGCCTCCTTTCCACTCACTTGCTTTCCTCTTTCCCAGTGTCCCTCCCTCAAACCCTGTTCCTTCACCAGTCGTCCCTGGGTTCTTCTCCTCCATGCTCTCACCAGGGGCCCGTGCACCTGCACTGCGTGGCTCTGCTGCGTAGGATCTTGGAGGTGGGGACTGGGTCTTATACTTTGTTTTTTATGCACCCTCTCTGAAGGCCGGGGTTCAAATCCCACACACATGATGCAGTTGGGAGGGATTTGGGGGTTCCATCCCCTCCCCCCTCCAGAAACAGCCTCCTGGCAGGCTCAGGGCTCCCCTCCCCCCCCAGCCTGCTTCATGCCTGTGTGTGGACATGGGGCGAGCTGGGGGTTGAGTTACTTTGCTGACATATTCCGTGGCTCTTGCAAATTAAGTACAAAGAAAGCCTGTTGTCAAATGTAGGAGGTGGGCGGGTGCGCGGAATGGAAAATCAAGGCCTTCCACTCGCAAAGGAAGGTCGCCGGAGGTCCTTATGAAGAGGAATTGGGCAGCCACAGGTGTTGGTGGGCTCAGGTGCATTGGCTGAGTGTGGCTGGGGTCAGGACTGCAGGAGCAAGGGTCTGGATTGAGGTGCACGGGCAGAGGGGGCCCAAGGCTGGGCTAACGGGGTATTGCATCAGCACATCTGTGAACATAAGAACAGCCGTACTGGGTCAGACCAAAGGTCCGCCTAGCCCAGTATCCTGTCTACCGACAGTGGCCAATGCCAGGTGCCCCAGAGGGAGTGGACCAACGGGCAATGATCAAGTGATCTCTCTCCTGCCATCCATCTCCACCCTCTGACAAACAGAGGCTAGGGACACCATTCCTTACCCGTCCTGGCTAATAGCCATTAATGGACTTAACCACCATGAATTTATCCAGTTCTCTTTTAAACTCTGTTATAGTCCTAGCCTTCACAACCTCCTTAGGCAAGGAGTTCCACAAGTTGACTGTGCGCTGCATGAAGAAGGGGAAGGGAGCCCCAGGACTGGAACAGCAGCAGGTCTGACACCTGACCCCTGCTTGCCTGAGACCTAGAGGGGGGATGAGTGACGGTGCCCAGATAAGCGGGGATGGCGTTTCTCCTTGTAGGTGGCATCAGCTCACTTGGGGAGCGATGGTTTTGTTTCCTTACCTGGTTTCTGCAATGGGGCAGAGCTCCAGGGAGAGCTTGGCCTTTCGTTTCCCGTGGGGCTTGGCCTTGCAGAGGAAGAACCAGCTTGCAAATGTGCGGCTCCCGTCTCTTTACTCACATGCCGGTTGCTTCACCCGTCTGCCTGTCACATCTGTGGTTGCTGCTGTAGCAACCCCTGTGATGTCACTGGCCGGGTTCCGAGATCCGGGTGTGATGAAACAAGCAGAGGCTTAAATTGCCCAGGAGGGAGAAAGGCGGGAAGAGAGCAGGAGGGGAAGCTGCCGTAGTGGGAGGAAGAGCCATCCCGTTCGAATTGCAACGCGCGGATCTGCAGCCCGTCCAGAGCAAAAGTATTGGTCACCTCTCAGCCAATCAGATAGCACATGCAAATCTCTGCTTGCTGGTTGGCCCGGAGGAATATTTTTCCCCCCCATCCTGGACCTGTAACTTCTTCTCCCATTTGAAACCAGCAAGCTAATGCCTGGTCTATGCGACGTGGTTAGGCTGACGTCAGCTGCTTGTAGAGACGTAAGTGCCTCTCTACACCTGTTTAGTCCCATCACTTCCCCGTGCTGCTTACGCGACTGTCACTGGCTTTCAGGGGCTATCCCCCGATGCCCCACGCTGACAGTCGACTCGATACTGCGCTCCCGGTGAGCGCGCACATCCCGACACAAGGAACCACGCGTGGACACGCACAAACAATTGAATAACCGCGGGAGCCGCGTGCCGACGGACGTTAGGTTGACGCAATTTTCTGTGGAGCCGTGGCCTAAGGTGAATGGCTGCAGCGAGAGACGTCTGTGGGCTTGGCCGCAAGACTTGCCAGTGCGTTTGACGGGACCCTGAGCGTGTGCCAGTAGAGACGCTGCTGTCAGGTTTCCGTGATCAGCAAGCTGTCCTGCCCCTCGAGAAAAAAATGCTCTGATCTGTACCGCCCAGTGACCCGAGCCATTCCCCCAGGCCATGCTCGGAGCATGTGCGCCTTCAGCTGGCCTCCAAATGTGCCCCCTTGCCACTGGGTCCACTCGCCGCCACTGGCGCCACCTCCTGGTTGCTCTGGGGATTAGCTCTGGCCAGGCGTTGCGCCCTCCTCTGGCAGCGTCCCTCCCATCCTCTGCACCTCAACGTGTTCCCTCTTCGTGCCTTGGCCCCTCCGGCCAGGTCATCGCACGCTTCCCCTTCCAGGGGTACCAAAGTCTCTCTTGACGCATGGACTCTGGCAGTCTTCCTGCTCACGGCTCACCAGACGGTGCCACTTCCCCAGCGGCCGGCAGGGGGACCCGGGCCCACCCATTGCTCCGAGTCCCAGCTTGGGGACCCTGCACCTGCAGCTGTGGCCTGCTTTCCCACAAGACCCTGTTGCTCCTTCCTGCAGTGCCTGTCTGACCTGAGCTGCCTGTCTGATCAAGCCCTGCTCCCTGGCTGTTCCTCCGGGTGCTGCCTGGGCAATTAAGCTTCCAGCTGCACCCGATTCCAGCCAGGGAGGGTGGAGTCAGCAAGCGGATCCTGCCCTACTGAGTCAGCCTGGCCTGAGCCGCATTGGCAGGACTTGAACGCTCCTAACAGGCTGGGTCCGCACGAAAGCCCCCCCACCCCGCCCTGTTACAGACACCTTTCATCCTGCGGCGTCCCAGCACCCCTCACAAGCTGCCCCTAGGGGGCGCCACCGAAATGCCGCCAGCCAGGCTGCACAGCCAGGTGCGGGGGGGAACCCGTAGCCAGGGTGACTGGAGTAACTTCTCGCTCTTATGAAACCTGCCATGCGGTGGTCATGCCCAGGGGTTAGAGCAGGAGTTGGTGACCGGGACTGGAGCCCCGGGGCAGAGCCAGAGGCAGACATCGGAGCTGGGAGTCAGAGCAGGTTACCCTCGCCTGCAGTGAGGCGAGGCAAGGGAGGAGCGGGGCTGGCAACCCACAGGCACAGGTCCTATCGCAGCCCTGGGCGAATGCTGTGAGCAGCCCCCAAACTGCTGCGGGGCACTGTTCCCACAATCAGGTGGCCGACTCTGAGGTTGCTGGAGCCTGACTCCGGCTCCTGACCCCTGGTCTCGTTAATATCTGTGCACTGACTCCGTTCCCTGGGGAGGCTGAGGGGCCAAGTCTGACGTGCCGAGATTCGAACCTGTGATTGCGGAAACTCTGGGCGTGCTGCCGTTGGCTGCCTGTGGCTCTGCCAATATTTACTGTCTCGGTCAATTCGTGTTCGTTACCCGGCACACACACAGCACTTCACATTTCCAAAGCGCCGAGCAAATGTTGGCTGGCTCCCAGCGCCAGTCAGAAATCTCGCCCAGGGTTCGGGGTTCGCGCTCTGCTTCAACCAGGAAACCCAACTGCTCACTGAGCACCATGCAGAACGGATCCCAGGTCACGAGGGGGAAGGGCTTGAGGATCATTCCTGGCCCCATTTATGCCGAAGCCCCCCGACAAAGAAAAACCCACAGTTATGGGGGACTGGTAGCTTCAGGGCTGGAACTGAGGTTACTAGTTGGGACTGAGTTGTTGGCAGAGCGATGTGTGGGGAGCCCAGGGGGCTGCGTGTTGGGAGTGAGGGGCATCAGCAGAGCTGTGGGGGAGGGGAGCCCAGAGCTGGGATAGCAGGGGGCTGCGGGTCAGGAGTGAGGGGCAATGGCAGAGCTGTGGGGGAGGGGAACCCAGAGCTGGGATAGCAGGGGGCTGCGGGTCAGGAGTGAGGGGCAATGGCAGAGCTGTGTGGGAGGGGAGCCCAGAGCTGGGATAGCAGGGGGCTGCAGGTCGGGAGTGAGGGGCACTGGCAGAGCTGTGGGGGAGGGGAGCCCAGAGCTGGATAGCAGGGGGCTGCGGGTCAGGATTGAGGGGCACTGGCAGAGCTGGGGAAGGGGGGAGCCCAAGACTGGGATAGCAGGGGGCTGCGGGTCGGGATTGACGGGCACTGGCAGAGCTGGGGGTGGGGAGCCCAGGACTGGGATAGCAGGGAGCTGTGGGTCGGGAGTGAGGGGCGCTGGCAGAGCTGGGGAAGGGGGGAGCCCAGGGCTGGGATAGCAGGGGGCTGCGGGTCGGGAGTGAGGGGCACTGGCAGAGCTGGGGATGGACAGCCCAGGACTGGGATAGCAGGGGGCTGTGGGTCGGGAGTGAGGGGCGCTGGCAGAGCTGGGGAAGCGGGGAGCCCAGGGCTGGGATAGCAGGGGGCTGCGGGTCGGGACTGAGAACTGTGTGCGGAGAGCATGGAAGAACTGGAAACTTGAATCTGTTTTCTCAATGTAATTTATTTGCCTTGATGGTTTCGGTTCCCCGGCTTTCCAAAAACATCCGGGTCCCGGTGCTGTAACAATATCCATCTGCCAGCAAACCAGAGCTTCCCTCTGCCTGCTCTCCTGGGCGGATCAGAAATGCCCTGTGTGAAAGCAGGCGATTCCAGGCAGAAACCCAGTGGGCAAGGCAGTTGCAGCTGCCCCCAAGTGACTGTGTTGTTAGGGCGGTGTGGGGGGTATGGTGAGTTATGCAATTACCTGGCTGGACAGAAAGATCTAGAAAGGAGCAGAAGAGGAGGAAAGAGAGAGAGACAGGAGACACGGAGCATAAGGACGACGTCTGGCTCTGTGGAACATAGGCAGGTGATATTTCTGGCCTAGGCTACGAGATCATAGATGCGCTTAGGAGGAAGAGATCTCCTCTAAAGGGTTGCTCCAGGAGGGGCGTGACTGTCTCCGTGATGTGAAACAAGGTCTCCTGCGTCTCTCCAGTGGTGCAGGGATGGGGATCTCGCGACCGATGCAGAACAGGGACGGCTCAGAGCTTGAAGAGATACAGAAAGGAGGCAGGCCGGTGAGAGGGAGAAGCCAAGCAGCGGCACCACTGTTTTGCGCTGGTTTAGAAGGGATGCTTCTGACTGGAGCCAATGCAGGTTTGCCCCCAGATTTGGCGACCGTGTCTAGAGGCAGCGTGCTGCTTTCTGGGCTGTGCCGGGGCCTGTCACAGCTGGAATATTGGGAAAGGGGCTGATTTTTCTCCTGTGTTTGGCAGCTGGCCATGGTTACACACCCCCTGCTTCGGGCTGCCGGCTGGGCTCCGCGTCGTCTGCTCCTGCTGGGCTGCCAGCAGCGCCGGGCCCCTGGACGGGGCGCTGGAGAGCGTTCTGTGCTGGAGTTCGGAAAGGTTCTGCTGGCGAAAAGGGGACGTTGACTCACCTATCGTGTGTCATTTCCCTTCTGGTTGTGACTAAGCGCCGATTCGAAACCTCCACTTCCCTTCCCCGCCATGTGGCGAGAACTCCCAGGGCAGGTGTCTGACCAACCGGGCAGGGCCGCCCTTGGCAAACCATCCGACGCAAAGGGACGCCCAGGAGGCCAGTTGCCCGCTACGCCGCTCTGAGCAGCAAAGCCCTTGGATGCGGGTTTGCACTGGAACAAACTGGTTAGCGTGTGTGTGCGCCACTGCCCCCTGCTGGATGGAATCAGAACCGCTTGTCCATGTGTCCTAGGCCTTGCACTGCTAACAGCGAGTGGAGGGTCTCCTTTAGCTGAACGGATGGGGCGTTGTGGAGCAGTAGATCAGAGTGCTATCCCTGCGGTGCTGTGATGTTCCAGATGCACACAGGCTGCAGCCTATTGAGGACGTCCCTGGCTGGCCAGGGTTTTGTTGTTGTATTTTGCACTCTCCAGCGTTCGTCAACTCCTTCTCTTAGCAGCTGCCCACCGGCCTCTCTTACCAACCGTTCCTAGACCCTTCCGTGTGGGCCGAGGCTGGTTTCCACTGTGCCGGCTCCCTGTGCGGCAGCCATCCCACCGCACCCAGCCAGAGCTCTGTGCCAAGAGCCGTCTGGGAAGCCGTTTGCAGAGCACGGCAAATTTTATTGGTCCTGCAAAACGCAAGAGCTGCACCACATATTCCAACGAGCACCGGCTCTCAGCACCGTGTCTAGTAGCCAGTTACACTTGGATTCACACACCTCTCCTCCAGAGCGTGCTCTTGGTAACTTGACCTCTGTGACGCCTTTGTTCGTGTAATTACCCTGGTGCCGGAGTGGCTAGCAAAATACTTCGCCCCCTGCTGGCTGGATGTGGAGCAGGGAGTGTGACCAGATATTTTTTAAAGCAACAGCAACAACGCAAAGGTCTGTTGTCTCTCAGTGCGCCCGTCTAACCCTTCCCTAGTGGGAGGGATGTGACTTGGTGACCTTTTCTGTTCCCAGTTGTTTAGCTCAGCCAGTGCCCTGCTCTGCCTGTTACTGGTGGGTTGGTGCCAGTTACCACAAATATTCGGCCAATTAAGTATTTTTAAACTCTTTCCAAAGATACCTGTTTTTTAAGAGTGCAACTTAAATTATTTCTAGAATCCCCACAAGCCTGGAAAGTCCCCTGTCATCCCCCAGGGCAGTCATGTGGTGCCGGGTAGCAAAGTTCTGCTTTCAAGTAGCGGCACTGTGAAGTCCCGGCAGGGCATGAATATCGCGGAGGAAGGCTGTTTAAAGAGCTGTGAAGTGCTGTTTCCTCCGGAGCTGAAAGACAGAGGCGGGAACTGAGTAAGGGGAAGGCTCCTGTGCTTTTCCTCTCCACGTGCCCTTCAATCTTGGCCTGCCGGTTTCTGCTGTGAGCCTAGAATCTGTTTATTGGCTCTTCATCCTCATGCGTCAGGGCGTAAACTGAGGTCAGGAAGAGGTTTCATGGGAAATGCATGGTTGTGGGAGATGACATGAGGACTAGTTCTGACGTCCTCTGGAGCAACCAGCACCAGCCGCTGTTAGGTACGGGATGCCAGACACCCTGGACCACAGCAGTGTTTGCACAGAGCTGACCCCAATTCCTATTCCCCCTTGCTCAGCTGCTGGCATTGATTACCCCAGTTCCCTTGCCTGACATCTGTGGGGTGAAGAGAACTCTGCAAAGAGTGACTCCTAGCTGAGATCAGCTCCGGCTGAGAGTAGCTAAGCATGGCATCTACCACTCCTTGCCTCACCTTCCCCCTCTGTACAATGGGGCTAGTGATATGCACCCGTCAGCAGTACAGGGCCTATGGCACGCAGTCAAGCAAGCCTGCTTCCATCCAGGAGATAGCAGCTCTTTATATTCCAGTAGCACCGAAAGGTTTGCGACAGCAAGCACATGGGCTGGAAGATGGACAAGGTGCCCGAGAAACAATCCTGTTTCGTGCACTCAGCAGCAGGCCCACGTTGGCCAGGTGTTTGTAGGTTTCTGTCCTTTGTCCCACACTCTGGGACAGGAAATCGTCAGCTCCCTTTCTGCTTTGGGGATTGTGTGTGTCTGTGTGTGTCAGAGGTGGATTGAGGTCTCCTGGAGCCCTGGGCTGGTGCTGGAACTGTGGCCCTGCCCCACCGCTTCTGCCTGCAGCCCCACCCCTGCCCCCACGTTGTCCCGCCCCCTTGCCCAGAGCCCTCCTCCATTCCACCCCTTCCCCCCACAGCCCTGCCCCCACTCACTCCTTTCTCTGCCCCCCACCCGCGGCCCAGAGACCGGAGAAGCTCTGTGCCCTGGGGCCACTGCAGAGAGCAAGAGCTCATCCAACCCCGGTGCTGTGGCAGGGGGAGATTTTTCCAGGGGCCCCAAATTGGCTGGGCCCCATTGGCCCGTGTGGAAATCTGCCACTGGTGTGTGCGTGTGTGGTGAATGGCACGTAACAGTTTGGGTTTTTTAAATTTCTAAATTGCTCCTGCGTTCTTAGCTCTCCTGAGAACGGGACCGAGAGAACTCTCCTAGACCGTTGTCTTGTTCTGGCTTTGTACAGCACCTGGCGCATTCCAGGGTTTCCCCATTTTCTTCTTACCTGCAGCGCTGCTCCTGCGTCCCAGGAAGGACGAGCTCAGCCAGTTGTTTTCTGGCCACTGGGGCTGAGCGGAAGCTGCAGCAGGTTCTAATCAAGCAGAGCGGGGCAAGCGAGGGTGTCTTAAAGGAGAAGAGAGGCACAGAGTTCTAAGAAAGGAACCCGAGGTCGTGTCTGAGCCTGGTTCAGCAGGGAACTTAAAGGCGAGCGTCTAACTTTAAGCATATGAGGAAACTTAGTGAAGTCAGTGGAACTGCTCATGTGCAGGGCAGCGATATTATCTCCATGGGAAACTGAGGCACAGAGAGACTAAGTGACTTGCCCAAGTAACACAGGGAGTCTTTGGCAGAGCCAGGAATTGCATTCAGGTTTCCCAGCACCCTCCACACTAGATCTACCTGCCCCCTCCGTCCATCAGGAACTTCTCATACTGCACTATGACAATTACCTTGCTGATCTTAAATGCAAAAAAGAAGCTTACAAGAAGTGGAAGATTGGACAAATGACCAGGGAGGAGTATAAAAACATTGCTCAGGCATGCAGGAGTGAAATCAGGAAGGCCAAATCACACTTGGAGTTGCAGTTAGCAAGAGATGTTAAGAGTAACAAGAAGGGTTTCTTCAGGTATGTTAGTAACAAGAAGAAAGTCAAGGAAAGTGTGGGCCCGTTACTGAATGAGGGAGGCAACCTAGTGACAGAGGATGTGGAAAAAGCTAATGTACTCAATGCTTTTTTTGCCTCTGTCTTCACAAACAAGGTCAGCTCCCAGACTGCTGGACTGGGCAGCACAGTATGGGGAGGAGGTGACCAGCCCTCTGTGGAGAAAGAAGTGGTTCGGGACTATTTAGAAAAACTGGACGTGCACAAGTCCATGGGGCTGGATGCGCTGCATCCGAGGGTGCTAAAGGAGTTGGCAGATGAGATTGCAGAGCCATTAGCCATTATTTTTGAAAACTCTTGGCGATCGGGGGGAGGTCCCAGATGACTGGAAAAAAGCTAATGTAGTGCCCATCTTTAAAAAAGGGAAGAAGGAGGATCCGGGGAACTACAGGCCAGTCAGCCTCACCTCAGTCCCTGGAAAAATCATGGAGCAGGTCCTCAAGGAATCAATTATGAAACACTTAGAGGAGAGGAAAGTGATCAGGAACAGTCAGCATGGATTCACCAAGGGGAAGTCATGCCTGACTAACCTAATTGCCTTCTATGATGAGATAACTGGCTCTGTGGATGAGGGGAAAGCAATGGATGTGTTATTCCTTGACTTTAGCAAAGCTTTTGATACGGTCTCCCACAGTATTCTTGCTGCCAAGTTAAAGAAGTATGGGTTGGATGAATGGACTGTAAGGTGGATAGAAAGCTGGCTAGATCGTCGGGCTCAAAGGGTAGTGATCAATGGCTCCATGTCTAGTTGGCAGCCAGTTTCAAGCGGAGTGCCCCAAGGGTCGGTCCTGGGGCCGGTTTTGTTCAATATCTTTATTAATGATCTGGAGGATGGTGTGGACTGCACTCTCAGCAAGTTTGCAGATGACACTAAACTAGGAGGCGTGGTAGATACACTGGAGGGTAGGGATCGGATACAGAGGGACCCAGACAAATTAGAGGATTGGGCCAAAAAAAACCTGATGAGGTTCAACAAGGACAAGTGCAGAGTCCTGCACTTAGGACAGAAGAATCCCATGCACTGCTACAGACTAGGGACCGAATGGCTAGGTAGCAGTTCTGCAGAAAAGGATCTAGGGGTCACAGTGGACGAGAAGCTGGATATGAGTCAACAGTGTGCTCTTGTTGCCAAGAAGGCTAATGGCATTTTGGGCTGTATAAGTAGGGGCATTGCCAGCAGATCGAGGAACGTGATCGTTCCCCTTTATTCGACATTGGTGAGGCCTCATCTGGAATACTGTGTCCAGTTTTGGGCCCCACACTACAAGAAGGATGTGGAAAAGTTGGAAAGAGTCCAGCGGAGGGCAACAAAAATGATTAGGGGTCTGGAGCACATGACTTATGAGGAGAGGCTGAGGGAACTGGGATTGTTTAGTCTCCAGAAGAGAAGAATGAGGGGGGATTTGATAGCTGCTTTCAACTACCTGTAGGGGGGTTCCAAAGAGGATGGAGCTCGGCTGTTCTCAGTGGTGGCAGATGACAGAACAAGGAGCAATGGTCTCAAGTTGCAGTGGGGGAGATTTTGGTTGGATATTAGGAAACACTATTTCACTAGGAGGGTGGTGAAGCACTGGAATGAGTTACCTAGGGAGGTGGTGGAGTCTCCTTCCTTGGAGGTTTTTAAGGCCCGGCTTGACAAAGCCCTGGCTGGGATGATTTAGTTGGGGATTGGCCCTGCTCTGAGCAGGGGGTTGGACTAGATGACCTCCTGAGGTCCCTTCCAACCCTGATATTCTATGATTCTACTACCCTGGCAAACTTAGATCAGATCTTGAAAGGTATTTCGGTGCCTAACTCCTATTGGCTTCAGCCTTTGAGGATCCAGGCCATAGCAAATTTCACGTCACAGCCCCTTTCCTTCTCCTGCTCAGGACTCTGTCTGCTGTAATGGCCCCCAGAGTGTGTGTGTGGATCAGCACTGCTGCACTCAGTGCACAGGATCAGAACTGTGCGCCCTACTCCTCTGTGTCTGTCGCTCACTGTCGCTCTCGTGACGGGTCTGTCGTGTTTTCACAACAGCTCGGTTGCCGTTTTCGTCCCTGCTGTCGCCATGAAGTCCAGACCGACCCTAGCGCCCAGCACAGTGACAAATGCCCAATATTACAGGGACAACATCAGTCTAACCGGGACATTTCCACGTGGAAAGCTGCATCTGGTAACTGACAGCGCTCTGGGTAGTCAGTGTCAGTTTTCCTCTGGGTAGTCAGCTGTTTTGAGAGCGCCTTCCCTGCAGAAACCAGGACAAGAATTACATTTGCTGATTTAAATCAACCTGCCCTGTTAGAAAGAGGAAACCTGGAGTTAAATAATCAATTTTAATCATGTTTTGCATTTGCACTTTTTATTTTCCTAAAGACAGGTCAGTTCTCATTGGTCGGTAACAATTAAAACACATCTGCAGCCGTTGTGTTAAATTTGGGGCTTCTTTCTGATAACCAGGAGGATAGCTAGAGCTAGACACTTCTTTTATTTAAGTAATTATGCAGCTTGAGATACATTTATTCAGATTCTTAATTTTTACATTTGTATTCAATTAGAAAATGGGGAATGAAGCATTTCTTATACAATAAATGATTAAGTTTTAACTTGGATGAGAATTCAGATTCAATTAAAAATGCACAAAAACACAGTTTATTTTTTTTTTCCTTAAACTACCTTAAAATTGCTGGATACCTGAGAAAAAACAGTTGATCAAAAAGTTTTTCAAAACATGTTTTGCATTTAAAACTAACTGATTTATAAAAGAAAGGAAGTATCTGCAGTTAGTGAACTGAATGTTCTTCTTCACACAGCACACAGTCAACCTGTGGAACTCCTTGCCTGAGGAAGTTGTGAAGGCTAGGACTATAACAGGGTTTAAAAGAGAACTAGATAAATTCATGAAGGTTAAGTCCATTAATGGCTATTCGCCAGGATGGGTAAGGAATGGTGACCTTAGCCTCTGTTTGTCAGAGGGTGGAGATGGATGGCAGGAGAGAGATCTCTTGATCATTACCTGTTAGGTCCACTCCCTCTGGGGCACCTGGCATTGGCCACTGTCAGTAAACAGGATACTGGGCTGAATGGACCTTTGGTCTGACCCCGTATAGCCGTGCTTATGTTCTTATGAATGAATTGTTTCTACTCACCAAATCCTTCAAGGGTTTAGAACTAGTAAAGCTCATCCTCTCGCACCTAGTTTTTATTCACAGTTTGGGAGAGGAAAACAAGCTTTCCTGCTTTTGCAACTCCCAATTGGTCTCTTAACTTTGAGGGAACTAGTAGTCATTGAACTGACCTAGCTGAATAAGCTGATCTGAAGAAACTGTTCTCTCTGTACCTGCAGAAGGGGCTGCTGCTTCCAAAAGGTAGTTTAGAATTTCAGCAAACTCGGGTTCCAGGTGCTTCACCAGCAACTTCCACCAGTTCAGTGGTCTGACTTTCTTTAAAACTTGGCAGCAAACACGTACTGCTTCATATTATTATTTTGTATTTAATTTAAATGATTATAATAAATTTAGGCCTTAACATAGATCATCAATTTCAAATGTAATTTATGTAATTTAAAAAAAAATTATATAAATTTAAAAAAATCCAGTGTTTTAAATGGATTTTTATCCTTTGGTTGGGCTCCTGGCCAACAGCCGCTGCTCTCCAGCTGCCCAGCTCTGAAGGCAGCGCAGATGTAAAGGTGACAATACTATAACATGCCTAAAATAACCTTGACACCCCACTGCAACTCCCTTTTGGGTCAGGACCCGCAATTTGAGAAACGCTGGTCTCCCCTGTGAAATCTGTACAGAATAGGGTAAAAGCACATAAGACCAGATTTCACGGGGGGAAGCCAGATTTCACGATCCGTGACGCGTTTTTCATGGCCGCGAATTTGGTAGGGCCCTAACTATGTCCATAAAAACAGTGCTTGTCAGTGGGGCCCATCCCCCTCCTTCACTTGCAAAAAACACACGATTGACATGACTGGCGCATGTATGTCTGTGGAACACATGCCTTGATCTCGCTGGGAGTGGAGATGTGCACCGGGGAGTGGTTTGACTTGAGGGGGAGTTTGCTGGTGGGGGAAGGATCCATGGGTGTGTTCGGCCAGGCACGTGAGCTGGGCTGCGGGTGGATATGAGCGCCGACTCAGCAGTGGTTTCGCTGGATTTGCAGTGGTTGCGTCCAGAGGAAACGTGCTTGAGCAACCTCGATTCTTGGGAAATCAAATGTTTGTCTTGGGAATAAAATAATAATAGCCTACATTCTGCCACTCTGACGCTTGCTGATGGGTGCCTTACGCCGCGTGCTGCCCACAGACCTTCCTGCGGCTAGTTGATGAGTAAGGTACTACTCAACAGGAGGACAGATGGCAGAGTCTTGTCCAATACATCAGGATTTGCACACCCACCATTGAAAAGCAGCCAATTCTGGGGTGGAATGTGGCAACTGCTTCACAGTGCACAGCAATGCTGGAGAACAGTTTGAGACAGGAAGTGAAGCTGGACACTGTTTGGATGGACTGTTAGGGGGCTTATTCCTTTACCCTCTCACTTCCCTGGTCCTTCTCGCATGAACAGAGAGCAACAATACCCAAAGGCCAAAGGTGCAAACAATTCAATGTTTATTGGGGTGAACTTCCAGCAAGCATGATTCCAGTTTCCTTCCTCAGTGTCCCCCTTCCCAGCTCTGACACCACAGAGCCTTGCCTGTGTCCCTGTTCCCATTCCCCCCCCTTAGCAAAACATGGTCCCAATTCCCCCACCCCCATTCCCTGTTCCCATTCCCCCATTACTTTCTGATTGACTGCAGACTATATATAATAAATCTTGAGTTCTGCTTTGCTATATCTTAACCAATTATTTTACTGACATTTAACTAACCAATCCTAACATATTGTAACATGATTATTTAACCAATTATATCCCACCACCTTAATTGGTTTACACCCAACCAAATTAATTATACAGCAGACAGAAACAATCACCAAACCAGATGGAGATTTTACAGATAAACAATAGGGAAGTAAAGACTACAGTAATAAAACAATACAAAAATAAGAATTTTACACCCCAGCTATTAATAAGTAAGTTCTTTCCAGACAGGCTATTAAACTAAGTTTTCTTTCAATCTTTTAGGCTCTTCCCTTTCTCTGGAGGTGATCGATCGGATCACCTTCCTAACAGCCCCACATTGCCTGATTTCCATGGGACTGGTTTGGGATGGGGGGATGTGACCGTTCACTTCCGAGCTAATGGCCGCCCCTGTTGCTTAGCCAGAGACCTCAGACTGTCATGGTGAAAAAAGGCCCTGACACCGGCAGACAGTGATTTTAATTCTTTCTTTTATACCTTTATAACTAGCTACGTGATAAAAACACACCTACGTTCTTCAAGTATCGGCCTTTACAGACAGGCCTGGATATCTACATCCTAACATGGACCCTCCTCTCAGGTTAGAGAGGGACCAAAAAGAAACCTGGGCTTGCTTGAGTTCAAGGGAGCAAACGGGCCAAAGAAGTTAACGTAACCCAGTCACTGTCCAGCATCAAAAAGGTCCCGAGTTTGGTGGGCAGAGACCTATGCCTGCCTCGTACCGTGGCAAACGCAACATCCCACATCCCGTTAGCCTTCGCTAAAGGTATGGAAAAGGGAGAAAACTAGTTTGAGCCTGTGAAATGTAACTTCTTAAGTGAGGCTTTCGTTTTCACAGCCTCCCGTGTCCCCTTTCCCTTTAGCTGGGGGGAGTTTTAGAAGAAACTCCCCTTGTTTGACCCGCCCTTAGGTGGTACCAAAGATGGTGATAACTGCCCTTTGGGGGAGAAGAGAAGTTCTATCCATTGAGATGGGCTGGCGCTCGGGTGTCCAGACATCCCTGATATTTGGGGCTTTGTCTTATAGAGGCGTCTGTTACCCTCATCCCCATCCTGATTTGTCAGACCTGCTATCTGCTCACCCTAGCTGGAGCCGTTGTGTCTGCTGTTACATGCCTGGTCCTGTTTCATCCCAGGCGGTGGATGGGCTGCAGCTGGAGCTGGTAGGGCGGCTGTGTCATCTGGGTTCCTCTCTCTGGCCCGGCCTGGTCAGGACATCCGTTAGGATTGGCTCTAAGAAGGTCTGGGGTCCCAGGAGCTGGGGTGGGGGTGTGGCTGCGAGGATGGTGCCGCTTGTCTGTCTGTCCTTCTGTCTGTCCTTTTTCCCCAGAGTCTCTCTCTTTAAGGACCCCAGAAGGGAGTGGTGGGTGGAACAGCCCGCCCCCGCATTATTCTGTCCACTAATTAGGCCCAATACCCGACAGACCAACTTTGGATGGCCAATTTCCGGATCCACATCTTCTGTTTTTAACCAGCATCGTATCCACACTCCTGGGATGACAGCGACATGGGTATAGACTAATCCAGTTTCTCTGTCTGGATTTCTTGCACCTGTTCCCATCCACGGCGGTTGTTTTACACGATGACTCTACGATCACGGTGTAGAGCGAACGTCGCAATTAGGGTAGATTTGTAGGCCCAGTGGTCACAACCTGCACCCCCCTCCCCCCGGTTAATTTCACATTGGCCCCCAATCACCGTCTGGTTCCTCCAACCCAGGCTGGATTCAAACTGGTGCCATGGGAGGGGCGGAGGAGGAGGAGGGTGGGTGGGTGTGGGTGTGGGTGAGAGAAAGAGAACTGCAAGGTATGCCATGCAAGGGAGGTCACAGCTGTGTGCGCAGAGCCGGGGCCTGGACTTCGGGTGAGTGATTAAACTACACGTGGAGTAGCCTGTGAAGAACCCCGCAGGGACCGAGGGCTGTGCGGGGGTGCGGTCAGCACCCACCAGGGAGCTGTGCCAGACGGGGGAAGGGGCTCCCCATCGTGTGGGGTGTCTAAGATCATACTGGACTGGAGTTAAGAGCTCTCCCCAGGCCCTGGGCTAGGTGGGTATCTGTCGCTCTCCTCCCCAGGGGACGGGATGCCGTTCCTGTGTCAGGGTTCTTGACAAGCTGCCTGAAGGCGTGGGAGCGGCAGGCCAGGCTGGGTTCCTCTCCCAGCTTGTGGGCGGCAGGTCTACAGGAGACGCGTGGTTGGTGTGTCGCCCCACGCCCTGCCGGCACCGGCTCGGGCAAGCTGCAGCAAGCACAGGGCCTCCCTGCCCAGCCTAGAGACCCTCCCGCTCTGCAAAGACCAGGGCATGGTGGGCCCCGCATAGGGCATCGTCCTCCCTCAGGGCATGGCCTTACCCCCCTGGAGCGATAGGTGTGCAGCCCGCGCTGTGACTGTCTCTTCTCCAGGCTCAGGGCTGTTCAACGCTCCCCCCGTCCACCCTCCAGGCGTCGATGGGCCCAAGGGCAGGGCGGTGCGTGCCCCGTACCCGGTCACCTGCTCCCATGGATGCAGACTGCACAGAGCTGGGCTCGGCATTCACCTCAGAGAGAGCGAAGGAAATGCTGCGCATTGGCAGCAAAGGGGAGGAGGCGGGGGCAGCCCGCAACGAGATCCCCTCCTCCCAGGCCCCACCGGCCACCTTCCCTGCCCACGTGGGCTTTCTTCTCTCCTTTCCCCGGACTTATTTGAAATCCTCTCTCCGAAGAAGCTTCGGGGGGGGAGGGGGGGAGAAAAGTTCTGCTGCGTCTCCTCCATTTCCAGCGCCCAACTCCCTCCTCCTGGCATCGCTGTTATCCCAGAGCTGCGAGGAACCTGGCCTCCTGGCGCTGCCCCCGCATCAGCCACGCTGTAGCCAGAGTCTGCCACGTGGCAGCTGTGAAGCCAGGGAGGGAGCCGGGGAGCTCATGCAGAGTGGTGTGGGTTTTTTTGTATTTTTTGTAGGACCTACAGAAACAGTGGTTTTTGTTGTTGTTTTTTTTTTTTTTAAAATCTTGAACAGGACTTGTTTTGTGTGAGAAGGTTCATAGATTCAAGGAGTTGAAGGCCAGAAGGAACCACATTAGCTCCTCTAGCCCGTCGTGTATCACGGGCGGTTACATTTCACCCCGTTACCCTTGTTTTGAGTCCAATAGCTTGTGTTTGGCTAAAGCAAATCTTCCAGACAGGCTGCCAGGCTGGCTCTGAGGACCCCGAGCGATGGAAAATCTGCCACATCCCTCAGTAGTTTGTGCCAGTGGTGAACCACCCTCCCTGGTCACCGTTTGTACCTGATTTTAATTTGTCTGGCGTCCGCTTCCAGCCAGCGGTTCTCACGCTGTCTGGCTTCATGAGACCCTGGTATTTTCTCCCTTTGCAGGCACTCACACACTGTAAATCGGGTCGCCTCTACATCTTCCTTCGATGAGCTAAATAGATCGTTGGTCTCTTTAAGTCTCTCGCTGTCAGGCATTTTCTCCAGCCCCGCAGTCATTTTTGTGGCTTTTTTCTGCACCCTCTGGGGCGCCCAGAATGGGGCTCAGGGTCCCAGGAGCGGTCTCCCCAAGGCCGGGTACAGAGGTAAAATCACCCCCTGCTCCTAGGCATCGCTCCCGTTTATACATCCCAGAATCGCATTCGCCTTGGGAGCTCCTGTTGAGTTGCTTAGCAACTGTGACCCCAGAGCCTCTGCTTTCGAGGACCCAGCCCCCCATTCGCGTCCTTGTGTTCCTTGTTCCTCGAGGTGTAACTTGTACACACGTTTTGTTTGCCTGGGTCCAGCTTCCCAAGCGATCCGGATGGTTCGGTCGGACTGCCCCGTCCCCGTCCTGACACACGCGCCCGCCTGCGGGTCAGCTGCAGACTTTACCAGCAGCGATTTGTGTGTGGACTTCCAGCTCATTGAGGAAAACGGTGACTCGCGTGAGGCCTCGGGCCGCGCCCTGCAGGGCCCCGCTGGGAACCCTCCCATCCGACGCTGGCTCCCCGTTGACAGCTCCTGTCTGAGATCTGTCAGGCGGCCAGGCCCTAATCCAGCGTGCCCTGTAGTGCAGTGCTAGCTTGGGGACCTCGGGTGCAGGCAGCCTCTTAGCAACCTGCCGGTGTGTCGCGCCGCAGAACAGCTGCTGTGTGGGGCCGTGGGTGACCGGGGCCGGGGTTCTTGCCGCAGGCCTGTTTCGAAAGGCCTCGCAGCTGGCTCTCGGGGTTGGGTTTTTTTCCTCTGCGTCCTCAGCAACAAGGCCGTGTACGTGCCCCACGGTATCCTGCAGGAGGGGCTGAAAGAGGAAGCGGGACCGGAAGGAGAAGCTGTTGAGCAAGTGGCCGGGCACTGGGAGAGAGGTGGCATGGAGCCCGTCCCTGCCAGAACCCCAGGGCTCATACAGCGCCGCAACCCCTGCGCCCGCCCCAGCGTGCGCCCCCTGCTCCTGCGAGCCAGCAGCCCAACCCCATGCACTGGGGGAGCCCCCAGGGCACCTACCCCAACTGGGACCCCCCCAACAGAAGCCAGCCAGGAGACCCCACATAAGAACCCCACCCTGCAGCACCACCGCGAGCTCCCATCCCAGCTGACCCTTGCCCCAAATATAATTCGAGCCAGGGTGTCTCCTCAGCCGGGATGCCCCTCCCCTCACCACATGGACTGGGGCCTGGAGCCCCCATCGCATCCGGCACCCCGCCCCCACCCCAGGAGCTGTCCCAGCTGGCCAGGAGGTGTGAGTGGAGGCCCAAGCAGCAGGGGAAGGCAAACAAGCAGGCGCTGGTAGTCCCGTGGGCCACCTAGAGGCAGCGGCCGCTGGCCTGCGTTTGGGATGGGTTGGCTGGAGCGGCAGTCACCTTGGGCGAAGTGGGGAGAGGATGGGGGCTCTGGGCTCAGAGGAGAAAGGGGTGTCTCGGTTCACATCGTGTGTGTGCAGGAGGGGCAGGCGTTTGGGAGGGTCTCTGGGGGTGGGGAATGGGCCCCTCATGGCGAGGGCACTGCCCTGAATCTGGAAGGCAGCAGCTGCTGGCTGGTTGGTGGCCTACATGAGATGAATTTGTCGGTTCTCTGCCCAGTTCCTAACAAGCAGGTGTCTGCATCAGAAAACACCCCCATAGCTGGCACCAACCGGCCCCCTCCTTGGCAGTCCCAGCAGAGAGGCCGAGGACTGGTTGGGCCTGGAGCCCGACCTCCGTGCGCTTTCCCCACCCTGTCCCGAGTGTGGCTGTCCACATGGGGAATAACTGGCTAGGTGGTTGCCCTGCTGAAAAGGAGCTGGTGGCTACAGTCGATCACACACTGAATATGAGTCAGCCGTGTCAGGCGGCTGTGAAAAAAGCTAATATCCTTCTGGGGCGGTTAACAGGAACGTCGTATGTAAGACATGGGCGGTAACTGTCCTGCACTACTCGGCACTGGCGAGGCCTCGGCTGGTGTCCGGTATCCAGTGCTGAGTGTCACACTTCAGGAAAGATGTGGAGATTGTTCAGAGGAGAGCAACAAAAACGATCAAAGGTTTAGAAAGCCTGACCTGTGAGGAGAGGTTAAAACACGGGGTCTGTTTAGTCTTGAGACAAGAAGCCTGAGGGGGGACCTGAGAACAGTCTTCACATCTGTTCTGGGCTGTTATAAAGAGCACGGGGATCAGATGTTCTCCATGTCCGCTGACGGTAGGACAAGCAGTAAGGACGTAATCTGCAGCAGGGCAGACTTAGGTTCGATATTAGGAAAAACTTTCTAACTCTCAGGGTAGTTCAGCTCTGGAAAAGGCGTCCTAGGGAGGTCGTGGAATCCCCGTCACTGGAGGCTTTTAGAGACAGGCTAGTGACCCACCAGCCTTGCTCTATAGTTACGACTGATGTGCTCTTTCTAGGGAGAGTTGTATTTCTGATGAGTGAAGAGGCGGCTTTAATTACCCCTGTGGACCAAAGCGGTTGTAAAAGACTAAAATGGACCCCGGCCATTCATGACCAATCATTGAGGAGATTGGAGGACTCGCGTGTTAGAGCTCTCAGAGACATAGTTATTAAGTCTGAGAATTCCTCTCAAATTTGTGACTAATATGAGCTGCTGGTGAAGTCCGTACAACCATTTGTCTCTAAACAAGCTGACTTTGCTTTTAGCTATTCTAAATGCTTCCAGAGATTGTGCACTTGGTTTGATGCGGACGGTGAAGGAAAAGTCTGTTCTCGTGCATGTAGCTAGGAGGGTAAGATGAAATCCCTCTCCTAATTTATTTCAGGATGTAGTAGAGGCCAGAAGAAGATATAAAAGTTTATTATATGACATGCCTCCCAAGAATATCTTAGATCCTTGTGGAAGGATTTTGAAGCAGAAGCGAAACCTAAAAATTCTTCTACATTTTGGAAGATGGCAGCTTTAGCGCTGGTAGATACACTCCATATTCATGATGAAGCCCGGGCCTTAGTGATTCATCTACTTCTGCCATAGCTGGTGCAATGGGGAACCCTCTCTTGGATTTACCTCTCCGGCCTTCCGAAATAGACAATGAATTGCAGTCATTTAGTTTAGCCCAACAATGGACAAAAGCTTCAGGGGAAGATTTTCTCCTGATGGAAATTTTTCAGAAGAATCTTAATTGGTTCTCCCCAGTCTTGGCTAAATTATTGACCATCATTAACCATATTGGATGGGTTCTGTCTGTCTGTCTGGATATCCAGTCTTATAGTTCCTATTTTTGAAATAGGGCTAGGAAGAATCCTGCTTCATATAGAGTGATTAGCTGGTTATATGTGGCAGGGAAAATTTACTCTAGAGGTTTAATATCTCAACTTGAAATATGGGCTTTCACGGCTAATTTCTTACAGGCAGAGCAGTCCAGTGTTAGGGCTGGTAGAGCCCCAATTGATAATTGCTTTATTTTATCCTATATGATTTATAAATCTATGGAGGTTAAGGGTACTAAAGTGTATGTTGCTTTCATAGATCTAAAGATGGCATTTGGTTCTATTGATCATGGCAAACTTTGGCTGATGTTAAGAAGGATGGGTAACAATCTGAGACTTTTGACTCGTTTGGAGGCCCTAGCTCAGGGCAATATGGCTAGGGTCAGAACTAAATTCAACATTTCCCCTGTTTCTAGGGGAGTACGCCCAGGATGCCTTCTAGCTCCTCTTCTTTTTAATTTACGTATTAATAAAGTGGTGGATGTTTTAACGGAAGGTAATTTCTCTCCGCCACAAATTAAGAGTCGACCTATCCCAGTGTCATTATATGCTGATAACGGGGTTGTTTGATCACGAACTCCTCCAGTTATTATCTTGTTTTCCCTCTCATGGTAACTCTCATTGTAACTTAATTATAAGATCAAGATCATGATTTTGGGGACGAACCCCCCTGCAAATTGAGTGGAAACCACCCTGTGGAACAAGTCTCTGCTTTTACTTAGGGCACGTCTTCACTACCCACCAGATCGGCGGGTAGCAATCGATCTATTGGGGATCGACTTATCGCGTCTAGTGAAGACACGATAAAATCGATCCCTGATCGCTCTGCCGTTGACTCCGGAAATCCACCGCGGCAAGAGGCGGAAGCGGAGTCGACGGCAGAGCGGCAGCGGTCGAGTCGCCGCCGTCCTCACAGCCAGGTAAGTCGACCTAAAATACGCAACTTCAGCTACGCTATTCACGTAGTGTAGACCTAGCCTGAGTGTAGGGATAAAGTTTTATCATTCAGACCACTGGTCCCCTTATCATAAAGGCTTAAACCAAAAGGCCCTTAGCTCTGCTCTTTTTTACACACTCATATGGTGGGAACAGAGTTGCCCCCGGCACTAAGAATTTTTAATGCAAAAATAATATTGCAGATTTTATTTATTTATTTATTTTATGGTGTATGGGGTTGAAATTTGGTTAAGGGGACAAATTTTGGCCTTAGAGATTGTTAAAAATATTTTTTTGCACAGACTTTTATTTCTCTCAAAGCCTACACCTGCCTCGTTTTTACATGCCGAGTTGGGTGTTCTTTCTGTAAGTAGTAGAGCAGTGTGCATTGATTTTCTTATATTTTGCTTTAAAATCTGTCCTCTTCCAGATTATAAACTGCCCCTTCTTTGCCTCCAGGAGATGGAGGAACAACCTGGCATAACACTCTGTTGGGTTTTTCTGCTACTCACTTTATTGTCGATATCTTTTAATTGATGTAATCAGCTACTCGGACAGAGCATGACAGCCCATCCCCCAGAAGAACATCTGGCTATGATTCATGATTCCAAGTTTGCCTTTTGGTTTTCTCCTTTGAAGATGGCCCATGTCTTTGAACTATATTTGAATGAGTTCTCAAACCCCCGTTGCTTACGGCACAGACTCAGCTAAGATGCCAAACCATGGAAACCGCTGTCCTTCAAGCTGTCGAAACGTTTCTTCCCATTTTCGGTTTTGCCCATGTAAATCTGGAGTGCTGGAGAATCTAGCTCGCTCTCTTTTGGATTGTCGAATTTTCCCGCTTCTGAGAGCACGCGGGATTTTACCTCTTGTATAGGAAACGAGCTTTGATCACCATCTCCAAAGATAATGTTTTTAGTTTCTTCTCAGTCCCTGGTAGTAATCAAAATGGTGGCAATGTTTGTCCTTTTAGTATTGCGCTGAAGAAGAGAGTTTTTATTAGGCTCTGATTGACTTTTAATGGATCATATACATCAGTGTTTCTCACCCACCGGTTCGTGGACCGGTGCCGGTCCCTGAGATCCCCTGACACAGTTTAGGAAGGCAGCAAGCCCGTCTATGGTATCGAAAAGGTTGAGAAACACGGATATAGATGTTGTGGTGACTTTAGATTTGTAGGTTTGTCTTTTGTATTCGCAGCAGATGTGTCATAGATCAGGCTTAGTCACAATTTAGTCATGGAGGTTGCAAAAGTCACGGAATCCATGACTTCCAGCGACCTCCGTGACTTCAGCCTGCGGTGGTGGGGAGCTTCAGGGTCCTCCCATCGCCTCTGGCGGCCCCCAGAGCTCCAAGCTTGCCGCAGGCGGTGGGGGTACCCCGCAACTCCTGCTGCTGCGGGCGGTGGGGGAACCCCGCAACTTCCGCCGCTGTGGGCGGTGGGGGAACCCCGCAACTCCTGCCGCTGCGGGCAGTGGGGGAACCCTGCAACTTCCGCCGCTGTGGGCGGTGGGGGAACCCCGCAACTTCCGCCGCTGTGGGCGGTGGGGGTACCCCGCAACTCCTGCTGCTGCGGGCGGTGGGGGAACCCCGCAACTTCCGCCGCTGTGGGCGGTGGGGGAACCCCGCAACTTCCGCCGCTGCGGGTGGTGGGGGTACCCCGCAACTCCTGCTGCTGTGGGTGGTGGGGGTACCCCGCAACTCCCACCGTCGCGGGTGGTGGGGGAACCCCCGAGCTCCCAGCCATGGGCGATGGGGGACCCTGGAGTGCTGACCCACAATCTGCGATGGGGACCCCCTGAGCTCCTAGTCGCCATGCAGCTGACCTGCTGCAGGTGGTGTGGGCACCCACAGATCCCCATTTTGTCACTGATATTTTCAGTAAAAATCAGGGACAGGTCACGGCTTCCGTGAATTTTTGTTTATTGCCCGTGACCTGTCCGTGACTTTTACAAATAATAACCGGGACGAAATCTTCACCTTAGTCACAGGCGATTTAATAAAATTGAATTGAATAAAGAAAAAATAACAGGTTGGACAAACCCCCGTCAGGGATGGTCCAGGTATACCTGGTCCCGCCTCAGCGCAGGGGGCTGGATTTGGTGATCTCTCGAGGTCCCTCGCAGCCTGACAGATCTGTGAGTCTGTGAAAAACGGGGAAGGGTGGACTCTGCCTTCCCCCCCCTACTATTATCCCTGCCCTTCCCCCTCCCTCATTCCTTTCCCCTTAGCTGTGCCCTCTCCCCTGCATCCCTGGCCCCGTAACAGCCTCTTCCTCTCTCTCAGTGCACAGGGTGGTGGCCGGCGTAGCCCCGTGAGTCGCCATGAACGCGCATCCTCGTCGCATCCGCCTGAAGCCCTGGCTCATCGCCCAAGTGAACAGCAACCAGTACCCAGGCCTGCAGTGGGTGAACCCCGAGCGGAAGCTCTTCTGCATCCCCTGGCGCCATGCCACCCGGCACGTCCCCACGCAGGACGACGAGAACACCGTGTTCAAGGTGAGCGCCCAGGGGCCCATGGGACGCCAGGCTGGGGTGGGGTACCCCTCGGGGCACATGGCACCCAGCTGACATGTAAGGAACGGGGTTGGCTGGATCACGCGCACAATGTGACGTGACCCCCAACTGGGACACACTGGAGCAGACCACGGGTCCCTCTGCCCCCTTGCGGGGAGGCTCACGGGACGGTGTCCCAGAATGCACTCTGCTAGCCAGGCCGCTCAGTTAGCCGTCTCTTGAGGTGTTTAAAAGGCCTCAGTTCCCCCGCCCTCCCCCCACCCATGAAACAGGGCCGATCATACCCGCCTCGCAGCAGGACGCATGATGTCCGCACCCCTCTTTGAACTGCCCTGCAGACGCAGCTGCGGAAGGGTGATGTGCTGCTGTCGGACAGGCCCGGAAGCCCGTGGCATTTTATGCCAGCCAGTGTCACTGCAGAAGGTGGCTCTGGCCCTGGTGTTGGCCTGCCAGTGAATTACATGTTCTGTCGGGAGAGCGTCTCCGAGCTGCCTTCTCCCTGGGCCACTCCCCAGCTGCCCCTTGTCACCGCTTAGCCACAGAGCAGTTCAGGAGTGAATCTTTCATCAGCGGACAGGCGAAAGCTTGGATTTCCCGGGCTCCTAGCACTGGGGCTGGGGCTTGACCTATGTTTGTGACCACCCCCTGCATCCCAACCTCCCAGGCCTGGGCCAAGGAGACCGGCAAGTACAACGAAGGGGTAGATGAGCCGGACCCAGCCAAGTGGAAAGCCAACCTGCGCTGCGCCCTCAACAAGAGCCGCGAGTTCAAGCTGATCTATGACGGCACCAAGGACACGCCCATGCAGCCCTACAAGATCTACGAGGTGTACGAGGGCCACCAGCCCAACGGAGGTACCAGCAGCCCGGGCAAGGGGGATCTAGTGCATAGAGTTGCTTAGACGGTCAGAAAGCCTGGGTCAAGGTCCTGCACCACTCTTGAGCAAAGTGAGCTGCCATGGGATAAGGGAGAAGGTTCTCTCATGGATTGGTAACTAGTTACACCTCTACCCCGATATAACGCGGTCCTCGGGAGACAAAATATCTCACCGCGTTATAGGGGAGACTGCATTATATAAAACTTGCTCCCCCCGCCCCGTTCCTTGTTCCCTGACAGCCCCTTCCAGAGACCCCCCTCCCTAATCACCCCAGGACCCCACCCCCTCCCCAACCCCCCTGCTCCCTGACTGCTCCGACCCCTATCCGCCCCTCCCCTGGCCCCCTGACAGGCACTCTCTGGCAGCGGCTGGAAACGGAGCAGCCCGGCCCTAGTCCGCCTCCATTCCGCCAGCTCCCAGCCGCGGCGCTCCGCTTCCCGCCGCCAGTGAGTGCGGGGAGGTTGGAGAAAGGATGCCCTCCGCACTCACCTGCAGTAGGAAGTGGAGCGCCGCGGCTGGGAGCTGGCGGAGTGGAATGGGCTGGGGCCGGGCTGCTCCACTTCTCCCGCTGCCAGTGACTGCGGGGGGGGGGGGGGGGGGAAATCCCTTCCCCCGAGCGACACGGCTGCGGCCGGAGCGAGGGAAGCAGAGCGGGCTGCTCCTGGCCCCCTGTTAATCCCCCGGGCCACTCTGGGACTGCGGGGCCCCCAAAAGTGCCCTCCCACAGCTCCTGCCCCCCAACCCAGCTAACAACCCAGCCCCTGACCACCCCCAAGACCTTCTGCCCCTTATTGAACCCGTCGACCCCGGCCTGGCCCAGCACCCTTAACACGCTGCTCAGAGCAGCATGTCAGAGCTTTACCGCCTTGTATGCAAACCTGTGTTATATTGGGGTAGAGTGCAGGAAACAAAGGGGAGGAATAAATGGTCAGTTTTCAGAATGGAGGGAGGTAAATAGTGTTGTCCCCCAGGGGTCTGTACTGGGCTCAGTCCTATTCAACGTATTCATAAATGATCTGGAAAAAGGGGTAAACAGTGAGATGGCAAAATTTGCAGATGATAGAAAACTACTCAAGATAGTTAAGTCCCAGACAGACTGCGAAGAGCTACAAAAGGATCTCTCAAAACTGGGTGACTGGGCAACAAAATGGCAGATTAAATTCAATGTTGGTAAATGCAAAGTAATGCACATTGGAAAACATAATCCCAACTATACATATAAAGTGAGGGGGTCTAAATTTGCTGTTACCACTCAAGAAAGAGATCTTGGAGTCGTGGAGAGTTCTCTGAAAACATCCACTCAATGTGCAGCCGTCAGAACAGTGAACAGAATGTTGGGAATCATTAAGAAAGGGATAAATAATAAGACAGAAAATATCATATTGCCTCTATATAAATCCATGGTACGCCCACACCTTGAATACTGCGTGCAGATGTGGTCACACCATCTCAAAAAAGATATATTGGAATTGGAAAAGGTTCAGAAAAGGGCAACAAAAATGATTAGGGGTCTGGAACGGCTGCCGTATGAGGAGAGATTAATAAGACTGGGACTTTTCAGCTTGGAACAGGGATGACTAAGGGTAGATACGATTGAGGTCTATTGACTAAGGGTAGATACGATTGAGGTCTATAAAATCATGACTGGTGTGGAGAAAGTAAATAAGGAAGTGTTGTTTATTACTACTCATAATACAAGAAATAGGGGCCACCAAATAAACTTAATAGGCAGCAGGTTTAAAACCAAAAAAAGGAAGTATTTTTTCACACAATGCACAGTCCACCTGTGGAACTCTTTGCCAGAGGATATTATGAAGGCCAAGACTATAACAGGGTTCAAAAAAGAACTAGCTAAATTCATGGAGGACAGGTCCATCAATGACTATTAGCCAGGATGGGCAGGGATGGTGTCCCTAGCCTCTGTTTGCCAGAAGCTGGGAATGGGCGACAGTGGATGGATCACTTGATGATTCCCTGTTCTGTTCATTCCCTCTGGGGCACCTGGCATTGGCCTCTGTTGGGAGACAGGATACTGGGCTAGATGGACCTTTGGTCCAACCCAGTATGGCCGCTCTTATGTTCTTATGGTAAGGGGGACTGGGCCGGGGGAGGAGGGGAACTGGGGGACAAGCAGGGTGCCTGGAAAGGAGGCTCCTGGGAGAAATGAGGGTCGGGTCCTTTTTTCTGAGGGGGGGGGCAAGGAGGATAACCCCCCACCCCCGCCCGGGCTTCTATGGCCTATTTCCCATCTTCGGCGGCCCCACCTCAGAGCTGCAGAGGCTGGGCGGGGCCGCCTCGCGAGCCCCTCAGCGCTTGGGGGGGCTGCCTGTGCCCCCACCCAACAAACACCCCACAAACAGGCCCCACGATACCTCCAGCTCCCTCCAAACACCAGGCCCTGTGACCGCCCCTGCAACCCAGCTAACAGGCCCTGTGACTCCCCCACTCTCACCTCACCCAGCTACCAAACCCCATGACACCCCATCCAGAAAACTCACCCTGCAAACAGGCCTCGTGACCCATCCCCGGCAACCCAGCTAACAGCCCGCATGACACCCCTCCCCCCCAGAGTGCCCAGGTGTCTGATTTGCGACAGGAACGCCCAGTCGAAAAGGGACGCTGGCGGCTCCAGTCAGCACCGCCGACTGGGCCGTTAAAAAGTCCAGTCGGCGGCGTTGCAGAGCTAAGGCGGGCTCCCTGCCTGTCCCAGCTCTGCGCTGCGCCCCGGAAGTGGCCACAGGTCTGGCTCCTAGGCGGGGGGGCCACGGGTGTCCATGCGCTGCCCCCGCCCCGAGCACCGGCTCCGCACTCTCATTGGCCGGTGCCTGCGGACAAGAGCAGCGCATGGAGCCTCCTGGCCCCCGCATCTAGGGCCCGGACCTGCTGGCCGCTTCCGGGGCACAGCGTGGAGCCGGGACAGGCAGGGAGCCTGCCTTAGCGCCGCTGACCGGTAAGCCCACGCCCCGAGCCCCTGCCCTGAGCCCCCCCAAACCTGGAGCCCCCTCCTGCACCCCAAACCCCTCGTCCCCAGAGCCTGCACCCCAGAGCCTGCACCCCCCCCAGCCGGAGCCCTCACCCCCTCCTGCACCCCAACTCCCTGCCTCAGCCCAGTGAAAGTGAGTGAGGGTGGGGGAGAGCGAGCCACCGAGGGAGGGGGAATGTAGTGAGTGGGGGATGGGGCCTCAGGGAAGGGGCAGGGCCTCCAGGAAGGGGCGGGGCTAGGGTGTTCAGTTTTGTGTGACTAGAAAGTTGGCAACCCTACCCCCACACCCTCACAGGAGCCAGCTAACAGGCCCTGCAACCCCCTCACACCCTTACCCCACCCTGCAAACAGGCCCTCTGACCCACCCTCTGCAACCCAGCTAACAGGTCCCGCGACCCCCTCACACCCTTACCCCACCCAGCAAACAGGCCCTCTGACCCGCCCGCTGCAACCCAGCTAACAGGCCCCGCGACCCCCTCACACCCTTACCCCACCCAGCAAACAGGCCCTCTGACCCACCCTCTGCAACCCAGCTAACAGGCCCCGCGACCCCCTCACACCCTTACCCCACCCAGCAAACAGGCCCTCTGACCCACCCTCTGCAACCCAGCTAACAGGTCCCGCGACCCCCTCACACCCTTACCCCACCCAGCAAACAGGCCCTCTGACCCGCCCGCTGCAACCCAGCTAATAGGCCCTGCGACCCCCTCACACCCTTACCCCCCCTGCAAACAGGCCCCATGACCCACCCTCTGCAACCCAGCTAACAGGTCCCGCGACCCCCTCACACCCTTACCCCACCCAGCAAACAGGCCCTCTGACCCGCCCGCTGCAACCCAGCTAACAGGTCCCGCGACCCCCTCACACCCTTACCCCCCCTGCAAACAGGCCCCATGACACCCCAGCCCCCTCCAAAAAACAGCCCCCTGACCCCCCCACACCCTCACCCCACGCAGCTAACAGCCCCTGTGACCCAGTTTCCACAACCCAGCTAACAGGTCCCTTGACACCCCCCAGCCCCTCCAAAAACAGGTCCCGTGACCCACCCCCCACGACCCAGCTAACAGGTTCCGTGATGCACCCCAGACACCCACACTGCACCCAGAAAACAGGCCCCATCGCCCCTCCCAGCTAGCAGGCCCTGTGACCCCAGCCTCACCCCTAACTAACAGGCCCCATGACACCCTCCCAGCAAACAGGTCCCGTGACTTCCCCAGCCAATGGGCCACGTGACCCCCATGTGTGACTTGCTAATCCCTCCCCCTTCCCCCCGTCTCCATTGCAGACTCGCTGGCCGGGGACGATCACAGCTGTTGCCCGGGCGAGGAGGAGGAGGAGGTGAGTGAGGGGGTTGGCGGAGCCGGCCTGCGCATGGGTGTGGGTGCCAGACAGGGCCTGTGAGCACCGTGCCCCTGGTGCAATAGGGCCAGGCAGGCTACTAGCCAGTACACACTTCGCAGGCTGCCAGAGCTTTCTATTGAGTGTCCCCCGAAAACCCAGGGCAGAAAGTTGAGCTCGCCCCACCTGCCGAACAGCGCTGGGTCTGCTAGTCCCTGGGCAGGCTGCCGTGCCTCTGGGGTGCGGGAATCCCTTCGGCTGCATGGGCTGACTGCCCTCGTGTTGCCAGGAGTCCGGTTTTCAAGTGGAACGCTCGGTCGAAAAGGGGCCCTGGCAGCTCCGTCCGCACTGCTGATCGGGCTGTTAAAAGTCCAGTCGGCGGTGCTGCGGGGCTAAGGCAGGCTCCTTGCCTGCCCTGGCTCCGTGTGGCTCCCAGAAGCGGCTGCCACGTCTGGCTCCTAGACGCAGGGGCGGCCAGGGAGACTCCGCGTGCTGCCTCCAACAGGAGTGCTGGCTTTGCAGCTCCCATTGGCCAGGAACCACAGCCAATGGGAGCTGAGGGGGCGGCACCTGCAGGAGTGGGCAGCACGCAAAGCCACCTGGCCGCATTTTTGCCAAGGAGCCGGACATGCCGGCCGCTTCCGGGAGCCGCCTGAGGTCAGTGCCCCCTGGCTGGAGCCCTCACCCCATACCTCCTCCTGCACCCCAATCCCCTGCCCCAGCCCTGAGCCCCCTCCCGGAGCCCGCACCCCCTCCTGCACCCCAACCTCCTCCTGCACCTCAACCCCCAGCCCTGAGCCCCCTCCCACACCCAAACTCCCTCCTAGAACCTGCACCCTGACCCCAGCCCTGAGCCCCCTCCCAGAGCCTGCACCCACTCCTGCACCCTGCCCCCCTGCCTCAGCCCTGAGCCCCCTCCCACACCCCAAACCCCTGTGACGAACTGGGACTGTTCTTGCTGGGGTGTGGGAATGCTGACAGGGGAGTGTGACTAGGATGGTCTGCATCGGGGGATGGGAGTCTGCCCGAGGGAACATACCTGAGCTTGTAACATGAGAACCCAGGAAGGGGTTGGAGGCCAGGTGACTCCGGGGCCCGGGAAACTGAACAAAGGCTGTGGGAGGGGTCGCTGAAGGAGGGTGCTGGAAGCAGGCTGGAGAGATGGCTGGGAGGCAGAGATGGCTCTGACCTCCCAAGGGGGGCTGGGCTGGGATGCCCTGGGACCCCAAGATGGACCTAACGGAGGGGGTCCCTGTTGTCTGTGCCTGCAAGACCTGTCTTGGACTGTATTCCTGTCATCCAAATAAACCTTCTGCTTTACTGGCTGGCTGAGAGTCATGGTGAATCGCAGGAAGCCGGGGGTGCAGGGCCCTGAGTCCCCCAATACTCCGTGACAACCCCTCATCCCTGGCCGCACCCCAGAGCCCGCACCCCCAGCCGGAGCCTTCACCCTCCACTGTGCATCCCCCTGCCTCAGCTCAGAGCTCTCTCCCACACCCTGAACCCCTCATTTCTGGCCCCACCCCAGAGCCTGGTGAAAGTGAGTGAGAGTGGGGGAGGGCGAGCGACAGAGGGAGGGGGGATGGAGTGAGCGGGGGCAGGGGTGAGGTCTCGGAGAAGGGGCAGGGCAAGGTTGTTAGCTTTTGTGCGATTAGAAAGTTGGCTGCCCTACTCTGCCCCCTCCCCTGGGTCTGTCCCTCCCCCAGTAACCGAGCGCCTCCTGTCTCTCTCGCAGCTGCAGAAAATGACGACGCTGACGATAGCGGGTGAGTGCGGGGTGGGGGGCAGTCCGGGGCGCCAGGCAATGTGGGAATGGGGTTAGCAGGATTTGCAGGGCTAGTCTGCTCCCCGATCTACCGAGCCCCAGGGACAAGGCCCCTCTGCTGCCCGGTTAAATCCCTCCATCCCTTGGGTGCCCTGTGACAGGCCATTGGGGCTGCCAGGTGCCGGCGTGGCCTGAGGCCGGGGATTGTGAGGGGCCCCAGGGAGAGCAGCGAAGCAGGATGATCTCATCCAGCTGGTGGGTCGGGACGCTAGCCAGGGTGTCTCTCGGCCTCGCCCCGGCCCATTGGCGGGGTCACTGCAGCCCAGCCGCCCAGGGCCAGCTAAGCTTGGTGCAGAGTCTTACCACGTAAGCACCCTCGTGTGTTTCATGGGGCTCTGAGCACCTCCCTCTCCCGACACCGTCCTCCCTCCTGCGTCTGCCCCCTCCGCCCCTGCCCCACCTGGACCCCCCACAGGGGAGGAGAAGGGGCTGCCGGCTCAGCCCCATGGGCTCCCCCTGCTCTGTGCCCAAGCCACCTCCAGCCGATTGGGGCAAAGTGGGGCAGAGGGGGCCTGAAAGCTGTGGGGAGAGACACGGGGTTTTCCCCTTCTTCCCCCTGGTCACGGGCTGGGTTTGTCCCCTAAGCAGTGGGTTCCGGGTTCCAAAGTGCCCCAGGGGCTCAGCTCACACAGCGAGACCCCACTCCAGGCTGGGGGCTGCCCCTCTTTTACCCTCGATCCCGTGTGGGGCACTAAAGGACCCAGCTCCCAGCCGGAAGGGTCAGTTGTTTTCCTCCTTTGCTCTCTGTGAGGGGGAGGGATCTTGCACCAGGGTTGCCGGAGAGCAGGGGCCGTGTGCCGAGGGAGCCCTGGGAGTTGGGCATCGTTGGCTGGAGCTGGGTGCGGCTGGTGATGCCAGGGCCCTGCCCGCGGCTGGCTTGGGCTGCCGGGCAGATCCTGAGCCAGTGTGTTTTGGTGGCTTTCAGATCCCAGCCAGGGCGTGGAGCCGCTCCCCTCCTACGTGTGGCTGAAGCAGAAAGTCCCATATCCCAACCCCTGCGGGAACGGCGCCTTCCCCCCGCTGGGCGCCCGGGAACTCCTCCACCCGGACGTGTCGGCGCCTCCGGCCGCTGGCGCCTTCGCAGCAGGGGAGCTGCCCGCCCAGAGCCCGGCTGGGAGCATGCCGCTGGAGGGGCCGGGCAGCCTGCAGAACCTGCCCCCCGGGGACGTGTCTCTGCAGCCCATGGAACAGTTCATCCCAGACCTGCTCATCAGCCCGCACATGCTGCCACGTAAGATCCCGCTCAGCCTGGGGCTGCCCTCCCCGTCGGCGCCTAGCGCGCCCTCCCCGCATCCTGGCACTGCCCCTTCTAGTCTGGTGCATGGGCACCGGGCCTGCGAGCTCTCCGGGGCGGGGGTTGCATGCCGTTAGGTCCGGACAGCGCCTAGCGCCGTGGCCATGCCGGTGCGCGGCTCGCGACGGGAGCGGGCCCGGGGGGAAAGCGCGGGGGGAGGTAGCGGCGTGATGGTAGCACAGGACTATCAGGGCCCCCCGGGCGCTCTCCCGCCCGATTCCCCCGGCTAACGGGCTTGTCTCGCTCTCCCCGCGGCCAGTGACCGACCTGGAGCTCAAGTTCCACTACCGCGGGCGGCAGGCCAGCTCCCTGACCATCAGCAACCCCCACGGGTGCCGGCTGTTCCACAGCAGCCTGGAGCCCACGCACGAGCAGGTGGAGCTCTTCGGGCCCGTGACGCTGGAGCAGGTGCGCTTCCCCAGCACCGAGCACATCCCCAACGAGAAGCAGCGCTTCTACACCCACCAGCTGCTGGACGTCATGGACCGGGGCCTCATCCTGGAGTTGCAGGGCCAAGACATCTACGCCGTCCGGCTGTGTCAGTGCAAGGTCTTCTGGACGGGGCCCTGCGCCGGCGAGCGGGCCGGCCCCAACCCCATCGAGCGCGAGAGGAAGATCAAACTCTTCAGCCTGGAGAACTTCCTCAACGGTGAGCGGAGGGGCCAGCCCTGCCCTCCACATCCTGGCTCCCCGGCCCCAGCCCCGGCCTCCCCACATGGCTTCTCTGCCCCCAGCTTCCCTGGCTGCCAGTCCCCTAGGGCCCCTCTCCTCTGGCCCTGTCTCCTCCCACGCGGCTGGGGGCGGTGTCGCTAGATGCTGGGGAGGGAAGGGCATTGGAAATGCCACGGGGGCCCTGCCCCTCATGCCGTGTCTTTTGCGGGGCTCCCTAGGGCTCATCCTGTTCCAGAAGGGCCAGACCAGCACGCCGCCCCCCTTCGAAATCTTCCTCTGCTTCGGAGAGGAGTGGCCGGACCAGAAGCCGAAGGAGAAGAAACTTATCACCGTCCAGGTAAGGGTTCCACGTCTGCTCTCGCCCCTGGGAGCAGGGCCTAGGGCTCACGACTGGGCTAGCTGGGGTCCTGTCTGCTGGCTTGGCTCTGTTAAGGACCCTCCACCCTCTCCCCGCTTGGCCCATCTCCCCCCTTGCTCCTTCCCAGCCTGCAGCGGGACACGCCAGCCATGGAACTGTGGCCCTTCCAAGCCGGGGAGTCAGACTGCCCGAGCCCCGGACTGCATGAGCCAGCAGACCCCAATGGGCCCCCAGCAACAGCCCAGGGAAGGCCGAGTGGTTGGGATGGGTAGATGCCTACAGCTTGCAAAGGGGGATTGTGAGGGCCAGGGGTGGGTGCGATTCCCTTCCCAAGCATGGGGTCACCAGAGCATCTCGAGCTGGGAGCTGGGTGACTGATCAGTCATTGGCCGGGAAACTCGGTCACCGATTCCTCGCTGCTCCCTCATTCAGCCGGCCCCTTGGTGCCGCCGGCCTCTCCGCCACTCCCCTCCCGGGGACAAGCTCAGATATTTGAACAGTGCTAAACAAGGCCTCTGCCCCGTGCAGCTTACGACCTAATCGCAGCCCTGGCCTGCCGGGAGGGGTGGAGACGCAGCAGCAAGAGTAGGCTGTTACCCGGCAGGGGGCAGGTGGAGAGAAGATAACGTGCTGGGAGCAGGGACTCCAGAGAGGGGCCGGGTGACTCAGCCCCAGGATGTGGGGGGTTGAGGCTGTGCAGGGGCAGGGGTGAGCCGGCTGCAGAGGGGAGCGGGCTAGCTCCTGCCTGCTCTTTGTCTGCCACCCAGGTCGTGCCAGTGGCCGCCCGGATCCTGCTGGAGATGTTCTCTGGGGAGCTCTCCTGGTCGGCAGACAGCATCCGCCTCCAGATCTCCCATCCGGACCTGAAAGACAAGATGGTGGAGCAGTTCAAGGAGCTGCATCAGCTCTGGCAAAACCAGCAGAGCCTGCAGGCCCACCCGGCCTCGAACCTGGAGCCAGGCCCGGGCCCGTGGGCGATGCAGGCCAGCAGCATGCAGCAGTGAGGACGTGGGCACGTCGCGCACACTCACCCACTTCCCTTCCCTCCTGACGGGCGCCCGGGGGAGCCTGGCCGTGCGCGCCAGCCCCGAGGAGGGGGAGACGAGGCAAACTGACCTCTACAGGGCGATGGTCCGCTGGATCTGTCGGCGCAGGCTGCCCGGCTCAGCTGCCCGCTCCACGCCAACCTCCCAGCTGTGGACCCCAAAGGGGCAGGCGGGAGAGGGCCCTTCCTGCAGGGATGGATGGAGGCTGGCCCACACCACCACCTGCTGGGAATACACTAGGCTGCGGGCCAGGCCCCACCTTGCCAGAGCACTGCAGGACAGGCAAGGCCTGCGATGGAGGAAAGAGACTGTTAGACCCACCGCCCTGGGCACTTAGGAGAACTGCCTGGTGGTGGGCAGCAGGTGCTGGGGCCTGCTGAAAGGACAGGCCCGGCCGAGCCTGCGGGCGTGAAGGAGTCACAGTATCCGGGAGCTGGCGTCACGGCCCCCAGGAACTGGCCTGGCCCAGAGACGCAGCAAGGGAAGTGCTCAGCTGTTAATAAAAGCAACCACTTGCCTACGCCCGTGTGTGTGTGTGTGTGTGTGGGGCTCCCCCCACGCTCCCCATCAGGAGGACAGGAAGGGAGCCGGCCCAGTGAGCGTTCAGCACAAGCTGAACTGCCCCGCCCCGAGCTCCTGCGCTCACTGAAACGTTTCTGCAGCCAGGGCCCGAGATCGTATTCCGACGTGCGTAGCAATCACAGCACTAAGGGCCCCCGTGGGGCTGGGCCCACAGGCAGCATTTGACCTACAGAGTCTCTGCCTGGGGTGCGTTTGCAGGCCTGGCCGTTAGCGTACACCAGCGTGCGTTGGAAACCGCCCCGGTTATGGCTCCAGCCCTATGACTGGGGGTAGGGCCCCTGCTGGTCCCGGCTCCATTGGGGCCACGCTCTACAGCAGAGCCAGGCCAGCTGGGAGCCGAACCCCTGTTCGTTCCAGCCGGGAGCCTGAAGCTTTAACGACTTAGCCGCTGCCTGGCAGCTTCGCCCCGTCCTGACCATTTGTAACCGCTGGGTCGTAGCTTCAGCAGTAACCGCTCCCCCCCGAGTTAGTCATGGCCGAGGCGCAGGCTGCCTGACTTCCAACAAAGCCCCAGCAGGCCCAGCTGTGTCCACGTTCCCTTCCCTGGGGCTCTGGCCTGGGCAGTTTTACAGGTGCCAAGCACCAGCGCTTCCTCTGAGCCGGGCCCCTGCTTGGAAGCTGGGCTCAGAGGTTCCCCCCCAGCAGGCTCGGAGGTGTTCCAGCAGAATCCCCTTGTGCCGGCTGCGTCCGGGCGCTGCTCTCCTCACCTTGCCTCAGGTGGAGCGTCGTGCCAAGTCCGCAGCCCTGTGTACCAAACCCGCAGCGGAGCACGACACGGTCCTGCCAGCCAGTCCGTTCCTGTGTCAGCAGCTAGACAGCCGGGTGCCTGGTACACAGACCTGGGTCTGGCTCAAATTGCTTGTAAAGGTGGGGTCAGACCCACGCTAATCTTTCATGGTCAAGGCAGGTTTTAGTGCAGAGGGTCTGGTTACCGTTCCATGGCTGGTGGAGGGGTGGGGAGCAGGGCAAACATAAGAACAGCCAGACTGGGTCAGACTAATCCATCTAGCCCCGTATCCTGTCTTCCAACAATGGCCAATGGCAGGTGCCCCAGAGGGAATGAACAGAACAGAACCGATAATCCTCAAGTGATCCATCCCGTCGCCCATTCCCAGCTTCTGGCAAATAGAGGCTGCCACAATGACTCCAAGATCTTTCTCGAGTGTCAACAGCTAATTTAGACCCCGTCATTTTATATGTATAGTTGGGATCATGTTTTCCAACGCGCATTACTTTGCTTTTATCAACATTGAATTTCATCTGCCATTTTGTTGCCCAATCACCCAGTTTTGAGACATCCTCTTGTAGCTCTTCGCAGTCTGCTCTGGACTTTAGTATCTTGAGTAGATTTGTATCATCTGCAAATTTTGCCACCTCACCGTTTACCCCTTTTTCCAGATTATTTATGGTTAAATAGGACTGGGCCCAATACCGACCCCTGGGGGACACCACTATTTACGTCTCTCCATTCTGAAACCTGACCATTTATTCCTCCCCTTTGTTTCCTATCTTTTAACCAGTTACTGATCCATGAGAGAACCTTCCCTCTTATCCCATGGCAGCTTGCTTTGCTTAAGAGCCTTTGTTGCGGGAACTTCTCAAAGGCTTTCTGAAAATCTAAGTACACTAAATCCACTGGACCACCCTTGTCCATGTGCTTGTTGACACCCTCAAAGAATGCTAGTAGATTGGTGAGGCATGATTTCCCTTTACAAAAACCATGTTGACTCTTCCCTAACACATTTTGTTCATCTACGTGTCTGACGATTTTGTTCTTCTAGTTTCAACCAGTTTGCCCGGTACTGAAGTAAGGTTTACTGGCCTGTAATTGCCAGGGTCACCTCTGGAGCCCTTTTTAAAAATTGGCGTCACATTAACTGTCCTCCAGTCATTTGGTACAGAAGCTAATTTAAATGATAGGTTAGTTAGTAGTTCTGCAATTTCACATTTGAATTCCTTCAGAACTCTTGGGTGATACCATCTGGTCCTGGTGACTTATTGCTGTTTTATCAATTTGTTCCCAAACTTCCTCTATGTGGGATAATTCCTCAGATTTGTCACCTAAAAAGAATGGCTCAGGTTTGGGAATCTCCCTCACCTCCTCAGCCATGAAGACCGATGCAAAGAATTAATTTAGTTTCTCCGCAATGGCCTTATCGTCCTTGAGTGCTCCTTTAGCACTTCGATCGTCCAGTGGCCCCACTGGTTGTTTAGCAGACTCCCTGCTTCTGATGTACTTAAAAAAAGTTTGCTGTTACTTTTTGGGTCTTTGGCTAACTCTTCCTCAAATTCTTTCTTGGCCTTCATAATTATATTTTTACACTTCATTTGCCGGAGTTTATGCTCCTTTCTGTTTTCCTCACTAGGATTTAACTTCCACTTTTTCAAGGATGCCTTTTTGCCTCTCACTGCTTCTTTTACTTTCTTGTTTAGCCACAGGGGGTCCTTTTTGGTTCTCGTTTAATTTGGGGGATACGTTTAAATTGAGCCTCTATTATGGTGTCTTTGTTTCCATGCAGCTTGCAGGGATTTTACTTTTGGTGCTGAACCTTTTAATTTCTGTTTCACTCACCTCCTCATTTTTGTGTCGTTCCCCTTTCTGAAATTACATGCTACAAAGCCTGATCCTAGCAAAGTCAGTGGCAAATGAGCACCAGTGGGTGCTGCCAAACGTTGGGTGGATGATACCCGATGTGGGCCCTGGGCGGGCCAGCTGAGGGAACCGCTCACGAGCACAGACTGTAAGATTCCTAAAGATAAAAGCCCGTAGCCAGGCAATTTCGCTGCCTTTTAACCCTGGGCTGGGGCAGTTCCAGCCATATGGGCCTGCAGGCAAGCGTCAAGGAGAAGAGCTCTAGATTTGTTGTTTGGATTGTATTTAATTGTGGCTTATTCCCCCACGATGGCCTAGCCTATAAACCTTTATCAGGATCCTTTAAGCAATTACAGGCTGCGGTATCTGTTAACTAGATCTTTGGCTGCAGCGGAGAACCTTGCTCACCACCACACAGCACGGTAAGCTCACACGGTGCTTGCGAGCCTCACACCGCAGCTCGCTTTGATTAGCCGAATGTTACAGTGAGGGGACGTTGAAGGCGCGCTGCTTTTACACAACAGAAGGCAATGAAATATAGGTCACGCACCATCGCCCTGCTCAGCAGATCATTACTGGCCAATAAAAAAAAAAAACAAAAAACAAAAAAAGCGCCTTGACTCTGATCCTCTTTGATCGTTTACTTATTAAGTCATAAAATCCAGCAATTCCCACCAGACCTGGCCTGCGTTAGTGTGAAGTAGGGATGCCCTGGTGTAACGTCTAAGGTACTACCTAGGATTATAAAGCGATCACAGCAATAGCGGCAGGCTAGTGAATGCTACTGGGCCAATCAGGGTGCATGGGAGAAGTGAATTCTCTTCCTCCAGTAGGAGAAGCCGGTCGGAGAAGAGGGTTAAGCTGGGATTAACTCTAGTGACTAAAGCACAGAAAGTTAATATCCCGTCACTTCGCATAGTCCCTTCCAACAGGTTACTACAACTAGCCTTCGCTGGTACTACCCTTAAGGGTAACGCTGTCTTGCTGTCACTTGAAGAACACTGACAGATCCTACTGTTCCCGGGCTTTCTGAGCCAGGAGGCGTGCAGACAGGTTCAACAGCCAGAGACACGAGGCACAAAACCCACATTTTAATTTTTTTAATTTATTTTTTTGTGTTTTTTGTTTGTATTGTTCTCGAGATGGCTACAACACCAGACGGAACAGCATGCGCTCAATTCTAACGCCTGCGCAGGGTCTCAGGTCTTGTCAATGTAAGATTCCCCAGTGAGCAGTTTCCAAATCTGTTGAGTAAAATAGTCAGCCCCGTCCCTGTGACCTCTAGAGCCCTCTCCTCTCTCCCCCTCATGGTAAAAAACCCAAATAAAACCAAATTAAAAAAAAAAAAAAAAAACTAAAAAAAGAAAAAAAATATATATAATATATAACAGTCTATCCCAGGCTGATTCTCCTCCAGGAGGCTGACAGATTGATGGTATCAGATTTAGCTAGGGGGGTTGGCTTAAGGAGGGCGGGGTGGGGTGGGTTAGCGCTCCACAGGGGCGAACAGCAGGATCCCCACGGTGCCGCACGGGGGAACCCAACTCCTCCTGATTGTTCTTTTAGAGGGGGGCGGGGGGGGGGGAGTGGAGGAAGCTCGGAGTTCTGGAAGTGGGCTAAAAACCTGGGTGCCTTCCCCCCTCCCAGTGCAGACAATTGGTTTTGCTAGGTATTGTATTTTTAATCCCCACGATTTCCTTAAGTAAATTTTATTTTATTTTTCATTTCACAGAAAGTTTTCTACTTTGTTTTGTTTTTTTTTTTTGTTTTTTTTTTTTTGCTACCAGGCAAATTTTTTTTTCCATTCTTGTTTCTTTTCTCTCTTTTTTTGTTTGTTTTTTTTATTTCTTTTTTTTTTTTTTTTAAAGCGAGTCCATCAAGAAAGCAGCGTTGCCCCTACAATGCTGTAGGTCCGGCTGCAGCCATCTCCCTCACAAACAGTAACTTCACGGGCTTGTCCTGGCGGGGAAGCGTCTCTTCGGGTTTGACGGCGCACACTAGAGTGAGTGAAAGCCCTCGGCCACAATGAAGTTTGCTGATTGTGGGACATTCTTGGTTTTCTTATTTCCTGTCTTCTAAATAAAAAGACATTCCTGGTGGGGGACAGAAGGCAGAGTCAGTATCCCCAGACCAAGGCGAGTTACAGCTCCCACCTGCCCATAAGAGCTCACCACCTACAGCTGGGCTGGGCAAACTTTTTGGGCCGAGGGTCGCATCTGGGTGGGGAAATTGTATGCAGGGCCGGGGCAGGGTGTTGGGGTGTGGGAGGGGGTGCGGTGTGCAGGAAAGGGCTCAGGGCAAGGGATTGGGGCAGAGGAGGGGTGCAGGGTGTGGAAGGGGGCTCAGGACAGGGGTAGGGGTGCAGGAGGGGTGTAGCAGGGAGCTCAGGGTAGGGGGTTGGGGTGCAGGAAAGGTGCGCAGTGCAGGCAGGGAGTTATGGGGCGGGGTGCACGAGGGGGGCCAGTGGCATGCACTGAGGCCAGGCTCTCTGCATACCTGCCCTGGCCCCGGCTCCGCACCACTCCAGGAAGTGCGGCAGCCCCTGGGGGAGGGGCAGTGGGGGGAGGACTCCGCATGCGCTGCCCTTGCTGCGCCTCCAGGTACCACCCCCAAAGCTCCCATTGGCCGTGGTTCCCCGTTCCTGGCCAATGGGAGCTGCAGGGGGCGGTGCCTGGAGGCAAAGGCCCAAGGGCCATAGGGACGTTGGGTCAGCCGCTGTTGAGAGCAGTGTGGGGCCCGCGGGGCAATCCTGTGGGCTGGATCCAAAGCCCTGAGGGGCCGGATCTGGCCGCGGGCCGTAGTTTGCCCACCCCGACCTAGAACCTATGGAGTGCCGTAAATACAGAGTAACCCCACAGAAGTCCATGGAATTACACGGCTGCGACCGAGCTGAGAGGCTGAAAGCGGCACCAAAGGCACTCAACAAAGCTTTTATTGTCTTTCCAATGCTAACTGAGTGGTGGTGAATAGCCGCCCTGGGGTGAGCTTCTCTAGCCACGTGGGCAGGAGCAATGCCCGAGCCTGCCCCCTAGCCAACGTGATTCGCTCCTGACCTGAAAGGCCCCCTCGAGGAGGATGGATTTAGACCTTGGTCTATTTGCTGAGACCAAGGAGTGCAGCTGATTTGTCACCCATCCATTGGGAACGCCCTTAGTTTCATACTGACAATCAAGCTGCCCTCAGAAGGTCAAGACGACGCATCCAGTTGGGTTGAACCGGAACGCACAGCCCAGCTGTGAAAGACCCCATTATCCCCGGCTGTCACTGGCCCTTTACAGACGAAATCGCTGCTGAAGTGAACAGCTGGGGGGTGCCAACAGGTGAGGGCAGCTCCCAAGTCAGCAGTGCCGCATCGCGCGCACAGCATCTGGCTAGACATCCTGGCTTCCCACCAGCCAGCGCTCTGAGGCCCAGCAGGCCTCTTGCTTTCCCAGAGAGCCGCCCCCCTGCCTGGCCTGGCAAACAGCCTCAGGAGTCCATCACCCACAGGGTGCTGGATGATTTTGTCCATCTGCCCCTGGCCGTGCGTTGGGTCCACAGCACATGCCAGAGAAACGCTCGAGGCAGCTATTCCCTTTGGTTACATGTGCAACACCTAGTAGCCAGTGTCCAGGGATGGGCTTAGCGTGCTGGGACCTGGGCGCGGCGCACAGATTGCGTCTGAAGTCGAGGGTTTCCAGACATCTGCCATCGACCAGCCTTTCACCTCAGACATGGTCTAGGATGGATTTGCTTCAATCCATGGGCCTCAGGCTGTCTTCTCTACCACGGTGACCCAGGAGTCTCACAACCAACCACCTCTTGGCATTTCTCAGGGTTACCGCTCTTATCGCCCGCTGGCAACCAACGGGTTAATTTGTACTACAGGCCCCAACCCTGCCCCTCCGAAGTCGGCAGTAGAGGGGGCCAGGGGGCCCTCGCTGTGAGGTGTCCACCCAGACCTGGAGCATGACCAGACAGCACCTACTCACCTTGGAGACAGGCACAGAGTGGGCGCGCGAGCTATCGAAACAACCGGGTGAAGTCCCTCAGGGCCCAGCACACTTGTTTACATTCCTCAGCACTGAAAGACAAGGGTGGTTGTTAGGGGAAGGGAGGGTCCCGGCTGAAGCTGCGAGACGCTACAGGAAGTCAGGCCTGTTCAGGCACCCCCTCCCCCCGGGACAGACAGCAGCCTGCCACGTCACAGCCGCTGATTTCCCACCGTAGCGACCTGGGGCTGAGCGGAACTTGACCGACCCTTCTGAACGCTCAGGCGGCCTGACTGGGTTTCAGCGAGGAGACGCTGCGTGTGATTGTGTGGGGGTCCCAGCACAGCACTGGGGGGCGGGAGCTCGCAGGCGTGAGTGGCTCAGCTTTCCCAAGGGCAAGGTAGGAACGCCGCCAGCTGCCTCCCAAGAAGGGCTGGGAGGGCCAGGCTGCAGACAGGAGAAAGCTAAGCAGGAAAACAGAGAACTGAGAAGGGGCGTTGATGGAATCCCAGAATGACAAGGGCCCTGGCCCCACTCTGGGCCACTGACTTTCTGACTGACGGAGACACAAGGCTGGAGTTTCACAAGGGTGTGAAAGAGCTGGAGGAGCAGGCCGGGACGTGCTGATCTGATCTACCCCTTTACCGCTGGGGAGGAACACAACGCCCATGTGCAGGCCTGGGCAGAGCCCTCAGCCCATGCAAACTGGAGCGGCTGAGTCACAGGGCAGAGAAGCCTGAGGTGAGCGTTTGAGGGCCATGTCCAGACTTGTGAAGGAATCCCAGAACTCGCCCTGCTTTGGAGCAGGGCAGCCAAGTCACCTAACTCCCTGCGGTTTCCCCTCCTCTGTGACACACTGCATGGCCTGACGGGAGAGGAGAAAAACCTGTTCAGCGATGGAAAAGGAGGGGGCTCCAGACCCCAGCGGGGGCTTTCTGCCATTCCCGATCACCGGCAGGACAGATCGCAGCCTCGGTTTGTACAGAGCTTTCAGGGGGTTGAGAATTCAAGAGCCGATTCTCCCCCCAGGAAAACCCAGCCCAGATACGCTGCACAGGCACTGGCGGAGGGACCCCCCCACGATGAAGGGGCGAGAGCACCTGGTCCCGAGACACCTGCACTGGCACTAAAACCACAACCTTGGTTGCTGGACGCCAGCCCTGTGCTGTAACCCGGGGGGCTCCTCCGGCACTCTGGGGGGGATGTGCTGTGATCCGGATCACCGGAAATCAATGGGGGGAGGGTCACGAAGCCTCCAGGGAACAAGCTCCTTCCAACCTCCGGTTATTTCCCAACACTGCCCAATTAGGCAGGGCTGAAGGGCACTAAGGGTATGTCTTCACTACCTGCCGGATCGGTGGGTAGTAATCGATCTATCGGGGATCGATTTATCGCATCTCGTCTAGACGCGATAAATTGATCCCTGAACGCGCTCCCCGTCGACTCTGGAACTCCACCAGAGAGGCGGTAGCGGAGTCGACGGGGGAGCCGCGGCCGTCGATCCCGCGCCGTGAGGACCTGAGGTAAATCGATCTAAGATACTTCTACGCTATTCACGTAGCTGAAGTTGCATATCTTAGATCGATCCCCCCCCGCAGTGTAGACCAGCCCTAAGGAACCAGAGTGCTTGACGAAATGCAGCACATACAGCACAGAACAGCCAGATACCACGGTGAGGGGCACGTAACAATCAGTCCTGGAGTGTGGCTGGTTTAGAACAGGAAGCAAAGAACAATAACCAACTGAACCCCCCCTTCCCTGCCCAATTTGGGCACCAGAATGGAACTGCCCAGTTTAAGAACATAGGAACGGCCAGACTGGGTCAGCCCGATGGCCCATTTAGCCCAGTATCCTGTCTTCTGACAGTAGCCAGTACAAGAGCTTCAGGGGGAGTGAACAGAATAGAGCAATTTTACAGAGATCCATCCATCTTCCCCTCCCAACTTCTGGCAGTCGGATGCTTAGGGTCATCCAGAACATGGGCTACATCCCTGACCACCTTGGCTAATAGCCACTGATGGACCGATCCTCCATGAACTTATCGAATTCATCTTTGAACCCAGTTATACTGCTGGTCATCACACATCCCATGGCAATGAGTGTTGTGTTGTGTGGAAAAGGACTTTAAATAAATTTAAATGTCAATAAATAAATTAATGGAGATATCCTATCTCCTAGAACTGGAAGGGACCTTGAAAGGTCATTGAGTCCAGCCCCCTGCCTTCACTAGCAGGACCAAGTACTGATTTTGCCCCAGATCCCTAAGTGGCCCCCTCAAGGATTGAACTCACAACCCTGGGTTTAGCAGGCCAATGCTCAAACCACTGAGCTATTCCCCCCCCCCCCTCTTGTTTGCATTAAACCTGCTGCCTATTAATTTCATTGGGTGCCCCTAGTTTTTTTTTTTTTTTTTTTTTTTTTAAATTGTGGGAGAGGGTAAATTACTCCTCTATTCACTTTTCCTGCACCAGTCATGATTTTATAGACCCTCTATCATAACCCCCCTAAATCATCTCTTCTCTAAACCCAACAGTCCCAGTCTTTTTGGTTTCTCCTTGTACGGAAGCCGTTCCACACCCTCAATCATCTGTGTTGCCCTTCTCTGAACCCTCTCCAGTTCCACTCAGATGGCGTGACCAGAACTGGCCACAGTATTCAAGATTTGGGCATACCATAGATTTATATAACAACATTCTGATATTTCCTGTCTTATTTTTCATTCCTTTCCTAATAGTTCCTAACACTTTGTTCGCCTTTTTTTTTTTTTTTTTTTTTTTTTTTTTTTTTAAAACTACTGCTGAGCGTTAAGCTGAAGATTTCAGAGAACTAGCCATGAGCACACCAAGATCTCTTTCTTGAGTGATAACAGCTAATTTAGAACTGGTCATTATATAGGTGTAGTTGGGATTATGTTTTCCCCATGTGCATTACTTTGCACTTATCAGTGTTGAATTTCATCTGCCAGTTTGTTGCCCCGTTACCAGTTTTGTGAGGTCCCTTTGTAACTCTTCACAGTCAGCTTTGGACTTAACTATCTTGAGTAACTTTATATCATCTTCACTCCCTTTTCCAGATCATCAATGAATATGTTGAACGTCACGGGTCCCAGTAGAGATCCTTGGGGGATCCCACAGTTTACCTCTCTCTATTGTGAAACCTGACCATTTATTCCAATCTCTTAACCCGTTACTGATCCAGGAGATGACCTTCTCTTAGCCCAGGATAGCTTAATTTCCATAAGAGCCTTTGGTGAGGGGCCTCGTCAAAAACCACGTACGCCAGTGTTTCTCAAACTTTTGCACTGGTGACCTCTTTCACATAGCAAGCGTCTGAGGGCAACCTCCCCCCGTATAAATTAAAAACGCTTTTTAATATATTTAACACCATTATAAATGCTGGCTGCAAAGCGGGGTTTAGGGTGGAGGCTGACAGCTCGCAGCCCCCATGTAATAACCTCGCAACCCCCTGAGGGGTCCCGACCCCCAGTTTGAGAACCCCTAATGTACGCTACATCCCCTGGATCCCCCATATCCACATGATCACTGATTCCCTCAACAAATTTGAAGAGTTTAGTGCTAGAGCAGGACACTGAAGCTACCCAAATGTCTGAAAGCTGCACGGGTCACAGATGCAAAGAGTAATCTCTCAAAGATGAGCACGGCAAAGGGATACCAGGCCGTGGACTTGATCACTGACCCAAAGCGTTCTCTTAAAACCAAGAGAAACCGTTGCCTATTCCAAACGATTGTCCTTGCTACCCAAACGGCAGAGCAGCATCTTCACTCAACGCCTAGTAATCAGACACCTCCACTGCTTGTGATAACGGGAGCCATCCACTTGCAGAGAGTTCTAGCAGACATCAAGGCCAACACTTTCAAACATGGGGGAGGGGGGGCGTTATTTTCGGAGGGGCTGAGCAATCACAGCTCCCACTGAGTCAGCCTCTCGGAGAAGCCAAATCACAGGCATCAATCCTTTGACAGTCACAGAACACGGCAGAGACTCAGGACAATCTGTGTTGTAAGTGACAGTGACTGAGTCAGGAGCTAGCGGACCGGAATGGTGCAGCCGAGCACGCAGAGCTCTGCAGTAACACTGGTCTAACCCTGGCAGCTGCAGACTCCCTCTGACTTGTGAATGGAAGATGGGACTTTCCTCACAGGCGCGGGGTGCATTCATACGGGCTATATCGTTTCGAAGTATTACCCCCGTCGGCTGATGCTTCATGGTCTTGCTCATCTGTAAGAGCTTTTCCTGGTTGCCTCGGGGACCCAGAGCAGTGCAGGGGCTGACAGCGGGGGGCAGGTTTAGTCTACGTTTACATTTAAAGCTTTCCGTAATAAAGGAGGATTTTAGGATGACCCCTGGGTTTTATCAGCTGAAGAGTCTGCACGTATCACAAAGCACTCTCAGCACAAGAACCACCAGGGCAGACTCCTGGGGCGCTGGCTTTAGCGGAAGGGACACCTCTGGCAGCCACTGCAGTACAATACAGATGATCACCGGATTTGGGGTCAGGAAGGAATTTCCCCCCAGGTCAGATTGAGAGAGCCTCAGTGCGGGGGGGGGAGTTCATCTTACTCTGCAGCACGGGGCACTTGTTGATTTCAACTAGAGTAAATGGTGGATTCTTGGTAACTTGAAGCCTTTAAACCATGATGTGAGGACTTCAGTAACTCAGCCAGAGGTGAGGGGTCTGTTACAGGAGGGGATGGGGGTGGTTCTGTGGCCTGCGCTATGCAGGAGGTCAGACTAGATGACCACGATGGTCCCTTCTGGCCTTAAAGCCTTGGACGATTGAGTGGACAGCCACACTGAACAGCCCAGTGGCAGGTCTGTTGCTGACCCTAGAGAGGTGCCGGGGGGACGACTCATGGTAACACCTTTGTGAACAAGGGCATCCTGCCAACGTGGAGTTCACTCACCTAGTCACCTCCTTGTGAAAGTCCGTAAGTTGTTTGTGCGTCACTTGGATGGCTCCTCCGGTTGTTTCCTTTGGTAAACCCTTCAGTGAATTCTCTAGCCAGCGACAAAATGTCTGGCGTGGGAGGAAGGAAAAAGTTAAACATTTTATTGCTGCAAAAAGAAATCTAGACCAAGTTCTGGGTTCAGGTGCTGGCAGGCCCTGCATCCCCAGGCAGCCTAGGAAAGAGGGCCTATTTTTAAGTTTCATTTTTATGTCTTTGTATTGCCAGAATGAATCATTCCAAGTGACTACCGAACCCTGCACGTGCCCAGATACTGCTCGGAATGATTCACAACCCAGCAGGGATAGACTCAACTCTGGTTGAGCAAGGATTGCGTTCTGTTGCAGCGGCTATCAGCCCTCAGGCACATCAGGAGCGCAAGCTTCCTGGGCTGGCTGAGAACGGAGAATCAACTTCTGAGGAAAGGGTGGAGTGATAGGATCTGAAACAAGTCTTGTAGCAGGAAGGAGTGGGGACAAAGTAGAGAGATGGACAAGCCAGCTAGCAAGAATCACTGAGCTAAAAGCACTGGGATTGGAGCACTTGAGGGAGGGGGAGTAGGGGGTGGGCGCTAATCTTCACTGCTGTAACTGAAGAGGACACAAGTTTTTTTTATTCAGCCTGGTGAAATTGACCCTTGATGTTCTGACAGCCGCTAATCGCTAGCTCCACCTTTCGTTCGATCGCATCCCTTGAATCCCCCGGGCAGGCCAGGGTCTCCCAGTGCCAACACCGGGCTCACTGCAGTCACGCGTTCTACTTCGACTACGGTTTCTTTCTGGGGGCGGCCCAGCCAACCTTACCGGCCGGTCGATCTGCATGATCTCCCAGAGCACCTCGGCGACGTCGGGCAAGGTGTAGGGTGGCAGGCAGAAGCAGCAGGTGTGCAGCAGCTGGCTCACTAGCTGCTGGCCCAGCTGGTTCATCACTTGCCCGATCAGCTCCTTCCGCAATTCAAAGTCCTCTTCGTGCTGCAGAAGGAAGAGGGGCCGAGTGAGCATTGCCCAGCAGGGCGGCCTGGGGCACCTTCCCACCTCCCAGGGCCGTTTGCTCATCGAGGCACAACTCGCTGCAGTGACCAACAGGCAGGACAGAACAGAAGATGGGTTCCTGTGCTGCCAGGTGGCATCTGCGCAGCCTTGCGTAGGCAGGGCATTAACACTGGCACCAACTAGTCCCGACCCCAGCGACGAACAACCGGCCTTTTGTTGCCTGTGACCTGAGTGAGAGCCAGGAACCAGCCTCACGGGTCCAGGGGCCAAGAGAAGAGACCAAGCCAGCGGCGTTTCACCCTTAGGAACACCTTACAACGCATTTCCTCCAGCAGAGCGCTGGGTGAACGACCCTGCTGGTCTGGTTAACATGGGAACAGCACCGCAGGCTGGGGCTCCCCACGGGCAGGTGGGAGTCCAAATCTCACCTGGCTTTGAATGGTTCATCTGTCAGCTGCAATTCCAAGAGCAATACAGATAAATGCAACGAGCAAAGCAATACCCGAAACAGCCAGCTTCTCTCAGCTTCCCCGAGCCGACTGGGCAGGGCAGTCTGGGACCCCACCGCTAGGAGAAGAAACGCTGGGAATCACTCACGTCATTGGCCACCCCGGTGTGGACGAGGTCGCGCAGGAATTTCATGACGCTGCAGTTTGCGTCCCGGTGGTCCAGGGTGGTGGAGGCGATGGCCCACTGCAGGATGGGAATGATCACCTGACTGCGGAGCAAGGTGATTGGGCTGCGCTGGATGAACCTGGGCAGAGCAGAGAGAGATCAGCGTCGTGCGAGCTAGAAAGCAGCTTCGCTTGGCAGGCTGGCTTGGACGGACGCCCCAAGGACACAGCAGCTTTGGGGTTCAGAGGGTTGCCGTGTCCCTTCCGTGCTGCCCAGAGACATTCCCTTCCCTCCAGCGCTAGTGACAGCAAGACCCAGGGGCCTCCAGCTCCCCCCACCCTCCTGATTGACAGGCCGGCCCCAGAAGGCAGCATCCTGACTGCAAGCTGTACTGCACTGCCCCCTGCTGGAGACCAAGTTATCCTCAATGCCCACGGCTGGAACTCTAGTAATGGGGAAGCAGGAAAGTCCCAACCACTTCCAAATCTTGCACTGCAGCCGAAGCACATACAGCAGCTACAAAGGGGCCCCGGGCTGGCAGGGGACTCTGGAGAACGTGCCATGAAGGTGGCTTTCTTGTGATTGTTATTGATGAGTCTCGATGCGTGGGTGGAGTGGGCAAGGCCGTTCTGATAGGACTGTGAGCATTAACGTAAGGGGACGGGCGTGCGTGCGCCATTTGTACAGCTTATAAATCCAAAGGAAGAGGAGGAGTTATTAAAGATGGACGCTCCCTCTGCCTGGGAAGCAATACGCGCATACCCACGCACTCAGCCGCCCGTTGCGCAAGGAGCAGAACTGGCCAGACACGAGGCAGCCGAGGGAGCGCTCAGGACGCAAGGCAGCAATCCGTGTTTAGGCGGAGCGGTTACCTGGTGGCTAGCCGGAAGAGGTCGTCGACGGTGTCGGGGTGGTTCTGAAGGCCATTCTGCTGCTCCAGGAGCTGGAAGGTAGGCAAGCACAGCGCCTAGAAGGGGGAAGGGGATGGATCGTTAATTAAATTAATGAACTCTGCGATCTCTAGAGATGGCACGAGACACAGAGTTCATCCTGGGGTGTAGGCAGAGAAAGGAGGGAAGCTAAGCCAAGGGGGCGGGGGGCGCCTGCTCACTTTGCGGCCTGCTGGCGTTTCGGATTACAATGAGGCACTGTTGCGGGGGTGGTGCCTGGTGGTTTACAAAAGTCTGAGCTCCTAGATCCGGATGGAAGTGAAACCAGCGGAGGCAGAGCACCTGGTCGTTTAACTCTCTCCCCATTTCCCTGGTCTCCCTGCATCACTCAGCCTCACCCGCGCTCCCAGCGGGAATACCGGCCACACGCTTACAAAGCGCCTTGCATTTACGGGGTTCAAATCACAAACAGGAACTTAGCCTCAGGCTGGCAGGAATCAGTCTCCCTGTTTTAGAGATGGGAAACTCGTCTGAGGCCAAACAGTTCTGGGACAAACCCAGGTGTCCTGACTGCAGCCGTGGGGCCTACGCCATAGGACGGTCCCTTCCTTGCCCGTACACAAGCTGGGGTGAGCAGTAAGAGTCCGGTGATGCGGCTTTTGGGTTTGGTGACTGGCTGCCCAATGTCTCCATCCCCTCTGCACCTCAAACAACGCCGGGGCAGGGAACTCCCTGACGCCGTTTGGCGTTTGCTGAGCTGACAGCACGGCCGGCAGGACAGGCTGCTCCAAACCCAGAGCTCCTAGGAAAGCTCACAGCACCAACGGCCAGTCCACAGACGGTGGCTCAGCTTCCCTCACTGCAAAGCGGAGTCTCCATGTCTGAACCTAGACCGGGGGGAACCATGAGCGGCCGCTTTCCCCACAGACCAGCGAGTTGTAGCTGGCGGAGGCCTGGCTTCTCGGTCACTCGCTGGTCAGCAGAGATGCATTCCCTCAGCCAGCGGCAGAGGCTGTGCGGGACACTCACTGGGTGATGGGCCAAGCCGGTACCTCGCTCTATTCTCCTGCACAACGGAGACAGCAAGGCTCAACATTCGTCCAGTGCTCCAAGCACTCAGATGCTGGGTCTGGGCCAGTCGCAGCTTGGCAGTGCCTAGATTAAGGAGCGAGCTGCACTTTTAGAAGGAACGTTATGGGCTCGGAAGCGCAATCAGTTCCTTATCCCCCCGGGTGTTTTGATTTCCTGCGCTGGATCCACAGTTTATTTACCAGCCCAGGGGGCCCAAGCCGGGAACAGAGCCGAAGGGCGGTTTTCTCCCATTCCGCCAGCACCAAGGAATTTCAGGTGGGGCAGGGGCTGGTTTGGTTTTCACTGCCTGGGCATTTGGCGTAGCACAGCAATCCCTGGCACTAACCACGCCAATCGACATGAGAGAAGAGGGCATTTAAACAAAGCGTTCTGTTTACACATAGCTGCCGTCTAAGGGCGGGAGACGTGCCCCATGTCAGGTAGGGAGCACCGTGAGCATCAGGCAAAGGTCATACAGAAGCGCCCTGGGGAAAGCCACAGCAAGCTCGGTCCAACGTCCTCATCTGCACCGAGGGATGCAGCTGCGCCAGCTGCTGAACGGGGGCGAGTCCCAGGGGCAGCCCAGCAGAAATATTATCTAGAACATCCGAGTGGCTTAGGAGCTTAAGACCCATTTTCAAAAGCGACCCTTGGCAGATGAAGTCCCACCGGCTTTCAATGAGGAAAGCAGGGAATCAAAAGCTGCAGCCACGTGGGATGGCCCGGAGCGGGTACCGTTCATGCACGGAACTGGACGTGCCTTCGGGAGACCTACCTGCAGCATGTCTAGCAGCCCCTGCCGGCAGCCTTCCTCCATCCCGTACTCGTCCACCAGGATGCTGCCGAGGTACAGGAAGCAGGAGTGCTGGTGCGCCTGGTACACGTTCACCATCTGCCAAGGACACAGCAAACTCACTCCAGCTCCAAGACACGCGGCCGACGTCAGCTGGCCCCAGCCAGGCGCTTTGCAGAGCAGGTGCATTTCCCAGCACTGGGAAGCACAGGCTTCCAGACCCCAGTGGCGATTCACTTGCAGCACGGGAGAAATTCTCCCCTGGAAAGGGCCAGCCTGGCCCGATTCCCCACAGCTTGGGATCGCAGCCCGGGCGCTGCATGAGGCGTTGCTCTGCTGTACTCAGCTCAGGTTCGTACAGCACTCTGAAAACGGGAAGGGCCAAGCGCTAAAGGATCCCCTTGTTGCCTTACATCCTATGGGGGCCAGCAAAGCTGGAGCTGTCCCCACCGCCTCACGCTAGTCAGAACTCCTTATGCCGGACGTGCTGCACTCAATGGACCAGTCTCCTCCTTGACAGAGCCCTATACCTGGGGCTTCAATGTCAATCTCACTCGGGGCTCAGCCAACTGACCAATTGTGAGATTTCGCTTTCTGCGCACACGGATTCCAGAAATCCCAACGGGACGAGCTGCTCCTCCACGAAGTATCTCCCCTGAGGCTCACTCACCTGCGTGACCAGCGGCTGCAGCAGGGCCGCAGATCCTTTGCCAACACAGCGGACAGCAAAGCGCAGGCACCGGCAGCAGCGTTCCACAATGCGGTTATCGGCACGATGTTTGTTCAGGGTCTCCGACAGGACCGGCCAGATCTGAGCAAGGACAACAGGGAGGGTTCAAGGTATTTAGGAGGGACCCCACAACCACCCCATTTACTACAATCCTCTGCGTCCCTATAGTCCCCAACTATTGGCAAGAGACACTCTCAGGTACACCACCCAACTGCCCGGCAACTGGAGCCATGGGCACCTCCTGGATGGACTCCTTCCCGCGTTCCCAGGAACCGTGGCTCTCACACAGCTATTCAGCCATGGATCTCAAAGCACTTGACAAAGAAGGGACTAGAACATTTTGCTCAAGGTTTGCCTTAATTCCTCTATTTGCCATGCAGAGGATGAAAGCGACTAGGATACAAGCCCATTGATTCTTCATGCCCAATTTCCGCCCCCCCCCCCCCCCCCCCCGGCAGTTTTATAGCAGCCCCTCTTCTCTGATTACAGGGACAAGCCAGCAGTGACTGTTCACCAGCCCAAAGCCAAAGCTGCCCCTGGGGAGACTGGATCGGCTCCAAGCATTCAGTGATTGGGACACCCCAATTCCTGGCTAGATGCGTACGGAGAAGGATGGCCCCAGGCCTGGCACCGATTTTCACTTACCTCCTGTATGACTTTTTGGCACGGATGGGTCTGGCCATTTTCTACAATGGGGTTGGTATGCCTGGGAAAAGCAACGAAAGGGTTAAGTGCCTTTTTAAACATACAAGTTATTCGGTGTTAATTCAGGGCTGATGAAACATGCCCAGATGACAGCCCTGACCAAGGAGGGCCTCCATTCACCCCCACCCCCCTGCTACATGGGTACACCATAAACACAAACTGAATAAGCTTCCCACATCTGGAAAGACCACCTGGGGTGGGGGGGGAATTTAGTCTCTCTAGCCTCTCTGACGAGATGATAGACAAGAGGGTCAGTGAGAGTCAACTCTGGGCTGCAGACCCACTGCGTACTGCACATTTCGCAGACAGAGGGAGTCACCGCTGAGGAGGCGGTACTCGAACCGGAAACCAGGTGATAAAGGCAAGGCATTACATAGAGTAACTATGGGATGGGGTCCACAGGAGCCCATCTGGTCCTCTCCATAGCAGAGAATGTTACTTACCTTACAGTAACCGGAGGGCCTTCAAGATGTGTGGTCCCTGTTGTCCACTATGTGTACGCACGCGCTCCATGTGCCCAGAGTCAGAGAATTCGTTGGTCCATGCAGGTGCCATTGGTCCCCTCGTTCCTCCAACTGAGGAGACACAGGGCCGAGCAGACTGACCGCTTTTCCAGTTCCTTCTCTACGGCTAATTCAAGACTGCTCTGAAGCCAAGGGGAAGGAGGGTGGGTAGTAGACTACAGAGAGGGACCACACATCTCAAAGAACCTCCAGTTACTCTAAGGTAAGTGACTTTCTCTTCTTTACGTGCCGGTCCCTGTCTGTAGTCCACTGGCAGCGAGTGACAAGCAGGACTCAAGGTAGGAGGGGGGCATGAGGATGCAGGCAGCAGAGCGGTTTCAGGGACTGCTGTCCCCAAGCAGGCATCAGCGGGAGTCCTGCACTGAAGCATGTCTCGGGGTGCGCGTGGAAGGAACTCCACGCAGCTGCTTTGCAAACGTCAAGCAGAGGCACTTCTTGAAGCGATGCCATTGATGTGGCTTGCGCTCTTGTCGCGTGTGCCTCACCCCAGGTGGGGGAGGAAGATTAGAGAGCCGAGGGAGTAAGATACAGCCAGAGATCCATTTGGAGAGCCTCAGAAGACACAGCCTGACCTGGGACTCTTCCCGCTACAGTGATAAACAGCCCGGGAGATTTTCTGACCGGCTTTGTCCTTGTGCAGGTAAAAGGACAAGGCTTGTCAACGGGATGGGGTCTTCTCTCTTCTTCAGATGTGTGGTGTTTTGGAAGAGACACAGTGAAGTGGCCTGACTGGTTCAGGTGAAACAAACTGCTTTGGGGGGTGAGGGGGGGAGTTTAAGATGTAAACACAATGAAACTGTGTCTATGGAACCTGGCATAAGGCGGATCCGCCATCAGTGCTCCGAGCTCACCCACCTTCCTGGCTGAGGTGATGGCTACCAGGAATGCAACTTTCATGGGTAGGACAGACATGGAACGTGTAGCTCGGGGCTCAAAGGGAGGCCTAGTGAGGACCCAAAGAACAAAGTTTAAGTCCCATTGAGGAACAGGTTTCCTTACTGGCGGAAAGGTTTGGATTAGACCCTTCCAGAATCTGGTAGTCAGTGGGTGAGTGAAAATTGAGCAACCATCGGAAGGTGGGTGGTACGCCCTGATTGCTGCCAGGTGGACCCATAAAGAGTTGATGAGAAAAGACCCGCTGTGTTGAGGGAAAGACGACAGTCCAGAATACGGGGAATACCCGGAGCTTCTGGGCATAAGAAGTTTTTGTTGCACCCAGATAAAGAAATGCTTCCGCTTGGCTATGCACCATTTGCTAGTGGAATCTTTTCTACCATTGGTAAGGATTGCTTGCATGGCCTCGGAGCATGAATGTTCTAGAATTTGTGCCCATCCAAAAACCACGCCCTGAGATGCAGTGCTTAGGGGTTGGGGAGCCTGATTCCGCCCTTCCCCTGGGGCGGATCAGAAAGGGCCAAATGATGATCGGTGGTCGAGATGACATGCATAGCAGACTCGGGACCCATAATTGTCTGGGCCAGTTGGGAGTGATGAGAGGGCCTTGTCCAGACGAATGTTCTGTAAGACCTGTGTGGGAGTGGTAAGGAAGGGAAGGCAGAATTCAGATGGTCCAACCACAGAAGGAGAGCATTGCCCTGAGAGCAATGTCCTAGGGCTTGTCTGGAGCAGTGTATGTTGCACTTTGTTTGTCAGAGGCAAACAGACCACTTGTGGAGGTTCCCCATAGAGCAAAACTACTGTTTACCACAGAGGCATGGCCAATAGCGAAGCGTCTGCTGAAGGAGTCCACCAGCGGATCTTGATTTCCTGGAAGGTGAACTGCTGACAGGGTGATATGATTGCTGATGTACCAATCCCACAGCGTGACCACTTCGGCACACAGAGGAATGGATCCCACTCCTCCCTGCTTGTTGATGTAAAAGACGGTCGTCATATCGCCTGACACAATGAGGGCTGGGAGACCTGAATGAATGTGAGAAAGGGTTGGGCTGCCCTAAAGTCCCAGAATATCGCTGTGCATCCTGGTTTCTCAGGATGTCCAAATGCCTTGCGCTGTCTGGCTGTCCAGGTGAGCTCCCCAGCCTAAAAGGGAGGCATCTATAGTGACTGTCTTGTCACTTGAGTGGGGAAAGAAGGGAACGCCTATGAATGCCTGGTGGGGATACTTCCATCATAGTGGAGATGATGTTACTTTGGTGGGAAGAGTTCCTACGGCGTTCATGGACTGTTCGTTTGGGGAGTACACTGTTCTGAGCCATGGCTGCAGGCAACGAAGATGGAGTCTGGCAACCGGTGTTTCAAGCGCAGATGAAGCCGGGTGTCCCAGAATGGAAAGACATTCTGATTGGTGTTCGAGGGTGGTTCACGACCTGATTTATGAGGGCGTTCACCGCTTGGAACCTGTATACTGGCAGAAAAGCCCTTGCTGTGACTGACTTTAGGGACGCGCAGATGACGTCTACAGTTTGCGTTGTAGTGACAACAGACTTTTCTGAGTTTATGCCGACCCCTAGGGAAGACAGGAGTTGAAGCACTGATGAAATTGACTCATAAGCTTCTTGACGTGTCTTGGCAATGAGACAGACATGACACCTCATATGGGCTGCTACTACCAAAAAGAACTTGTTAGAGACCCTAAGGGAAGTAGCAAAACCAAATGGGAGCACTCTTAATTGAAAACGGTCAGGGGCCACCATGAACTTAAGACAATATCTGAAAGGGGTGAACGTCCACGTGAAAGCACGTGCTCTTCATATCGAGAGCCGTGAACCACAAACCCTTTTCCAAGGATAGGATCACAGATGCCAGTGTGACGATGCAAAATTTCAGTTTGTGAATAAAAGTGGCTGAGTTGACAGACTGAGGATAGGTCTCCAGCCACCCTTCTTTTTGGGTATCCCCAAAGCATAAGACATGATTCACAGTGCTGCATCTACTGCTGATTGAGGAGTGGGCCTGGCAACCAACTTGCCTTCCTCAATGAGAGCCCGTAACGGAGCTTCGTCTTGTTGTGGAAGCTTGTCCAAGTCCAGGAATTTGGAATAGTTCAGGCAATCATACTTTGGCCACGGTGCTTGGTAACTGGCTATTCTGAACTGAAGGCTAATAGAAATGACGATCTTCCTTCCCAATAAAATCAATGCGTTTACCCTCAGTATTGACTAGAGTAAGTCTAGGATGCTGCTGTCTAGATATCTCTATGGCAGTCTGCACAACCAAAGCATTAGGCGCATGATGAGAACAGAAAAATTCCACCCCTTGGCTGGGACAATATAATGTTTTTCTGCCCTCTTAGGAAGGGGTGAAAGTGGCTGAGGCATGCCGGACTGTTCTAGCTCATTCAGTAACACGACGTTCTATTCAGCTGGATCCAGATGTTTGGAGAACATCCAGGAATTTATGTTGAGGATCCTACACTTCCTTCAGGGAGATCTGTAGCTCCTCTGTAACCTTACGCAACAGGTCCTGGAACTGCTTGCAATCATTGGAGGTGGGGGTGGGGGGTATGCGTATCAGAGTGACTGCTTCATCCAGAGATGAAGACAGTCTCCATTGGTACCACCAGATCATGCTCATAAACTTGCTCTTCCATGGGGTCAGAGGAAGCTCTGGCTGTCCTCTCGCAGAGGAGGGGTGGACTGACTCTCTCGTGGATCATGTCAACTCTGGAAGATGGTCCAGGTCCCTGGGACTCCAGAACAGACAGTAAGAGGGGTCAAATGGGGGTTGTGGAGGTCCCTATGATATGGGGTACCAATGGTTCTGAGGTAGGTAATGAGATGGGCCTTGGTTCCAGACTGGTCTGGGTCCCTTGTCCAGGAAGGCGTGCCCTGGAGGAAGAGATGTCAGTTCCTCAGGTGATTCAGTCTCCCAAAAAAGAAAATGCCGATTCTCAATACATTGGCCGAACCGACGGTTCCACTGGAGGGAAACTGTACCTGGACAATGGAATGGGAGATAGAGTCCTCGCACAAACTGCATCTCCTGGGGAGTCAACACCTCCCTCATGAGGGAAGGACCTTATGGTGATGGAGACTGGGGATCAGGGAGACCAAAAATGTTAGATGTAGCGCAAGATTCTGCTTGCCCTGGAATATGAGCCGGACCGTCTGCCTGAACCAATGGAGCCGGAGGAGTTAGCTTGTGCCACAGTTGGGTGAGGCAGAGGCAGTACTGTTGGTGGTCAGGGCTCTCTATGGTTGCCTTTTGCCAGTGCCATCAGTTCAGGCTTAGTTGGTACCAGAGGCACCGTTGCCGGCAGAGAGTGGTCTGGTGCCAATGGAGCCCTGGTCTGTGGCCCTTCCTAACATGCCCCCGAGACTGCTCATGCCACGGGCTGAGCAGAAAGACTTGCTTGACTTCGGCAGGGTTCTATCTGGCTGCTTTGAAGTGGATTTAGAGGAGGATTTGCTCTCGTGCTTATGAGAGCACTCCCGGCCCACCCAACAAGACCCCAGCAGGGGGTCTGTAGGAGTTCATTCCCTCGCTCCGAAGTCGGACTTTACGGCAGGAGGCGCACTCCTTGCGGAGTCAGGCCAACGTCTGGGGTGTCCCCCAACTGGGGCCCGACTGCAGTCTCAGGACCTTCTCCATTAAGTGATTCTTGAGAGGAAGTTTCTGCTCCTCACAGGTATGACGAGGGAAAGAGCGGCAGATAGCGAACCTTGCTGCAACGGGAGCTTCCCCTGAGGAGACTAAGAATGTCTGCCTGTGACAATGGACGCCGCTCAGTGAATGGTGGGACTTTCTATTCCCCCCCTTGGCTGGACAAAGACACTCCTTCCGAGATAGTATCAGGGGGTAGCCGTGTTAGTCTGTATCTACAAAAACAACAAGGAGTCTGGTGGCACCTTAAAGACTAACATCTTTAGACCCTGACACAAACCAGTTAGTACTGCCCCCTGACGTGGCTAGTTATCACCCATCACCTTCTACATGTTGGCTTAATTAAAACATTTTTATTACATACTGTTATCCTGAGCTTATCTTTTAGGAGGGGTCAGTGTGTTCCTGTTATCCTTGGGGGATGTTTTTGTACCATCCTTGATATCGCTCTGTGTGTAGCACTTCTTAGGAATGTGTATTTCTGCAATATCAGCCCCGTTCTTGCCAGATTCAGTGAGCAGGTCCTGCCTCCTATGAGGCCTCTGATACAAGGGCTTATGTCTCAGGTTCTCTTCCTACTACAAGAAGGAACTGGAGAGGCGGTTGGTCTGTTTCGCCCTTTATCTCCTGGGTTGGAGACACAGGACAGCAAGGGCGCATGTGCAGACCATCGGACACTGCTTTCAAGAACTCTGACTCTGGGCGCCTGGATACATGCATACCAACAGTGGAACAACATTGGGCCGAGCGCACTTGAAGAATGTATTGTTTTTACAGACCTTTGTAAATGAGAACCTCTGGCTGGTTCAGGGTTTTTAAGTTGATCTAGAGAGATCAGCAGGCCCCACCCAGCCCCCAGCAGGACAGGCTTACTCAGGAGCTCCCAGCACAGTCTGCATTAGTCCCCGCCTTTCTTACCTAAATATGACAGCCAGTCGATCTAGGGGCACAGTGGGGTCTGAAGACAGGCCATTGCTTGGCTCCTGAGACAGCAGCTGGAGAAATAAGCAAAAATCAGCTGAGATTTCAGTGACCCTAAGGAGCTCCGTTCTGAATGGCCATTGCCCCGGGAACACAAAGTAAACTCTGCCTCTTTCACACCTCACAAGAAACGCTCATGCCTCAGACTCCCCTTGTTCTGGCCAACGCAGAGTAGACGCCTCTTCTGTTCCTAGACAGAGGCAGCAGGCCAGAAGTGGGGAGTATCACGCTATGAGTCTGAAGGGAGAGATCTGAGTGGTGACGAGTCTCAGCTGCAAGGAGAGCCGTACCAGGAAGAGACAAACTGATCAGCTGGCGAGCGTTCCTCTCAAGTTACTAACTTCTGCACATCAGCCTGCACACCAGACTTAACTCTGTCTCCCTGTCTGTTGTGGAATCTTTCAGCCCACCTGGCTCAAAATGGCAGGTCATTTTAGGAACAACATATGGGACCATCCCATGCAAGCTTACTTAGCTGCCCCTTCCCTCACTTCCCAGCCCTTTCCAGT